>NC_045560.1:142780122-143980122 GCF_009819795.1 Aythya fuligula | reverse complement strand
CCAATGAAAAAAAAAAAATTAAGTCCACAGAGTTTGAAGGTCTAGCCAATTATTCATCAAGGACTACAAACTTGTGTTGTTTTTATTTTGGGTTATTGAAACTCAACTAATACATATATTTTATTAATTGTGGTCTTTTTTATTAGAATAGTTCCTGTGGTTGTCTCCTGCAAATGGATGCTTCTATTTATAGTTATCCCCATGACTGAAATGATTAAAGAAACAAACAAAAAACACAAGAAGTTAGAAGTAATTTAGGTTTTGCTTTCTGAGTTTGCTAAGAAGGCAAGCACCTTTTTCATACGTATTATTTAAAGCTCCTACTAACCTACGATCAAAAAGAATGGAATTTAATGGCCCTTTTCATTTTCTTGTCCCCTTTTAAGAAAAAAAAAAAAGAAAAAAGAAAAAAGATTTTAAAATGTACTGATTGTTACCATATTTTATATGATGAAGCATACTTTCCCTTTCATTGGATGGAAAAGCAAAAGCTAATTTAATGCCTATTTATAAAGGTTTATTTTGTTTGTTTTTGTTTTTTTGTTTCTAAGTGGTTTCTTGAGTTTTGTTCAAGTCACTGAAGAATCAAAATACAACTGTAGCTAATCTTTGAAGCTCGTATGGAACAGTTGGTAATAAAATCTGGATTTATGCTTTTGAACAGTGGGCTATTTTCACAAATTACCTTTAGGTTTCTTCAGAAAGACAAACATTTAGTCCTATCTGCTTGACAAGCAGAATGGTTCAGTGACAAGATTGTATTAATCTTTTAAATTAAGCCCCAACATTTGTGAGGTTACTTGGAAGTGCTTGCTTAGGGAAAGGAAACCTATAGCTACATTGTGCTTTGTGAAACGGCTATTTTTAAGTCAGCTATTTTGAAGGTAGATGAAAGGTATATCACTTAGTGAGGTTTCTTGCTAAGTATAGCAGAGATTGAGTGCAATAGAAAAAGTTGAACTTATTTAAGGGAAGTCTTGGGTTTTGCAGGTTATCTACAGAGAAGTAAAAAGTGATTTTTGTTTTTTGCTTTGTTTTCAACATTTTTCAGTGTTGTTTAAATGAAGGATTAAGAAATGGAATCTCACAGAAATTGAATACATGACTTCTAATGATTTTTATTGTATAAACCTGTGGTCCACATTAGGTTTCATGGAGATTTGGGAAATGGTTTTAGTAGGAAAATATGTATAGTACTATTTCTTTTCCTTTAAATAGATGGATTCTATTGGATGATAAATATTTTTTTATTATTTTTTTTTTTTAACAATATAATCACGCATTTCATTTATATTAAGTTCAGTGTTTTCTTTCAATGTAAGTTACTAGGGTTCAAGTTCATCAAGAATCCCAGCGAAATCACTTTTGCAACCCTGTGCTTAAACCTACCCACATTTTTGAGTACTTTCCTGGAGAGGAACCCAAAAGGCTAATTAAAAGACTTGGATCATAGCCACAGCTGGTGGTGTAGCTCCATAATGGTTGGATTTTCATAGAAATTGAGTTATTACCCAGACAACCCCTACCCCACTAACACAGTCTGGACCACAGAATTATATATTGCAAATTGCCAGAACTATGCTCCCTTTACATTACAAGCACAGAAGGAAGGAAAAAATACTTCCCGTTTCTTACTATTATTTCTCCTTTTATTTTATGAAAATATGTAGAAATGAAGAAAACTGTCCCTGTATTAGAAACTCTTTCTTAGATCTAACCTCATTTCACTTAATTTTAGGCATAACACTTAAGAACATAATTATTGTAATCACCTTTTATAATACTGAGACAAATGTTATTCTACACAGGGTGATACAGTCCACAACACCATGCTAAGGCTGATTGCATTTCTGTAATAGATCCTTACTGATCAAAAGATGTAATTTGAAGTCTCAGTGTATTAAAGCTCATTAATAATATTTACCTTGATTTTCTATCTCTCTACAGACTCAAGTTCATTGTGACATATTATTGCACAAAACATAATAACAAGTTTGTAATATATTTTGAAGTTACGAGTTCTTCTCAAGTTCATAATACATTCCCTTTACCAAGAATAGTTACAAAATGGCCAATATCATTGGCCATTTACATGGCTTTCATTACACTTCTGCACAGGTGGGTTACAGTTTTCATCTAGAAAATTTACAAAGAGCAATTGAAGAGTCAATATTCTGAATAGCTTATTATAGCTGACTGTAGCAAGGTACTATTGAATTATCACAAAACAAAGTTGTTTTTTTTTTTTTTTTTTAATCAGATTTAATATATGAGAAATATTTTTATGTTTCTAAAATTTTAAACTATGTGCATATGATTTACACCTATTAAAAAGTTAAAAAAAAATAAAAAAGTGTTGACAGTCTTTGGGAGAAATATTTATTGGGATCAGATGTCTGGCCTACTGTGGAATTATAAATTGCTTCTGAACTACCAATGTAGCTCACTTTTACTCTCCATATACAAGGTCAAATCCCACAGGATAGCTCTAGTATATTTCAAAGTGATATAAAAGTCACAGAGGACAACTGTTGACCCCTAAACTGCATTAAATACATGAAATAGTCCTTTAAGAAAATGAAAAATGAGTTCACATTCATTACTGTTTCATTTGAGTAACAGCATAGCAAGCTACAAGACAATTATCAAAATACTTTAGAAGATAACAGACAAGTGCTTTGCATTACCAGTTTAATGACACACATACACACAAAAAAAAAATTATGTATATTCCTTATTGCCTACTTTATTTTTACCCTTATTTTCTGTCTGTTTGATCCTTAACCTATGCTGATAATGTACATTTAAGGGACTATGAACATCCAACAACACTAATCACTCCTATCTCACCACCTCCCCCTTCTTCCCCCCCACCCCCCAATAAGATCATGGACATATTGTATAGGAAATATATAGACTATAAAAGTATAAATGTCCCTAAAAGGGGTCAGACAAACGTAGAATCATCAAATGGTTTGGATTGGAAGGGACCTTCAGGATCATATAATTCCACCGCCCTCCCCTCCCCCCCCCCCCCACACACACACACCATGGACACCTTCCATGGGATGAAGCATCCACAGCTTCTCCAGGCAACACATTCTAGTGCCTCATCAACCTGAGAGTAAAGAATTTCTTCCTAATATCTAATATAAATCTGTTTTTATTTTTTTTTGGCTTAAAGCCAATACACTCTGTTTTACCATTATACTCCCTGACAAATAGTCCCTCTCTGGCTTTCTTGTACACCCTATTTAGGTACTGGAAGGTTGCAATGAAGTTTCCCCAGAGCCTTCTGTTCTCCAGGCTGAACAACCTTAACTCCCTCCGACTGTCCTTATAGCAGATGTGTTCCAGCCTGTTGATCATCTTCATGGTCCTCATCTAGACTCATTGTAATATGTCCATGTTCTTCTTGTGCTGGGAGCCCCAGAGCTGAACAGATGGGGTCTCATGACAGCAGAGAACAGGGGGAGAATCACCTCCCTGCTGTCCATGCTTCTTTTGATGCTGCCTGGGATACAAATAGCTTTCTGGGATGCAAATGCATATTGCTTGCTCATGTTGAGCTTTTAATCAACCAACTCCCACAGATCCTTCTCATCAGGGCTGTTCTCAATCCATTCTGCACCCAACCTGCACTTGTGCTTGGGATTGCCCCAACTCAGATGCAGAACCTTGCACTTGGCCTTGTGGAACTTCATGAGGATCACACCTTCATGAGGCCCACCTCTCAAGCCTGTCACGGTCCCTATGAATGGCATCCCTTCCCTCTGGTGTGTTGACTCCACCACACAGCTTGTTGCTGTTGACTGTGGGAGTGTGGCTATGGGGGTCAACAAGCCCCATGGTTGGTGATAACATCGGACTCTTAATAATGAGGCCAGGAGGAACATAAAGAGCTTAGAAGAAGCAAAGAAGGGTGATTCAGGAGACACCTTGCTGTCTCAGACTGCTTGTTCTCAAGCCATTAAGATGTGGAAGTTGCTGGGTGTTTGTGGTTGCTGGGCAAAGTTGTTTGACCAATGAATAGTTATTGGAAAAGTACTGCTGTAGAGTGAATGGTATAAGAAGGGAGCCTGTCCTCAGTAAGAGAGGTTGAAGTTATGTCATCAATAAAATGGTAGCAGCTGCTGATCCTAAAAGAACCCTGGTGTACGTGTGGTCGTTATGCCACAAATGGCAAACTCACTGAGGGTACACTCAATCCCACTGTACAGGTAATCAACAAAGATGTTAAACAACACTGGTCCCAATGCTAGCCCCTGAGGAACACCACAAATTACTTATCTCCACCTGGAAGTTAAGTCGTTGACCACACACAACACTTTGAGTGCAACCATTCAGCCAATTCCATACCCACCGAGTGGTCCATCCACTAAATCTATTTATCTCCAATTTGGAAACAAGGATACAATGGGAAACAGTATCAAATATTTTGCACAAGTCCAGGTTGATGATGTCAGTTGCTCTTCTCTTACTCACCAATGCTGCATCATAGAATGCTATCAGATTTGTCAGGCACAATCTGTCCTCAGTGAACCTCTGTTGGCTGTCACCTATCACCTCCTTATTTTCCATGGGTCTTAGCGTATTTTCTTGGAGGATCTACTCCATGATCTTGCTGTGCACAGAGGTGGGACTCACTGGCCTGTAGTTCCCCAGGTCTTACTTTTTACCCTTTTAAAAAATTGGGGTTATGTTTCCTCTCTTCCAGTCAGTGGGAACTTCACTAGAATGCCATGACTTTTCAAATATGATGGATAATGATTTAGCAACTACATCCACCAGTTCCCTCAGGACTCACAGATGCATCTCATCAGGTCCCGTGGACTTGTGTACCTTTAGATTCCTTATCTGGTCTCATACCTGATCTTCTCCTGCACTGGGTGGTTCTTCATTCTCCTAGTCCCTGACTTTGCCTTCTTTAACTTGGACTATATGGCTAGAACTCTTGCTATTGAAGACTGAATAAAAAAAAGTATCTCAGAGTTCTCTGTATCCTGCCTAACCAGGTCTCCTGTTTCCTTCCAGAGTGGACCCACAATTTCCCTAGTCTTCCTTTTATCACTGATTTACCTATGGAAGTCTTGTTGTTGTTGTTGTTGTTGTTGTTTTAATTGATGTCCCTGACCAAATTTAATTCTAAATTATTTCGTTTTCCTGATCCCTGGCTTCTCAGACAGTGTCTCTCTATCTCTCACAGACTATCTGTCCTTTTTTTCTACTCTCTATAGGCCTCCTTTTTCTGTTTGGGTTTGACCAGGAGCTCCTTGTTCATCCATGAAGGCTTCTGAGTGCTTTTCCCCAACTTCAACAACTAGGATGCATTGCTCTTGAGCTTGGAGGAGGCGATCCTTGAATATTAACCAGCTTTCTTGAGTAGCTAATGTACTATGAGCAGATTCTCTAGTAATGATTGTTGTCATTGTTCAGGTAGAATTTGTAGCTTAAGATGTTTCTAAACCACTGGAATTCATAAGGATTTCTTCACATGTAGTTATTCTTATGTTCTTTCTCTACATGATGTAAGTCTGGAGAAAGTTATCTAGGTGTGTTTGATAAACTACTAAAACCAGTCTCCTGTAATCTGTTCTCCCATGACCGTGGGGATACGGCTTAATTAAGCTGATGGCAGCTTCTTCTCCTTCTTCCAAATCAAGATTACACCTATATGACTGTATCTACTTTATCCTCTTGGTTCTTGCTATTTGGCTCTTATTCAGAAATTACTGTAATTTTTAAAATCTGGTACTTCTTTTTCTGAGCAGGTGCTGTCTGAGGTTGGAAACAAAAATTAAAAAATAATTAAAACAAATAAAAAAAGCCAGGGGGTTATTATTATTATTGTTTTTAAGTTAGTTCTTATATCACAGAATTACAGAATCACAGAATTGTAGGGGTTGGAAGGGACCTCAGGAGATCATCAGGTCCAACCCCCCTGCCAAAGCAGGTTCCCTAGAGCAGGCTGCCCAGGTAAGCATCCAGATGGGCCTTGAATATCTCCAGAGAAGGATACTCCACAACTTCCCTGGGCAGCCTGTTCCAGTTCTCCGTCACCCTCACCGTGAAGAAGTTCTTTCACATGTTGGTGCAGAACTTCCAGTGCTCCATTTTGTAGCCAGTACCCCTTGTCCTATCCCCACAAATCACTGAAAAGAGGTTGGCTAAATCCCACTGTCTCCCACACTTAGGATATTTGTAAACATGGATAGGATCCACTCTCAAGGCTGAACAGACCCAGGTCTCTCAGTCTTTCCTCATCCTCATAAGGAAGATGCTCCAGGCCCTGTATCATCTTTGTGGTCCTTCACTGGACTCTTTTGAGGAGATCCCTGTCTTTTTTTTTTTTTTTTTTTGGATCTTGGGAGCCCAGACCAGGACACAGTACTCCAGGTGAAGCCTGACCAGGGCAGAGTAAAAGGGGAGAATAACCTTCCTTGACCTGCTGGCCATGCTCCTTTTAATTTAATATAATTAAATCAACAATTTAGCTGTATCTTCACTGACAATAGTTGCATAAAAATAGTGCACTTTTGAATCAAACAAGCCAATTTTCCCCAATCACTGCATGTTAATTCAGAAATGTTTCTGCTGCATGTGAAATAGGAGAAACAGGAGAAAAATAGACTAGAAGTTCTTCCATGAGTATGCTTCAGATGTGCTTCAAATCACCAGGGAGGATAAAGTTCTGAAACAATGTCTGGGCTTGCAGATAGCTTCAAATCATGGGCACTGAGGTGATATTTGTTACAGGAAAGTGGAGAAAATATAGCCTTAAATAAATCACTTAACTTGTATGTACCATTTCTACAGGTGATATACACAAATTGTTTTAGTCTTCTTCTAATGAGCTAAACTACTTGTTAACATAGTTATTTTCCACTGAGGAAGGTGAAGAGCATGAGAAAGTATCTCACAACAGAAAGCCCCAGCTGGTTACTGGCCTGTTGACATCATGAGGATTAAGGGAAGTACAGTCTGACCTACTCAGCTCTGCTACTGGGAACTGCCCAGAACCAAACCCAGGTGAAGAAGCCATACAAGGCTCTGTTTAATGTCCCTTTCTCACTGCAGCCTGGAGAACCTCACACCCTGCATCACAACAGAGAGAAATACTTCCCATTTTGTGGCAAGAGCATTTTACGTTCATCTTGCATCACAGACTGCCGGATTTTGCAGAATCAAGTTCTGGAGATTTTCTAGAAAACAAACAAACAAAACTTTAACTTTTTATGAGATCTATTACTGATGTGTGATTCATATATTTATTTCTTTAACAAGACATACCTCATAGCGTGTCTGATCAATGCATTAGAAAATGGCTGAAGTGACTAAACTGTATGAATTAAAAACTCAAAGCAAGTTTCTACTCATGCAAATTCTTAAAAAAGAACAGGCTGCTATTCACAAGTGAAAGGTCTCAGGATATTTTATCTTCTAGATTCAGTGGTTAGGAAGCTTTTGCCACTTAACTCACTGTATGATTGTCTTTCTTATTTCAGTTTATAACTTCCCCAGCTCCCACCCCATGAAACATCTATGTGCTGTTTGTAATCTCCCCAAACACAGAATGCTTTCTTGAGTGGCAGGCACCAGAACTACTCTGTAAATGCTATGAAGAGATAATTAGATAGATGCCTTTTGATTCTCTCTCTGGGAAAGCATAGGGTGAAGTAAAAAATGCATGATAAGCCTTCAGTTCATTTTGAATGTTAAAACATCAATGTATTCTGAAAGATGTGAGAACATTGTTCTGTGTGTGGCAAGTGTCTTAACTTTTATAATTTCTTTGCTGTTCAATGTTTGTTCACAGGAGTAGTTATTTGTGACATTAGCCCCTAGTTAACACAATATAGTTGTGCTAAGCCCATGAGTTAGATTAGCAATGAGGGGACATGAGCTACCCAGGGCCTACAGTTGCAAAGCCAAACACGTATTCAGGTCTGTCCCTCAGCTTTAACAAACATACTTTTGCCTCTGGCACTAAAATCTTTCCTTGTGAAGCTAATGTACTTTGGCATTCAGAGAAATTCTAAGTAAAATCTGATAAAAACTTTAAGCATTATAAATTATATTTGTAAAGTCATAGTTAAAACAGAACTCACTAACTTTTAGAATAAAACAAAGCTTAATCAATGAACTCACAGGATCTTATTTTGTAATGTAACTAAGTCAACTGTTTTAACTTTCACCATGACTATCCTTACTTGATAGTCATAATCAACAAACACCTTTACCATCAGTGAATTCAGCTCTTGTTCATAGTTCCATTCTTCTTCCTCCCCCAAACATCATAAAGGATCTAGATTTCTTTTATTTTAATGTTTTTGTTTTTTTTTTTTTTTCCTACTTTTTTTTTTGTTTGTTTTATATATTAGGAAATCTAGAGTTAATTAATTGCAGACTAATGAGAGATTTTTGAATCTATTTTGCCTTTATTAAGAATTCTACAGTGTGGCTCACGGATAAGATACGGTTAGGATGGATAAATGAGTGACACTTTAGTTTTAGGGACAGAAAGACATATCCCCCCTAAAATTCAAGGAAACATCAAAATCATATGAAATACTAAGTGACAATTAAATAAGAAATAATAAACAATTGGTATGGTTACAACTTGTAGAAAAAAAATAATGGCTATTTGGTGATTAATTCCTATACATTTTTTAAAAGTCAATTCCATAGACTAACTTTTCATGGAAACTGAAAGCAAACAAAAAACTGGACAGAGCTAGTACAAACAGAAAAATAAAGTAAGAACACTTTAATATTGCTTTAATTAAGTGCATTGGAATCCATTCAATTATGAATTGATATTTGCTACCTTCATACCTATCTACTTGAGCACCTGCTTCACCCACAGTTTGCCTATTATCAAAGACACAAAATGATCACCTACTCCACCTCACAGCCAAACCACCCTACCACAAACCTCTAATGACTCTTTTCTCCAGTGGCCTTATTAACATAATAAGTGGTTATTAAGAGCATCTGTCTTTAACCAGCATTTAGCTTGGATTTTGCCACCTCTTTTCAGATATTTTTCATTTCTTTTAAGCTTCCAGCTTAACTTAATAGAAGCTATTATTTTTATATACAAAATGTTAGCATGATCTCTATCAGCTTTCTGTTTCACAGGTCAAAGAACACCACTAGTTCAACTGTTATTCATAGGATATACATGTATGTTGAAAATTTCCAATGACTGTATTTCTTAAAACAAACAAACACACAAACAAAAAACCCTGCCTTTTCTCAGAGGTTTAAATTTGTAATCCATTCTCAAAAATTTACACATTGGGAAAAGGACAAGTATTATCTTTATATTTTGTAATAAATTTCTATTTATGTGTGGTAATTTCCTGGCATAGCTACAGCAATTGAATTATTTTACTCAATCTATGCTTATTTAACTCCCCCACATGGACAGTCAATCACTGAGTAAATCCAGCTGTCCTCCAGATTAATTATGTTACTTCTCAACAATAGAAACATTTTTGTTCCAAAATAATTTTGACGTTGGAGAGTCCTATCAGAATAGTTTGAAATGAACTAATTATTCTGCCAGTTTTATGCCTGTAAATTTCTCCACGCAGGCAAATCTTTCAGTTTATGGAAGCTTATTCACACAGTCAATTCCACAGTGGGAGCACTGTCTGTCCTTCCACTAGAAAAACGTGACAGTAGAAGAGACAGACAGTATAAGTAGACAGACAAATGTAGAAGACTTTTGTCGTCTATTTGTCATCTTCTGTAGAAGACATTTGTGGAAAGAACTACCAGAAGGAAATCCACATCATGATTATGAAACACCTTGCTTTGATTTCCTGGAAATCAGTTATTAATTCTTATTTCTTCAGCAGTTTCCCTGACTTATTTGCTTTTCTTTCTTGCCACTTTTTTTTTTTTTTTTTCAATTTAATTTCCCTATTCAGTTTAATTAAGCTTTCCCCAGGCTCAGAAGCTTAAAAACCCTTATTAATTTATTTATTTATCTATTTATTTATTTATTTATTTTAAAACACCTTGCTTTGAGTGTTATATTTATTTATTTATTTATTTATTTTAAAACATGCTGACACAGAATTTTCCCAAAATCTATAAGATCTCATTAAAATCTTTTATCAAATCCTTTCACTTCATTTTAGTGAGACAAAACAAGGGATAAACTGGAAAGAAAAAAAAAAAAAAAAAAAAAGTAGGGGTTGGTGAATTACTTTATATAAATAGAATAAATCTATATCCTATTTACTATATAGAAATAGACAAAATAAAATATGTATAAAAGTACAAATGTTGTTATTTACTTTACAGAAATAAGGAAGACCTAATAGACTATTCCCTCCCCATTCACAACTCTCATATGTTACATGGACAATATGTTCCAACTCTCTGTATTTCCATGGAGCAAAAGAATTCATGCAGATATCCAGTCTTTTTTTTTTTTTTTTTATAATTTCTTTGTTTCTAGGTATGTATCATGTACGGTAATTGCACATATCATTGTCATTTGTGTGTAGAGTTGTATGACTACTATGTTGTGGTGGGAACCTCTGAACAAGTAAAAGGATTTAAGCACTATCTAAGACAAAGAAAAATATGACTCCCATTAAAATTAGTAGGAAAACCAGTGGAGACTTTCTCTTAACTGCTTGCCCTCGTGACTATGAATCTTCCTGAAAAAAAAAAAAAAAAAAAAAAAAAGACGACTCTCCACAGATTCAAATTCCAAATTCCAAACAAGTTCCAAGTAGAAAGTAAATACCTGAACATTTGGTATCACCACACAGTAGGTAAAAGACATTAAATAAAAAGGGAGTAGACCTTATCATTCTTTTCAGAAACTTCTCCAAAGCAAAGCTTGGATGATTACCATTATTTGTTATTTATGAGTCTCCAACCTTTTTTTTTTTTTTTTTTTTTTTTTCAGACTTTGTGGTAGTGTTCTTGTCTGAACTAATTTGGATTAATTTTATGTGGTTTCAGAACACAGCATTTCAAGTGCTTCACTTGAATATATTGCATCTGCCATGTTTTCTGAATCCACTAATCCTGTAATTTTATCAAAAGCACCAATCGCACTTGACTAAAAAGATTTATACATCTCAATTCCATGCTCCACATTTCTTGGATTTCATTTATTTCTGTCATGGGTTCATGTTCTGTAGACATATAGAGTTAGGACTATTTTGATGGATTTGAGTTTTATGCAGTAAATAAAGGTAATAGCTTATCAGATCAGGTAATAGAAAGCTCAAAACAGAGTAATCATTACTTATCTCCAATAATAATTTTACTTTAGTTCAGCTATTTTTTATAATAGGTATCTCATGCCATTGTATTTATCATTTATCGTAATACTTTAAAGGTCAATATTTATTGATTACCTTGATAGGGCAAGATAAAGAAAGTGATACTTTTTAATTAATGAAACAGTTGCTACAAGTACTGTTTGTTTTTTTCTGTTTGTTTGTTTGATTTTTGTTGTTGTTTTCTTGATTCATTGCTTTGTTTTGTTTTTGTCTTTTTTTTTTTTTTTTTCCCAAAAGCACAAGTCTGTAGTTCTCAGACGAACCTCTCATTTCATTTTTATAAGCAATGAAACTATGTATTTGGACAAGAATGTTTCCATTCTAATGGAAAACCAAGACATATCTTGAAGCAGATATGAACAGAACAAATAAGTGAAATGGTCAATATTTATATTGATCAATATTGGTCAATAATATTCTTTGTTATAATAAAATAATGTATATTTTAAAAAATAAATATTTTAATTGGTTGGTCAATTTTTATGTAGACAATCTTGAATACTTTACCATTATTTATGAGCACTCTATAGAGCTGAAAGTTTCGGCTAAAAAACAAAACAAAACCTTTTTTGATCTCCATCTGATCTCCATATGAAGAAAACTTTTTTCCCTAAATTCTTTCAAATCTATTAGAAAGAACCTATTACAAGCAGCAAGTGAAATTAGTCATACCTTTTATGAAAATGTTGCTTTTTTCCTGACCGTCAATCGTGTCTTTTTCCTTCTATTCTTGACCATTATACATCAATAATACTAACAGATGAACCTTACTATCTTTCTACCACAATGACAGTTTGCTTTTTTTTTTTTTTCTTTTTCTTTTTTATTTTTTTTTCATGACAGCAAAATATGACTGGGAACTCAGCATTACCCTAAAGCTCTTTCATTCATAAACACAGACTACTTAAATATAGCCTGTGGTTGCAAAGGTTTTTTGTGTTCTTTTTCTGATATTTTAGTAGGAGAGTGTGGTCACAGATTAAAGCCAGATTCATTTGGAAGTCCTAAAATGTAAATTACTTTAGACAAAATATCTTTGTGTCTGCCTTCTAGTGTTCTAAACACATGAACTTCACAGCCAATAAAGAAAAAAATATATTTGCAGCAATGGGGCTAAACTTTTTAAAAGGTCTGTATCTTTTTTTTTTCAAAACATCCATATTAAAGTTCAACTTCCTATCAAAAAAAAAAAAAAAAAAAAAAAGTCGTTACTGTTGTAATGAGGATCTTTTATATAAAGCAAAAACTCCAGGCTCAGTAACCTAGAAACCTCAGAGAATGCAAGAATTCATCATTGTGAGTGGGTATCCCCATTTGAGATTAGAGGACAAGAGAAAAGCTGACTTATTTACCATGTGTTCAGGATGAGTTTTTAATAGGTGTTCCACTAGTGCTGAAAAATATGTACAGGACTAAAGTTTCAAGCAAGCTCTCAAGAAAAGGTTTAATCAGCACATTAGACATTTTACCTCTGAAGAAGCTTTAATTTTACTCTGAAGACAGTTTAAAATCTGTCCATTGCAATCCAACTGTGAATGTCTGAAATACAGTGAGCTATGCAGGACACCATATAAGGATCATGGCAACCATCAGAAAAAGTTCTAGAAGAAATTGAGATAGTCTTATGGTAGCAAAGTAAAGGAAATATATCTGTTTTCAAGGCAGTGGAAGCTGTTCTCTCTCAAACCAAAGGACAGGAAATAACAAAGCTAGCAACCTAACGTGATCAGTAGAATTTTATCAGCAGTTCAGTGGAAAGAGCACCTGTACGACAATTATTACCTCTTTTTTCCTTTTCTATAATGACATATGTACTAGGATAGTGAAAATTGTGTCAGTACAAGTGTATTTCAATGGAGATAACTGTCGTGGTTCCACTCGAGTGGGCAGCCGAGCTCCACAACAGCCGCTATTTCACTCCCCCTCCTCAAAGAGGAATGGGGAGAAAATATGTGAAAAGGGCTCAAGGGTTGAGATAAGGATGAGAAAATCACGCAATAATTATTGTAACGGGCAAAACAGACTCAGCATAAGGAGACAGTAAGATTTATTGCTCATTACTAACAAGCTAGAGAAGTGAGAAACAAAGGAAAGAAACCAAAAGCACCTTCCCCCACCATCCACCCTCTTCCACCTCCTCCCCCCGAGTGGCACAAGGGAACAGGGGAATGGGGGTTATGGCCAGTCTACAGAGCTTCTCTGCCACTCCTTCTCGGTCACTCTCATCCCCTGTGCTGTGGGGTCCCTCCCACGGGACACAGTCCTTGATGAACTGATCCGGCGTGGGCTTCCCACAGGCAGCAGCTCTTCCAGAACTGCTCCAGATATGGGTCCGTACCACGGGGTCCATCCCTCAGGAGAAAACTGCTCCAACCTGGCTCCCCTACGGACAGCAGCTCCTGCCAGGTCACCTGCTCCTGCGTGGTCTCCTCTCCACGGGCTACAGGTCCGGCCTGGAATCTGCTCCGGCAGGGGTCTTCCACAGGCGGCAGCCTCCGTCGGTGCAGGTCCACCTGCTCCACTGTGGTCTCCTCCACGGGCTGCAGCGTGGAATCCTGCTCCACCGTGGCACTCCATGGGCTGCAGGGGGACATCCTGCTTCACCATGGTCCTCACCACAGGCCACAGGGGACTTCTGCTCCGGCGCCTGGAGCACCTCTCCCCCTCCTTCTGCACTGACCTTGGCACCTGCAAGGCTGTTTTCTCACTCCTCTCACTCTCCCGGCTGCTGTGTGGCGCAGCCTTTTTGTTTTCCCTGTCTTAAATATGCTCTCACAGAGGCGCAAAACAACATCGCTTATTGGCTCAGCTCTGGAAAACAATGGGGCCCCTCCCAAACATGGGGCAGCTTCTAGATCTTTCTCACAGAAACCACTCCTATGGCCCCCTGCTACCCAAACCTTGCCGTGTAAACCCACTACAATAATAAGCAGGCTTTCCTTTCAATCTTTTAAAACTGAATCACTGGATCACTGTGAGAAATAAACTTTTGGAACATAGGAACAAATAAAAAACACTGTAGATTTGACAGTATGCATCTATGAAAAAGACAGATATGTATCTGAGAAAGTGATAAGCAACAAGATAATCACCTGTCAAGAATTAAATTCTTATGAAAAAATCCTGTACCATAGAATGAAAAGTATGCAATATTTATCACTATATAAAAGAAACATGCGGTGGTTTTACTGTACTAGGCAGCCAAACACCACAACTGCTCTCTCACTCCCCCTCCTTAGATGAGGAGGGGAAGAAGTAAAGTAAAGAATAACTCCTGGGTTGAGATAAGAACAGTTTAATTAAAGGGAAAAAAAAGAAAAAGAAAAAAAGAAAAGAAAGAGGAAAAGGGGAAAAGGAGGGGAAAGGGGGAGGGGAGGGGACAAGGCTATGTGGAAGTGCAGAGGAAAGAAATTACTCTCTACTTCCCTACAAGTAGAGCCCACCCCTCTCCTCTTCTTCCTGTTTCCACCTTTTATTGCTGAGTGTGACATCATATGGTATGGTAACATATCATATGGTGACATCATACCCCTTTGGTTGGTTTAGGTCAGCTGCCCTGGTGATATTTCTCTTCTCATTTTTTTGCCCACCCCCTAGGTGGGTTAGAGAGTCCTGATGTTCTGCCAGCATTGCTCAGCAGCAGACACAACACTGGTGTGATACCACTGCTGTTCTAGCTACAAGTGCAGAGCACAGCACTGTATGGGCTGCTGCAGGGAAAGTTAACATCCCAGCCAGACCCAGTATACCATGGTACATGTATAGCAACATATGAACATTATTTGTGACATCACAGTACTCCTCTTATGTCTCCCTGAATAGTCTGGTAGATATCTCATGAGAGAAATACAACTTGATCTAACAGAAGTACTGATCTGGAATTTTCTGTAAGCAATTTTGTATGTTAAAGGATAGAAATTTTAAGGCTGTGATAGTATGTGATAATTCTCATTGAACGTGACCAAACTCTCTAAGTGTGGCCATGGAAGTTCATGGAATGTGACTAGAGTGAGAGTGTGCTACATTATTTGTGAATACATAATCATAATAGCTCAGTACCCTGAATGCGATGAGACTTATCACGGCTGATAGGCTATACCCCTTTAACGCAACAGTGCTGAAAATTTGTGAGAAAGTAGAGTCTCACTAGCAAAAATGACAAAGATATGGTGTGATAATGATGTTAATTTGCATAGACTATCTGGAATAACATTGAAGATCTTTGAAATAGACTATGCAACAGCATTTAACTTTTTGAAAATCTCTATGTAGGTAATGCATTTTTTTATATCATAAAATTCTGAGCACACAGTTTTCTAGATAAAACAAAAAGTATGAAACTGCTTTAGCAACTCTTTGAATTAACTTTCATTCAAATCCAAATGAAAGTCATATTTCACAAGAAAACTCATTAAGTGATTAATATTTTTAAAAAATATAAGTTATGCGATATATACTATATTTATGGTATATAGTACATACGATATATATTGTATATACTATACTTCATATAGTCTGATATGGGGAATTATGGGGATAAATGGCTGTAGAAATTTTATGACATTTGAAGATTGTTTATTTTGACAATAGTTTTAATGTCTCTAAAAGACTTTCCTAAATTCTGCAGTAGTGAAAATTAGACTTTCACAAATTCGTCATTGCTTTAGAAAACCAACTGCAGGATTTTATTCTAGCTATGCTGTCTCTTGTCATGCCCTCCAGCTTCTAGTTTGAGGCCCATGAAATTATGTAGAAAATGGGTTACAAAAATTACATATAGATTCAGTTATTGGATTAAAGTTAAATTTTATCATTTCAAACAGTAAGAGAACAGCATCATAATCATAGTCTGAGTTTAATATTGTCACTCAATGACATGTTCAATGTTTCATGCAGAACTGAAGGAATTTGACTTCTCAGTTTAGAATCATTTGGCAAGAAGTAAGAAAATCATTTTCACCCAAGTGATGTTTTGTTGGTTTCCAGAACAAGCAAGTTGTTTTTCTCTTCAGTGGTGTTATTTTGTGTTTGATGGCCTTTAAATAAACAAAAGAAAATGACATTCTATATTACACTGTGTTTTGTAAAGGAAGGGTTCATAAGTGAACCTGTAGACATTTTGCTGCAAAGTTAGGAACTCCAGTGAAGATTCTGTAAAACAAAAACAAAACAAAACAAAACAAAAAAAAACAACAACCAACAGCCAAATAATAACAGCAACAACAACAACAATAAAACAACAGCTTTGAAAAGAGAAGGATTTAAAATGCATGTTTAAGTGTCTGTATGTATGCTAATTTAACATACACTGAAAAAAAAGTGTTAAAATTTGACTTTATTTTTAGAAGTGGAAATTGTTTACAGTGGAAATTGTTAATAACATCTATTGTTATAATTATTATCCAAAGGATAATAAAAGAATAACACTGCTAATAACTAGTCATGAGTCAGCAGTATCTTTTTTGTGTTTGATTTTTTTTGTGCAAACAGTTTCATTAGAAAGTGTCTCCACTGGCACACAGTGATGGGATCTCCTGTGTGGCCAAGAAAATATACTTCCTTTCAACACAGGAAAATATAGATTGGAGATTTACTTTCACTCCAATATTTCCCAGTATGTTTTTCAATCCCTATAAACACAAACAAGGACATCCTGTTGAGAATGGCATACACTGTATTTTGCAAGAAACAAACAAATAAAGATGACTTTTACTGAATGAGAACAGCGACAGTAGAGCTGTCCATTCATGCCTCACCCTCATTGCATTTCTGTTAAGTATTTGAAAGTATTGTGCACAGTTAAAGTCATTCTGTGGAAGAACAATAAAATCAGCAAACTAAGGTTGTTCAGAACCTTGATAGATGCTTATGGGACTTGTTTTGCCTGAATCTAAAGCTGTTGCCACTCTCATCTAACACAGCTTGCATGACACAGATGAAAAGAAGTTGGGTAAGAATATTTCCTTGCAGACTCCACTAGTGAGGCTGAATTATCTAGACTGCTATCCATCAGTGCATACACTGCATTAGAAGAACTGTAAAAGGCTCTATTACAACTTCTGATCAACTCTTCATAAGCGGAAAAAGAAAATGTAACATTTCAGTTTAAGGCATCAGATGCATTCTCGAGTCAACTATAGTTAAAAAGAAGCAGTAATTGTTCATATAAAATACTCATACCTTAAAAAAGAACATAGATTTGGCAAATGCAGTAAGAGACATAAATAATAACTTGTCACTATTAAGCTAATGATAATGTATGACCTATGACAACTTTTGGTAAAACAGAACAAGAGTGGAGACATAATATCTATGGTTATTTGTATAAAGCTGATATTACTCTTTTGGCATACATATGATGAATTAAATGATCATGAAGTTAAATAAGATTCTGGAAATGTACTGATATTTAAAATAACCTGAATTTCCAATAATTGACATGCCGTTCATGTTTAGTCATTTATATTTAGTAAACTAAAAGCCATTACCCAATATTAGATTAATTAGATAGAAATTTTAGCTATAACCACCTGAATACAATATAAAAATTTCCCAAAGTTGAACATAGCCATAAACAATCTTCTTTCAATACTTTGTATTTCACAGGTACTGAGAGTTATGAAGATTACATATTTTTTAGTGGTAGATGGTAATGCGTAAAAGGAAAAATCAGTAACAGACAGAAATGATTTTATATCTTCGACCACTGACAGCATAGCAATATTTCAGACTGCTTTCAGAGAAAGAGGATATATTTAGAATCATTTGAAAAATCATGGAAGTCAGGCGTAGTCCCCTGTGACTGGAAAAAGAGAAACATCACTGTCATTTTTAAAAAGGGTAGAAAGGAAGACCTGGTGAAGCCTCATATCTGTGCTTGGCAAGATCATGGAACAGATCCTACTTGAAGCATTTTAAGGCACATACAGGACAAGGAGGTAATCTGGGACAGCCAGCATGACTCCACCAAGGGCAAATCCTGCCTGACCAAACTGGTGGCCTTCTATGATGGAGTGACTGCATCATCAGTTGAAAAGGGAAGACAAACCGATGTCATCTATTTGGTCTTCTGTAAGGCTTTTGACACAGTCCCACATGACATCCTAATCTCTAAATTTGAAAGATACGGACCATCTGGTGGATAAGGAATCATCTTGAAGGCCGCACCCAGAGGTCAATGGTTCTATGACCAGGTGGAGGCCATTGATGAGCGGTGGGCCATTGATGAGTGGTGTCCCTCGGGTATTTGTCTTGGGACTGGGGCTTCACCAATGACATAGATAACTGGATTGAGTGTACCCTCAGCAAGTTTGCGGATGACACCAAGCTGAGCTGATACCAATGAAGGAAGAGCTGCCATTCAAAGGGACCTGGACAGGCTGGAGGAGTGGTCCCATGTGAATTGCATAAGGTTCAATAAGTGCAAGTGCACGGTGCTGTACCTGGGTCAGGGAAAACCCAGATAGGGGGACAGACTGGGAGAAGAACACATTGGGAGAGAAGGATTTGTGGGTTCTGGTGGATGAAAAGCTCAATATGAGCCAGCAGTGTGCACTTGCAGCCCAGAAAGACAACTGCATCCTGGACTGCATCAAAAGAGGTGTGTCCTGGTTTCAGTTAGGATAGAGTTAATTTTCCTCCTATTAGCTGGTAGGGTGCTATATTTTGGCTTAGAATGAGAAGAGTGCTGATAACATGCTGATGTTTTAATTGTTGCAGAGCAGTGCTTACACCAAGCTAAGGACTTTTTCAGCTTCTCGCTCTGTCCTGCCAGTGGGCAGGATAGGGGTGCAGCAGGAGCTGGGAGGGAACAGACCCAAGACAGCTGACCCAAACTGGCCAAAGGGTTATTCGAGACCATCTGACATCATGTTAAATAATATATAGGGGTGGCTAGCTGGGGTGGGTGGGCCGTCTGCTCAAGGGTAGGTTGGGCATCGGTCATTGGGTGGTGAGCAATTGCATTGTGCATCACTTGTTTCATACTTAGTAGTAGTAGTAGTAGTAGTAGTAGTAGTAGTAGTGTCCTGTCTTAATAAACTGTCTCTATCACAACCCACAGGCTTCACTTTCCCATTTCTCTCCCCCATCCCAGAGAGGAAGGTGGGAGGGTGAGTGAATGGCTGCGTGGTGTTTAGCTGCAAACAGGCTTAAACCACAACAAGGTGTGACCAGCAGGTTGAGAGAGCCTCTAAAACAGGGATGTCACATTTTCTACTTATATTGAGGATTTGTTAGACTATAAAGATTCCCCAACAATTCCTGAGAGTATTTTGTTGCAGTGGTACAGTTGTGGTCCACAAGTGCCATTGTGACTCTAAAGCTTTAATAGTATAGTAGTATAATGAATTACAGGAATGTTCTGAGTCACTGTTATGTGAATGACTGAATAGTCATTCACTATTAAAGTTCTGTCTGTACAGAGCTGTTGTATTGTCACAGGTAGGTCACTCAAGTGCTTATGTCCAAATCTTTGCTGTGGTTAGGAATATCTAAAATAATACTTTTTGTTTTATCTTTATTTTTCAATTAAAAATAAAAGTAAAAAGAAAAAAAACTAATATAATTTGCTAGTTCTTTTGAGAATGGTGTCTATGCTCAATACACAGACCTATATAACATGAATTCCATCATGTTAGTGCTTCAGTATTCTTTTCTGTTCTGTTAAGTTTTTATACTGCAGTTGTGATAGATATTTGGCTAGTGGCACAAATCAGATGAAGATTTATCAGGGAAACCAGGGGACCTTAGTCTTGCAAACTGACTTTAAACTGCGGTAGTCACTAGTAATATGGTTTCAATTACTTTTTTTTTTTTTTTTTTTTTTTTTACAATCTTTTCCATTTCCTTCACACCCTCTTCCATTTGCACCAATTGAATTAGATTGCAGGTAGTCATGGTTAAAACAGTCTGCAGTGAAACTCAATTTGTATTTCTGTGACTTTCTAGGTGACAACCCTTTAACAATGGTACTAGCAACTAAACAATGAATTGATGCATAATTATATACATAATTGATGGACAGATATTTTTGACAGTTTGTAAGTAATAATAACCATACAAAAAAAGTAAATACAAAAGAGTCTGCCTCTATTTTAAAACACGATAAGCATTCCTTGCAATAGTTTTATAGCCTGTATAAGTTCAAAGCTGATACTAACAATAATGAGATTCTGGGTTCAGGCTCTCATCTCAAGAAATTTTACAGACAAATAATTCTGAGGAAGATCTCAGCAGCTGTGTAAGTAGTTGTACATTATTCATCAGAACACTTAATGCTGTTTTAGAACTTCAATTCAAAAAATGTATAAAATACCATTTTATTCTTCAGCAGTCAGAGAAGAAATTGCTATGAAGAGCTATGAATGCTTACTGATGTTAATGGAAATCTGCTGGTCTTTGGATCAGTGAATAACTGTTCTGCTGTCCCCTTAAAATTATTTTCCATGTTTCTGAAGCAAACAAAGGTCCTAGTGAGCTTTAGTCACCAACAAATTTAAGCAACCAAGTTGAGTACAAACTGTTGAAAATATTATTTTGAAGCTGATCTGTGTGCTCAGATTGTAAAGAAAAAAAATACCCATGGTCAAAATAAATAAATGTATATAAATGAAGTTCAGAACTTCACACAAAGCAGTTCAGCCTGATATTACAGGTGATAGATGAAGATCAGGACAACAAACAAACAGAATCCTATTAGTGTTAGTGCTGGTACCACTGGCATGTCCTGGAGTTTCAGAGTACCCCATTGGTATAGTAACTTGGACTCCATTTTTAAACTTCTATTATATATTTTTTTAAGACTTTTAAACATATTCAAAATCTTTGCATTCTTGAGCCTATCAAAGTTCAAGTTATGTACACCTTTCTGTAAAGAGATGTCCAAACGAGAACCATATCTATCCCACTCCTGTATTAAATGTCTAGAAAGCACAGGACACAGACACAGTGTTAAGTTAAAAGTTCTTAGCAGTAAGACTTGGAAACCATGAGATGTTACTTTCATAGATAATTTGATAAAATCCTCAGACTCTAGCAGTTACTAGTGGTTTGCTGTGGCCATTTTTTTTTTTTTTTTTTTTAAAGATCATGCAGAATTACTATGACTGTTCAGTGTTACCTCTTATCATTTCTGATTTGTGTTAGCAGGTAATCCTTACATTATACCAGAAGTGTGTGGTTTGAGACAGTCTGAAAGGTTGGTTCTCTTCTTCCTTCTATTGAAAAAACTGTACACATTCATAAAAATGCTTGTTTGCCTCAGCAAGAAACCTTTTTGCTCTGGGCAAAAGGAAGAGGAACCTGAGAAATGATAAAATAAACCACTTAAAAATAAAATATTGTAGTTTAAATGTCAAATTCGGCCATTAGCCAATGAGGGTAATGAGCTATAGCAGTGAAAAATTTGGCCTCGTATTGTTCAATATGTGGGTGGTCTGTTCACTTTCAAACACAGCTATCGTGTAAGCAAGCTGAATTTCGGGCTGCAGTTGCTGAAAAAAAAAAAAAATGACAGAAATTGATAAAAATTAAAATAAAATTGTTGCTTCTTCCAAGAGCATTTTTTCAGTGCCTTCTCTTACACGTGTATTGTGACTCACCATCCCAATCCTCTTTAATAAGAAGCAATGAAGCAAGGAAAAAAAAATAACAAACTGCAACAGTACAAGTTGTAATGCAGATCTGTTTTTTAATAAATAAATATGTAAAAAATGTTTCATAGCAAAACAAAACAAACAAAAAAACCCCGCCCACTGCATATTGTATATTCTTGCAAAATGTTTTAGAACTTTTAGATCTTCCGAAGTTTGCATCCAAGTTAGACAACTGTTTAGCCATAATTAAATCTGAATTCTATAAATTGTTAAAATAATCTTTTGTGTTAATTCTGGTTTTCAACGCTTTAAATATCAAATTAATTTTATTTTCCTTTTTTCTTTTTCTTTGATAAGTAGATATTATTCATTTATATGCACTGTATTATGTGTAAAGGTATTGGACATTCTACTGTACTATATAATTTAATCACTGAGTAAAATATCTTTGTCTCAAAAAGAATTGATTTTTACATATTTTTTATTTTTGCTCTTTCTGATGGTAAAAACAAAACAGCAGAGGGTATCAAAGAAACATCATAACAAATATAAATATTCAGAAGAATGGTTGCATATTTTACAAATTACATAGTATGACTCTGTGCTATCTTATCTTGTGCTAAGTGCCCTATGGTAGCAGCAATTCAAAACTATGTTAGAAAAAAGCGACACTTAGTACATTAGTACTGGTATTATTTTGAGAACTAGTCTTCATATAGACCTTCACAGAAGTCAGATGCAGAATAAGAGGAGCAAGCATGGTATTTTTACCAACTCCATGAAGAATCTGAAGAAATTTAACCCCAATTTGAGATATATAGTCCTGTTGTCACAAAATAAATAAAAATCAGTAGTCATCTTTTCATATGAACATATATTAAGATAAATAAATAAATAAATAAATAAATAAAAGATACATAGAGCTTTAGAAAGTTAATTTCTATCTGCTGCTCTGTAGGGAAGAAAGGAAAAAAAAAAAATCTCCAAAAAAAATCTCCCCACCTCCCTCTACTACCCCATGCAAACCAAGTAGTTCCAGAAACTTGTAATAAAAAGTTTCTTCTCTGGGGAAAATAATGTAATCTCATCATGTCTAGCTGGAAAATATTGTAATAACTTTCTTTGAGATGATTTCTATAATCCAGCTATCAGTTATTCAAAGAAACACACTTTATGCTACTGTACAAAACATTGCATGTTTACTAATCAGACTGTACTCTTTGAAATAAGCCATTTCATATATTTAGATTTCCTTGAAATTTCACACTGCAGTAGCACTGGAATCCCCATCATTGCAGAAAATCATTTGTTTTCAGCTTCTTTTGCTTAAACAGAAATAAAAATATTTTATTCGCAGTATGATTTGCTATGATTAAATGCTTTTCAGAAGTTGGATTTCTTGATATTATCTTAAAAGGTTAATTCATTTCCCTTAGTGTACTCTAATTTTCATATAAATTACATTACTGAGGGCCTAAACCCCATCTTCCTAGATCTTGGAGACCCCATTAGCTGAATTAGTTGACAATTTAGTAGTATCTGGAAGTAGCTCAATGAATCTATGAATGTCAGTGTTTCTCAAGATATGTGCTGGCTGAATTTCCCTGTTAGCAGAGAACCTCAAATGATAATATAATTTATAATAAAGTGTATCAACATATCTTTGGTAAGGTTAATAAGTACACATATTTATAGTAAAAACTGTAGATCACCATAGATCAAGAAGATAAGATTTGCTACAAGTGAATGAATTACTCTTGCTTTGTTGGATACTTTATATGGATGGCAGAAATAGAAGCACATTTAAATTTGCTTATGTTGTCATTAATGAAAAGCCTCTTTTGGCACAACGTTCGCAGCAGAATTGTAACCAATAAAATTCACAAAGTGTCCTACAGTTTCCTCGAAAACAAATATAAATTTCAGAGCTTAAAAACATATAGTTCCTTGATTTGTATTGTGCTATTTCTTATGGCCTCGAATAGGCTGTACTATGCAGTACATATACAAAAAATAAAAAATATTTTTCCTACCCCAGAGAATTTCTCATTTAAGTTCAAACCCTAGAACCAGTTAAAAACAGGAAGCAGGAAGCAATATGTATTTTTAAGTAAAATTCATATCTACTTTTATTAGAATCAATTCTACTGTCATTAAAATTATTGTTAGTGTAGATGAGATAAAGCTGTGTTCAGAATTCCTACAATAATTAAATGTTTATTAATCATAATTGATATAAAGTACAGTATATGCCTGATTTATTTTATTAAAACCAAACTTTATGGTGGACATCCAATCACACTGCTGTTGTTCATTACCCTTTATCTTTCATGAGTATTATAGTCAAAGTCCCCTTGTACCCTGGAAAACTACTTTTCTGAAGAGAGAAACAGAGACTGTGAACTTAACAATGCTGATTATTACACTATGTCAAATAGATTAATTTTGATACTTTCTGGACTAACTTCTAATAGAGGAGTTATTTTAGTGTCATTCATTTACTCCCTATAAAAAAAAAAAAAAACATTAAAAAAAAAAAAAATAAGGATGTAAGTGAGCTTGTCTTCAGATAGTGCACATATGATCTTTGATAAATATTAATTTGCATGTTATGAGTACAACCTATATTGAAGAATATCCACACTTAACAGTGGCTATGGTGGGTAGCATAGTTACTTGTTACACATTCATTACAGACTTGTCTCCTGTTACCTAGTTCAAACAGATTTTTCAGAATGAAGATACACATCCAAAATATATTCAGGCTACTAATATTTAGTTTTAATCAGGTATACCTTACAAGACCTGATCCTCCTTTTCTGGAACCTGAAAACATCCTCACACTGTTGCAAAACTATTTCCACTGCCATGGAAGGACACAAAACTTCACAAACTTCAAAACCCTTTTTGTGAAATGTAACTGAAACTGTCAGTTAGCCTATGGAAAACAAATATGTTTCCCATAGGATCCTACTGGACAAAATGTCCAGAATACAGCTAAACAAAAACATCATACAGTGGGTGAGTAATTGGCTGACGGGCAGGGTTCAAAGGTTTGTGGTAAATGGGGCCGCATCAGGCTGATTGATGGTCACTAGTGGAGTCCCCCAGGACTCCATTTTAGGCCCAATCCTTTTCAATGTTTTTATAAATGTTTTGCATGTAGGACTAGAAGGTGTTTTGAGCAAATTTGCTGATGATACTAAACTGGGAGGAGTTGTGGACTCTGTTGAGGGTGGCCTTGCAGAGAGATCTGGACAGATTGGAGAGCTGGGTAATCACCAACCACATGAAGTTCAGCAAAAGCAAGTGCTGGGTGCTGCACCGGAGATGGGGCAACCCTGGCTATATGTACAGACTGGGTGACAAAACGGTGGAGAGCAGCCCCACAGAGAGGGATCTGGAGGTTGTGATTGATAGCAAGCTGAATATGAGCCAGCAGTGTGTCCTGACAGCCAGGAAGGCCAACCGTATCCTGGGGTGCATCAAGTATGGCATTGTTAGTTGGTCAAGGGAGGTGATTGTCCTGCTCTATTCTGTGCTAGTGTGGCCTCATCTCGAAGTACTGTGTGCAGTTCTGGGCACCACAGTACAAAAAGGACGTGAAACTATTAGAGAGTGTCCAAAGGAGGGCTGCATAGATGATGAAGGGCAGAGAGGGGAAGACATAAAAGGAGTGGCTGAGGTCACTATGCCTATTCAGCCCGGAAAAAAAGGAGGCTGAGGGGAGACCTCATCGCAGTCTGCAGCTTCCTCCTGAGGGGGAGAGGAGGGGCAGGCACCGATCTATTCTCCTTAGTGACCAGTGATAACACCACAGGAATGGTGTCAAGCTGCAACAGTGGAGGTTCAGGCTGGATATTAGGAAAACTTTCTTCACTGGGAGGGCTGCCACACACTGGAACAGGCTCCCCAGGGATGTAGCATGGCACCAAGCCTGTTGGAGTTTAAGAAGCATTTGGACTGTGCTTAGTCTGAATTTTTGGGTGGACCTGAGTTGTGTCAGGAGTTGGACTCAGTGATCCTTATGGGTTCCTTCCAACTCCGGATATTCTACAATTCTATGATTCTATGTTATTTTTGCTATCTGCAAATCCTTCCAGAAATTTAACTATTCTTAAAAAATATAGTTTACTTCAGTTTTATGTATTAATGTGCATATTTCATGCACATTATGTGCATAAATCTTTACGCACATACATTTTATCATTATGTATAAATGTGCATTACTTCAATGGTAGCTTATTGGACCTCATGCTGTAACACCCAGAAATAGGGAAATAAGGTCCAGAAAAGGTCTTGAGTTTCATATTGACAAAACAGTGGGATATTCATAGGTATTTGTTGTATTGATGATGTCTCAAGATGTCTATACTTTTTCTATAGCAACTCTCATCACACCATCCATAAGATTCAGATAATTGCATTTCACATATGAAATACCTTATAATGCTGTATGTACTCAATATATATATGATGAACATATATGTTGCGAAGCACGGACGAAAGCACGACAGACACCAGCAGAGTCAGATCATGCTTCACCATTTTATTGCCCGAATAGTCCAACTTTTATAGTGAATTTTACAGGGGTGGACAGTGTTTCACACAAGATTATTGGTCAAAAGCACTCAGACAAACCGTTAAGAAAATAACACCACCTGCAAGAAAAGAACCCCCCTTTTGATTAGAAGTTAGGAAAACAACCCCCTTTGTGCTTAACGGCCATGTAGGCCTAGTCCTTGAGGCCAGCTGCTGATAACAATATTTTCTGAGTTCCTTAATTGGGTGATGTGGGAGTCATTGCCGTGGGAGCTTCTCACAGTTACTCTGGCAGCCTGGTTTGCTCAGCTACAGCAGGCCCTGAGATTTCTAAGGCCTACCCTGGTTGCTTAAAGCAAGCTTAGATCGAACAATTATGCCAATTCCCAACACATATATATGTATATATATGTATATATAGTATGTACTCAATATATATATGATGAATATATATGATGAACTCAAATCTCACTACACATGGTCTCAGTAAAATGAAGAACCTGTTTTGGGGTTGATGAAATCCTTTACCAGGATTTAACTTCCACAGTTTATAATAAAAACCTCCAGAGGCTGGCCTAGTCTTTTATAGTTAGGTTAGAGTATAAAGATCAGGTTTCTTAGATATCTTGACATCTCTTGCGACTCTGACTCCAGTTAGACTGTGGAGATTATATTGAATAGGTCTCTTGTGGTATTGTGCATATTCAGTCATGGGTGGTGTCAACCTGAGTCTTAAATTCTATTCATATTAACGTAACTCAATGTTGACTCCACAAAAGCGTTATAACCAGCATCCATAGAGACCAGAAGATTGTGAGAAAATAGCTTTAGCATAGACGTGACAAAAATTGTTTTAAGCTAGAGTAGATCTAGAGTTTTATAACTAGAATTGTTTCTTTGTTACCTGACAAAAGGCTAAGTAAAACACAGATGTATCCCAGAAAGCTGAGGTTGAGAAACCTCAGCTAAAATTTATAGCTGAATGCCCAATACACAAAGACACATTTGGGCTTAGTCAGTTTTCAATTAAACAAAAAAATATCTAATGAATATAGATACAAGGGAGACTTGAAAAATGAATGCATTGAATTGTTAACTAAATCTGAGGCAGACTTTAGAAAGAAAAAACCTAACCAAGGTCAGACTCTATGTCATCTCAAGGGACTGAATAAAATATCTTATAAATTATCACAGCATTAATATCCTCTGCTTTATAAATAAATACCTTGGCTTCAACTCTACCTTAACATTTACATTTGAAAATTTTGACTATTTAGTGTGACATTTATCAATCTGATCTGTATTTTATTGATGCTGCTTCTTAGAAGTTTATTTTTGCAGTAAAAATAATTCAGGCCATCCATTCTTCTTCTTTATAATCTCTCATTACAATGTGTACACATTGCTTGAGACAACTCAGTTCATGAAATGCTAATCAACATTTTCATGCAAAACTGACATACAAAATTCCACCTCGTGTTTTTTATTTTGCTATTTTGTTTTCAGTAATATTAGCTTGGATCAAACTCCTTCAAATTTAAGGAGGAAAAATACATTGTTTTATTATGCTGTTCAAAGAACAACATTCTGGAAAAACACGTATATTTTTTCAATTAATACAGGATCATTGGAAAAAAATAATCAAATTATTACTTTTCCAAAATATTAAGTCTTTCCTCATTGTTCTCTACAAAGTTTAGATATAGAGAAAATTCTGATTAAAGAAACAATTCTTCTTTCTCCTCTCCCTTTGATTTCTGTGTAAATATTACAGAATCACAGAATCACAGAATTTCTAGGTTGGAAGAGACCTCAAGATCATCAAGTCCAACCTCTACCTAACGCTAACAATCCCCACTAAACCATATCCCTAAGCTCTACGTCTAAACGTCTTTTAAAGACCTCCAAGGATGGTGACTCCACCACTTCCCTGGGCAGCCTGTTCCAATGCCTAACAACCCTTTCGGTAAAGAAGTTCTTCCTAACATCTAACCTAAACTTCCTCTGACACAACTTAGCCCATTCCCCCTCATCCTGTCACCAGGCACGTGGGAGAACAGACCAACCCCCACCTCACTACAGCCTCCTTTAAGGTATCTGTAGAGAGCAATAAGGTCGCCCCTGAGCCTCCTCTTCTCCAGGCTGAACAAGCCCAGCTCCCTCAGCCGCTCCTCGTAGGACTTGTTCTCCAGACCCCTCACCAGCTTCGTTGCCCTTCTCTGCACCCGCTCAAGCACCTCGATGTCCTTCTTGTAGCGAGGGGCCCAAAACTGAACACAGTACTCGAGGTGCGGCCTCACCAGAGCTGAGTACAGGGGGATGATCACCTCCCTAGCCCTGCTGGTCACACTGTTTCTGATACAAGCCAGGATGCTGTTGGCGTTCTTGGCCACCTGAGCACACTGCTAGCTCATATTCAGCCGACTATCCACCATCACTCCCAGGTCCTTCTCTGCCTGGCAGCTCTCCAACCACTCATCTCCCAGCCTGTAGCTCTGCTTGGGGTTATTGCGCCCCAGGTGCAGGACCCGGCACTTGGCCTTGTTGAACTTCATGCAGTTGACCTCAGCCCATCGGTGCAGCCTATCCAGATCCTCCTGCAGAGCTTTTCTACCCTTGAGCAGATCGACACATGCGCACAGCTTGGTGTCATCTGCAAACTTACTGAGGGTGCACTCCATCCCCTCATCCAGATCATTGATAAAGATATTAAAGAGGACCGGCCCCAGCACCGAGCCCTGGGGGACGCCACTAGTGACCGGCCTCCAACTGGACTTGACTCCATTTACCACGACTCTTTGGGCCCGGCTATCCAGCCAGTTTCTAACCCAACGAAGCGTGCGCCAGTCCAAGCCATGAGCAGCCAGTTTCTTGAGGAGAATGCTGTGGGAAACAGTGTCAAAAGCCTTGCTGAAGTCAAGGTAGACCACATTCACAGCCTTTCCCTCGTCCACCTAGCACGTCACTTTGTCATAGAAGGAGATCAGGTTCGTCAAGCAGGACCTGCGTTTCATAAACCCATGCTGACTGGGCCTGATCGCCTGCTTGCCCTGCAAGTGCTGTGTAATGACTGTCAAGAGGATCTGCTCCATGAGCTTCCCTGGCACTGAGGTCAAACTGAAAGGCCTGTAGTTTCCCGGGTCTGCCCTCCGGCCCTTCTTGTAGATGGGCGTCACGTTTGCTAGCTGCCAGTCAACTGGGACCTCCCCCGATCGCCAGCACTGCTGATAAATGATGGATAGTGGCTTGGCCAGCTCTTCTGCCAGTTCTGTCAGTACCCTTGGGTGGATCCCATCCGGTCCCATCGACTTGTACACATCCAAGTGCCGTAGCAGGTCACCAACCAGTTCTTCGTGGATAGTGAGGGCCAGATCCTGCTCCCCATCCCCTTCCACCAGCTCAGGGTACTGGGTATCCAGAGAACAACTGGTATTGCCGCTAAAGACTGAGGCAAAGAAGGCATTGAGCACCTCCGCCTTTTCCTCATCTCTTGTAACTAAGTTTCCCCCTGCATCCAGTAAAGGATGGAGATTCTCCTTAGTCCTCCTTTTTGTGTTGATGTATATATAGAAACGTTTTTTGTTATCTTTAACGGCAGTAGCCAGATTGAGCTCCAGATGAGCTTTGGCCTTCCTAATTTTGTCCCTGCACAGCCTCACTACATCCTTAAAGTCCTCCCTAGTGGCCTGCCCACTTTTCCAAAGATTATAAACCCTCTTTTTTCTCCTAAGATCAAGCCAGAATTCTCTGTTGAGCCAGGCCGGTCTTCTTCCCTGCCAGCTCGTCTTTGGGCACGTGGGAACAGACCGTTCCTGCGCCATTAAGATTTCCCTCTTGAAGAGCGCCCAGCCTTCCTGGACCCCTCTGCCCTTCAGAACCGCCTCCCAAGGGACTCCACCAACTAGTGTCCTGAGCAGCTCAAAGTCATCAATACATATTGATGTATTGGTTTCAAAGATGTTCACAGAATCTTGACATATTATGGAGATTCTCTGTATTAGTATAGAGTAATCTCTTCCAGTTTTATGCTGGCGTTTATGTAAGTAAAAGTAAACATAATTAGCATTCTTTGTAACAGTGCTTACATTGCCTGTATTTCTCTGTTCTGGATCAGATAACTAATTAATGTTCTTACTGTTCCTCTAATGGGAAATTTTTTGAAATTTATTAATAGTTTTCTCAGGTATGTTTCTAGTTAAAAGATTAGAAACTCTCAGTTTCATAAAAAAAAAAAAAAAAAAAAAGGAACTAGTTAAAATAATTTCTCTAAATTTGTCTCTGAATAATTTCTCTAAATTTGTACAGCAAAGCAGTAAACACTTTTTTTTTTTCTTTTTCTTTTTTTTTTTTTTTTTTTTTCTGCAAAGCTTTCACAAATTGAAGTGTTTTCTGTAATACTTAAATCAACAGCTACATGTTCACACCAGCACCCATTACCTGTTTGCTGTGGCAGATTACATACATTTTTCTTTTCAATTCAAAAGTCAGGGAGTGGCTGAGTCATTGCAGGAAGTGTTCTCTGTGTCATTTTAGAGACTCCTTAGCAACTGTATTCAACTCATGGCACCTGCACCATGCACCACGTGAAACTTTCCAGAACTCTACTTTGGGTTCAAGGAAGGTGTCATGTGAAGTCTTGGTGTCATATAGTGATTGCAGAAGAAAAACATGTCCTTTATAAAAAATTAAATTGTTTATGTAGAAATACTTTATAAGCCTAGACACTCAGAAATGGTAAAAAAAATATCTATTTCATGGGAATGAAAATAATGGGAAATAATGATAAATCCTTTCATTAATTTGAAGAATAATCAGAATGCAATCTTTGAAAAAAAAAAAAAAAAAAAAGCAGCACTTCTCTATGGTATTAGAATAATTAGAATATGCTTAGAAAAGCTAAAATATGCTATTATTTCTTTGTTGAACCTTGCATATTATTTTCTCTAGGAAAAATAACCCCACCTCCCCCCCCCCCAAAAAAAAAAAAATACCATAATCCCATTAATATATTTTTGAGGAAATTTGACCTGTTACATGATTTTATAAATATGATCTAATTACCTGACTAGTACTGTCTAGTGACACATTTTTACCACAAATTAGCAGAAGTGCTGAAACCATTATTGTTTACCAGATTTTACAGGAGCATATGTGTTTAAAGGTAACCTGAAGATAATTTTACAAAACTGAATTAAGGCTTCCGCTTCCTTTTTTCTCATCTGTAAAAGGGGCCTAAAATGTAATTTGCTCATTACAAGATGATCTTTCCTATTTTTAACATAGGCTTTATCTGGAATGATAAAAACTATTATTGGACAGACAGGAAGTGATTTTTTAAAATGTAGTGAAAAAAATAGTCTGATCAAATGACCTTCTTTTAAGATTGCGCAAATTTCTTCTTACTTGCAGTAACATTGTTGATTTATTAGCTATATAGTTATAATGTTTAGATTATGTAAAATATGGAAATTGAACAGGAAATCATAAAAATAACACATTTCAGGCCATCTTTCTCTTAACAAAAAAGTCAGTGGAAGGAATAAGGTGCTTCTTTGCCATTAGACGACTTGAATAATGACATTAAAAAGTTCTAATCCTACCAAATGCTGTTATTGTTTTTATAGTTGCTTATCTCTATATAGATATGTATGCATGGCTGTGATTCTCAATAATATATATATAATTATATAATTTATATATATTATTTTATATATATATATATATATATATATATAATATATATAATAATATATATATATATTATTGAGAATCACAGCCATGCATACATCCAGGCTGGTAACCTTCTGGACATTAAGATTTACATAATGAGGTCTTTCATGAGACTGTGGTTAGGACACATTATGTGTCTTAAACATGTATCATGTACCTAAAACAAGGGAGAATGGCAAATAGAATTCACAAATAGAGACAAAAAATCAGCTTCTTCATTACATGATTGGGATGGGCTGAGTGGGTAGGGAAATATAGTAATGTCGCTCTCTGCATATCTTGTTTATTTATTTCTTCAAAAAACAAGGATTCAACTATTCCTGCAGCCCCTGTGCTAACTTTTTCACATGACACGTAAACCAGTACAGCTTTTACATTTTAGCAAGTCATGAGGCACGTCTTGGTTATGTCAGTGTTAACCCCCCCCACAAAAAATAATAAAAATAAATGTATAATTTCAACAGAGATAAGTTATAGGCATTTATTTATTCAACGTTGGTTTCTGGTAGTGCCTTAAAAATTAGAGCTGCTTCCTGAAAGAAAATGGTTCATTTTGGAGGTCAGAAAGTATCAATGTTACTAGTATTAATATAATTAATTTTGTTTCTCAAGTTCTCTTTGATGTTGTAGCACTCTTTTCTCTTTTTTTTATAAAGTGAATGATTAATTTATTAAATAAATGCAGACTTCAGATAAATTATCTTATTGATGATGCTATTACGTTCATTGGCAATGTACTACCATAACATCAGAGGATAGAAAACTATTCTGTAAGAATATTAATGAATATTACCCAGATTTGTGCTGCTTTATGTGATTTTATCACCTCTTCATCTGCATACCACTTTGTTATGCTCAATGCCCAGTACAGGTTCTGAAACAAATTAAGCTCTTTAATTACTCAATTACTGCATTTTTTAATAATATTTTGGGTTGAAAACTTACACTATTTTAAATCAATAATTGAATATATTTATTTAATAACTTTTTAACAATGCTTGAGAGAATCAGACGCCACCATACATGAAGAAAGGAATGATGTTTTATTACCCCCCACTTGTAGTCACACAATGCTGCACGGTCTGCACAGAAAGTCAATCAAACATTTTTATCATTTACAAAATCTGATGTTATGTCAAAATCTGTCACTCCTGAAATTTTATTTTCTTATTGTGATATATCTTACTGGCTTATCCAACATAATACTGGAATAATATCAGGCGATTAGAGAAAAGGAACTACAGAAACTGTGTATTCAAAAAAGTGATTCCAGGAACTTTGGGGTTAATTCAGTTCATTAGATTTAGAACATTTATTAATGCTATTGCAGATAAACTCATATACCACCCACTAGTGATACATTTAGAAAATGGGGATGTTTGGTGTTATGATAAGTTTTAATATGAAGAAATTAAAATATTTTAATATAAAGGCTATAAATTCCAGTACCTCTATTTCTTGTCTAGCTTATTCCATGCACAAAACTGAATGTTCTGCTGAATTCCAATTGTTTTTCTGCTCTGTCATGTTTCCTTGAGAGCAATGCAAGCACATTTTACTTCTGTTGTTATCAAGAATGGAAAGGCAAAGTCTGTTAATTATTAAGCTATGTATCTTCACATCAGTGTTCACAGATGAGTGTCAACCACTGGAAAAAATATATAGCATGATAGAACATCAGAAGATAAAGAAAAAGGCTCAATTTGTTTCAAAGTTCTGATTAGGGACAAATAATTGGAATATTTATCCCTACACTAATTATAACAGGATATCCATTGACAGAATTACCAAACTGAATCAGACATGAATATAATAGTGTCGTGGTTCCGCTCGAGTGGGCAGCCGAGCTCCACCACAGCCGCTCTCTCACTCCCCCTCCTCAAAGAGGAATGGGGAGAAAATATGTGAAAAGGGTCTCAAGGGTTGAGATAAGAACGAGAAAATCACGCAATAATTATTGTAACGGGCAAAACAGACTCAGCATAAGAAGATAGTAAGATTTATTGCTCATTACTAACAAGCTAGAGAAGTGAGAAACAAAGGAAAGAAACCAAAAGCACCTTCCCCCACCATCCACCCTCTTCCACCTCCTCCCCCTGAGCGGCGCAGGGGAACGGGGGAATGGAGGTTATGGTCAGTCTACAGCACTTCTCTGCCGCTCCTTCTCGTTCACTCTCGTCCCCTGTGCTGTGGGGTCCCACCCACGGGATGCAGTCCTTGATGAACTGATCCAGCGTGGGCTTCCCACAGGCAGCAGCTCTTCCAGAACTGCTCCAGATATGGGTCCGTACCACGGGGTCCATCCCTCAGGAGAAAACTGCTCCAACCTGGCTCCCCTACGGGCAGCAGCTCCTGCCAGGTCACCAGCTCCTGCGTGGGCTCCTCTCCACAGGCTACAGGTCCGGCCCGGAATCTGCTCCGGCAGGGGTCTTCCACAGGCGGCAGCCTCCATCGGTGCAGGGCCACCTGCTCCACCGTGGTCTCCTCCACGGGCTGCAGCGTGGAACCCTGCTCCACCGTGGTACTCCATGGGCTGCAGGGGGACATCCTGCTTCACCATGGTCCTCACCACAGGCCGCAGGGGACTTCTGCTCCAGCGCCTGGAGCACCTCTCCCCCTCCCTCTACACTGACCTTGGCACCTGCAAGGCTGTTCTCTCACTCCCGGCTGCTGTCTGGCTCAGCGTTTTTTCCCTGTCTTAAATATGCTCTCACAGAGGCGCAAAACAACATCGCTTATTGGCTCGGATCTGGAAAACAATGGGGCCCTTCCCAAACATGGGGCAGCTTCTAGATCTTTCTCACAGAAACCACCCCTATGGCTCCCTGCTACCAAAACCTTGCCACGTAAACCCACTACAAATAGTTATGGAAAACATTAAAACTTTCATTGGCAATGTCTCTGGAAAGTTATCTTGTATGTACACCATAAGTAATGAATAATCTGTGTATCAAAATTATTCTGATATTTTTATACACTTTCCAAAAGAAAGCACTGTCAAATAACTCCACATTAAGGACTAGGCTTTTTAGAGTTTTGAAACCCAAAATGCAGAATTCTTAATCATTTTTTAGCTTCTTTCAGGCCCTGAATACCTAAAGCATATACTATGCATATTTCAAACAGTGTTTCAAGAAATTTCTTTGGTGCACATCCAGAAGTCCCTCAGGCTTTTTTTTTTTTTTTATCTTTTATTTATGTATTTTTTTCCTGAGACTAATTCATCCCATGCCTCTTGTTAGATCTTCAAGTGCACAGTTGCTTCTTTTGTCTTGATGAGGGATTTTATTTTTTATTTTTTATTTTTTTTTGGCCTGTAATCTAAGACTCACTGACTGACTGAGAGGGTTTGAGGGTTTTAAACTAGGATTTCTGGGGGAGAGGTATACCTTTAGGAACACTGAGGTTAAATCAAAGGATGGTATGGCACCATGTGAGAGTGGCAAGGTTAATGGGAGCATCTATGCTGTTCCAGGAAGCACTGCCGATCCAGAAACACCTCTGAAAACCTTCTATACTAGTGAACACATTATGAGGAACAAATGGGATGAACTAGAAGCATTGGTGCTTTCCCAGATCTGTTATATCACTGGTATTAAAGGAATTAGTTTCATGACTAGAATGCTGAGATGGAGAGCTATTAGGAGGGATAGGCAGGGCAGGCAAGGAGGAGCTGTTGCACTGTATATAAGAGGGAAATTAGACTGCACAGCCCTGGCCATTAGAGATGACAAAATAGAGGGGCCTCTGGATGAAGATTAAGGAGATAGCAAAGCAGATGTCATCACAGGCATCTACTATTGAGAGCCCACTCAAGATGATGGCATGGATAAGCTATTCTATGGGCAGTTGGGGTAACTCTTGGGATTAGTTGTTCTCATACTTATGGTAGACTTCAGTTTCTAAGACACAAACTGGGAATATACTGCCATGATAAATAAGGCCAGGGAATTCCTAAAGCATGTTGATGGCAATTTCCTGTCACAAAACAGCAGCTTAGTGAACCAACTAGAAAAGGTACCCTTCTAGATCTGTTTTATAAGAATAGAGAAGGCCTCATGGAAGAGGTGATGGTAGGTGGCTGTCTTGGCCAAACTGATCATGAAATAGTTGAGTTCAAAATTTTTTGGTGTAATGAGAAAAAAGGTGAATAGAATTGCCACACTGGACTTTAAGTCCATGAGAGCTGGTTACTTTTCAAGAACAGTCTTCTAAATGTACAGGAGCAGGCAAACCTACTATATCACAAGTCAAGCAACGGGTACAGAAGACCATCCTGGTTCAACAGGAAACCCCTCCTGGAAGTGAGGTAGAAAAAAAATGGAAATATATGACTTCTGGAGGCAAGGTCTTGTGGTACACAGAGAGTACAGAGATACAGATACAAAGACTCATTTTCAGGGAGAAAACAAGAAAAGCCCAAGCCCAGCTTGGGTTGATGCTGGCCACCGTGGAGTCAAGGAACAGAAAAGACTTTTTCAAGTATGTCAACCACAAGAGAAAGTAAAACATTGAACTTATACTTGGAGCAGATGGTCACCTAACAAGTAAGAAGGAGGAAAAGTGGAGGCATTTAGTGCCCTTTTTAGCTAAGTTTTCAACAGTAATGACACATTTTGAGCTGACTGGACAGCAGAGTAAGAGGAGCACAGCTAAGGGAGCAGTGACTTTCTATCTGTGGTCACTGAAATTCTAAGGGAACAATTGAATCAGCTCATATTTCATAAATCCACAGGACTTGATGGGATTCAACCCAGTGCTGAAGAAATTAGTGGACATTATAGCAGGACCCCTCTCAACAGTTTAGCCTCCAAACAGATCATGTGGGGAGGTCCCTGCTGACTGGAAACTAGCCAACATTACACCTATCTATAAAAAGGACATGAAAGCAGACATGGGAAGCTATAAACTGGGAAATAAACATATTCCTGCTACACTGGCTGATGATTTGGTTCAACAGCAGAACTCAAAGGCTCATAGAGAATGAGGCTACATCTTGCTGGCACACGATCACTGGCAGTGTTCCCTAGGTCTCAGTTTTAGGATGAAATCTGTTCAACATTTTTATTGATGATCTGGATGCTGGAGTTGAATGCATCCATAACAAGTTTTCTGATGATACTAAACTGGGAGGTGATGTTGGCTTTCTGGAAGGATAAGAGGACTTCCAGAGGGATCTATATAAATTGGAGCACTGGGCAATTAGCAACAGCATGAAGTTCAACAAAGGTGAATGCTGGGTTCTGAACCTGGGATAGAGTAGTACTGGACACAAGTACAAAGAGGCAAGTGGCTAGAGAGCAGCTCAGAAGAAAGGGATCTGTGAATGATGTTCAACTGTAGGCTCAACATGAGTCAGTGGCAAAACACATTTTAGGGTGCATTAAATGCAGAACAGCCAGAAGGTCAAAAGAGGTGATTCTCCCACTATATTTAGTATTGATGTGGCCTCACATTAAATATTGTGTACAGTTTAGAGCTCCACAATATAAAAAGGATGTTAAGGCATTTGAAAGTGTCCAGAGGAGCGCAACAAAGCTGGTAAAAGGGCTGGAAGGCATAAGGAGAGGTTGAGGACACTTGGGCTACCTAGTCTGGAGAAGAGAAGGCTATGAAGACTCTCTACAACTTCCTAAAGAGGAGAAATACAGAGGGAGGTACCAGTTTCTTCTTCCTGGTAACCAATGACAAGAAGTGCAGGAAGAGCATGAAGCTGTGCCAGGAGAGGTTCAGACTAGATATTGGGAAAACATTCTTCACTGTGAGGGTGGTCAGACACTGTACCAGGCTTCTTACCGACATCACTGATGCCTCATGTCTGTTAAAGAAACATTTGGACAATACCCTCATTAATATGTTTTAATTTTTATTTGCCCTGAAGTAGTCCGGCAGTTGAACTAGATGGTCTTTGGAGGTCCCTTCCAAATGGAATTGAATTATTTTATTCTATTCTCCCATTGAATACATTTGTGTCAGAAAAAGTAATGATGCTCCACTGAGTCTAATATGCTCTGCATATATTGGAAACTGTGAAGTTATGTGGAAGGACAAAGCTTCTGTTCCTTTAAGTGTATCCTGTCAAGGACCTTTTCAAAGGAAAAAAAAAAAAAGGGGGGGGGGGGGGATAATAAGAAAAGGAGGGAATGATGAAAATGGAAATACAGAGACACAAATCTTACCAACAAATGATAAGGAAGGCAGGAACAAGAACCAAACTTAGTTAGTCTCGCTGATTGACATGTGGAAAGTGGTTATGCTCATTTAAGTAATATTATCTGTTCAAGGACCTAGTCAAATGGAATAATAACTAAAAGGGGGAAGCTAGAAAGAAAATATAGAGACACAACTTGTCAGATGAACATAACAGAGTGTCGTGGTTTCAGTTAGAACAGAGTTGATTTTCTTTCTAGTGGCTGGTAGAATGCTGTGTTTTGGCTTAGGATGAGAAGAGTGCTGATAACACCCCGATGTTTTAATTGTTGCAGAGCAGTGCTTATACTAAGCCAAGGACATTTCAGCTTCTTGCTCTGTCCTGCCAACAGGCAGGCTGGGGGTGCAGTAAGAGCTGGGAGGGGACAGACCCAGGACAGGTGACCCAAACTAGCCAAAGGGATATTCCATACCATCTGACATCATGCTAAACAATATATAGGGGTGGCTAGCCAGGGGAAGGGGCCGGACTGCTCGGGGTTAGGCTGAGCATCGGTCAGCGGGTGGTGAGCAATTGCATTGTGCATCACTTGTTTGTACATATTATTAGTAGTAGTACTATTATCATCATTGTATTATTATTGTTATTATTATTATTGTTATTATTATTGTTGTTATTATTATTATTATTATTATTATTATTATTATTATTATTATTATTATTATTATTATTATTTTACTGTCTTTATCTCAACTCAGGGGCTTCACTTTCCATTTGTCTCCCCCGTCCCAGAGAGGGAGAGGGGAGGGTGAGTGAACGGCTGCGTGGTGTTTAGCTGCCGGCCGGGTTAAACCACAACACAGAGACAAAGACAAGAAACAAACCTCATCAGTCTTAGTTGTTTATTGGCTATCGAGAAACAGAACATAAGACAGACTTTGCAGCTCATAGGGATGTAAACCTGAGGGTCCAGAATACTGGGTGGTGGAACTGTGCCAGCTGATGAGGGAAAGTGCAGGGAATGGGAATCAGGGAGGAACAAAGAACTAGTCTGATTTCAGTCTCTTCTCAGCTGTGTGAGTGCATGTGTGAGAGAGACAGGAAAGTGACAGACACGTCTCTCAGCCTAGGCAGAGAACCAACTCTTCAGGACACCACAATGGGCTCCAGTGGCTGGGCAGCTCCTAGGCCAGAGCAACTAGAAATTATCTGACATACATGTAATCATAGACCTAATCATAGAATCATTAAGGTTGGAAGAGACTTTCAAGATCATCCAGTCCAAGCATCACCCTACTACAGTGTCACCCACTAAACCATGTCCCTAACTGCCAGGTCCAACCTTTCCTTGAACACCCCCAGGGATGGCAATGCCACAACCTCCCTGGGCAACCCATTCCACTGCCTGACTACCACCTCATGGAGGTGGTGGAGTCACCATTCTGGCAATGTTTAAGCAAAGCTTGGAGATGGTGCTTAGGGACATGGTTTAATGGGTGATATTTGTGGTAGGCCTTGGAGGCTTCGGAGGTCTCCAGATCATGGAGGTCTTTTCCAACCTTAATGATTTTATGATTCTATTCTTAAACAGCATTTTTCTGTAAATTTCGGGATAAGATAATTAGCAAAAATCAACATAAACTAAATAGAAAAGAGACTGGCATAGTCTTCAATGAATAATACTAAGATCTTGTACGTGTGTATTAAAATATTGCAAGGAATATGTTATACATATTTTAATATCTGAGTCATTCATAAAATATCATTATAACATGACAGATTCATTTAGAACGGAATCAGAGAAGATCAATTTTATATATACATTTATGTATGGTAGCATGGGAAAATTAAAGGATAGATACAAATTACAGTTTTATACTATTTATCTCCTCTTTACCTATTAGGTAACTCTTTCAACATATTTCAAAATAAACACAAAACTCCATTAAAAAAAAAAAAACAAAAACAAAAACAAAAACAAAAACAAACATTTTGAATGAACTAGAAAGTTGTGGGCATCATCAGAGCCTCATTCATTGTACAATATTTAATCATAGTTTAAGTTATGTGTTATAGAATTAAAGTTAACAAAATGTTTTGTATCTGAGACTATTTTTCTCAATCTATTTATGACATGATATAAAAGAGAGTTCAGAACTTAGCATTTTATACATTAGCTGCGTGGTATATAAATTAAGAAAAATTATTGAATTTGGGAGGATCAGAACAGGATACTTAATGAGGAATCCTCAAAAGCATCATCATATGATACTTTACATTAGATTTTTCATATTAGAATTAAGCACTTCTTGTATCTAATAAACTGGATTTCTAGTGTTGAGAGCTCTGGTGTCCTAAAAATAATTAAAAAATAAAAATAAATAAATTGCAGCTGTAAACAGATTTGAAGAAAGAAACTGCAATGGAAATGGAGCTCTAGGGTTTACTGTTTGTCTGATTTCAGTTCACACTGTTTAGTGCTAATTCTTTCATAAATTTGAAGATTTGAATATCTACAGTGAAGCTTGTTAAATCTTTATAAGAATGAGTCTATTGCAAGAAGAGAAATAATACAAATGGTTCCTGTAATGCATCATCATTTTTGAAAATGGAAACAGCATTTCATAAGATGTTTACATTATCTAAATCTCTGTATCATACATACAGATTGCTGCAGTTCTCTGCTCTAGATCAGTAAGACGACTGACTGGTCCCCAAAACAGCTCCTAAAGAATGACAACTGTTAAATCTCTAGCTCTGACCCAACTGTCTCACATTGACATTGTCCATTTACAGAAATTTCTGTTTATTTCATACATCTATGCCATTCATTTTTTTAAAAACTATCTGTCCTCAAAGCACAAGCACTATGAAACTAAACACGAAATTCCTAAACCTCTTGTGTTTGCACAGACTTTTTGCACCTTCCAGTCATTTATCTGAAATAATCCTAATTGCTTCCTCTGGGAAGTTCTATTTTAGTCCTGAAAAAACATTGTTGATTCAAAGAGAACATCTTAATGTTCTCTTTGAACAAATGAATCATCTTTCATTTGTTCAGAACTAGAACAATGTGAGTTTTAAGAACTTGCTTGTTTCTGTTAATATTTACCTATTATCCACATCCACCCATCATGGAAATTCCAAGATACAGGAAGAATTTAACTTAGATATTTAGATGACCCATTCATTTCAAATTTTTCAGAAAGCTATTTGAAAAACTGCTGGTAAAAGTAGTGTGATTTCTTTTTTTTTTTATAACTTATATAGTCATTTTTTTTTCTATAGTCTTTTTTTTTCTTCTTCTTCTTTTCTTTTTTCCTTCCTTTTCTTTTCTTCAGAAGTTTTCTAAACATCAACCTTGGCCTTTTGATAGCTAAATTTTTGAAGTAGTTGATAAAACAAATATTAATTAATTAATCAATTTATTTATTTATTTATTTTTGGATTGGAAACCCTGCAGAATTTCTTGCTTGGAGAGAGAAGCTCTAAAAACTTTTCTTTTTTTTTTTTTTTTTTTTTTTTTTTGATTCTTCTGAATCTTTATAGCCTGTTTACTTTGAAGTTAAAAGCCTTGGTAAAAACATGTCGAAAGTAGCCAGGATTTCAGGTTTTCACCATATCAAGAATGGCCTGACAAATGAGCTAGGCAGCTCCAGTGAAGACATTTGATACTTAGAAAGCTATTATGGTTTGAGAATTAAAGTTGGAACAAGGGTTACTTACTGCCAAGTCATCATGATCACCTGTTTGTGAGTCACAACATATTTAATTCCATCCTTTACCCATGGTCTAACACCCCATGCTTATCTCATAGGAAGGCTATGGTGCATCTTTGTAAAATAAAATCTGTAATTCTATAACACTTCCCTGGTCAGACTTTCTTTTAGATCTTCTTTCTTACTCTTACCTTATGCCTGATGTATGTTGAGTGTCAAGTCCATAACACAGAATGTATCTTTTATAGAAGTATTAGGATTATTAGGAAGTTTCCTGTTTATAAAACCAGAAGTGCAATACACACAGGGAAAAGAAAAAAGCAAAGGGGCAAGGGCAGAGATATTTTAAAATTTCTGCGGGTAAAAAATAAAAAATAATAATAATAATAAAAAAGAGTAACTTTATGGTGTTGTGAAATACTTCAGAAATTCATAAGCTCTGGTGATGCAGACAGAAGCCTGCTGCAGTGCTGCTTCATGACAAGTGATAAGCACAAAAGTCATACATACATTTGAGATGTATTGAACCTACTCACTTGCCAGTGTGTGATGTGCAGGAGAGCAGAACAGAAAGGACTTTCAAGCAGGAAAATCTTATATTTAATTTTCTGACAGGGAGATTCTGTATTTTTTAATTTTGATTTGTTTTCCTTTTTTATCAAGAACATCCTGTACTACAAGGGGTTTCCAGAAAATTTGCTTTAAACAGTACCAAATCAAGGGCAAGACCAGTGAGAAGTGTGCATTCCTTATTTTTAATGGAATTATATCAAAAGCAGATCCACATTTATTTTGCATGTTTATTTTATGTATTACATTTTCAAGACTATTTGTTTTTTAAGCAACTGAAACTGGACAATGCACTTCATAAACAGGAATAAAAGACCTGTTTTATACCTTGAAACATAACTGAAAGATAAAATGGATGAAATAATATGAGACAACAAATGCAATCCCAGAAAATGAGATCACAGTGAGCCTTCAAGTAGCATGGGTATCAGATGACCTAGCTAAGCGACCATATGTATATTTATAAAGTAAAACAAGAGAAAACAGAAAGGAGAATATTGCAAGGGGACTGAAGGGGACTGAAGGTGTATTGAGAAAGGAAAGACCAGTGGAAAAAAAATAATTTTTACCTTCAAACTCAAAATAAGCCTTTAATATTTTATTTTATTTTATTTTATTTTATTTTATTTTATTTTATTTTATTTTATTTTATTTTATTTTATTTTAATTTTATTTTATTTTATTTTTTCATGCACCCAGTGTCAGCAACCTGAAAAGAGAACTGGAAGTAAGACAGAAAGCAGCAATTTTAACAGACACTTGCTGAACAGGTTTGATCTCCCAGAATAAATTAAATATCTAAAATTTTTAACACCAATGCCTTAAGTCATCTTAGAAACAGACTCTGACTCACCCTATCCTTGGTAACAACTTTAGCCATTTTCAAACTGTTTGTCCAAAATATAACTCTTAGCTGACCAGCAGTATAGGCCCAAATTAACAATTTATTCCTATTTGCAAACCTGAAGGTTGAAGAAAAGTCCATTTGCAAACCTGAAGGTTGAAGAAAAGTCCATTTTGTTGTCATTGATTTTGTTTCTTTCTGTGTTATTTATTTATTTATTTATTTATTTACTTATTATCATTGTTTCTGTCTCCTGTAATTTGGTAACAGCTTACCAGTAAGGCTGTGTGGAAATTTCATAACAAGTTCCAAACCAGAAGGGAGAGGTGAATTTATACTCCCATACTAATTGAAGATTATGCTCAGAACTGTTCAAATGATCCATAACCTTAAAGACATCCTTTAAAAGTTGATTTAAAGTCTGCACTTTTAAAAGTATCAATGTAATGTAAAATCTTTTTTTTTTTTTTCCTCCAGCAATATGAGCTATCACAGCTGTGCTATATAAAACAAGATGCTTTCTCGTTCTCAAAACTTGAATATGTTTCATTTTGTTTAAATAATCAAATTTTTGGTGGTCCTGAGGAGATCTTGAATCCCAGTAATTATATGTCATGTGGGAGGTTGAGGGTCAAGACTTTGTTGCAATTATTAATAATAATAATTATTATTATTATTATTATCATCATCATCATCATTATCATTATCATAATCTATTAACTATTTATTAATTATTAATTGTAAAATTATTACTTATATATTTATAATATGTATAATAGTATAATTGTCTATGCAAAATGAATCAGCTCTATGAGCAGCAAATATACGCGTACTTACATGGTCACAAAAGCATGGTATAACAAGAAACTTGGCTATTTCTTCTTTCCTCTTTTTACCAAAACAGTAAATATTCTGCCTCTGGGCTTATTAAGTCCATCATGATATATTCGCACAAAAAGTTTCGGTATTCATGCTTTTGTATATTATCGTCCTTAAAAAAAAAAAAAAAAAAAAAAAAAAAAAGCACGTAAAAGTGCTATTCCTTACTACAATATCTATAGAATTGAGATAACATATTGCAAATATAAAAATGTTGTTCTTGACTGCAACTGTTGCACTTCCAGGCTTTCCAAGTACATCTCTTCTTTTCAGAAATGCTGTCTGGATGGATTTTAAGGGTTCTATAAAATTTTATGGATTCTATAAAATTTTCCCAGGATTTACATATATGTGGTTCCTCCTTGGGCTGGCATTAACCTGCTGCAGGTCCCTTCACCGACGTAGCTTTTCTGCAAAATCTGTCCATAATTCTACCAGAAATCAGATAACAACAATGTAATTCCTAACCATGGATTGTATTAGGTTGCATATATACATGTATGATCAGTACCACTCCATCAGTAAGAGAATTTGCATGACAAGATGTGCATTCTGATCAGCTAATACTGACAGATTTCCAGTCAACAGTCTGGGGTTGGAGGAGGGTATTCACCTTGGTATTCACCAATGAATAAACAGGGCACAGAACTTTGGAGCTCACTTTCTGCATTTATTTATACAGAGACACAAACTTAGGATTCCAAGGTTTGACAGTGTTATTGCAGTGACCAAATCATGCTTCTTTGTTTTAAAACCTTCATTTGAGGAGTTATGGAGAGAAAAGAAGATGAGCGCCATTGGTATATTTTTGACAAAGTGCTTTAACAATTTAGTCCATATTCCTATATACATGTAGTACTTGTTCTTTGTATAAAATGAAGTTTCTAGCCTTTCATTTAGCATCTTTCCCAATCTACCTTGTACTTTCTTAATGACTATATTTGCCAGTATAACAACAACAACAACAACAACAACAACAACAACAACAACAATAATAATAATAATAATAATAATAAAAGTATTAGACTTTGCTAATAGGTGTATTTAGAACAGCTAGTAAAATGTAGCAAGGAATAAGTTGCCCAGAGAAGTAATGGTGGGGCATACCAGGAACAAACCTACGGATAACACCATCCCTAGAAGTGTTCAGGGCCAGGTTGCATGGGGTTTTGGACAACCTGGTCTTGTGGAAGGTGTCCCGGCCACTGCTCACCTGCAGGGTTGTAACCAGGTGACATTTAAGGTTCCTTCCAACCCAAACCGTTCTATGGTTCTATGATTTTATGATTCTAACTCAAGGCAAAACTCATGTTTCACTGGCCACTATTCCTCCTATATATTCTAAAAATACTTGGTCCCTACTTTGCAGACTGCCAGAAATGCTTACAAACTTTCTCATGCCGTTTTCTTGTCAAGTTCAGACCTAATCTCTCTGTCTTGATGATATGGTCATCGAGAATGAATGAGAGGTTGAGAGAGGTGACACTTATCCTATCTTAGAAAACAAATACACAAACTAGAAACTTCTGAATCATTGTCTTAGCAGTCTTATTTCATGATATCCTATTTGGAATTCTAAAATCAACTATTAAAAAGAAAAAGGCAAAAACTTGCCTCCGGTCATGGTCTTTGAGTTGCATTCGGAAAAGGAAAATGTAAAAACAAAGTAACTCTTTTATTTGGGGTTATGGTATTTCCTACAGACTACTTTAATATTTGGCTATCATCATTTATTTATTTTTATTCCACAGTTCATGGCAATGTTTGGGATTATAAAATACCTACTATGCATTTAAGAAAAAATAATTCATTAAATTCAGGCTGGTTGTGTACAGGGAGTTTTGCTAAGGCAGTAGCAAGAATGTTAATAAAGGAAAGAATTAGGAGGTCAGTGACTGAGTCACATATGCATTTGCAGAATGCAAACACATTTTACTTAAACTATTATGTTTTTGATTTAAATAAATATATACTAAGTTTATATGAACAACACAAGATATTGGGTTAATTGATAAATGCATATTTAAACTTTATAATGTATATTATTCACTCCGTGCAGGTTGAGAGTTGCTGCAGGAAAATGTGGTCTATTAAGTAACTGTGAAATGAAATTAATGGTGTTAAATAGTATAGCCACTGTTTCTGCTATTTTTATTGGAATGTATACATGAGTAGTTTATAATTTCTGTTCTAGACAGTTGTACAATGAGCTATTGGCAGAATCAGGACATAAAATTATGCAGTTTATCCTTTTAAGAAGGAATTTTCAGTGGAATTAAGCAAGTCCTGAAGACCTAGTAGTGTATTTTTGCATTTTTGGTGGAGCAATACAAGATTTAAACTTCCCTATCCAGCACTGTTTGGTTTCAACAAGATCAGTGCAGCACAGCAGTATCATGTTAACAGGCAGAAGATAAAACTTTGAATAACTGGAGAATCTAGAATAGCACAGAGTATTTTAAAGGGGTAAAGTACTACAGCCTTCTGGAGTCTTAACAATTTATTGAATAAGGGGAAAAAAAAAAAAAAAAAAAGTAAGAAATTATAATTCTTATTATCCTTACACTGGAGGAAATGAGGAACAGGCTAAGAGAGTTGCCTCTGTGTCATGATGAAATCCATGACAGAACATGGAACTAACCCCAGACTGATTATGTCCTAGTTCATTAAACAAGAATTTCTACCACAAATCATTATAAGGATTTTTTCCCTTAAAGTATCCCTCATTTTAAAAAACAAAGCAAACAAACAAACAAAACAAAACAAAACAAAAAACAACCAACCAAACAAACCAAACCAACAAACAAAAACCAAAAAACCTTAGACTGCTTATTGTTTTCTTACACCAAAAATTACAATTGAGTAGAGAGATAGCAAGGGAACTAAGGAAACATGTTAACATGAGGAAGCTGCTAAGCGAAGTACATAATAGCTTTTAATTCCCAGTGCTGTGTTCAGACTATTCCAAAACTCCAGCAGTAGTTGCTGCTGAGAAAATATCAACTAGTGCTTGTTCAATTCAGTCATTTGTTGAGAATAAAATTTAAAATTGCATTTTTGCTAGGGGATCATACAAATAGATGTCTGTTGGAGGGAAAACAATAAGGAGTGCAGTTCAGCAAGGAGAACTGCAAAGTACTGCACTTGGACAGGAACAACACCAGATACCAGTACACTCTGGTAAGCAACTCTGCAGAAAAGAATCTGTGAGTCCTAGTAAACACTGAAGTGAACATGAGTCATCAATTTGTCCCAATTGCTAAGAAGGCTAACACTATTTTTGGCAGTGTTAGGCAAAGAATCACCAGCAGGTCAAAAAAGGTGATCCTTTCCTGGTGAGGCCATACCTGGAGAACTTTGTCCAGCTCTGGGCTCCCCAGTACAACAGAGAAATGGAAATATTGGAGAAAGCTCAATGCATGACAACAAAGATCATAGAGTGGCTCAGGTTGGAAGGGATCTTAAAGATCATCTAGTTCAACCCCGCCAAGATGATTAAGGGACTGGAGAATCTGTTTTATGGGAAGATGCTGAAATAGCTGGGACTGTTCAACCTAGAAAAGAGAGGACTCTGAGAGGATCTTATCAATGAGATATCTGAAAGGAGGATTTAAAGAGGATAGAGCTAGACATTATTCCACAGCGCCCAGTGATCATAGAATGGTTTAAGTTGGAAGAGATCTTAAAGATCAACTAACTCCACCCCTCTGCCATAGGCAGGGATTCAACCCCCCAGATCAGGTTGGTCAAGGTCCCATCCAGCCTGGCCTCAAACAGTACTCCAGGTGGGGCCTCATTGCAGAGCAGAGGGTGACAATCACCTCCCTCAACCTGCTGGTGATGTCTGTGTTGATGCAGTCCAGGATACAGTTGACCTTCTGTGTTTCAGGTGTGCACTGCTGGCTCATTTCAAGCCTTTCATCCACCAGAAAAAAATCATCTAGTTCCAACCTTCCTGCCATAGGCAGGGACACTTCCACTAAACCAGGTTGTCCAAAAAGCCCCATCCAACCTGGCCTTGAACACTTCCAGGGAAGGGGCAACCACAGCTTCTCTGGACAACCTGTTCCAGTGCCTCACCACCCTCATAGGACTTTCTTCCTAATATCTAATCTAAATCTAACTTTTTTCACTTCAAAGCCATTACTCCTTGTCCTATCCCTACATTTCCTGATCTTCCCTTATCTTTTTTTGTAGGGTCCCTTTAACTACTGGGAGGTAGTTTCCCCAGAGAAAAAAAATATTTTCTTCAGGCTGAACAACACCAATTTTCTCAGACTGTTATCATAGGATAATGACAGCCCTCTGATCATCCTGGTGACCCTCCTTGGGACTTGCTGAATAGATCCATGTATTTCTTCTGTTGGGGGTTCCAGATTTGTACACAGTACTGCAGCTGGGGTCTCACAAAAGCAGACTAGAGAGGGAGAATCACTTCCCTTGACCTGCTGGTCATGCTTCTTTTGTTGCAGCCTGGTATACAATTACCTTTCTGGGATGCAAGCGCATGTTGCCTGCTCACCTTGAGCTTCTCATCAACCAACGCCCCCAAGTCCTTCTCATCAGGGCTGCTTTCAATCCATCCTCCACCCAGACTTTATTTCTGCTTGGGAGTGTCACAACCCAAGTGGAGAAAGCCCTAAAAAAGGCCCTAAATCCAAAATTCTCTTATAACTACTCTCCTGCACATGTAGTTTTCTTACACAATGAAAGAAGATATGGATGTCAATACACTTTGTATGTAAACATCTGTGTACCTCAGTGTAATCTCTAAAAATCTCTAAAATGGCTTAAATCAATCTGAAGAATAAGAAAAGGCAAGCGACAATTTCTGCTGCTTTGCAATGTTATCTGCTGTACTTTACAACTTCTAAAGAGAAGATGATGAGATGCAGAAGTCTAGTATTTGTGGAGAAATACTCTTACTAACGTATGCATCATAGAGAAAGAATGATATATACAATATATATATACATTTATATAGCTTTTAGTATCAAGACTGCCACAAAAGTACTATTTAGTTTTATTGCTTGTCTGATCGTTTTTAAAAAGAATGATTTATTTGAAAAATCACTACAGTTTAACCTTTTTGATACCAGTCCCCATATTCATGTTCATATCTGTCAAGTTTAGTGACAAAACACTTTTACTACTTCTAATTCTTCCTAGTGCTTCATAATATAGTTGTCTATGAATAAACTGTGTTCTAATCTACCATGGCCATTGCAAACACATACGCTAAATAAGGAATGTAATATAATGAAAAGGAAGAACCCTGCATTCAGAGGACACTGGAACTCTACATACCTTTTTTAAAAGGTATTTTTCAGGTTTCCAGGCACAACATTAGAACATCTCTTTAGGCTAAGTGACTTTCTAGCTTTCTAGTCATAGTTTGTGGCTAATTCAGAATTAATTATGGCTTACAAATAAGTAGGAAAGAAAAGCTGGAAATTCTCTGATGTTACTATTCCACCATATTCAAGGCTATGAAAACCACACATCACTTGAAATTCACTGCTCACAGTACCTCAAAGAGATTTGATCCTGATCTTACCGATACCACCCTCATAGCTGTCTGCCTCATGCCTAAGATGTTCATATAGCAAAGGTGTGAGAAAAGGGTAGTGTCATAGTAAAAACAGCTTTTCTGTGTTAGATGAGATTGATTTATTCCTCACAAGCAATCTTCTTAATATAATCCATAAGAAGTATTCATACTTTCAGATGAATGTCAGAACCACTGAATTACTGAATCCTTGGCTTTGACTGTTAGTTGCTGCTTGGAGTTATAGGACAGCTATTTGTTCATGGACATGCAATAGTAGCAGCTGCAGAATATTTTTTTACACCGCTGTGAACCATATATAAAAATTCACACAGAATTAAAATGTCAGTAATGACTGGCAAATATATGGGCCATTTAAAACTTCTGTTTCAAAATATAAAATACCAGTGGAGTAGTATATTAGCAGAATCACTGTTTATATAAAATGTAAATGAAGTTTCTTTTTTTTTTTTTTTTTTTTTTTTTTTATTTGTGTATATTTTGACCGTATACTACGGTCATTAGTAATGAAAACCTTAAAAACATAAATTAGCTTATCCTAACAATGAACATCATTTTTATCTGAAGCAGCAGTAACAAAAGACTATACTATACATCTCTCTGATCCCTGCTGTTTTACGTCTTTTAGATCTTCACTAATGCATAAAGATTTCAGACAATTGCCTTAATTTCATGACTCATAGTTACTGAGCAGTTCCTTTTGATAAAACTTCCTCATTGCATTGTACTCAGTATTTAAAAAAGAAAAGATTACAACTACTGGCCACATAGTTACAAATTAAATAAATGAATAAATGAATAAATAAATAAATAAATAAATAAAAATTATTGAATGCAAACAGCCTTTAAATTTTATCTACAGATAAAATTAAAAATCTCTCTCTTAATCCTTTTCCAAGTAAGGTATTTTGCTGGTTTACAAAACTAATTAGTATAGCAATACTCTGTATTTATATAGCACCTCTCATCTTAATGTCTTTGAGTGTTTAAAACATATGTCTTAGATTTTATAAGACCCTTGAAAAGGAGGTGGTTTCTGGGTTAAATCTTCCTGTGCAGCTACATAGCTCATGGGAGTTCATTCATCTTCACAGGCTGTGTAATCAATCATAGAAACTTCCCTGTAATCAGAGAGGCTGTATTTAACTCACAGAAACAGAAGCCAATTCCAGGCAACCCTGCACTTGACAATAACTAAAACAGACAAACTAACAAACAAACAAAAACAACACCCCCAAAACAAACAAACAAACAAACAAAACAAAGCAAAACAAACAAACAAACAAAAATCACTTCTTTACATTCACCAGATTCTTACTTACTGATAGACCAATTCTCCTTATCTATTATCTGCCTCTTCAACATCTGTGGGAGAATCTCTAAAAGCATCAGCAGAGTAAAAGATTCAGTTCAGAAATTATTTGTGTAACCTGAACTTGAGCTACTTTTTCAGCACTTGGGCTTACTGAAACGTGCTTATTAGTAGACTGCCTAAGCTGGTGTGATTTGCTTACAAAGGAAATGAAAAATACAAAATAAAATATTAGGCCTGTCTTTTTACTTCATGTCCACCTGCTTTCAGCATGCTCTTAATTTCAGTTGGATAGGAAGGATGCAAACAGTTTAGAGGAAACATTCATGGAGCTTCATGATGTCTCATGAAGGGGAATTAGAAGGAATATTTTTAAATATAGATTCTATAATATATTGCATATTACACATCACATTATTATACATGATATGTGATACATGATATATCTTACATTATGTATTTTATATTGTATATATTGTGGAAAGATAGCTTGAACTCTCAAAAAAATGTTTGTATGATCCATATGGAAATTGGAAAGGTAGGCTATATGTGACTCCATAAGCAACTTTCCAGTCCTCCAAAGCATGTTCAGTCACAGTACAGTTAGAAAGCATTTCTTCTGGCAGTGTACAAAAGACTCAAAGCAGTGAGTGTCAAGTGCCAATGAACAAAAGCAGAAAGCAGCAGCTACAACAGCCCAGAGCAATGATTCCATTTCTGGATGAACTCCAAGTACCTTGCTGAGTGGAGCATCAGCAGTGTAACATTTAGAATTCTTCAAAATGGACTTGCTTTCATGCTGTGGAGAAAGCTCTACATTTAACTTCCTTGAAATTTAGAGCCTTAATTCTTTCACAGGTTTGAAAATTTCCCTATCTGCTCTGTTAATTGTCAGGATTTTTTTTTTTGGTCCTCCAAACTGCGTACTTAAGTTAGTGTAATCTCTTTATCAACATGTTACATTTTCCTATCTTACTGATATTTATTCAAAAGAATAGGCTCTTTCAACAAGTTCTTTTTTTAATTTTAAACAAAATCACAGAAACATGAAACCAGCCCAAACCAACAAACCAATCAAATGACCACCCCCCCAAAACAAACAAACAAACAAACAAAAACAAACAGACAAACAAACAAACAAAAAAAGTCATGTTTTCACATGTTTTTGTTACTTCAGTACAAAGTCAAAGTCATCATAGAATGATAGAAGATTGGGTTGGAAGGGACCTCAAAGATCACCTATTTCCAATGCCCCTGCCATGGGCAGGAATGTCACCCACTAGATCAGGTTGCCCAAAACCCATCTAACCTACCTTGAACAACTCCCGGTATGGGGCATCCACAGGTTCTCTGGTCAACATATGCCAGTGCCTCACCAACCTCTGAGTGAAGTACTTACTCCTAACATCTAATCTAAATCTTTTTTTTTTTTTTAATTTCAAACCTTTCCCCCTAGTCCTATCATTATATGCCTGAGTAAAAACTCACCCTTCATCTTTTGTATAACCCCTTTTTAAGTACTGAAAAACTGCATCTCTCCCTGGAGCCTTCTTCAGGTTGCACATCCCCAGTTTACTCATTCTTTCTTCATAGGAGAAGTTCTCCAGCACTCTGATCATCTTCTTGAACCTCCTCTGGACCATCCCTACTGAACACTGAAAAGCAATACACCTTTCCCTTCATGTTACAGCCTTGTTTGGATTGCTTCGGTAACTATAGAGAACTCCATAGACCTTCACCCTTCCATCCCTAATCTGCTCATTAATATTCAGAAAAACTTTGTACAACACAAAGGCAACAAATTTGCATTTTTTGTGCAAAATATTTCTCAAAAGACCATCTGAAATCATGTGGAGCCATAGGAATTAAGTATGGTTAAATCATATTTGAATGCTTGAACAAGAAAGAATGCAGGTTACCTTCTTGCATATTTCTTTCTCTATGGTTATAAAAAGAGCAACAAAATATAGACAACTGTTTGAGTTTTTTGTTTCTCCTCTCCTCTCCTCTCCTCTCCTCTCCTCTCCTCTCCTCTCCTCTCCTCTCCTCTCCTCTCCTCTCCTCTCCTCTCCTCTCCTCTCCTCTCCTCTCCTCTCCTCTCCTCTCCTCTCCTCTTCTGAAAAGGAGAGTTGAAAAGCTATTTTTGGTGTGATTTCTAAAACAGAATAAATATAATACCTTAAGAAACTGATCTTTAAATGCATTGAGTTCCCACAACATTTAATGTATTTTTGTTTTTCTTTTTGAATGGCAATATTAAATAATCAACTGAAGCTTATATATATTAAAAGTGTACTAAACTCTACCAATTTGATCTGGCATTCCGAATAAGTAAATTTTCTTACTGTGGATTAGAAATAGTGGATTAGAAAAACAGAAATATTCAACGTGCTTTGCAAGCCAGCTATGTTTGCAGTTACCATGGTGATAATCTTTTACTCTCTGGTAATATTTCATAAATACATAACATAAGAATTGATATGGCATAATGAATCAAAAATTTAAATGTTCAAGAATACAACTGGTTCAAGAAATGATGTAATAACACAGCAACATATCATTTTGAAGTTAAGAATGGCTTCTCACAAATAAACCCAAGTAACCCTTTGTTTTAAATGGAACAAGTCAGGTGTCAAATCTAAAGTAGTCCCTGTCACTGCTAACAAGAAAGGCATTTTCTAGAACACTTCCTTGAATAGCAGAACTTCAAAATATTGAATGAAATGTCCAGTAAAAACAAACAAACAAATGAAACATCACTGTGATATCTAGAATGGGATACTTTGCATGCAAAACTGATAGACTTAAATGTATGGGAGGATAAAGATTTTGCAAGTATCTCAGCTTTTCGGGATTTTTTTCTTTAATTACATTAAAATGATCTCTGAAAGTCCTCTACACTTGTCTTGTCAGTACTCATACTTCAGTCACAATTTAATTTACAGTTCTAAAATGAATGTCCTTGATAGATTACTTTTTTTTTTTTTTTTCATAAATACGCTTTCAGAAGTAGCAGATCTTGTGTAAAACCGTCTGCTATAGAAATAAATTGTTAGACATACAAAAGAGATAATCCTTGAAAATAAGCAGAAGACAGATCTGAAAGGGGAAAACACCACCCATTTCATAAATAATGGAAACATACCCTTAATTTTGTATAGGTACTGTTTTATATTACAGAAATATTATAGCATTAATTTTAACAGCTGGAAGGAATCTGATACAGATTTTTTTTTTCCTTTTTTTCTTTCTTTTTTTCTTTTTCTTTTTTCTTTTCTTTTTTCTTTTTCTTTTCTTTTTCTTTTTCTTTTTCTTTTTCTTTTTTTTTCTTTTTCTTTTTCTTTTTCTTTTTCTTTTTCTTTTTTTTTCTTTTTCTTTTTCTTTTTCTTTTTCTTTTTCTTTTTCTTTTTCTTTTTCTTTTTCTTTTTCTTTTTCTTTTTCTTTTTTTTTTTCTTTTCTTGAAAGGAATAAAATCCCATAAATCCCATCTTTAAGTAGATTTAATATATCAATGAAAACGTACATTTTCTCCTATTATCATCTGAATTAAACTGTTATGCACAAACATTTTACAGCATTTGACATATTTGACATTAAAGCTTTTCTCTTCCTTTTATATATATATATATACATATATATATATATTTCTGAATTAAGACACCTAGCATAGTTTTACAGTTATTTATAGGAGAGAAATATATCATTCCAGTCAAAGTGTCAAAGTATGTCAATACACAGCAGCTGTCTTATCAGTTCACAGGAAAAGTTAGGCTGAAATTTTGCAAAATGAGGTTAAGTAAAATGTGTACCTGTCACTATTTAAATAGTAGCTATCTTTATGTCAGTTACATTTTTCTGTGAATTTTCTTCTAAGATATTAATAAACATCTTTAGTCATGCTTTTTTCATTTTTCAGAAAAAAAAAAATATTATTAATGCAATAATATAAATCATTAGGAATCACACAAAAAGATAATCCTTTATCTTTATTAAACCCTGGATGTATAGAAGCTGCCACTCTTAGTCAAACTAATGAAGGAACATAAAGGGGACATAGGATCAGCTATGGTGAAAGCTGCAGGAATTATTATTCATTTAAGATGAGAATAAATCTTCTCTTGAACCAATATAGTCAAGAATTTCATCCACACTAAAGAGTGAATTTCAAATTCAGAGTTGAACTCAGACATGCCATTACTTCACTCAAATACCATGCTAGAAGTCAATGGCTTATTCTAGCTTAAGAAAATCTGTTTCACAAAGAATTCTGTGTGATTGTGGTGGTTTTACTCAGCTGGGCAGCTGAGCTCCACCATAACTGCTCTCTCACTCCCCATTGTCAAAAGGAAAGGGTAAGGTATGATGAAAAGTGCTCAAGGGTTGAGATAAGGACAGGGAGATCCCTCACAAGTTATTGTCATGGGAGATTAATGCAATTTATTGCCTATCACTGGCAGACTAGAACAGTGAGAAACTAAAGCCAACAAAGTAAAAACACCTAAACACCTTCCCCCCATCCACTCTCTTCTATGTCTCTTCCCCCCACCCCCCCCATCTCCCCTCCAATCCTGAGCAGCACAAGGGAATGGGGAATAGGGAGTGGGGGTTGCAGTCAGTCCATAGGAATTCATCTCTGCTGCTCCTTTATGGTCACCCTCTGCCCCTGCTCCAGCATGGGGTCCCTCCCATGGGATGCCATCTTTCCTGAACTGATTCTGTGTGGGTTTCCCATGGGCAGCTGCTCTCACAGAGGTGCAATCAACATGGCTTATTGGTGCAGTTCTGGGCAGTGGCACCTTTGGAGCTAGCTGAAACTGTCTGTTATCTAATATGGGGCAGGGATTTTTCTCACAGAGGTCACCCTTGCAGCCCTCCACTACCAAAACCTTGTCACGTAAACCCAATATAGTTATATGGAATGTATTTTGTGGTTACAGCACAAGCTGATTGTTAAAGTTTAGTTTGTGGCTCCACCTCAACTTTAGCTCCATATTCCCATAATTTATCAGGCTGATATTCAATACAAAATTATCTGACTAGCCACCTGGCTGTAAGGTGCTTTTTTGACTCCACTTTGGATTTTTTGAACTTATTCCAGAAAGGATGTACAGATCCCAGGATTCTGATTCACAGCTAAGGTCTGCCCTTAAACTATGGACACAATGAGCTTGAACAACATATATGTGCAGCCTTGAGCTTAGCCTCAACCACGGCTACTAGATACAATGTTGATTCAGACTTATGATCTGGAGGAAATCAGTGTTTTGTGTTTCAATTCCCTGCACTGTGATGGGGATACCTGCATTTCTGTAGCTTAGAGGAGTGATGCTGAAATCCTATGATGGAAGTCTTTCTATGTTAAAATATTATGCTACAGAGAACCATGCATAAAAAATAACTTAGCAAGAATGAGAACCCTAGGAGTCATAAACATTGCTCTTACAGTTAGTATTGGAGACTAGGGATGAATGATTTCCAGTTATTCTTTAGGGATATGAATGATGTTTGTTGTGTGGCAAAGAGCTTTCTTTGAATCAGCATGTGGGTGTCTATTGCTTGATACGAAAAACAAAAGTGACAAAGTAGAAAAATAAGCAAAAATACCATCTCATGCATTTGAAATGCTGTTTTTTCCCCTCTGTTTTATACACTATAACCATCTTGTCTACTGCAATCAGAAATTGATATCACAAGAGAAAATGGAAAAAGTTCAAAACACAAGTATATAATAGCTTACTAACTGATCAGGTAATGCAAACAAATGGAATAAAAAACCTCTGCAGAACAAACAAAAAACAAGCACAACAAAACTATGCAAATCCACCACCAGTTTTGAATACGCAATATCTTGTTATGACTAATTCAATTTTCTTTTTGAAGTCTGCTTCACCGTCATTAACCCAAAATATTTATTAATGGCTAGGCTTGAACCTGAACAATTTAGTACATAGCAAAGTAATTTTTTGTCTGTAAGTCATTCATTTGCAATCAAGGCATTATTTTTTATATATCATATATTATATATGTTACATATTAAATATAATTTTATATTATTTCATATTAATATTTTATATTATATATTATATAAATATATGTACATAATATTATATTATTATTGGAAGTGTTGAAAACCAGGTTCGATGGGGCTTTGGGCAACCTGATCTAGTGGAAGGTATCCTTGCCTATATCAGGGGGTTTGGAACTGGTTGATCTCTAAGATCCCTCCAAGTTCAAGCCATTCTATGATTCTATGATTATACAACTTGACTTATTATACTGAAGAAGTTTGTGTGAATTTCTAAAGATGATTTTTAAAAAGTTAAAAAAAAAATCCAGTGTTCAAATATCTAATTAATGAAAATAATTATATCAAAAAATATGTGTGATCTACTCTCTGAAAAACTAGGAATACACAATTTTTGAGATTTGTTTGCTTATGTACACTAAAAAACTACACATGCTGTTTACTTTACTGGACCTGTTAGACACCTGTACTTGATTTCCCTATTGCCCCAGGAAATTCACAGATAAGTCACCAGAGGCATCAGAGAAAACATCAAACGTAAAGATTTTATAGTTGAAAAATGCTTCTTTAATGAAACAATTCTCGGTTATACCCCTTAAGAAGCCCAAGACAGGTTATTTCAAACTTTTCATTTTTCAATTTAAATGGAGTATATCAAAGTTTTTATAGATTACAGTTAAGTCATTTTCACTGAAGTTAAAAGCTGAAGTAAAAGTAAAATTTCAATGCAAACCACAGCTTTGCTATTATTTATGACTTTAAAAACATCTTACAGGTTCTCAACCACATAGTTATTTTTGTTTGTGAGCGTTCACGGACATATTGAACATGCCCCTCCATATATGAGCAAATAACATGTGTACAACACTAGAAAACAAGAATAGTATGAGTAATGAGACATACCAAGCAGAAATCATATACACATACAGTTGGAAGACATCTTCCATAGAATCTAGTTTATTGCCTATCTCTGAGACAACACCTAGACTATTTCTGAAACATTTGTTATGCTTTTTCTGGAAAACACTTAGTAAGAGGAATTATTCCTTAACTAAGAGTTCCACAACTTCATGTTAAAATGCTTTATTTTGTTTTTCTCTTAATATCAATTTTAAGTTCCCTTTTCTGCAACTTGATCCTTGTAGTTCCTTTTAGGAGACACAGCAACAAGACACAAGACATATCACTGATTTCTTCTGGTCTCTTCAATAGGCCACATACTTGTCAGTGAAGGAAATTTTGTTCAATTAATTATATATGATCTTGACTATATACCTGTATATACAAATATATCTCTTGCATGAATCATAAACTACATGTTTTATTTACATGTATTTATTTTATTTATATGTACATTTATAATGTAGATTTATAACCCTTCATTAGTTGATTTTCTATAAAGGTTATTGTATAAAATCAAACTTTGCATCTAGCAATCTACTTTTAGTTTAGCTGCCTAGACCTCAAACTCTGTAGGCAAGTCGTATTTTTAATCTTATAACTGAACATTTGACAGTGTATTTTCTTTCTAGGTTTTTTCACTGCTTTGTTAGAGTCAAAGGACAAAAGACAAGGTAATAATGTAAATCAATTAACTTAAACTGATATATTTAGATAAAATTCTGTGAATGTAAAAAACCTTCATGCACTTCATTTTATTTTTATTTTGTTCCACAAATCATCACAAAAAATGTTAATTCTTGCATTTTCTTATTTCATTTCCCTGTTTAATTAAACAGCTTAGCAAGTAAAGGAATTGGAAGTTACTGGTAGAAGTTAACGGAAGTTACAGTGGAAGACGAAATGGACATATGTCACTGACAGAATGCCTTAAAAATGAAGAATCACAATTGACATGCCTAAATTTCATGAATTTGTGGACGTAGCACTAAAAAATATTGTTATAAAACAGGATCTTAAAAAAAAAAAAAAAAAAAAAAAAAGATTTTGATCACAGAAGAAATAGCATTCAACTGTACATGTACCGGGAATACCAGAAAGGATCTGAGAGCTGGTTACTGGAGAGAGAGGTGGTCCAAGCTGGGTACTGGAGAGACCAAAGAATCTCAGGGAACTCAACCAGAAAGTGTTAGACCACCTAGTGGAGAGATCCATTTATGCATTTGTATTTTCTATGCATGAAGCAAATGGGGAGACATGGATTCATGAGACAACTAGTCAGAGACAGTAGAGTGTCTAAGTCTATTACTGGAGAGAACCAGGTGTATGTGTCTTTGTATGCATGAACTCTTTTCTGTTTTGTTGTTGTTGTGTTTTTTTTTTTGTTTGTTTTTTGTTTTGTTTTGTTTTGTTTTTTTTTGGTCTGTGTGTGTGTGTATGTGCATAGGTTTGTGTATCAGAAGCTGGAGATTGTATGTTGCAGACCACCCATCCAGGATGAAGAAGCAGATGAAACATTCTATAGGCAGCAAGCAGTGTCATGATTGCTAGCACTTGTTCTTATGGGAGACTTCAAGTAGGCATCTGGGAAGGATGCCTACCGTAAACACAATACAATGGAGAAGAAACAAACTAGGAGATTCCTGTAATGAGTGGAGGATAGCTTCCAGACACAGGTGATAAGGGAACTGACTAGGGAAGGTACACCACTTGACCTGTTTTTTGTTTACAGGTAAAGTTTTGTGTGTAATGTGTTTTTTGGAGGACATCTCAGGCACAGTGATCATGAGATGATGGAGTTCTCAGTCCTTGTGGTAGCAAGGAGGTCAGAACTCTGGATTTCCAGAGGGCAGATTTTGGCCTATTTGGGGGGCTGGTTGCCAGAGTCCCTTAGGAGGTCATTCTGAAGGGCAAAGGAGTCCAGGAAGACTAGAAATTCTTCAAGAATGCAATTTTGAAGGCACAAGAGTAGGCCATCCCTGTGTGCCAAAAGGCATACTGAAGAGGAAAAAGACCAGCCTGGCAGAACAGTGAGTTTCTTCTGGAACACAGGAAGTAAAAGAGAGTTTATGACCTTTGGAAGGAGGGATAGGCAACTCTGGAGGACTACAAAGGCGATGTGAGGATATATGATTATGTAGGGAGAAAATTAGAAGGGTAGTTAGAAAATTAGAAGGGTAAAAGAACTAATAGAACTTGACTATTGCAGTAAAAGACAAAAAAAAAAAAAAAAAGCAAGCTTTTAAAAATATACACACAACACAAAAGGACTAAGGACAATCTCTATCCTTTATTGTACTTATTGTACTACTATTTAATAGTAGTACAGGCAACATACTTCAAAATCTGAATTGAAAACTAGAATCCTATTCCAAATGTTTAAAAATAAACAATACTAATTTAAACTTGAGAAGTGTTTCAGGTTTATGCTTTGGTTTCATCTGTAGTGAGTCAGCAGTCAACTTACAGAAAAATCACTGAAAGTAAAGCCAAGAATGTAACAATTCACTCCGACAAGGTGAAGTTAGCTGTTTTCCTGAGTGGTAAAACTGACAAAATTATTTCATTACTGCTAGCAACCATTTCTATATACTAACATATTTGTAGATCTTGGTGTGGTATTTTATAACTTGGGTTTAACCCACATTGAGAAAATTAACAGTCATTTAGTTCTGACCATTCTTCAGTTAATATTTACAAATGGAACAGAAAAATCAATTTCAAAATTCTCAGATCTCACACTAGATTATTGTTTGGAATATTTCCAGAATTATATACTTTTTTTTTTTTTTTTTTTTTTTTTTTTTTTCATTGCTAAATTCATCCTTTTAGAATGAAGTAAATAGTCTTTTGTTCTGGATCCACTATTTATTTTTCAAGGCCATCTTTTTATCTTGGAGGACCAAAAGTGTTCTCCTCCCTTGATTGGGTGGGTCTAGATTGTCTAGATTGTCTAGATTGTCTAGACCCACCAAAACATAACAAAAAGTAAGTGGATCACCATAAAATATCCAGTTAGTTATTAGTATTGCAGCCCTCCTACTTCTTGATATCCATGATATCTCATCATTTATAGAACAAAATTCTTTTACAAAAGAATTGTATTATAATTTACAAAATTATATTTTACAAAATTCTTTTTTCTTTTTTTCTTTTTTTAGGTTAATTGTTCCTTTCCACTCTCCTTTCCATAACCCTTTACTTGAGGAAGTTTTTGTTCATATATATTTTAGAACAAAAGTTCAGTATATGCTCTGCATGTAAAGAAACACATGAAGATCTTCATGTGTTAGACCTCGAACAAAATAGAATTTGTTCAAATTTATGCATGTTGAAAATATTTTTCACTTCATTACTACCATTCAAAATTACCTGGTAGAACAATGGGAGAAAGTGAAGAACGGTGTTACCATTGAGCAGCTATTCTTCAGTGTTGAAGAGGAAACAGTAATGACAGTGACAAGTGAAAGGACCAAATGCAAGAGTAGAGTGATGAAAAAAGAATAACCCAAAGGAAATAAGTTTTCAGAATGCATGTGGAAGGTGTCCCTGCCCATGGCAGGTGGGTTGGAACTAGATGATCTTTAAGGTCCCTTCCAACCCAAATCATTTTATGATTTGTTGAAATGGAAAGAGACATGAATGAAATGTGAAAGAAGTGAAAGTTGTATGGATAAGGGTCCCCTTAAGACTTATGGACAAAAATGTACTATACCATTCTGGTTTTGTTCTGTCTGTTGCAGCCTGGTTGGCATACAGAATTTGAGAGTAATATTCTCTTCCAAACTTTGTATATACTTTCTCCAAGCAGTATTTTTTTTAATATTGAAAGCTTCATAGCTATAAATTTTACTGTTCCAATCACTATGTAAGGTTAATTGCCACCTAAGGAATGAAACAGAATAGTCAGGGAAAGAAGAGAAAGAAAATGCAAGACTGCCAGAAAAAGATAAGTAAGCAAAAAAAAACACACGCCAATAACAAGTATTTTTCATTTTTTAAAGTATAAATGTGTAAGTTCTTTCAGTGCACTTAGTTATTACTCTTTTAGAGTGGATGATACCAAAAACAGTCAAGACTGTTTCCAAGTAGTTTTCAAATTCTCGTATTTTTATTACCTTGTATTTAAAAGGTAGAGATTAAATATCAACTAAATTAAAAGGATATTGAAATACTAATGTTGATATGAGTGGTTTTGTTATTGCTGAAAACCACTTGTACTATTTTATCGTATTTTATTATATATACACACAGCAACAGTTGTGCTACTGGGGTATTATTTAAAGTTGGATACAGATATTTTATCAGGATGACTGTTATCAAGTAATCATCTCTCTAATTGCACTACTATAAAGCTACAAATGTTCAATTTATATGAGTATATATTTATTGTCTTATTTTGCTATGTTGTATTGATACCCACATATACATATTCATGGTAGAAACTGGGAAAAAAAATGTAATGGCAGAGCTTGCAAAAAGAATCCTCTGCACCCTAAGAGCCACGTAAGAAGATGAATACTGAGGCACTAAAAAGCACCACTCCAGCATATCAGTGCACACTAGCCCACCTGAATAACTGCATATATTACACGCATGTGGTGAATTTTGAATACCCGTGGTTGCTGTGCTGTATACATTCACCACAACGTTCTCCAGAAACCACACCCTGACGAGACACCTTTCAGGAAATGTGTTGCGCTCACAGCTGAGCTAGACCTACTCAGTCAAAACTACTGATGTGAATTCTAAATCTTTCACAGATCTCCTAAGACTACATTTACATTGTCTTTTAGGCATGCAAGCCATGAAGTGAAGCAAAGAAAAATTCTCATACATAGTATAACATTCCTATTCCTTAATTCAAATTATGTGTGAATAGTGCTGGATGTGATTACACTGAGAAATAATTGTCTGCTTTTTTTTTTTTTTTTTTTTTTTTTAATGTTTATTTTTAACCTCAGTTCAAGAGAGTCTCTATCTTCAGAAAGTGTCTTGCAGTATAAACTAGTTTCATGATTTCAGAAAACTATGGTCTTTCTGGAAAGCTTAATGTAGGTTCTTCATAGAACTTCTGGAATATTCTTTTGGAATCGACTAGATATTTTTATTTATCTGTCTTCTACATCATAACAATGTCTACCAGTGGTGTTTAAACCATTTTTACAATCATATGCACAGTGGGCGTGCACACAGTAGAAGGAGGAAATTGCATTTCCCATTTCTGGTTTAGAACGAGGTAGTTCTAAAACGTATTAAGTGACAATTATGTTACCTCATCTCTTATTCACGAGCACATTTTCTTACTTCTTTCTGTGGCCCAGTCTCTTGTTCCACTCCTCAAGGCTTTTTTAGCATATTATGACTATATATACTCAACATATGAAAATATATTCTGAAAGTTCCATCTATCACACAAGTTAAGCACAAAATTTACACTAAAGCTGCTGAAATTTGGAACCTTTCATTTTCTCCTTTGCACACAGAAAGTGCAGAGTCAATTTTGAGTGAACAACCAGCAATACTGCCTGATTACAGAGTATCAGAGGACTACATTTGGCTTAGTTTTTAACTGTAGTGAATGGCAGGTATCAATACCCAAGGTTTTCGAGGCCATCCTTACAGCATACCTTGGTTTAACTGCCAACTCTTATAAGGGGACCTCTGAACTTAATACTTTTTAGCAGTAACTGAATACATGAAAGTACATGGACTCTAAATTTTTGCTTTGTAAAGGAGAATCAGAGAAGATATGAATGGTTTTCTTTATTAAAGAAAGAAGACTTTAGAAAATCAAAATTCCAGATGTTTGAAGAATGAGTGAATGAGATCCCATTGGATGCTGTTCTTAGGGACAGAGGATCTCATCAGAGCTGGCAACTCTCTAAAGATATTTTCCTTAGAGGACAAGAGCTCTCTATCCCCATATGAAATAAATCAAGCAGGGAAGGTAGGAAACTGGCATGACTGAACAAGGACCTGCTGGTCAAACTTAGGCAAAAGATAGTGCACAGATAGTGCAAACAGGGCCATGTGCCCTGTACAGAAATGCTGTTTGGATATGCAGGGATGGGATCAGGAAAGCCAAGGCACTGACATAGCTAAACTCAGTGAGGGAGGAAGAATAAATAGAAGAGGTTCTACAGGTACATTGACTGCAAAAGAAAGACTAGGGAGAGTGAGTCGCCCTTTACAAATGAAGACAGAACTGTTAATAACAGACACAGAGAAGGCAGAAGTACTTAATATCTTTGCCTTGGTCTTCATTGGTGGTCAGGCTTCCAGCAGAGTCCCTCATACAACTAGTAAAGAGCAAGTTCAGGACCTCCTGAGACAACAACTACAAGTCTATATGGACTGAGGACATGAATCTCAGGGTTCTGAAGGAACTGGCTGATGAAGTTGCCAAGACACTCTCTATCATACTTGAAAAGTCCTGACAGTCAGAAAATGTCCCTGGTGACTGGAAAAAGGGAAACATCACTCTCATTTTAGAACACGGTAGAAAGGAAGACCCAGGAAACTACAGACCAGTAAGCCTGACATCTGTGTCTGGAAAGATCATGGAACGGATTCTCCTGAAGGAGGAACATGCAAGGCACATGCAAGAGAAGGAGGTGATCTGGGACAGCCAGCATGGCTTCAAATCCTGCCTGACCAGTCTGGTGGCCTTCTATGACAGAGTGACTGCATCAGCTGACAAGGAAAGACCAACTGATGTCATCTACTTGGACTTCTGTAAGGATTTGACATGGTCCCATATGACATCCTAATCTCTAAATTGGAAAGATACAGATTTGAATAAAGGATAAGGAATTAGCTTGAAGGACACACCCAGAGAGTGGTGGTCAATGGTTCTATGATCAGGTGGAGGCTTTGTGATGAGCAGTGTCCCTCAGGGGTCTGCCTTTCATACTAAATGAAAATATATGCATATTATTTTCATTGCTTCTAACCAGGAAGTTTGGAAAGAAGTGAGGATTAATGCCTGAGCTGTTATTACCATGTTCATTTCTATAGTGATTTATCACTACAAACTTTTTTCTTTACTCTAAGCACTCTGAGAACTATTTTCTTTATAGATTCTTATTTCTTATGGTTATTGAATTGCTTTACGAAGATGTGAAATGAGGATAGTCATCCATTTGTGAGAATTGTTTAGCTGGCTTATTGAAAATGAAATTTTTATTATAGATACTATTTGTTATAAAGTATATGTTTGTTTCTACTTGCCATCACCCATCTTATTTTAAAGAAGGGTGTAAATGTAGGTCATATAAAATGTAGGTCATATAAATTTTCTTTTGAATTAATTTTAAAAGACCTGATATAGCATTTGCCTTTTAACAAATTATTTCTGAATGTGCTATTGATTATCAGAAAACACATATGACTTCAATTACCTCAAAATACATCTGTTCGCTTTGAGGAACTAGAGCTGTTCTCTGTGATCTAGCATTAAGAATAAAAATATATTTATTATCCAATAGGGAAGCTCCTCCACTGAGCAGTAAATTGCAGTTGAAAACCACATTTATTCTCTTGCCAGAGGAACTGAACTTTTGAACAATAAAACTACGTATGCTCTAGGGTTGCTTTAGAAGTTGTTTCTATGTGCATCTGTGCATATAGAGCAAATAGAGGTGGGTGGCTCTATAACCTATGTAATTCTTTCCTTTGTATTGCTGTAACTTCACTGTATAGCTCTGCACAGAAAAAAGCCAACTTTAAAATCTATTTTATCTTTCACTGCAGACTATATTCCTAATCTTGCTATATTTCTCTTTATTGAAATGGAATTATGGTAGCAGTAGTAAAACTGAATAAAAGCCCAAGCACTAAAATGTAAATAAATATAATAGGATGATCACTGCTTTTATGGGGATTATAAAATTCACAGAATTAATCAAAAGACAATAATTAGAAAAACAACACATAACCCAGTATATTTTTTATTAATATTGTGTCATCTTCATTCTATTTTCAACAAATAAATGCAATTGTGAAATAAAAATATTTCCTATAGAAAATCATGCACATAGCTTACTATTTAGTAATATCATGCACGAGAGACAAAGAGAAGGAGTTGATTGAGGAGGTGACTGGTGACTGAGGAGGTGATTGGTGAGTTGAATAAGGAGGTGATCGGTGTCAGCCAACTTGGGTTCACTGAGGGCAGATCGTGCCTGACAAAGCCAGTGGCCTTTTACAATGGGGTTACAGAATCAGTGGGTATGGGAAGAACAACTGATATAATCTACCTGGATTTCTGCAAAGCATTTGGCACTGTCCCCCACGATACCCTTGTCTCAAAATTGGAGAGATTTGACAGATTCAGTGGCTAAGAACTATCTGAATGATTGCACTCAAAGAGTTGTGGTCAATGGCTCGATGTCCAGGTGAAGATCAGTAAAGAGTCGTGTTCCTCATGGGTCAGTATTGGCTGGGACTGGCACCATTTAGCAACTTTGTCAGTGACATGGACAACGGGATTGAGTGCACCTTCAGCAAGTCTGCCAACAACACCAAACTGTGTGGTGTAGTTGACATACTGGAGGGAAGGGATGCCATTCAGAAGGACCTTGACAGGCTTGAGATGTGGGCCTGTGCAAACCTCATGAAGTTCAACAAGGCCAAGTGCAAAGTCCTGCACATAGGTCAGGGCAATCCCAAGCACAAATAGAGGCTGGGTGGAGAATGGATCAAAAGCAGGAGAAGAACCTGGGGGTGTTGGTTGATGAGAAGCTCAACATGAGCAGGCAATGTGTGCTTGCAGCCCAGAAAGCCAGTGGTATCCTGGGCTGCCTAAGAAGAAGCATGGCCAGCAGGTTGAGGAAGGTGATTCTTCCTCTCTACCCTGCTCTTGTTAGACCCCACCTGGAGTACTGTGTCTAACTCTGGGGCCCCTAGCACAAGAAGGACATGGACAAATTAGAACAAGTCCAGAGCAGGGACACAAGGTTGACCAAGAGGCTGGAGCACTTCTCCTACGAGAATAGGTTGAGAAAATTGGGGCTGTTCAGCCTGGAAAAGAGAAGGCTCTGGGGAGACCTTATAGAGGCCTATCAATAACAAAATGAGGCCTACAGGAAAGCTTGGTAGGGACTCTTTGTCAGGGAGTGCAGTTATAGGACAAGGGGGGGAATGGCTTTAAACTTAGAGGTGGTAGGTTTAGATAGGATATAAGAAGGAAACTCTTTCCTGTAAGGGTAGTGAGGCACTCAAACTGGTTGCCCAGAGATGCTGAGGATGCACCATCCCAAGAAGTGTACAAGGCCAGTTTGGACTGGGACTTTGAATAACTTGGTTTAGTGGAAGTTGTTCCTGTCCATGGAAAGGGGGTGGGAACTAGATGATCTTTAATGACCCTTGCAATACAAACAATTCTATGATTTTATGATTCTATGAGTTGGACAGAATATATGAATGATTCCCAAATCTATTGTTTATGAAATACAACATACAAGGCAAGATGGAAAAACATAGCAACATTTACTTTTTTTTTTTTTCCATTTTTTTTTTAATTTTCACACTTAACTTCACTAGCTCATTTGAGCTGAAATTCACCTCTGAGTAGTCAGCTGAGTTATGCTCTTTTAGTGTAACATGATTTTACATTCCAATGTTTCTGTAACTGAAACTGTGCTACAGCTCACTGAAGTGACTACACAAAGGGGATGCTTTTCTGTGTTTTAGTCTCTTCTCTCTACAATTGGAGGTAGCATTCTGAAATATGAGCCCACAAATGCAGTATCGTTAGACACTGCTTTACATTTGTCTTTTTCTTTTTTACTAAAAGAGAAGGAAGATTTTAAATCACAAAATTTAGAGTTAATTTTGTCATAAACTTTTCATATCTGTTTTTTTTTTTTTTTTTCCCTCTTTGTGCTATTCAAGCTGATAAGTCTTTCACTGTTTCTATCCTATCTACTAATATCCACTAAGCTCTTCTGAGTCTGAGCTGTTCTGAAGTTCTCAATCGAGTATTGAGAAGTTCTCAAAAGTATTGAAATTTACAACTAAGATTTGAAAATGTATTTGCTATGCACAAACATTTACACATCTCTTTATCTTTACTTTTGAAAATAAGTAAAATATGAATGAAAAAGCATGAAAAAGTTATGTATTTTGTGTGTTTTAGATACACAAAATTTCCTTTAATATAAAAACTTTGTGGAGTAAGTAAACATAAAGTCATTTGTTTCAAAAATGCCTTCTTGCTAGAGAACATTTTATTATATCAGGTGTAGTGTTATTTCATTGTCAGTGAAATAAAAGTTCACTTTTCATTGCCCTGACAGTCGAAAAATCTATTGCAACCCCAGGTACACAGAGTTATTCAAGCTGACATTTACATTTGCCATATCTTGGTTAATAAATTTCAGACTCACTTTCCTGACATTTTCTCATATAAAGTTACTTTCCTTACTCTTGGAGTTTAGCAGGTGTGCATTCAAGTCTAAGAAATTGTAGGAGTCTAGCTTGGGAAAAGTGCAAGAGTGAGAAGAAAAAATTGTTGTACAAACACAAATGTATAAAATGAGATATGGATTGTTTGAGGGTTTGTTCTATGAAGAAATGCACAGACTTAAAAAAAAAAAAAAAAAAAAAAAAAAAAAAGTACAGGGAAAAAAATACCTGTTGCAATTTTATTTCTTTTACCAAAGATTTATAAATCTGCTGCTGTGAGTTAAAATCTGCATTTTTTTTTTGCATTGGAGTAATTGAAAGCAGCCTAATATATGTGCAATATAGCCTAACAATGAATATTGAAAGACACTTTTGAATTATGGTTACTACAGGGTCTAGCTTGGGTTGTCATATTGATTATGCCTGTACTTTGAAATATACCCACAAGCAATTCTGTTTTAACTGATGATTCACTTTTTAAGCATGTGTTCTGTTGCATAAATATTCACTCTAGTGCTTTGATCTCACTTGATTAATTTTCCTTCTCATCAAAATAGGCAGGCATTTCAAACTCTGAAAACCAACATTTTGAGGGTCTTACAGAAACAAGAAAACGTGTGACCACATTTAGTTTGCCACGTATTGTAAGATACATAAACCACAGACAGAGCATTTCCAATTTCATTTGAATTCTCCTATCAGATCAGCACTTAACAAAAATTTAACTCCAAAACGTGTCTTTGTTTTATATGCAACAGCTATTCAATTCCAGCCAGCTTTTCAGTATTACTTTGTATCTGACATTTATTAAACAAATAGGATCTGAGTCTGATCTAACTTGCATCTACATGATGCTTTTACCTAGACATACCTAAGCACTGATGCAAGTCCTTATGAAAATTAAAGCAAGTCTGATGTACTGGTCTATTTTCCAGACAACGTTAATGACAAAGAACATGCTAAACAATGTTTCATTTTTAGCATGTTCTTTGTTCTTGTTGAAAACATTTTCTCTCTACATACAATTCTGGAGGCATACAAATGCTCACAAGCACTTGTTACAATTCTTACTGATTAAACATGACCTTTCACAATCATATTACAATATATATATATATATATGGTTATATTGTAACACGAACTTTAATGCTTTTTATGTATCTGCAATGTCTGCTTCTTCTGAAGAAATTTTCTGCTGCTCATAGTGGATTCCTTACCACCATCATCACCAGTTACTTTCCTGACCAGTTACTTTACCTGAGCTTTTTGACATTTCTATTGCAGCCTGAGATCATTTTTCAAGGTCATGTGGTGCCGTTATGGACTACTAACACATCATGGTTAGGCTTGCTAGAAGGAGGTGTGCCAGAGAGGTTTGACAAGCATTGCTTTAAAGACTGTTACCTTGGAAGCCTCTAGTAGGACAATCTATGAAATTGAAGAAGGGAGAAGTTGTCAAATTGAATTGTACACAGGACTACAAATGAAAACTGATCCTTAAACACTTATATCCTGTCAAAGAGTGGAACAGAAGAAAGTTTACTAGAATATCTATCTTCTCATTACAACCATAGAAAAAGCAAAAAAAAAAAGATCTGTCAGAACCCTTGGAACACCACATATTTTCCCATAGTTTCCAATTCCATATATTTTTGCAATTAAACATTTCCTTATATAATGCCAAATACTGCCCTAACCAGATACTGGCACAAATCCCACTGATGTTAGGTGAAGTAGATCTGTCTCTAAAAGACATTTATAATGATACTCAGGTTAAAATTGGGAACCACAGCACAGTCTTGTAGGCCTCAGCTAAGCATCTGACTTTAGATTTTAAAATCTATCTTGATATTCCTACATAAATTTGACCTGTTTTTCAAAGACAGCCAGTGAGTCAGCTGAAGAGAGCTAAAGGAAAAAAAAGTTAAGTCCTATTTATCTATGAATGTTAATATGTATTTAAAGCCCTAACTACAGACATGCAGATTTGGAAATGCTGGCCTTTGGTTGCATCCCAAATATCCCCGGTGTTTTTTGGAGAATGATCAAACAGTTATGCAGTACTATGCACAGTACTGTTGACTATGGCATAATTACAGAGAGACAATAAAGCACTGAGAGCTCAGCTTAAAAATATTGTAAAATTACTTGTAACCACTGAACAAAACGATGATTGTTTTTTGTAGTTATTGAAAAAAATCCTGAACAAAATGATGATTGTTTTTTGTTGTTATTGAAAAAAAGCCTTCTCCAAGAACTGAAACTACAGAAATAAAATATAAATGATAATTACACTGCCTAAGTATACATTTGTGAGGAACTATTGTCAGTAATTTTGCATTTATTATCATCATTTAGAAGGCAAATTCACACAGCAGTGAATACTGAATTACAAAAATAAGCTTCCCTTTTGCAAAAATAAATGTGGGGCTGCTAGTCAGAAGTGGTTATGTCTTTCACGCTCAACACTGAAGTTTGTCTTGTCATTAAGTGTTCAAAATATTTGTGAATTCTAGTCTTACCAGCTTGCACTGTTACTCAGTGTAACATAGTAAGAACTTGAACAAGTATTGCTTGCATGAAAACAGTACCATCTAAGGCATGCAAGATCTAAAGCATAAAGAGACACCTAATTTTAGCAGGTTTCTTTTTGCTACAAAATGGCCTGGCAGCTACAGAAGTTACACAATTCTGAAGCTCTGCTGGTAGCTGCAAAATGAACCAACAATCATCCTAGGCCTGCTACAAGGCCAGATGAAGTGATTAGGAACTATCTCATTGCTTTCCATGGCTCATGCAGTCCTTGGCAAATTTATCCTCCACTGCACCCTGACATAATCTCATATCACACACGGCAGCTGGACACAGAAAGTACTAACACATCTGCAGACATAAGAATTAATTTTTCAAGAAATTTGGTCAATAATATGCATTGTGTGTCAAGGCTGATCCCAAACCAAATGTGTATATCATTCTTAAGACTTATCAGATAGCCACTATTAGGAAAAAAAGCACATTCTTTTTGAAGTAGAATGTTGACTCTACTAATATTTTCAACTTTCTTTTTCCTTAAATCCATTTATCTCCAGAATTCATTTCATGCAATTCAATAACTCTGGTGCACAACCATACAGAAGCTGAGGCTGGCACTGCCAGATCACCTGACCTCCAACATTCTGAACTAGCAGTATGATTTTTTTTTTTCTTTAGTGAATTTTTCAGCTCAGTCTATATTTTTAAATTGACAGGATACAAACTGAGCAGTTATAATTTATAATATACTTATCTGTGAAATTATGTTTATATTTACTGACATGTAATCTCTGCTATTACCCTCAGCTTTTCAATAAAATAATGATGAGGTATGTAGACAGTCAGGCTTACATTAGAACAACATTGTTTGTAATGTAAAAAAGCAGAGACAAGGTATTTTTTCCTGCCACTGCACCAACTATATTCTTATAAACTTTGCATAGTAGGGACTATTTTCTATTAGATTGTAATTCGATGACTGGTACCCTACAGTTATAGAACAATTTTCTTAAATAAATTATTTTGTAATAATAAGATATAAAATAAAGAAAGGTTTAATTGTTTCATTTGTAGGTACATGGTCCTTAAATACACCACACAACCTTAAAAGAAGGTAGAACAAGTGAAATAAATAAATTTATAAATATACGTTCAGTGGCCTTCAGTCACATGTTCAGCAACAGATTTATCCTTCACTGCACCTCTACTCCTTACGCTGGAGTAGATATTTGAAAATAAAGCAAAAGATGACCTAGATAAGAATTGGAGGGAGAACTGTTGTGAGAAAAGCTATTGAAGTAGAGGGAACAGCAGGTTGTGAGGGATAAAAGACACTGAAACAACAGGGAAGAGTGTGGAGGATGCATACTTTCTATCACACTAGCTGAATATTCAGGTAGTTGGCATCAATTTGTATGAACTGTAGCCATATTTTTATGCCTAGTAACATTTAATCTGCAGATTATAGGCATTAGAAGAAAAAAAAAATAGTACCCGGGAACTACTTTTCGAGACAGAGTTGTGAATTCTTCTACTTTAGAGGCCTGCAATCACAGCTTCAAGGTACAGTACAAAACAAACAACCAAACAACCAAAAAAAAAAAAGCTCTATAGGGACATTATAACTCTCTTGATACCATTAAACATCATATGAAGCTTCCCTAGAGTTTATGTTAATACAAAACACTCCTCCAATATCTAGTTTAAATGTACACATTTAAATGTGGTAGGTAGCATTGCTTTTTTCTGTCACCTTGGTATGGAGAACAACTTGATAAACATCTACAATTAAACAAATGGCTTCATAAACAAGGGGAGAGCAGTGGATAAAGTCTACCTAGACTTCAGTCAGGATTTTGACACTGTCTCATAAAATCCTCATAGAGAAGCTGTCAAAATTGTATTCGGTTTCCATGGTAAGGTTTTGATAGTGGGGAGCTACAGGGTTGGCCTCTTTGAAAACCCAGCAGCTGCCCCATGTCAGATCAGAGCCAGCTCCAGCCAGCTCCAAAGGGGCCCACTGCTGGCCAGAGCCGAGCCAATAAGGAATGTTGTTTGTGCGTCTGTGAGAGGTGATTTAAGAAAGGGAAAACAAACAAACAAACAAAAACAAACAAACAACAACAACAACAAACTGCTGCACAACAACAGCTTGGAGAAAGGAGTTAGAGCCAGCTCTACAGACACCAAGCTCAGTGCACAAGGAGGGACAGGAAGTACTCCAAGCACCAGAGTACAAGTTCCCCTGCAGCCTGTGGACAGGCCCCTGGTGGAGCAGGCTGTCCCCCTGCAGCCCATGGGTCCCACATGGAGCAGATCTCCATGCTGCAGCCCATGGAGGAGCCCCCGGTGGAGCAGGTGGATGTGGCCTGGAGGAGGCTGCAGCCCATGGAAAGCCCCCACAGGAGCAGGCCCCAGGCCGGAGCTGCAGCCTGTAGAGAGGAGCCCACACAGGAGCAGGGGGGCTGGGGAGAGCTGCTGCCCGTGGGGAACCCATGTTGGAACAGTTTGCTCTTGATGGTGAAGGCCACCCAGGATCCATTTGGGAAGGACAGCATGTCATGGGAGTGACCCCATTCTGGAGCAGGGGCAGAGAGTGACTGTGAAGGAGCAGCGGAGATGAAGCGTTACAGACCAACTACAATGCCCATTCCCTGTTACCCTGTGCTGCTTGTGGAGGGACGTACAAGAGGGTGGATGGTGGGGAAAGGTCTTTTCAGTTTGTTTTTAGTTTCTCACTATCTGGTAGTGATAGCCAATAATTTATATTAATCTTCCTATGTTGAGTCTGTTTTGCCCATGATGATGATTGAACAGGAAGACCTCTTATCCTTGAGTCCTTTCTACTGTATTTTCTCCTCCTCTCCCTGTGAGGAGGGGGATTGAGAGAGAAGCTATGGTGGAGTTTAGCTGCCCAGCAGGATAAAATCATAACAAAGTGTGGGCTGAATGAGCAGAAAGCGAGATGGATTGAAAACTGGATGAATGGCCAGGCCCAGAGGATGGTGAGCAATGGCATGAAGTCTAGATGGAGGTCTGTCACTACCAGTGCAACCCAAGGGTGAAATACTGGGTCCAGTTCTGTTCAACATGTTCTGGATTGATGTTCTTGATAATGGAGAAGAGCATACTTTTGGCAAGTTTGTAGATGACACAAAATTGTGAGGATTGGCAGATTTACCAGAGGGTCATGCTGCCATTCAGAGGGACCTGAACAGGGTGGAGAAATGGGCTGACAGCAACTTGAAGTTCAGCAAGAGACGGTGAAAAGTCCTGGGAAGGAATAAGCACAGGCACCAAGATATGCTGGGGGCTGACCAGCTAGAAAACAACCTGGTAGAAAAAGACGTAGGGGTCCTGATGGATACCAAGTTTAATATGAGCCAGGAATATGCCATTGCTGCAAAGAAAGTTCATGGTATCCTGGGCTGAATTTAGACAAAGTATTTCCAGCAGGTCAAGAGAGGTGATCCTTCACATTTTCTCAACATTGATGAGACAAACCATGGAATACTGTGTCCAGAACTGGGCTCCCCAGTACGAGATAGATATGAGCATACTGGAGATCTCTGCAATTAAACAGTCAGATACCTGATTCATGTTTCAGGAAACCTGACTTACTGTTTTGTTTTGCTTTCCTGGATTCTAATGTATGCTTCTTGATATAAAAAATCCTCAGCTACTCCAGAACTTCTATTCAAAAGATTATTTAAATCTACTCTGCCTTAAGTGGTATAAAAGAAGCACACACTTTTCTTTGATCACAAGTCTGGCATACATTTACTATCAACAGTCTACAGAAAGCTCGCCGCTTGCTGTAACAACACATACTGTGAATGTACCTTGTCTCAGTCTGCAGCCAAAAATCCCACTGAGTGTAACTGGAGATCTATTCTATTTGCCTTCTCTTCTCTCTTTTCTTCAGCATATTCTTGTTACCAGCCACTAAGTCCTTAAGTATATCAGGGTGCAGACTTCCCATCTGTTCCACCTACCTGTTTTGATTCCATCAAGGACAACACCAGTTTCACTTGATAAAAACAATCAGGGGCTATTGGAGAATTTTTTGTCCTAGGAATACAAATGAATAAAGCAAATTACCTTCAAGTTATCTGCAGTGATTAATTTGTTGCAAATGCTTACATGAAGAAACATTCACTTCTGTTATTTAGTACCATGCTGCACTAACAGCCTAATGCTTTTAAATAATTCACTACAATTTCGAAGTCATATCCAAAACTGCTTCATGGTAGCTCTCACAGATATCTTGTATGAAAAAGCAAGGTCGTGCTGACATGCTGCTTTGTCACTGTCTGGCATAACTTGTCTGTCACAGGAAATATATACAAAGCATCAAGATCATAAAAATCTCAGACAGAGCCTGCTTATTTGTGTATCCCATGGGGACAAGGAAAGCTAACTTTCTGAACAGCAGAAGAGACTTATGAGATTTAAAAGCATGAAAAGAAATACAAAACAATTATTTAAGTAATAGCATTAGGTTCCTGAATGAATCTTACTCTGAAATATCCATTAAGAAAAATAAGAGAATCCCTTTGTGTATAATCATATGGTATTACCTGTCTAAATTTTAGAAGTGCTGAAGCACATCCTATTTCTACCAAATACAATTACAACAGATTAGTTGCTTTAGCAGACATTTTAAATTTTCTAAGGCCAATAAATCATTTTTTTTTTCCCCAAGCAGTTACAAAGGCACATGTACCACAAAAATATTTATGACAATAAGAGCACTCTGCATTTCCAAAATACTAATTTTCCACAAATATGAAGCCCCAAAATACTTTCATGATAGATAAACACAAACAAAGGTATGTTTTCTCTCCTATCCCTGGTGTACACACAAGAATTTTTTGGCAAGTGAGGTGAAGTGGTGTAGAGCCTTAGGAAAATGTCAAAGCTTGCATTATAAGTAAGAGCCTGTTTCCTGGTCTTGAATTTAGGTTTCTTTCTCTTTCTTCTTAAGTATACTTGCAAACTTAAAATATGTTGGGTAATTTATGAATGAGTTCAGCAATGTCATAGCTTTTCATAATTTCTTTTACAATTTCATTTGGAACCACATTGTTTCATTAAAAATAAATAAATAAATAAATAAATGAACTGATTAAATGGAATAGTTTAAGTTTTAAGTAACTTTTCCTTCTCTTCCCAAATTGTACACAAAGATGTACATCTCTAAAGCATACGCTAGCCTTTATGAGCAGACTGGATGCTCTGTCTGTTGGCTTTCTCCCTCTTGATCCTTAGTCTCATGAATCCTTTCTTAGGCATTCTTCTGCTTCCCAGGCAATACGTCTTACACTTTTCCTGTCATTCCAGATAGCACATACATATTCTGAGCATCACTTCACAAAATAAGTTGTGAGATCCGTATGAAATAAAAAAAAAAAAAAAAAATGTGCAAATGATTCACTGGAATGATTCAGTATGTCATAATATCCTTGGCTCTAAATTGGAGAGAGATGGATTTGACAGGTGGACCACTCAGTGGCTAAGGAATTGGCTGAATGGTTGCACTCAAAGTGTTGTGGTCGATGGCTCAAAGTCCAAGTGGATATCAGTAACAAGTGGTGTTCCTCAGGGGCCAATATTGGAACTGGCACTGTTTAACATCTTTGTCAGTGACATCGACAGTGGGATTGAGTGTAGCTCAGTGAGCTTGCCAGCAACACCAAGCACTATTTAACATTTTTCTCAGTGACATTGACAGTGGAATTGAGTGTACCTCAGTGAGCTTGCCAACAACGCCAAACTGTGTGGCGCAGTTAACATGCTGGAGGGAAGGGTTGCCATACTTGGATGTTAAGGCTTGAGAGGTGGGCCTGTGCAAACCTCATGAAGTTCAACAAGGCCAAGTACAAAGTCCTGCAAGTAGGTCAGGGCAATCTTAAGCACAAATTCAGGCTGAGTGGAAAATGGATTGAGAGCTACCCTGAGGAGACAGACCTGGAAGTGTTGGCTGATGAGCTGTCAGTGTGCTTGCAGCCCAGAAAGCCAACTATCCTGGTCTGCATAAAAAAAAAATAATCATGGTCAGCAGGTAGCAGAGGTGATTCTCCACCTCTGCTCTGCTCTTGTGAGACCCCACCTGTAGCACTGTATTCAGCTCTGGGGTCCCCAGAACAAGAAGGACATGGACATATTAGAACAAGTCCAGAAGAGGGTCATGAGGATGATCAGAGGGATGGAGCACCTCTGCTATGAGGATAGGCTGAGAAAATTGGGGTTGTTCAGCCTGGAGAAGAGAAGGCTCTGGGGAAACCCTATAGTGACATTCCAATACCTAAAAGGGTCTACAGGAAAGCTAGGGAGGAAGTCTTTGTCAGGGAGTGTAATTATAGGACAAGAAGTAATGAATTTAAACTAAAAGAGGGCAGATATAGATTAGATATAAGGAGGAAACTCTTCACTATAAGGGTGGTGAGGCACTCAAACAGGTTTCCCAGAGATGTTGAGGATGCCCCATCCCAAGAAGTGTTCAAGGCCAGTTTGGATAGGGCTTTGGGCACCCTGGTCTAGTGGAAGGTGTCCCTCCTTGTGGCAGAAGGGGTGGAATTGGATGATCTTTACTGACCCTTTCATCTCAAACCATTCCATGATTCTGAGATTCTATGTCAATTAATGTCTTGTTTGTTAAACAAACAAACCATGATGTTGAGAGGCTTATCATTCCTCTATGACACAATGATAATGGGATTGTCTATGATATGCCCCATTGCCTTTCTCTTACTTATGTCCTTTTGCAGCAAGAGGTAAACCGCAAACTAGATATGAAGTACTTTCTCAGTCACCTCTGATTGCCAGGTGATAAAGCTTTTTTATTGTTGTTGCTGTTGAAAAAATAAATGGGAAGGCTGTACTAGACATAAGGAATATTTTAAAGGATCTAAAAATAATTTATCTGGTAATTACTTTGAACCCCAAAAGTATTTTCTTTAAGTTGAGGAATTCAGAGGCTATGAGAGATGTGGTGCTTTAGATCAATTTCTCTACTTAAAAAATTCAAGAGGTTTTATTAACATTTATCTACTTCTACTGCAAGAGTTACCAAAAAATGAAAATGACTAGGGACTTTGTACCACTAGATATACTCAGTGTTAAGCAAGATAAGATCATAGAATTACAGAATCATAGAATATCCCAGGTTGGAGAGGACTCATTAGGATCATCGAGTCCAACTCCTGGCACCACTCAGGTCTACCCAAAAATGAAGAGCATATGACTAAGAGCACAGTCCAAATGCTTCTTAAACTTCAAGAGGTTTGGTGCCGTGACTACGTCCCTGGGGAGCCTGTTCCAGTGCACAACAACCCTCTCAGTGAAGAACCTTTTCCTGATATCCAGCTGGAACCTCACCTGTCGCAGCTTGACTCCATTCCCTCAGGTCCTATCACTGGTCACTAAGGAGAACAGATCAGCACTTGCCCCTCCACTACTCTCATGAGGAAGCTGTAGACCATGGTGAGGTCTCCCCTCAACCTCCTCTTTTCCAGGCTGAACAGACCAATTGATCTGTGATTCTGTGGTTTCAGCTGCTCCTTGTACACCTCCTCCTCTAGGCCCTTCACAATCTTTGTAGCCCTTCTCTGGACACTATCCAATAATTTCACATCTGTGATGCCCAGAACTACACACAGTGCTCAAGGTGAGCCTGCACCAATGCAGAGTGGGACAATCACTTCCTTCAGCTGACTAGCAATGGCATGCTTGATGCACCCCAGGATATGGTTGGCTCTCCTGGCTGTCAGAGCACACTGCTGGCTCATATTCAGCTTGCTATCAAACAAAAGCCTCTCTGTGAGGCTGCTCTCCAGCACCTCGTCACCCAGTCTATATATATAGCCAGGGTTGCCCCATCTCAGGTGCAGCACCCAGCACTTGCTTTTGCTGAACTTCATGTGGTTGGTGATTACCCAGCTCTCCAGTCTGTCCAGGTCTCTCTGCAAGGCCTGCAAGGCCACCCTCAACAGAGTCCACAACTCCTCCCAGTTTAGTATCATCAGCGAATTTGCTCAAAACACCTTCTAGTCCTACAAGCAAATCATTTATAAAAACATTGAAAAGGACTGAGCCTAAAATGGAGCCTTGGGGGACTCCACTAGTGACCATCCATCAGCCTGATGTGGCCGCATTTACCACAAACCTTTGAGCCCTGCCCATCAGCCAATTGTTTACCCGTTGTGTGATGTTTTCATCTAGCTGTATTCTGGATATTTGGACATAGTAAACTGTATCAAAAGCATTCATAGAATCACAGAATTGTAGGGGTTGGAAGGGACCTCAAAAGATCATCAGGTTCGACACCCCTGCAGAGCAGGCTGCCTAGGTAGGCATCCAGACAGGCCTTGAATATCTCCAGAGAAGGAGACTCCACAACCACCCTGGGCAGCCTGTTCCAGTGCTCTGTCACCCTCACCGCGAAGAAGTTCTTTCACATGTTGGTGCAGAACTTCCTGTGCTCTATCTTGTGGACATTACCCCTTGTCCTGTCCCCACAAACCACTGAAAAGAGGTTGGCCAAATCCCTCCATCTCCTACCCCTCAGGTATTTATACGCACTGATGAGATCCTCTGTCAGTCTTCTTTTCTGCAGGCTGAATAGACCCAGGTCTCTCAGCCTTTCCTCATAAGGAAGATGCTCCAGGCCTCATATCATCTTTGTGGTCCTCCACTGGACTCTTTCCAGGAGATTTCTGTCTTTTTTTTTGTACCAGGGAGCCCAGAACTGGACACAGTACTCCAGGTGAGGCTTGACCAGGGCAGAGTAGAAGGGGAGGATCACCTCCCTAGACCTGCTGGCCACACTCCTTTTAACACATGCCAGGATCTCATTGGCCCTCTTGACCACCAGGGCACAGTGCTGGCTCATGGTCAACCTGTCATCCACCAGGACACCCAAGTCCTTCTCCTCAGAGCTCCTCTCCAGCAGGTCGTCCCCCAGCCTGTACTGATATGTTCAATTGTTCTTTCCCACGTGCAGGACTCTACACTTTCTCTTATTAAATCTCATTTGGTTTCTTCCTGCCCATCTCTCCAGGTCGTCCAGGTCTCAATGAATGGCAGCACAGCCTTCTGGTGTGTCAGCCACTCCTCCCAGCTTTGTGTCATCAGTGTACTTGCTGAGGGCAGACACTATTCCCTCATCAAGGTCATCGATGAAGATGTTGAACAAGACCGGACCCAGCACCAACCCCTAGGGAACACCACTAGTCACAGGCCTCCAGCCAGACTCTGTGCCACCGATCACCACCCTCTGAGCTCAGCCAGTCAGCCAGTTTTCAACCCACCTTACTGTCCACTCCTCTATTCCACGCTTTCTCAGCTTTGCTTGCAGTATGTCATGTGAGACTGTATTGACTGCCTTGCTAAAGGTAGATGACATCCACTGCTCTCCCCTCATCTACCCAGCTGGTGATGCCATCACAGAAGGCAACGAGGTTGGTTGAGCATGACTTCCCCTTGGTGAATCCATGCTGACTACTCCTCATAACCTTCTTCTCTTCCAATTGCTTGGAGATAGCATCCAGAACAAGCTTTTCCAACACCTTTCCAGGGACAGAGGTGAGACTGACTGGCCTGTAGTTTCCCGGATCCTCCTTCTTGCCCTTCTTGAAGACCAGAGTGACCTTGGCTATCCTCCAATCTTCAGGCACCTCTCCGGTTCTCCAGGACCTTTCAAATATGTTAGAGTGGTTCAGCAATCACCTCTGCCAACTCCCTTAGCACACTTGCATGCATCCCATTGGGATCCATGGATTTGTGTGCGTTGAGCCCACTCAGACGCTCCCAAACCACTCTCTTGTCAACCAGGGGGGAGATCTCTATTTCCCAGACCCTTTCTCCTCCTGCCAGGGTAGAGGAGGGGGCAAGTCCTTGGAGCAAAGACTGAAGCAAAGAAAACATTAAGTATCTCCACCTTCTTGGCATCTAACGTTGTAGTGGGTTTACGTGGCAAGGTTTTGGTAACAGGGAGCCATAGGGGTGGTTTCTATGAGAAAGATCTAGAAGCTGCCCCATGTTTGGGAAGGGCCCCATTGTTTTCCAGAGCTGAGCCAATAAGTGATGTTGTTTTGCGCCTCTGTGAGAGCATATTTAAAACAGGGGAAAAAAACACTGCACCACACAGCAGCTGGGAGAGTGAGAGGAGTGAGAAACAGCCTTGCAGGTGCCAAGGTCAGTGAAGAAGGAGGGGGAGAGGTGCTCCAGGCGCTGGAGCAGAAGTCCCCTGCGGCCTGTGGTGAGGACCATGGTGAAGCAGGATGTCCCCCTGCAGCCCATGGAGTACCACGGTGGAGCAGGGTTCCACGCTGCAGCCCGTGGAGGAGACCACGGTGGAGCAGGTGGCCCTGCACCGATGGAGGCTGCCGCCTGTGGAAGACCCCTGCCGGAGCAGATTCCGGGCCAAACCTGTAGCCTGTGGAGAGGAGACCACGCAGGAGCAGGTTACCTGGCAGGAGCTGCTGCCCGTGGAGGACCCAGGTTGGAGCAGTTTTCTCCTGAGGGATGGACCCCGTGGTACGGACCCATATCTGGAGCAGTTCTGGAAGAGCTGCTGCCTGTGGGAAGCCCACGTCAGATCAGTTCATCAAGGACTGCATCCCGTGGGTGGGACCCCACAGCACAGGGGACGAGAGTGACCAAGAAGGAGCGGCAGAGAAGAAGTGCTGTAGACTGACCATAACCCCCATTCCCCCGTTCCCCTGCACCGCTCGGGGGGAGGAGGTGGAAGAGGGTGGATGGTGGGGGAAGGTGCTTTTGTTTTCTTTCCTTTGTTTCTCACTTCTCTAGCTTGTTAGTAATGAGCAATAAATCTTACTATCTTCTTATGCTGAGTCTGTTTTGCCCGTTACAATAATTATTGCGTGATTTTCTTGTTCTTATCTCAACCCTTGAGCCCTTTTCACATATTTTCTCCCCATTCCTCTTTGAGGAGGGGGAGTGAGAGAGTGGCTGTGATGGAGCTCGGCTGCCCACTCGAGCGGAACCATGACAAACGTTACCAGGATACCCCCCTCGTTCAGCAAGGGACCCACATTATCCCTAGTCTTCATTTTATTGTTTACATACTTTAAAACAAAACAAATCAAAACAAAACAAAAACCTTCTTATTATCCTTTATCTCTTTTGCAAGCCTCATCTCTAGGTGGGCTTTAGCCTTCCTAGCATCCCTGCAGGCCCTGACAACCCTTCTATACTCCTCCCAAGAGGATGGGCCCTTTTTCCACATTTCATAGCCCTTCCTCTTCCTTTTGATCTTATCAATGAGCTCTTTGCTCATCCATGCATGTTTTCTGCCCCCCCTTCCCTGATTTCCTACTCTTATGGATGCACCAATCCTGAGCTTGGAAGAAGTGCTGTTTAAATGTTGCCCAGCTCTCACAAGCACCCTTGCCTTCTAGCAACCTAGCCCATGAGATACTACCAAGCAGGTCCCAGAAGAGGTCGAAGTTGGCTCTCTGAAAGTCCAGGGTAGCAATCCTGCTTATAGCCTTACTTCTTCCACCAAGTTCCATCTTGAACTCCACCATCTCATGGTTGCTGCATCCCAAGCTGCCCCCAGCCTTCACATCCCTAACAAGCCCACCCCTGTTGGTAAGGACAAAGTCCAGAAGCACCCCCTGCCTCGTCGGCTCCTTCACCACCTGTGTCAGAAAATTTTCTTCAACGCATTGTAGGAACCGTTTGGACTGCGCGTGCCTGGATGAGTTGCTTACCCAACAGATGTCTGGATAATTGAAGCCCCCCATGAGAACCCAAGCCCATGATCGTGAGGCTACTACCAGCTGCTTGTAGAAGGCCTCATCGACCTCCTCCTCCTGATCTAGTGACCTGTAGTACACCTGCACAACAGTGTCACCCATACCAGCCCACCCCTTGATTCTCACCCACAAGCCCTCCACTTGTCCTTCACCCTTCCCCAGGTGGAGCTGCGTACACGCTAATTGCTCCCTCACATAAAGGGCAACCCCACCCCCTCGCTTCCCCAGCCTGTCTTTCCTAAGGAGGACATAGCTCTCAATGACAGTGTTCCAGTCATGCAAGCTGTCCAACCACATTTCTGTGATCACAATGAGATCGTGGCCCTACAACCGAACACAGATCTCGAGCTCATCCTGTTTATTTCCCATGCTTTGCGCATTGATATACAGTCACTTTAGGGAAGCAGCCGGCGCAGTTACCTCTGGAGGCATGCAAAAAGAAGATTCTGTATGGGGTATTGGGATCATTACCTTCTCTGAGGAGCCCTTGGACAATCCTATGGGACAACTCAGATCTTTTTCCCTACTATCTTCAACAGTGACAGCAGTGACAATTTCCCACATCCCTTTTCTGTCACTTTTAGCTCCCCTCCCTTCCCCCATCAAACCTAGTTTAAAGCCCTGGTAATCAGCCCAAATAGCTTGCTTCCCAACACATTTGTGGCCCACTTGATGAGTTGGAGTTGGTCAGCAGCCCACATACCTGGCTTCTCAAAGGACTGCTCAAGATTGAAATACCCAAAGCCTTGTTCCAGACATTACCCCCTCCCCCTCAGCCAGTTGTTCACCTGTCCCGTTCTCCTTTCTGTGTCCCAGTCACCCAGCGGGAGGACAGCTTTACTTTTTACTTTTAAGCTTTATTTAAATCCAAAAAGATTACATCAGATGGCTTCCCTTGATCACCTAGATGGGTGATATTATCATAAAAGGAAATCAAATTTGTCAAACAGGACCTACCCCTTGTGAACCCGTGTTGGCTGTGGGCTATGACTGCACTGTCCCCCATGTGTGCTTCAGTAACTCCCAGGATAATCTTCTCCATAATTTTACCATGCACTGATGTGAGACTGACACGCCTGTAGTTACCAGGGTCTTCTTTCTTGCCCTCCTTGAAAATTAGCATATTTGCCATTTTCAGTCAACTGAGACCTCTCCAGATTCCCAAGACCATTGAAAAATAATTGAGAGAGGTCCCTTGATGATGTCATCCAGCTCTCTGAGCAGCCTGGGATGAATCCCATCCAGACCCATGGATTTGTATGGATCCAGCTGGAGCAGCAAATCCTGCACATGTTCAATGTTGGTTGGGAGTTTGTCATTCCCACTCTCACGGTCCTCCAGCTTAAGACACCCGGGGTCTCAAAGCCCATAATCAGCATTAAAGACAGAGGCAAAGAAGGCACAAAACATCTCTGCTTTGTATATGTCCCTTTTTTTTTTTTTTTTTTTTTTTTGGTGAGGTGACAATCCCCATTAACTAGTGGACCTATGTTTTCTCTGGTTCTCCTTTTTCTGTTCACATATCTAAAAAACACGCTTTTTATTGACTACCACAAGTTCAACAGCTTCAACTCTAATTGGGCTTTGATCATACAAATTTTCTCCCTACAAAGGTGAACAGTATCCCTGCATTCTTTCCACATTGCCTGACCCTGCTTCCAAAAGCCATATACTTTCTTTTATGCCTAAGCTCCAGAAGATTAATGGACAGCAAAGCTAGCCTTCTGCCCTGCCTGCTTGATTTCCTATATTTTGGAACTGCCCGATCTTCGGCTTTTAGGGGGCAGTGCTTAAAGATTGACCAGCACTGATGGACGCTGATGCTTTCAAATGCAGTTTCCCAGGGGATCTTGCTAGCTAGTTCCCTGAACAGCCTGAAGTCTGTTCTCCCCATATCCAGGGTTGAAGTTTTGGTGGCAGTTTTCCTCCTGTCACCAAAAATTTTAAACTCAACCACTTTATGACCAAGACAGCTGCCAATTGCCATGTCCTCCACAAGATCCTCTCTGTTCTCCAGCAACAGATCTAAGCGGGCACCTTTCCTGGTTGGTTCCCTTAGCACCCGCACCAAGAAATTATCATAGAGGTGCTTCAAGAACGTCCTGGATTTGCTTGCGTTGGCTGTGTGATATTCCCAGATAACACCTGGCAAGTTGAAGTCCCCCATAAGGATAAGTACAGTTGATCTTGAGGTATCTCTTAGTTCTTCAAAGGATTATTAATTGCTGTCATCATCCTGGCCGGGTGGTCTGTAATAGACTCCCATGACAACATCCCTTTTATTTGTTTGTCCCTTAATTGTTACCCAGAGGCTCTCAACTTTGCCATTGCCAACTGCAAGCTCCACACAGTCCAACACCTCCTTTATATGCAGTGCCACCCATCCCCACCTCACCTGCCCTGTATGTCCCACCCAAGGAGCCTGTAACCATCTATTGCAGCACACCAGTCACAGGACTCATCCCACCACGTTTTGTTTATGTCAATGTTATCATAGCTCTGGGACTGGGCCAAGAACTCTAACTCCTCATGCTGTGTGCATTGCTGTAGAAGCACTTCAAATGCACCTCATTGGATGCAGCACCTTGTGGAGCACACCAAAGGATCTCTTTAGCACACAGTCCTTCTAATTCTGGCATGCCTTCCCTTAGCTTATCACCAGTGGGCCTTGTTTTATCCCTTTTCCCCCTTGACTCAAGTTTAAAGCCCTATCTATCAGCCCCACTAAGTCCTAGGCAAAAATCCTTTTCTCTCCCTGAGAGAGGCACAGTCCATCTGGTACCAGCAGGCCTGGTGTCACGTAGACCCTCCTGTGATCCAGAAACCCAAAGTTCTGCTAGTTGCACCAGTATTGGAGCCACATGTTGATGAGATGCCCATCTACAAGAAGGGCCGGAGGGTAGACCTGGGGAACTATAGGCCTGTCAGTTTGACCTCAGTGCCAGGGAACCTCATGGAGCAGATTATCTTGAGTGTCATCATGCGGCACTTACAGGGCAACCAGGTGATCAGGCCCAGTCAGCATGGGTTTATGAAAGGCAGGTCCTGCTTGACGAACCTGATCTCCTTCTATGACAAAGTGACACGCTTGGTGGATGAGGGAAAGGCTGTGGATGTAGTCTACCTTGACTTCAGTAAGGCTTTTGACACTGTTTCCCACAGCATTCTCCTCAAGAAACTGGCTGCTCATGGCTTGAACTGGTATACCCTTCATTGGGTTAAAAACTGGCTGGATAGCCGGGCCAAAAGAGTTGTGGTCAATGGAGTCAAATTCAGTTGGAGGCTGGTCACCAGTGGCGTTCCCCAGGGCTCGGTACTGGGGCCGGTCCTCTTTAATATCTTTATCAATGATCTGGATGAGGGGATGGAGTGCACCCTCAGTAAGTTTGCAGATGACACCAAGTTAGGTGCATGTGTCAATCTGCTCAAGGGTAGGAGGGCTCTGCAGGAGGATCTGGATAGGCTGGACCAATGGGCTGAGGTCAACTGTATGAAGTTCAACAAGGCCAAGTGCTGAGTCCTGCACCTGGGTCACAACAACCCCAAGCAGAGCTACAGGCTGAGAGATGAGTGGTTGGAAAGCTGACAGGCGGAGGAGGACCTGGGAGTATTGGTGGATATGGGAATATTGGCTGAATATGAGCCAGCAGTGTGCTCAGGTGGCCAAGAAGGCCAACAGCATCCTGGTTTGTATAAGAAGCAGTGTGGCCAGCAGGTCTAGGGAAGTGATTGTCCCCCTTTACTCAGCTCTGGTGAGACTGCACCTCGAGTACTGTGTTCAGTTTTGGGCCCCTTGCTACAAGAAGCACGTTGAGGTGCTCGAAAGAGTCCAGAGAAGGGCGATGAAGCGGGTGAGGGGTTTGGAGAACAAGTCTTACGAGGAGTGGCTGAGGGAGCTGGGATTGTTCAGCCTGGAGAAAAGGAGGCTCAGGGGTGACATTGCTCTCTGTAAGTGCATTAAACGAGGCTGTAGTGAGGTGGGGGTTGGTCTGTTCTCCCATGTGCCTGGTGACAGGACGAGGGGTAACAGGCTAAAGTTGCACCAGGGGTGTTTTAGGTTGGATATTAGGAAGAACTCCTTTACTGAGAGGGTTGTGAGGCATTGGAATGGGCTGCCCAGGGTAGTGGTGGAGTCACCATCCCTGGAGGTCTTTAAAAGACATTTAGATGTTGAACTTAGTGATATGGTTTAGTGGAGGACTTGTTACTGTTATGTCAGAGGTTGGACTCGATGATCTTGAGGTCTCTTCCAACCTAGACAATTCTGTGATTCTGTGAGATGAGTCTACTTGTTAGTGTTGGTCCCTGCTACTGGAAGGACAGAGGCAAACACAACCTGTGCCCCAATCCTAGTCGCCCCAAAGCCCCAAAGTCCCTCTTGGTTGCCCTTGGACTTCTCTTTGCTACCTCATCATGACCAGATTGAAAAATCAGTAACGGGTCTGAGGGCTGTACCAGTTAAGTGATTTACCCAGCAATGTGTCTTTGCTGAGCCCCAGGGAAGCAACAGATGTTCATGTGGGTTGGGTCTGGACGGCAAATCGGGCCTTTTGTCCCTTTCAGAAGGGAGATCCCATTACGATAACCCTTCTTTCTTTCTTGATAGAGGATGTAGTGATGCAGGGGGAGTGCTTTGCCTTAGACATCCCTTCCAACTGGGATGGGCTTTCATCTACATTGTTGTTTGAAGGCCCTTCCTCTGCTGATCCAAGAACACAAAATGACCTACCCTGAACCCTCCCTGTGGGCACTGCCCTGCCATGCCTTGACTGACACACCACACCCATTTTGCCCACCCTGTTTGCTGTACTCCTGGTTGTTTGCACTCCCCAGGGACTGCCTTTGTACAATGGGTGGGTGTGGGGGAAGGGGTGCTTTTGTCTCCGCTCATGCCTTGTCAGTCACCCTCGTGAGGGCTGCTGGGTCCTGGTGGCTCCCTTGTCTGCCTCCAGTGGCCTCAATGCACGAAAAAGACCTGCCCACCTCAATCCCCTGCTCCACTGCAGAATGTCTGCCCCAGAGCCAATCACCTCGGTAAGTGACTGTAAAAAAATCATTTTAAATCCTATGTAAGGTGATGTGTGTGCCATCATTTGCCTTAACTTCACTGTAGTCAGGAAGATTTTGTGAAGTACAAGTAGAGACAGAATAAAGCCCAATCCACAGTTTGCCCCCTGAAATACTACTGCACTAGAAGCTAATGAATGGGAAGTGTAATTTTTAAAACTGGTGAGAAAATAGTTTAAAGCTGTGCTTTTAAATTTTGTTTTTCCCTTTCATGAGCATAATGTTTTCCATACAAGCAAGTTAAGTAATGAATACATTTATACCAATTTCTTATTAATTGATACCTTCCTCATCTGGTTAGATTAACTTAACTAAATTAATTTTATAGGCAGCACTGAGAAGAGGCAGGTGAACAGAATCAAGGTTTAGTTAAATTCATCTGAGTTTCTGGTGCTGGAGTCACAGTTTAAAGAGAGATGAAAGAGAAATATGAAAACACAGAAATGAAACAGTTCACATAACAGTTTTTTGTAATGTATAAGTCTTAGAGAAAAGTATTTAAGTGTTCCTTAGATACAAAAAATCTCTACAGTTTTAACTTGGGCTATTTACAATTGCTATTGCCCATTGCCTAACTGTTCTAAGTTAGGTATAAGATAGGTAAAGTGTAATTAAGAAAATAGAGAGTGGATCATATTCTCACCTTTAGATTTCAAGTACCTCATTCATCTCAACTGAATAACTATAAATTATGTTACTGTTTTCTCACATCTACATATAAAAGGCTAAAACAACTTTCATTTCAAGTTGTGGTTTTTGAAGATCCAGTTGCACTGGAACAATACATAATCTGCAAGTTGTTAGCATATTATTTGTGGGAAATAGAAGGAAAAAAACAACAATGGAAACTTCTGAATATCTTTTTTTTTTTTTTTTTTTTTTTTTTTTTTTTTTTTTTTTTCTGGTAACAGTTGTAAAACTAATGAATTTTAGGAGATGGAGGGCAGAAGGAAGGGAGTCATTATTTTTTTTCCTTTGTTTCTTCAGTGAATCCTTCTTCCCTAGATCAAACTTGAGGACTTTAAGTTGGAGTTTTAACAAGACTAAATATGTAGTCTTGTGACTATATATTTACATATAGAAGCAACAAGGCTACTATTGTGCTTTGTTTTTACAAACTTTACAGGTCACAAAACTGCATAATATTTACCACATATTAATGTTGAATACATAATCTTTTTTGTTGTTTTGTTGTTGTTTTTAATAAGCATTACCCTTTGATTTCAAAGAAGATTTGAAGACATACATCTTAATATACAGAGATATGTTTGCAGAATTAACTTATGTGAGTTACCTTACATAAGCTCTGAAGGAGACATTAGACTGATAACACTAATAACGTAATGAAAAACCTACTTAATTATATCCATGCTATACTTTAATGGTAGCATAACAGCTGCCAGGGAGCTGTTATGATATCAGTGCAATTAAATTGAAATTTCGTTGGCTCAGCATTTTAATATGAAGAATTATTTCTGGGCATAGCCCTATGAAGAAAGAAAATTGGCCCTTCTTGTATCATTCTTTCTGAATAAGAACACTGAAAGAATAATATAGCTGAGTCCTTTATGGAATTCAAAATGGATTACTGATAAATCTAGTTGGGGAAACACTGTTATGTTATATATAAAACATTATACTTGGCAACACACAGTATAACATTTGAAGAACACAATGGGTCAGATGGCCAGAACAACCCCATGCAATGCAACAGGCTTATGGCAGAGTGGCTTGAAAGCTGTGCAGAGGAAAAGGATCTGGGGGTGATGATTGATGCTCACCTGAATATGAGCCGGCAGTGTGCCCAGGTGGTCAAGAAGGCCAATTCATTTTTAACCCATCCCTCCCAACAATCATACTGGAAAGAATCCGATGGAGGTCTACCAAGATGATCAAGGGACTGGAACACCTCTCCTGTGTTCTCAGTGCCTGAGAGAGTTGGGATTGTTCATCCTGGAGAAAAGGAGGCTCAAGGAGGATCTTATTAGTGTATATAAATATTTGAAGGGAGGGTGCAAATGAGATGGAGCCATGTTCTTTCCAGTGGTGCCCAGTGACAGGACAACAGGCAGTGAGAACAAACTGGAACACAAGACGTTCAGTCCCAACATCAGGATGCACCTTATTTTGTGGGTGAACAGATTGCCCTGAGAGGTTGTGGACTCCCCCTTTCTGGAGAGCTTCAAAACCCACCCGGACATGGTCTTGGGCAACCTGTTCTAGAGGCCTTTGTATGAGCATGGGGGATTGGACCAGTCAACCTCCAGAGGTCTCTTCCAACCTTTGCCATTCTCTGATTCTGTGATTCTGTTTAGAAAACTTGCTTTTCATGATTGAGAGGAAAAGCTGCATTTGTTGAGTTAATATGTTTGCTTTCTCTTTTTGAGTCTGTATTTCCATTTGTGTTATAAAAGTTTCAGTAGAGCTAACAAATAACTTGAAACATGGAGTTTTTCTGTTGACAATAACACCAATCTCATCTCCCTTCTGCTAGCTTCTAGACATTGATCTTCACCTGTACTATCTTTCACTTTGTACAAGCTCTGATGATTTTGTTAGCATTTTTTTATTCCTTTGACATTGATTTTCCCTTTAGCTCTTTTTCTGTTTTGTTTTGTTTTGTTTTGTTTTGTTCTGTTTTGTTGATGGTGTGTGTTAGTTTTTTCTTTACTAGGCTTGATACTTTTATCGAAAAAAAAAAAAAAAACTAAAAAAAAATAAATTCAAATATCTCCTAAGGCCCAGTATCCTAATTAAAACTGTGTATTGATGTATTACTTAGTTTGTCTTAGTAGTCCATCAATAAAATAGAGAGCAGGTTGGAAGGTAAAGTCTCACAGAGCATTCTGAGATATTTTGTATTGATTTGAATTACTTTCCACAGAGTAACTTTGTTTGTACTTCATCTGGTATGGGTAGAGTTATACTCTCTGTGGAGACATTAGTATAATGTTGATTTCAAACATGGTCAAGATTCTGGTAAAACTTTGTGGTGTTTTTATATATCCAGGCAGCTGAACTCCACCATAACGGTTCTTTCACTCCCCATCCTCAAAGGGAAGGGGGAGAAAATGCAATGAAAAGGGCTCAAGGGTTGAGATAAGGACAGGGAGATCACTCAACAATTATTTTCATGGACAAAACAGATTCAATATACAGAGATTAATATAATTTATTACCTATTGCTAAAACTCTGAAGTGAGAAAGCTAAAACCAAACTGAAAATACCTTCCACCCATTATCCTCTGCCACTTTCTTCTCCTGAACAGTTCAAGGGAACAGGGGAATGGGGACTACAGTCAGTCTATAGCGCTTCATCTCTGCCACTCCTTCACAGTCCCTCTCTGCCCCTGCTCCATTTGGGGTCCCTTCCCATGGGATGTGGTCCTTCCCAAACTGATTCTGAGTGGGCTTCCCACAGGCAGCAGCTCTTCAGAAACTGCTCCCACATGGCTCTGTACCATGGGGTCCATCCATCAGGATCAAACTGCTCCAACACGGGTCCCCAACAGGCAGCAGCTCCCCCCAGACCCCCTGCTCCTGCGTGGGTTCCTCTTCATGGGCTGCAGCTCCAGCCCAGGGCCTGCTCCTGTGGGAGCTCTCCATGGGTTGCAGCCTCCTTCAGGCAACATCCACCTGTTCCACCAGAGTCTCCTCCACGGGCTGTAGCATGGAGGTCTGTTCCATGTGGGACCCATGGGCTGCAGGGGGACAACCTGCTCCACCAGGAGACTCTCCACAGGCTGCAAAGGAACTGCTGCTCTGTGCCTGGAGCACCTTCCTCTCTTTGTGCACTGACCTTGGGGGCTGCAGGGCTGGTTCTCTCATGTTTTCTCACTCCTCTCTTTTCCAGTTGCTGTTGCTTGGATTCTGCATCCTCAGCTGTCACAGAGGCTTCTATCTTTTTATCCTAAGTACCAGGATGCAGGTTCTCCTTGGCCCTCCTCTTGTCATTAATACATTTATAAAAATGTTTTTGTTATCATCAACCATAGTGACCAGGGTGAACTCGTACTGGGCTTTGGCCTTCCTGATTTTTACTGTGGATATGCTTTCAACTTCCTTGTACTCTCCCTGAGTTGCCTGCCCCTTCTTCCACTGGATATAAACTCTCTTTTTTTCATGGACACTGAGCAAACGTTCCCTGTTTATCCACTCCAGTCGTCTTCCCTGATGGCTCATCTTACAGTGCATGGGGACAGCCTGCTCCTGTGCCTTTAAGACTTCCTTCTTGAGGATCTTCCAGCTTTCCTGGATCCCTCTGCCCTTCAGGACTGACTCCCAAGGGACCAGTGTCTTCAACAATTGAAAGTCTGCCCTCCAGTAGTCCAACTTAACAGTTTTACTGACCCCCCTCCTGACTTCACCTAGAATAGAGAACTCTACCATGTCATGGTCAGTCTGCCCAAGACAACTCACTACCATTACGTCTCCCACCAGTCCTTCTCTGTTCATGAACAGCTGGTCTAGCAGGGCACCCCCTCTGGTAGGCTGACTAAACAGCTGAGTCAGGAAGTTGTCATCCATGCACTCCAGGAACCTTCCAGACTGCTTCCTGATGGCTGTATTGTATTTCCAGCATATGCCTGGGAAGTTAAAGTCTCCCATGAGGATAAGTGCTGATGACGCTTCATCCATCTCTTCATCCTGGTTTCGTGGTCTATAACAGACTGCCATCAGGATGTCCACGTTGTTGGCCAAACCCTTGATCATTATCCATAAAAACTCAACCTTTTCATTCCCAACTCTGATCTCAACAACATTGAAACACTCTTTAATATAGAGAGCCATACCACCGCCCCTCCTTAGTTTCACTTTCAGCAAGCTGATTTTTAACAGTTGCTTCCCAGGTCTGGAAATGGCTAGACCTTTTTTCATCATCACATTAAACCCTTCTAAGATTGGGGCTAACCCAAAGCCTATTTGCAACTTAAGTCCTTGTCAATGCCAGGGCTTTCAAGTCAAGCACACATCATACAGCTACGACATAGCTAGTGTTCATGATGACAGTCTCACCACACATACACCCACCAAAAAAAAAAAAAAAAAAAAAAAAGACGGCAGAAGGAATTGGAGAGTGATCTGCTTTCTTAACTTCAGTTGTTCTCATAAAGTGCAGAAGTAAGTTGTGATGACTTTTTTTTTTTTTTTTTTTTTTTGCTATGCAGAAACAAAGTACTTGAACATGATCTTTCCATGAACTTTAGATTCATGACTAAAATTCTGAAGATGCTTTCATAAATACCTTTTTTTTTTTTTTTCCACATAGCAAAGGTTACACTTCTGAGCATCTCTTTCTCCAGTACTTTTTCCATATTGAAAGCACATATATGGAAGTACAGTTCAGCTGAGTATATGAAATATAAATTTGACGAGGAGACTGATTGGATTAGAAGCTCAGCTGGATACTTTGTATGGCATATTTATGGTTATGGTGAAACTAAACAGATTGTCTAGTTAGTGACAGAGTGATTCAAAAATTTATTTCACTATCTTTACTTTAAAGTTCCCATTCATTAATGACTTATCATTCTGTGTAATGTCAGTTTCCTCAATAGTGAGGATACCCAAATCATAACATAATGGGGCTATTTATAATGTTGACACAGTATCAGAGTAATTTGTAAAAGTAATCTGTCCATATATAGTTATGTTACCTCCATATATAGTATGTTATTATAGTCGTAACAAAAATACTGAGTATTCTGGAGTAAATATACTGAAAATTTAGAAAGCAAAAAAAAAAAACAAGGCCAAAAATCAAAGATCAGTGACTTGCTGCATAAACCTTCCCATTAATTTATCACAGAATAAAGGATATACAAAAAATCATGTTGGTGGACTTGCTCATTTTTTAATAAAAAAAAAATATCAGTGAGCTAGCTAGGGTAGGGGGCCCGCTGCTCAGGGTTAGTCTGGGCATTGGTCAGCGAGTGGAGAGGAATTGCATTGTGCATCACTTGTTTTGTACACATTATTATTAGTAGTACTACTGTCATCATTATTATTGTTTTCCTTTCTTTCTTCCCTGAGCCTTCACTGATCCTCCCTGAGCCTTCTTTTCTCCAGGCTGAACAATTCCAACTCTCTCAGGCACTCCTCACAGGAGAGGTGTTCCAGTCCCTTGATCATCTTGGTAGCCCTCTGTTGGATTCTTTCCAGTATGATTGTTGGGAGGAATGGGTTAAAAGTGGAAGATTGGTGAGGAAGATAGGACTAAGATAGACGTAACACTGGTAAGGCGGATTGTAAATGCGCCAAAGTGACCTTGCAGCTGGAAATACATAAAGTCTGGTGAGTAGTAATATAGAAAAGCACATAAATTGTACCTACTGCTGTTTGTGTTCTGTGTGTTTGGCAAGTAGTGTATTTGTGTATAAATAACATAGGTGTTTGGTAGACTCAGAGACACCCTACTGGATATGCTTGAGCTCCCAGCCTTGGTACAGAGACGGTCAAAGAAGCACAGTGAGGGTCACAGCATGATGGTAAAACCTGCACCAGTGTGAACCCTTGATAAACAGAAGGCTGGGGATCTTATAGCATAGACTGAGCTTAGGGGTGCTCACATCCCTGCTTGTGTGCCTCTGCCTGGGTATTGCTTAGATGATCATCTGGTTGGTGAGGTAATGAAAATAATTCTACTCCTTGCATTTTAGCTGTGGGTCTGTGGTTGTTCCCGCTGCCTGTCTGTGCTGACTAACAAAATGACCATGTCTCTCTTGTACTGAGGAGCCCAGAACTGGACACTGTACTACAGATACAGCCTCACCAATGCTCAGTAGAGGGGAAGGAATGTCTCTCTTGACCTGCTGGCAATGCTTTGCCCAATGCAGCCAAGAATACCATTAGCCTTCTTAGTGGCAAGGGCACGTTGTTGACTCATGTTCAACTTGGTGTCCACCAGGACTCCTAGGTCCCAGTACTCCCCCCTCATCCATCAGGCTGGTCATTTCATTTATAGAAGCTTGTCTGCTTGGTCAAGCATGACTTCCCCTTGGTGAATCTATACTGACTACTCCTGATGATTCTCTGCTTTATGAGCCTGCAAATGATTTTCAGGGTTAGATGTTCCATTACCTTCCCAGGGACTGAGGTGAGGCTGGCTGACCTATGGCCCTGGGTCCTCCTTCTTGCTCTTGAACGTAGAAGTGGCATTTGCTTTTCTTCAGCCCTCAGGGACTTCTCCCAGTTGTTGCAATTTAACAAAGATTATAGAGAGTGTCCTTGCAACCACATCTGCCAGTTTCCTTGGCACTCATGGATGCATCCCATCAGGACCCAGGGATTTATGAATGTCCAGTTTTCTCAATGAGTGTCTTGTTTTGCCAGCAAACTGTACCTTAAAGCATTACTTCTATTTGTAGTTTTCCAGTTAGAAGTAAAAAAACCAAAAACTAGTTATGTCTTTAAGGTTTCGAAACTAAACTTACTGATATTAGAAATGGCCAACATTTATTTGTATGACCACAAGCATTCTATAGATGCTAACACTGGTATTTGAAATAGTGTTCCAAATAAAATCTACGCTGTGTAGTAAAAAAACAAAACAAACAAACAAAAAAACACTATAATTTATGAATAAATAGCAGAGACAATTTTAATAAACTAATAATTACTGTAAAACATGCGTATGTATATCTAAAATAGTTTTTCAATGGCTAAAATTTTCAGCAACATGACTAAATATTTTCTGAAATAATTTGCTTAAAATTTAGAGAAAATGACATAGAACAGCAAAATGTTAATTAAAGGAAAATTAAAGGAGACTAATTCACCACTATTACAGTTTCAGTGACTTATAAACAATTTTACTTCATGCTATTCAGTCCAAATGCTATGATTAAGTGTATTTGAAAAGTTTCCAACATTAAGAAAGAAAAAAAAAATACGAAAGAAGCATATTTTGATTTTGATAGATATTCCATAGCAGAACAAATTTTTAAATTTGGTAATAATTGATGAGATCAGAAAGAAAGAAATAGCACCTACAGAAAGAGAAGAAAGAAATAGCGCCTATAATATGAGGATAATATATTTTGGAAGTTGATGTACAATCTGATTCTTCATGTAAATCTCTAGCAGACAAGATTTTATCCTATATAGTTATTAGACTTCTGCTTACAAAAAGGCAGAATAACTGTATCAGTTTGGAGGGTGTGTAAATGCTATAAGAAGGCAAAATAAGGCGGATACATGTATAGGTGTTTAACAGCTATAGATAAGGTTATTTTTTAAGCATGAAGAGTAAATAAAAGTACTGTCTTAGTTGCAGTACTAAGTATTCTTTCTAAGGAAAGAATAATATCACCTTTTTAAATTTTATTCCATTGAACAAAGTCTGAAAAAAAAGGGATTAATATACTGAAATAGCAAGAAAAATCTTAAACATTTAAATTTTCCTTTACATTCACATTTACAGAAATGTTGGAATCTGTCTCAAATCAATTGAAAGCATACAACCATAGTGAAACCAAGTGAAAGCATACAACTCGGCTTGTAATCAGATCTTGCACATATCTTTTGCTTAGTGAAAGAGTAATTTTTTCCTTTGCTTCTTGGTCCTTCTTCTGTCCTGCATTAGTGAGTCTTCTCACTTCCACGGGCTTTTTAGGTGTTACTTTTCTAGTTTTAAATGTCACCAAAGCCCTCTGTCAAAAAAGTTACATTTCAACAGAACTGCCTGCCAGGATGATTGTCCAAGAAAAAAATCATTACAGATAACAAGAAATAAATTTAATGTAAAAACAGATTAAAAAATAACTATTCTAGCTGAAAAATATATTACTATAAAACACTGTCATCTCTACAGCAAACAAGAGAGCAGAAGTTTTATCATTGCAAATTCTAGTCTTGCTGTGAATGAGTAAAAACAGAAATCTGAGCTGTAATTGCATTCTATCATAGTAGCAAAACGCAGTTAAATGAACCATCACTATTGTGCCTGACTGTTTTTCTTTCCAGTGTCAGAAAACATTGAAAGTAAATGATTTTATTTAAAATCTTTCATATTTCCCTCTCTCTCCCTCTCTTTCCCTCTCTTTCTCTCTTTTCCCTCTCTTCCCTCTCTTTTCCCTCTCTTTCCTCTCTCTTTTCTCTCTGCCTTCCTCTCTCCCTCTTTTTTTTTTTTTCCTTCTCCTTAGCACAATTAAGCTATATTATTATAATAAATAAATGTACCATTTTTAAAAGATTCCTAAGAACTTTTATGTATTATGTGGAGGAGTGGGTCCCCCACATCACAGAAACTCAAAAAAGACTGTCTTGGAGGACTAAGAGACGGCTGCTCCATCAGACACGGACCAGCCAAGAGATGAAGGTGACCTAGCACACAGTGTCCTCTCACTAGTGAGTCATACTCCCATAGCAGTTGAGCATGAAGGGAAAAACAGGGGAAGGGTAACAGTGCCATTGACAGACACTGGCATGGCAAGTGATGGACTAGCTACATGGTCCATTCAGGAGTAGATGAAAAGTAGAGGGGCTGTGGACAGAGATGGAGAGGAGCTACAAAGTATGTCCAGAGGTACCATCCAGGGAAGAGGGATAGGGTTGGAAACCAGGTCTCCTACAGGGCCACTGTGGCAGGGTGGGACAAAGTGACAAAGTCCCAGGTGGGGCTGGGCATGACCTGCGAGGCTTGTTAGTGCCCTCAGGGCCCTGACAAATTCAGTCTCTGCACAGTCTCTATCAGTGTCACATTACAGACTTAGTCTTATCATCCTTTCAGCTATAAATGCAATAAAAATGCTGTTTAAGTGGAAGGTATAATTTCCTCAGAACCATGGAGCTTTTCATTGGAACATCATAAACCAATCCCTAACAGATGTTTAAACTCAGTGCACATTGGCTATATTTGTGTTCTCAATTCCCTTGCTAGCTAATGGATTTGTATTCAATTAAAGACAGACTACCAGCAAAAAGCCAAAGAGTAGCACAGTGTTTCATTTCATTTTTTCAGTGAACTCTTTAAAAATATGTAATGAAAATCTCATGTACTTAAGATCATTTATTTCTTAAATGAATTGATAAGGGTAATTAGAGCAGTGGTTTTGACTGTTTTCTTTGAAAAATGTAGGCTTCTATCACTTCTAGTTTCATAAACATAAAAAGCTGACACCAGTGCTGCACCATTGACATTAAGGAACAATTTTCAGATGTGACCACATAAGATGCCTTTATATTGCAGTAAATAAATTAGTAATAAATACTTAAAATGGTATCTGGGTGACTAAATTAGAATTTATTTCCAAAATTTTCTACTTGACTGCCTTAAGTTAGGAAGGGTAAAAAATCCCTAGTTAAAAGACAATTGAAAGCTAGGAAAAAGAAAGAAAAGAAAAGAAAAGAAAAAGAAAAAAAGAAAAAAAAAAAAAGAAAAGGAAAAGAAAAGAAAAGAGAAAAAAAGAAAAGAAAAAAAAGAAAAGAAAAGAAAAGAAGAAAAAAAAAAAAGAAAAGAAAGAAAAGAAAAGAAAAGAAAAGAAAAGAAAAGAAAAAAGAAAGAAAAAGAAAAGAAAAGAAAAGAAAAGAAAAGAAAAGAAAAGAAAAGAAAGAAAAAAAAAGAAAAGAAAAAAAAAAAAAAAAGGCAGTGAATGCCCCCGAAATAGATGGATTTGCATGCATATTTGCATAACTAGACCTTCAGGAAATCAATAATTTTTTTTTTGCTGCCTGTATTTGGCTCATAATCTCACCTTCTCTCAGTCATTTCTTTGAACCTTGTAGCACAAAATATATAAACACTGAAATAGGAGAATAATATGTAGTTGCTATAGTGCAATTATTCTATTATTTTCTCAGAACATGGAATAGATAAATTAATTCTGGTTAACCTGTGGGTGGGATTCATTTCACTTGAACTATCTCAAATATCGTTAAGGTAGGTGTCTTCATTTGGAATTGTCTAGTTTCCCCTTACAGACAGTAAAAGTCTAGTCGACATATTCATTGGAGTTTAGTATTTGTCAGCTAACCAAGTGTAGATGTTTAATTTAGAGTAGGGTGAATTATACCTTAGCTTCCACACTAATCAGCTCTTTACCAGTGATGAGAGCTCTCAGGTGATTTTAACATTGTAGTCACCAACATTTAGTCAGACTAACCCAGTCAAGTAACAATATTTAAAACTTAATGAAGTTATTCCTCAGTTACAATAAGAAAATAAATTATAGTACCTTATCAATGCATAATGTAATACTGAATCCTTTTTCATTTATTTTATAATAGCTTCTTTAAAATCAGCTGAAATTAAGTCCTTAAAAATTCAAAATATGAATTTCACTTTTTAATTACCCAAGTGTACTTTTAACAAGTGCTGAGTGAATTTGAAATTAAGAGGAACATGAAAAAAATCAACATTATTTTGTTCAGATGTTTTTCCTTTTTTTAACAGCTTTGTGATGTGGTCAGTATATTCAACATTGTTTTCTAGTCATCTCTGAATAATGGTTTGATTGTTAGATATTACCACGTCAGTAATTCACTAGACTTGGGCATGACAATTGCATTTATTTGTCCTATATTCAAAACTATAGTAGCAAAATGTCGTGGAGTAGTGATGAGTGAAAGGTAACAGGTATTTTTGCCTTAGTATTTGATTTGCAGATAGAAGAACAAGTGATCTCTGGAGAGTATTTATGCCATCTGGTGTTAGTTTACACATTAGATAACTTCATCTTATGAAAACAAATGTTTTTTTTTTTTTTTTATAGAGTTCTCCCTTCTTTCCAGGACTATAAGCTTTGTCTTTTGGTTGGGCTATATGTATTCTGAGTATGTATATTATGATGCACTGAGTATTTTTATCTAAATTTATTTATTTATTGATTGATTGATTGATAATAAGATGTCATGATTTCTTTCTACATCACAAGACATAGCGTACAGGTACACTTCCAATCTCTTGTCTCCAAGACAAGCTCATATCTTCCTTTCTTGATGGCTGTAATGGCAATATTCTTACAGGACAAATGCTGGTGATTACAATTTTCTGCTTCAAGAAATACTATTCGTTCACTAGCTGTCAAAGAGCTTTCTGAAGACAATGTACAGAAAAAAGGTACTGTAAGGAAGCTTCCTAACAAACTTAGGTTTGCAGCCAGTCTTCTTTTAACAACGGGAAAAGTGTTTATGATGTTGTGTGTTAACAACAGTTGCTGGAAGTGAGTTTTCTCATGATGAGTTTTGCCACCTGCTTGTGGCAATACATAGAATATTTGTCTGTCAGACAAAACATTTCCAAGGTTACTAGACCATGCCATAGGATTGCTAAACACTGAGAGAAGAAAACATACAGTACTGAAACATTATTATCTGCCAATAACAGAGGATAGTTTGTAAATCCTAAAAACTGAGCACAAGAGTGAACAGTTGTTGCTCATACAATATTTTAATGTAGGTAAAGACAAATCCAGTATTACTTGTGGAAAAACTCCTTAAACATATAGGTGTAATTACTGTAAAAATTCTATCTTACTGTTTTCCTGTAAGTATTCCGAATAAGACACTACTTTTTCCATTCAGAAGATTAAATTGCATAAGATCTATAGGATGCTACAAAGACTTTTACTTGGAAATTACCAATACACTTTTGTCTACACCCTTGATACAGACTAGATGACAGGGCAATTCATCTGCAATGAGCTTATCTTTCCAGGCTGATTCCAGTCAGAGTTGCCAGTGACAAATAAGTATTTTTTGGAGTGTAGTACTTCTTCCTCAATTTAGACATCAGCAGCAAGATGAGATAAATCTGATTGCAAATGGGCCTACTTCTCTTCATGGACTAAGAAAGAAGTCTTGAAGACTTGTTCAGATACAAATTCCTATAGTGTAGAGGTGGATCATAAAAAGGTGGATCCTCAGCAGGAGTTAGACAAGACCACAGATCAACTGATGTAACATACCACAGTTATGTTTTCTGTAGATATCTCAGCACCGCTATTTTACCAGTTCATTGCATGAACTGGTTCACTTGTTAGCGGATATCTTATAGGCAATAAAAATAGTAAAAATATCAGCAAAAAGACACTTGAGGAAGAGACACGGGTTTTATTACTGCAATATTGCTATGATTAACATGTAAAAATGTTGCTCCATTTATGTTTATAAATGTAGGAATGGAGGAAATTCCAAATAAGGAATTTACTAAGAACCACTGAAACAGAGTTTTTAACCTTTCATTACTATATAGCAGCTTCCTACTAGTTTTTGAAGAGGAACTTCCTTGTTGTTTAAGGAATCCAATTTTCAAAAGCCCATTCTTACTTGTTATATTAGTTTTATGTGGCAAGGCTTTGCTAGCGATGGGGGAGGGAGTAGGGTTTCTGAGTGGTCTCTGTGAGGATAGATCAGGAACTGGCCTCATGTCACACAGAATCAGTTCCAGTTGACTCCAACATAGACCCAATGCTGGCCAAAGCTGAGGCAATCAGTAAAGCTGGTAGCACTTCTGTGGTAACATATTTAGAAAAGTGTAAAAAATGTTGTGGAGCAGCTGTGAGAAAAGAGAAAAAAATGATAGAAGACAGGTCATAGAAGGAGGGGGAAGACGTGCTCCTGACATCAGAGCAGAGATTCCCTTACAGCCTGTGGAGAAGTTCATGGTAACATAGGTTGTCACCCTGCAGCACATTGGAGCAGATTTTCACACTGCAGCTCATGGGGAATTCATGCAGGAGCAGGCTCCTGGGAAGAACTATAGCCTATGGAGAAAAGCCCATTGATGGAACAGGTTATCTGGCAGGAATTGTGGCTCATGAAGGACCCATGTTAGAGCAGTCCATTCCTGAAGGACTGTGCCCTGTGTTTGTTATTGGCCCATGCTGGAGCAGTTTTTGAAAATCTGCAGCCCATGGGAAAAACCCACTCTGGAGTAGTTCATGAAAGACTGCAACCCGTGTGAAAAACCCACTCTGGAGCAGTTCATGAAGGACTGCAACCCATGGGAGGGACCCCAACATGGAGTGAGAGAAGAGTGTGAGGAGGAAGGAGAAGCAGAGACAAAGCATTACAAACAGACTGCAATCCACATTCCCCATCCTCCCTGTGTCACTTGGAGTAGGAAAAGAGGTTGAAGAGTCAGAGTGAAGATGAGTCGGAAAAAAGTGTGTGGGGAAGTGAAGGTATAAGGTGTTGTTTTGTTTTCTTTTTTTTTTTTTTTTTTTTCTTTTATCATTTTTTCTTTCTATCTCTATCTTACTCTATTTTTAATTGGTAATAAATTAAACTAATCTTCCCAAAGTGTGACCTCCCTATCCTCATCTCAACTCATGAGCTTTCTCATCTTTTCTCCCAATCTCCAGCTGCAGTGAGGGAGTGAGAGAACAGCTTTGTAGGCAACTGGCAGCCAGCCACAGTTAACCCATCACACTTGTAATAAGGACCAACCACTATTTATAATCCCTTATTTTCTCGTTTGATGCTTAAAAGCTCAGAGTTGCTCAGCAATAATAGACTGATTGAATGTGGATATGTGGAACTGAAACCCAGATCCCACAGGAGACAGGTACAATGATTGCTCTTTATTTTGATAGAAGCTTACAAATAAATACAGTATCCGTTAGGCTTCAAAGCTATGCTTCTTTTCCTTACACTTATTAAATTTCACTTATATTGTTAACTGAATAGTGGCACAGCTTCAATAGGAACGTGAGAAGTGTTTCTGTTCCTGTTCTATAAACAACATGATGGTTGCAGGAGGTCTTCTCTGAAGTAAATGCTTTACTTCTGTGTGCAAAAGTCAAGCAAGAACCTGGACCACCCTCTTAGTGGCCTTCTCTGCTAATCTTTAAACTACTTCAGAATAGGTAGACAGCAACCCTTCCTCCAGGGAATATGTTTTTAATGAAAATCATTGTGGCTGTGATTTAAGCTGTCAGAGAGTGTTAAACATGCAAAGAATGCACATATTAGATTAGTTCCTTTGGGAACTAGCCCAGCGACACTGGTTTTGTGAATCATAAACAATTTAAGGCTGGATGGGGTCCTGGGCTGCTTGGTTCAGCCAAGATGGCAGAGCCTGTAAGTATGTGCATTGCCAAACTTTGGGCATTAACATTTTCTCTGGCACAACTCTTGCTGCCTGCAGACTGTTAGGCACCTAAGTTGGGGGTTGTTGATCAGCTTTTTGGACTTTTGTGTGTTGATCCTAATTAGTTTGTATTTTGTTACATAAATGTATTTTAGATCGTTTCTTGAGTTCTTCAGAAGACACCAAAAATGATTTGGTATAAACCATTAAAAGCATATAAACATAAAGTGATCTCTTCTAAAGAAAAAAGAGAGAAAAAAAAAAAGTAAATGTTATATATAGGGCTTTCATAACTTTTGTTCAGCAGTGGTTTAGAACTTAAAAAAAGCAACAACAAAATACCCATTGGGGACTAAGTTGAGCTGGCTTCCTATTGCAAACAACTGCTTTGTATTATCTTCTTTGGAAATGTATTAAATTTTATTATTGAATTAATTTTGAATATATAAAACTAGGTATGGAACTATTATATACCACTGTGATTTTTAATTTCAAAGCCCTTTTGAAACCAGATTATAGTCTCCACAGTGGAAACTGCTCACAAACATAAATGCATTAAAAAAAAATACAGAGGCAAACATATTTTTTAAAGGTTTTATCCCAAGGGAAACTAGGCACTTTCTTGAATTTCAAAATCCTGACAAGATTTCTGATGTTTAGGTAATTTCAAAGTATCTGACACTCTAAACCAATTCAATTATTCTACTTTCAGATTATGCATTAAGAATTACAATGTAAGTGTTATTGGAAGAAAAGCTCTTAGAATCTAATAAGATTTAATTCAGTGATTCATATCCACTGCTGTTTTGTGCTGATGATAAACAGAAGAACTTGTCTTGCCTGAATTGCATGTCCTGAAAGGAAATTATTTGATCCTACAGTGCTTCTCAGGATAAAGGGAAAACAAAACAAACAAACATACAAACAAGAAATAGTTTAATAGCACTAGTTATATTTTTCAAGAAGTGGTACTGTTGTTTTCAAATTTGTATACTCAGAGAACCATTTGAGTCCTGTTTTTGTCCAGTACCACAAGACTTCCCAAATAAGGAACATAATTCCAATATGAAAAATGTAACTACACTGAATGTAGCAAATTTTTCTTTGCAGTTGTGAGACAAGTACACATTGCACAGATTTTATGTGCATGATACAAACCTACGTGACCCAATTTTCCTCACAATAGACAAATTTGGAGTTTAAAATAAATGAATGGGTAGAGAAGCTGCTGTAAAGTTTTTGGTCTGAATATCTCTTCATAAAATATCTATATAACTTGCCAAAGAACATTGATGGCTGAAGAATTAGGGAAAAAAAAAAAAAAAGCATCCTATGAAAATTTTTCTCTCTATATTTATATGTTTATAAAGTCATCACTAGTATGCCATTAATGGTAGAGTCTCAGAAAATCATGCTGCCTCAGATTTCAGATTCTGCTCATAAGAGAGTAAGAAAAATGAAACAAAGAATCAAAGCTTTAACATAACAGTGCTAAACCTTTCTGAAGGTTTGAAAGTGGAGACCCTTTTGGTGATTTACTTTCTTATTTGCTATCAGTGATAGAAAGTCTGACAGCATGGTAGAAAGCTTTGTACATTAACCATGATCATTTGATCTTATAGATTTGGTAACGTAATATAACTACCCACTACATAGAGAATATACTACTATACTATTTATTTATAGAATGACTCATTTTATTTATTTAATAATGTGTGTGGGGGGGGTTGTACTCCTATTTGAACTTAGCTGAGATTTTATCCACAGGGACAGTGGTTAGTTGTGGTGCTTAGAGAATGCATATTAGAGAAATGTAAAATAAGGTCAAGTGAAAGCTTTGGACTGGATACTGAAGTGGAAAAGAATTAATAAAAAATAGTGAATTGGAAGCCCGTAACATGCAGAGCACTTCAGGGATCAGTACTGGGTCCTAGCCTGTTTAACATCTTCATTAATGATATGGACAATGGAGTAGAGTGCATTGTCAGTAAATTTGAAGACAGCACAAAACTAGGTGGCCAACTCACCAGAGGGCCACACAGCCATCCAGGGGGACCTTGATAGGTTGCAGGAGTGGGCTGACAAGAATTTCTCAAAGTTTAACATAGAGAAGTGCAGAGTCCTGCATGGGGAGGAACAATACTAGGTACCAGTAAATGCTCTGGGCCACCCAGCTAGAAGCACCTTTGCAGAAAAGAACTTAGGAATCTGGTGGACACCAAGTTGAACGTGAGACAGCAGTGTGCCTTACCACTAAGGCTAATGATATTCTTTCCTGCATTGAGCAGAGAATTGCCATTAAGTCAAGAGTTGTTCTTTCCCCTCTACTGAGCATTGGTGAGACTACATCTGGAGTACAGTGTCCAGTTCTGGGTTCCCCAGTACAAGAGAGACATGGCCATATTGGATAGAGTCCAATGGAAGTCTATGAAAATGGTCAAGGGTCTGGAGCACCTCTCCTGTGAAGACAGAATGAGAAAATCGGGATTGTTCAGCCTGGAGAAGAGAAATCTTTGGGGAGACCTTATAGTGACTTTCCAATACCTAAAGGGGACCTACAGGAAAGGTAGGGAGGGGCTCTGTCAGGGAATGTAGTGATAGACCAAGGAGCAATGGCTTTAAACTAAAAGAGAGTATGTTTAGATTAGACATTAGGAAGAAATTCTTTACTCTGAGGGTAGTGAGGCACTGGGACAGGTTGTCCATAGATAGGAGTAAGTGTTCAAGGCCAGGCTGGATGGGGCTATGAGTAACTTGGTCTAGTCGAAAGTGTCCCTTCTCATGGCAAAGGGGTTGGTAGTAGATGATCTTTAAGGTCCCTTCCAACCCAAACCATACTGATTCTGTGTGATTCTGTGAAGGTTGTGTATTTCCATTTATTAATGGACAGTTTATACACATGGATTCTTATACTAACGTTATGTTCAAACTGAGAAAAAAATCGTCTTTATATTTTACAGTTCTAGAGATGATCTGTATTTAGGATTGCTCTCATATCCTGCAGCCTTCACTTTACAAATGACCCAACAAAAACTCATGAAATTGGAAGGAAAGTATTGCACCTGGGGACACCAGTTCATGCTGGGAGTGGCTGGCTGGGAAGATTATTCACAGAAAAGAAACTGGAGGTCCTGGTGGACAAGTAGACCATGTGACAGTGATGTGTTCTGATGGCAAGGAGCACAACAGCTTCCTGACTGCATCAGACAGAGTGTTACTAGCAGATTGAGGGAGATGTCCTGATGAGATATATTGAAAGTGCTGTGTCCATTACTCAGCTCCACAGTACAAGAGACAGGACATACTGGGGTGAATTTAGCAAAATGCAATGAAGAAGATTAAGGAACTGGAGCATCCCTCCTATGAGGAGAAGCTGAGAGAGCTGGGACTGTTGAGCCTAGAGAAGAGAAGGCTCAGGGTGGCTCTTATCCATGCATATGAAAACCTGTCATGTGTACTAAAGAAGATAGAGCCAGGCTTTTTTTCAGTAGTGTTCAGTGCCAGATCAAAAAGCAATTAGGACCAAAATGAAATACAAAAAATGGCACTTAAGCATATTTTTTTTTTCTGTTTTGATTTTATTTTTACTGTTACAGTGGTCAAACAGTGGAAAGGCTTGCTCAAAGAGGTTGTAGAGTCTCCATTTTTACAGATACTCAAAAATTATCCAGACATTGCTGTTTGCAACCTGTTCTTGCTAACACTACTTGAGCAAGAAGGCTGGACCAGATGTTTTCCAGAGATGCTTGCCAGTGTCAGCCACTCTCTGACCCCATATGATTCTGTGACTTAGCAAGACATATTCTTTGGAATTATGTTTAATTGTGTATAACTTGACCATGAAGCACTTGTTGGGATCTCTCTGTTTCCCTAGGCAAATTTGCTGGCACTATCGGACACTGCCTCTGCCTTTCTCCTCTGTGAAAACTATGGACTTGGTAAGCAGAAGTGTGCTGTGCACCAAGGTTGTACTCTGTCCTGAAATCTTGCCAAGGCATGTATTAAGATTCTTAAAGAACTGTTGGGACTTAAGGATATAAGTACTTATATTCTGAGCTAAGTTTTAAGGTAGATTGCTATGTTTCCTGCATGTCCTGTTTTTGGCTAGAATAGAGTTAATTTTCCTCCTAGTAGCTAGTAGGGTGTTGTGTTTGGGATTTAGGATGAGAATAATGTTGATACCACACTGATGTTTCAATTGTTTCAGAGCAGTGCTTACATCAAGACAAGGCCTTTTCAGCTTCTCACACTGTCATTACAGGGGGCAGGCTAGGGGGGCATCAGAACCTGGGAGTGGACAGAACCAGGACAGCTGACCCAAACTGGCCAAAGGGTCCATACCATCTGACGTCATGCTGAGCAATTAATATGGGGGGGCTAGCCAGGATTGGGGGGCCAGCTGCTCGGGGATAAGCTGGGCATAGGTCAGCTGGGGGTGAGCAATTGCATTGTACATCACTTGTTTTGTACACACTATTATAAGTAGTACTATTATCACTATTATTTTTTTCATTTCTTTTGTGTCCTAATAAACTGTCTTTATCTCAGCCCACAGGCTTTCATTTTTTTCTGATTCTCTCCCCCACCCCAGAAAGGGAGGGGGGGAGGGTGAGCAAACAGCTGTGTGGTGCTTAGCTGCTGACCGGATTAAATCACAACACTGCAGCCATTAATGCAGTCCATTAATGGTTATATAAGGAAAAGTATAGCAATGAGGCAAATATAAAGTGATACCTTTTTAGAATATTCTGCCAGCTTTCAGAGTTAGGCATCTCAGAGGGAGTCCCTGCACTGGAACTGATACAAAGGTAGTTCAGTTCATAGACTTCTGAAGTTTTTCTATTATTATTATTATTATTATTTTATTTTATTTTCTCTGAAACTATCTAGCTGCTTTTGAAATTATGTAAAATATTTAACTTGAACAATGTCGCATGGCAAGAAGTTTCAGAGCATAGCAATTCATGTTACAAAGGACCACCTAACTGTTCTGATCCTTACAGATCCTTTGTTTAGAATGATGTCTCCTCCTACTGTTACTTTTTTTTTTTTTTTTTTTTTTTTAAATCTTTGGAAGAAGCTGGTACTTTAGCCCCTACTTTTCAGGTAATACCAAATTTCTCAGATGAGTGCACTTAACTGAACACAGGCTGGATCTTAAGTAGTTCCTATTTGTCACACTTCCACTGCAAGCAGCAGAGCTCTGACAAACTGTGCACACTTAAGATTTTCAGTGTTTTCAATTGCTTTTTGATAAAGCTTATTCTGATTATTATCTCCTCTGAAGAGAATGGTAATATGCATTTCTCTAGGAAATATTCAAGAAGCAAATTTTATCTGTATATCGTTTTAAATAGTGTTAGAACATTAATGCATAATTTTACAGGGCTCTATGTAGGATTTGTTTATTCTGCTATCATCTAAAGGAAGATTTAATACCTATAATATTTGAAATCATTATATTATTTGTATATTATTATATACAAAATATCCGATTTTGTAAAAGATTCACAGACAACATTTTCCTCATATATCATTTTAGATTTAAATAAGGTCTTAATATCTTTTTTAAGAGCTTTAGAGAATGTGATTTAGAAAATTATTGTGATTTGCAGTTCAGTCCAAAAATGAATGATTCTTTTTTTTTATAAATACCAAAGACCTGAATCTGATTTTAGTTAAATCAGATTTATGAGAGAAACTTCATTTAAAAAAAAAAGGCAGATCTAGTCATTAATATGTCTTTAATATGTAAATATTAATCCCTCATACTCTTAGGAAACTTTGCATGCCCAAGTATCTAGGAAAAATATTTTGAGTAACTAATAGAAATAAACAAACCCCAATAATTCCATTTGGAATAATAAAAGCCTGAAATAATATGGTTTCAAGCATGTTGCTTTCCACTACAAAGTATTTTTAGGACAAACAATGAAAAGGAGCAGGCTATATCCATAACCCTAAGGCCGAAACCGCCCCCCAGAAATTGAATTACATTGGAGAAGAATATTCTTGGAGAATATTGGAGAACACAGAATATTCTTATAATATAATAAATATGAATATTCATGACTAAGATTTTAAATTTAGTTACATTTTTAATTAGAACAAAAAATTACCCCCCAAATACTTTTATATGTAATAAAAAGGAACACAATAAAATTTTTAATGGAATAATACATTTGTTAGAGTATATTTTAATTTTACTTTCAGTTTTTAATTTGAATTTTGTCTTATCATATTTCCTAAAATATCTTAAAATAGAATAATTAGTGAATTTTACTTCATCCCTTTCATGACATCTAAATATTATTGAAAATATTTTCATGAAAATAATAAATTTAAACAAAACGATGTTACCAGAATAAAAATTATAATAAATTGATGACTAAATTTAGATCTTGAAACAATAACATCTATATATCTAACTGTATCCCAGAGGTAATGAGAACTTAAATTCCTATTTTATCTTTTGTATAGACTTTTTGTACTGCATTAAGTGAGCTACATAATCTCTTAGGCAACATTTCATTTGCAAGAAATGAAGTGAGGACTAATGAGTTGCTATTTGCTAAGGCTGTGAGACTGAAAAACATTTAATAAACAAGAACAGGACCACATTTTGGTTTGAATAAAATGTAAATCTGTCCTAATTTTTCTACAAGACCAATTAGCCTAAAGATGTCTTTTGGATTATGTTTACATTCCAGGCAAAGGAGTACATTAGGGCTCAACCTGGGATGGAGTAAAATACTCAGAGGTTTATGAGAAGTTAATGAGAAACAGAGCTGAATTCTGCCCAGTTTTCTCCTGCAGAGCATATGGCTCCAAATGTATTCCTTCCTCAAGTGCAATGGCTGTATTGTGTTTAAATCAAGATCCACTAACCAGCTACCCTCTTGGTACAGTGCAGCTGGGGAAGATATCAAAGCCTACACCTGTACTTGCTGGAGAAACACTAGCATCTTCTCCAAAAAACAGTTATCCAGACTGAAGGGTGGCTTAGCAGAGGGCACTGAAGAAAGATTAAGACCCCCCACCCCAAAGAATTTATTCCTCATAGGCTAGCTTCAAATCTTGCACAGACAAAAAGTGTTGAAATGTCAACACATTCAATAGTGTTGCTTCTGTTTTCAAGTGGGTACACCTTGTGGTAAAGTATGCTTTCTGCTCTACTCCACTTCCTGCCCCACTGCCATCTCGCAAACCTGGTCAATATAAAGAGGATTATAAGGGGAGATATAAGGGGAGAGCAAGGAACAAATGAAAAGTAAAAAAAAATTGTACCTTAGCAGGCTATGAACTCTCTCTATATTAATGATGAGTAAAGGTTGAGGAGCTTATTCTGTGTAAAAGCAATAAGCAAACTGTAAAAGGGCAGAGGAACTGCATTTTCTCTTTAAAGTTCCTTCCCAGCTAGACAAGAGTGTTCCTATGAGTTAGACTTCGTATGAAATGAAAGTACACCATATTTTGTACTCTCATAAATCTTTAAATCAGGGTGACCATAGCATACAAAGTGCTTGTTTTTTTACCAGCGTAAACAAGAATACTATTTACTTTTCTTTTATTGGATCTGTGGATCCCAAAAGTTTCAATACAGTGCTGTGGTACAATACTGCTAAACTTTGTCATATTAAGTTACTACTCTCAACAAACTAAATTCTGAACTGGGATCTGATCTGATTTTATTTTTGTTTACTTTAATTTCCTTCTAAAGAATGTTTTATGTCAGAATGTTAAACCCTTATTCATGGTCTGATTTAACAGTCACGCAAAGAAAACTGCAGCTATTAAAAGTAAATCAACTTCATTTATAAAATGGACATCTTCTGCAGCAAGCCATTCAAATGAAAGTTTGGAGCCAATTTCCACAATATACAATTCAAAACAGTTATAAGAAAGATAATCCTAGTTAAATTTTAACATTTGCTGAGGGATTATCACATTGATCTATTACTTTACTTGACTTTGTTTTTAAAACTATAAAATTAAATAAAATAATGGAGATTTAACCAAAGGAGGTTAAATAGTGTTTGTTAACATTTCATCACAATTAACATGCAATATGATTTTCAAACAAATGCATAACCAGAAAAAAAAAAAAAAGAACAAAAAAAAAAAAAAAAACAAACAGAAACATTGTACACAGTACTTTCAAGTGCATGAAAGTCAATGCAAAAATGAGTCATCTCTAATGAAAAACAAGAGTCTGAGAAAGAGTATTTGAAGTTAGTATGGATGTTTCCATTGACTACAGAAAGATTTTAAACATGCTACATATTAGTAGTTAACTTTTGTGTCCTGGTACTGTCTAAAGATGCATCTAGGTTCACTGCCCTCCATTGTGTAAAATATATTATGAACAAGAGAGAAAACACAATTCCTGCTGAATCTGGTAATTCACCTTTGATGTTCAACAAAAAATCTGCATAATTTTGTATGACATTAAATTAAACAGCAAATAAATTTATTTTTAAGACAGTGGTTGAATATTCCTGTTCCTTACTCTAACAGAAATAAATGGAGCTACTACAATTTCATCCAGGGTGGAGGATAATGAAAATATAGTAATGTAAAGAAGAAACCATCTGTTTCTAAGCAAAATGAAACAGGAATGAACACTGATTCCAATAGAGACCAAAAATGTTGCATAGTAATACCCAAATTTAATCTGAGTTAGAGTCTATTGCGCTCTGGGTTTCCCAGAATTATGATTCCTCAAGAAAGCTAATTTGGGAAGTATCTGAGACGGAGTATGGAAGACAACACCCTACAGCCTTCCTGTTTCTTGTACTAGTGGCCACATTTTCCTCCTGGGCCCACACATTAGATGGAAAATGAAATACAGGGCTTCAGCTGGAGAGAAACAGATGCTTCCTGCCTGTGCACAGTGCTGTATCTTTCCTTCCCAGTTTCCATGTCTACATAGTTCATGAGCTAGCTGATCCACTGCATCTCACACTATACCTTGAAAAGCTACAGAAAAACTGTGGCACTGTGATGGGAATGTAGGGGCTGGCAGAGGCACAGAAAAGAGACAAGGGTGCAATGACTGCAGGAGACTTTTAGGCAAAGTGGCATGTAAGAACAACGGTAAGGGTCTGTCATATTGTGTTCACTTTCCTAGCAATGGAAGCATGAGTAAGCTTGAGACAAATAGATTCTTGGATCACAGCTGCACTACATGACACTTCCAACATCACAGAACATACCAGCAGTAAACGCTAATTTATAAGCTGTAGCATCATGATATCTTCTTGCTTGTTGCATGCAAATTTCATGTGGCATGAGTGTGGAGGCATTATTCCTCTGTCCTTCAAGAACATCAATCTTTTCTTTCCTTTTAAAGTGAAAAATAAATTTTTCATCAACTCTAAATTTTAGTACTTTACTAGTAGTAGACTCTACTACTTTAGAGTGAAGTTACTGTAAAGTAGTTAATTTTTCCCTTTATTAATCTTTTCTAACCTGAATTCATTTCTCTTTGGAATTTTAATCTCTTCTGACTGTGTGAATGCATATAGATGTTTTTCATGTTACACAAAAATATAGAAGAAAACCAGCAATCTGAACCCAAAATATCTGAACACTGAGGAAAAACACTTAAACCTTGAACCTAAACCTGGGCTTGAGCCCAGGAATTAGGTTCAGCACTGCTGTAAACTAGAAATATATTCTTGATGTTGCCACAGCAAATAGCATACGACAAGATTTCAGCTCTGTTTAAGAACTCCTTTGAATATTTCAGACCTGAAAAATATATCTCTTAACACTGGAGCAGGACAAATCTATACCTTAAATCTATGTGTTTCACTGTTGTACAGAGAATTGGCTTGGTCTAGATAAAGTTCATAGTTCAAATCAAGCAAACAGGACAGAAAAGGAACCAAAACCAAAACAAACAAACAAAACAAAAACCAACCAATCAAAGAAAAACCTTCTGCATCTTGGGCAAGGCAGCATATCCTTTTCCTTTTCCATTAGTTCTCAGCCTTAAGACTTTGAATAAACTGTCTGTAATCTCATTTGTACATTATACAGCTATGGTTGCTATCTCCTGGAACTGGAAAGCTACTTCTACTAATTAATTCTGAAGACAGATATTTATGTCTTCACCAAATACTTCACCTAAAATATAGCAAGCATTTCTTTTAAAATGACCTTCTGATAATAATTGCATTCATTGTTCAGCAACAGATGGCATCAGACATGTATTTCTATTTACATCTATAGTTACAGGTTATCAGCTACTTCAGACATAAGTAAATTATTCATGTTTTCCTCTTTACAGGACAATGTTGTGGCAAGGTGGATGACCTCAGCAAATGCCTTTATCTCATAATCATGCTGTGCTAGGCTTCTGCAACAATGTGCCCTTGAAGCACAAACCTTCACCTTCTGGTGCAGTTTTCCAAATGAGACACTGTGGTCTTGCATTGACACAGCCTTAAAGTATTATGTCAGGTGAAGAGAATAGGAAATGGAATAACTTCCATAATATATAAATAATATTAGTGATTATTTGTGATTGTTAATAGTGATAATAGTGATTATTTATAGAAAGACCTTGGAAAAAAGTTGAATAGAAAAGTGTGTTGAATTTTTTAATTTTTGTTGGATCAATGGAATTATTCTCCCTTCCTTTCATCTTTGGTTGGTAATAATGATAATGACATTTATTCCAATTTAAGCATCTGGATTATTAGTTGAAACATTTTGCATTTTCCACAGGTTACTCATATATTACTAACCAGGCCCTGTCATACTGTCCATTTACATTTTAATTCATTGTGCCAAACCCTTAATCAGCAATGAGCATTCTGTCTAAAGAATATTGAATTCAGTGGAAAGTGTACTGTCTTTGGATCAAGGCCTGTATACCTTACAAATTGCTCTTGCAGTCAGAAGAGCAATCTCCTAATTCAGTGTAATGAATTCAGTGTAATGAAGCTATTGAATAGAAACCCATTTGAATCCACCAGCCATACTACACTAGAAAGAGTAAGCAGGTAAGGCAGGAAGTTAAGAGGGCTATAGATGGATCTGTACATATGGTATCCATCATCCAAATCCAATACAGAAATTCCTTGTTCAGTGTCAGATGGTAGCTGGGTGCAAATATTTAGTAAATTCAGGGATATGTTTTCAGTGGATTATTCTGCATGAGGTACTATGCTTTGGATTTGCATGTCTGGAAATACTGTCTATCAGTATGTCTTTCATATAAATTACAGCTGGCTAGATAGCAGGGATGATTTGTCATGGCATAATAAAAAAAAGCAACAACAGCAACAAGAAACAACAAAACCAAATAAAACAACAACAAAAAAACAAACCCCCAAAACAAACAAACAAAAAAACACTACCACTACCACCACCAAAATAAATAAAATAAATAAACAAGAACCCTCTGGTGTCACAATTTCCTTTGCTCTTCAAAAAGTTATTTATTTTCCCCTGGTGGCTTTTCAAAAAGCAAAGCAAAAGAGACTTCTTCCTCTGTTCCTTCTTCTTCACCTCTTAATAGCTCTGTGGGCAAGCCATTTTTCTGGCATATGGCAGACACAAATTCAAGGCTCCTCTAAAATGAGTTCTTTCACCTGAGGTAAGAAAAGCATTGCAGCTGTGCGTTCCTGGGCCAGTCCCATGACGTGGGGAATAATTTACCCCCACATCCCCAGCTGTGCAACATGAGAGGGGTGGGAAGATGGTGGTGTAATGGTGAGCTTTCCTGTTCCAGGGGCTGGTGTGCCAGGGGCAGATGATGGACTGGCATGAGTTGCCAGTGATGAATAGGGTAGAAGGCTAACACCCACACCCACATTAATAGGCTCCTGTTAGTTCTGATCATTAAGTTGCTGTCTAGGATAATGAGTCTTATCTTTTCTGCTTTTGCTACAAGATTTGAGTCTGAACCTGTGAAGTATTGTGATATTTTCGTGAAAATAGCCATGTTACCACTAAAACTTACAGTTAACAATTCATTGCTATTTAATGGAAAACATTTTTGTCAAAAAATTCCTTTCTGTTTTCACATCATACTTTTAAATTGTAAGAGGAAGTAGTGGGTGTAGCATGACAGCAATTTCAGCAAATGATCATGGGAAAATCAGTGAAATAAGCCCTTAGTGAAAGGAAAATAGTGAGCAATAAGGGAGCTTTTTCTAAAATAATCAGTAGGAAGTCAGTGTGACTTCTTTTCTGAATTCTTTAGTCTGTTTGATAATGCTAACTTAAATTTTTCTTCAGATCACATTTCTGTCATCTGAATGTTGCCACTACCGATGACGAGTTCACTAGGAAGTATTATTCCGTTGCTAGGAAGTAAATGTGGTAATCAGGATGGTATAAAATAACAATAAGCTTATAATAACTTCCTTAAAATATGACATTCAAATGAGTTAATACTGTCTGCTTGCATGGCAGGTCTGTGATCATTTAATAATAGAAAAACCTGAGAAATTCATCTCCAGCATGAGGAACTGCAATATTTTCTTGCAAAATGATTACAGAGGATGAAACATTTGAAACACTGGCAAACAAATTAATATGTAGGTTCATAGGTGATTCTGAGAAGAAGGTGGATGGCATACATCAGAAACCTTTGTAGATTGAAGGAAAAAACTGTAGAGATGCATTTTGTTATGGGCATGAAGATACAAATACTGTACTTTAAAATTTCCAGAAAATGGTGCTGATTCAGTGTCCCTCTACAGACAGAAAATAACCAAATGGGAGATGTGTAGTTTGAATCATCTCTTTGTTATGCTTTGTATAGTAATCACATGAATAAAGAAAAAAATACTATTGAGTTTGAATGGAAACTTTTTCACAACTACTCCACAGAAATGCCAATAACTTCACAGGTATAGGGCAATAAAAACATCACATGCAACTTCTCAATCCAATTTCTTGCCTACTTTGCTGAGAACTGTGGGAAAATTGCAATTGTTTCTAGTTAGAATCTTGTACAGTCCTATGGGAGTGCCAAAATAATTTATGTGTTAAGCTTTATTATTATAATATGCAGGATTATTATTTTCCTGGAATAAATTTGGGACAGAGCTTTGTGGTTATTTGTTGTTAAGTGGAATGTCTAAATAGAAGTATTGTGGTTAGACAGAAATAATGGAATATGTGGTTTACCATATAAGTATATATATATTGCTCATTTTTGTTGTATTGTAGGTCAATTTCCACTTTTATGTTTGTATTTTTTAAATCTGTAATTAATCAAGTGTTCATTTTATTTTACATTTGAGTCTAATTACTTCTTTGGTGGGCCCAATGTGGTATTTAGACATCTTTGTGATTGAGAACAACTACCATTATTTGCAAATATAATTACATTCAGTATCAAAAAGACCAGTGAAAAGTTAAGAGTTCTCTTTGGAAATCAGTCCGGCCATATTATCTACAATCATGAAATCATAAAATATCCCATTGGAAGGGACCCACAAGGATCATCGAGTCCAAGTCCTATCCTATCTTTTTGCTTATAGACACAAGAGGCCAATTCACTTTTAGAAACACAAAGAGGAATTATTTGAAAATCCCAAATTCTTCTTTGGCTTTTCTCATTGATTCTGTAAAAAGTGGTCAGAAGGAAATGTTCAGAATAAGCAATAGTGTAATGCATTTAAGTCATGAAATGTTGTCATACATAGAATCATAGAATATCCCGAGTTGGAAGGGACCCATAAGGCTCATCAAGTCCAACTCCTGGCACCGCACAGGTCTACCCAAAAGTTTAGACCATGTGACTAAGTGCACAGTCCAATCGTTTCTTAAATTCAGACACTGCTTGGTGCAGTGACTACGTTCCTGGGGAGCCTGTTCCAGTATGCAACCACCCTCTTGGTGAAGAACCTCTTCCTGATGTCCAGCCTAAACTCCCCCTGCCTCAGCTTAACACCATTCCCGCAGATCCTATCACTGGTGTTTACAGAGAATAGGTCACCTGTCTCTCCACTCCCCCTTGCGAGGAAGTTGTAGAAGTTGTAGACAGCGATGAGGTGTTACTGAAAGTATATTTAAATTCCAGACTTTTTTCCTGAATGTTTGACATGTCAATAATTCATAGAGAAATTAATAAATAAACAGGAAATCTTACTGTTTTTGCAGAATTGACTGTGAAGAAAGAAGAGATTGTCATAGATATTTTAACTATCCCATAATAAATGTAATACATGATTATACATATTTCAAGTAAAGCTTATTTTCAGAATTCAGCAATTGTCTCTGAAGTTACACTGACATATATTGAATTTTATCTAGTTCTGATTTTATTATGCAGAAACTTTCATATTTTTATATCAAATGACTTCCATTTAATCCACTTATTGGTAATTTGATCCTTTGTCAAAAGACTTGTAACTGGATCATTAGAATAATAAATAACTTTGTTTTTTAACAATGTTTGAGGAAATTGTTATAGAAAATTCAAGAACCCTCAGCAAGGATTTTTTATTTTTTTTTAATTAAAAAGGAAAAATGTGAATTAAGAAAAATATGGAATGAAAAAAGGGAAAAATAGCAGATACAAAAGAAATGTAGCTAATAAGAAAATACATGATTATTTAAAACACAACATTATTATGTTTAACACTGTGGTTCTTTGGATAACAAGATCAGCAATTTATTTCAACTTAAGAAACCAGAACAAACTTAGCATAAGAGACAGACATCTTACTGATACATTATTGTTATAATAATTCTGTCGAAACTACTGATAATGAAATTTAAATATTACTACATATTAATCCTTCTTACTACATATTAATCTTTATTTTATTACTACATATTAATCTTTCTTTGCTTTAACTAGTGAAATTTAGTATTCTGACACTTGACTGGGTCACATATACAAAAGACCAAGTAAATAATGTTTCAGAAGTATTTTTGAAGAATGAATAAGAGTTGAACATGGGAAAGGCTGTTATAAGAGGAGCATATTAGAGAATGACCATCTATTGTCTTCCATTAAAATTAAGCTTCAAACCAATATGATTCATTCATCTACATTTCAATCTGCCTGTCCAAAATAAATAAATAAAGTTAAAATTTAGTCTGTAGTGTCAAAGCTATCTTTTAAAAAATATAGGAATATTTGATATAAAATACAACCATTTTCAGACTCCTGAAAACTATGTATTTTATAAGTGTTCTAGTTAGTCAACCAGCTGAGCTATGGAAGAACGTTTAATGTTTAACCCCCTGTTCCCTATCCATTGTTTTTTGTTGTTGTTGTTGTTGTTTTTGTTCGTTTATTTGTTTTTTGTTTTCTTCTCCTCTTTCCTTACTCGAAAGCAATTCAAAAAAATAAACCACTACATAAGAACACACTGAAGTTCCTACTAATACCTTGATCTTCTTGATATTCTACTGATAACGGACAACTCATGATAGATATTGTAGACTGTGGAAAAGAAAATCTCAGTTTCTTAGAAATCCTAATTTTAAGTAGGATTTTTTTTTAATTATTTTACCCAGTATCTCATTAGAATGAACACTAAACGATCTGCACCCAAGTGATGTTGACATGGCATTATTTTCTTTCTGGCAGAATGTATCACTGACAGAGTCAATGTATGCCATGGAATAGGTTAACAGTTACTGGGAAGACAAGAATGAGAATCAATTTACCACTGGGGTATTAGTGCCAAACATGAAACATGGAGAGACCTTATTCTGAAGCCTTGCTCTAAGTCTAAGATAAAATGGTTTTAAACCATGGTATCTTGGCTCCGCAGTATAAAAATGATGTTATGTTACTTGAAAGTATCCAGAGAAGGGCAACAAAACTGCTAAAAGGGTGGGGAGGCATGTCTTATAAAGAGAGTCTGAGGACACTTGTGTAGTCCAGTTGGGAAAAAAAGGAGTCTAAGTCCTCATTGCTCTTTAAAACTTCCTGATGAGGGGAAATGGAGAGGGTTGTGCAGATCTCTTCTTTTTTAGTAACCAAGGTCAGGATGTGCAGGAGTAGCACAAAGGTGTGCCAGGGAGGGTTCAGACTGGAGAGTCGGAAAATTTTCATTGCTTTTTTTTCATTACTTAGGTGGTCAAAAATTGGAACGAGTTTCCTAGAATCACTTCGAGGTTGATGCCTGTGAGTGTCCAAGAGGCATTTGGATAATGCTCTTAGTAATATGCTGTAACTTTTGGTTAGCATGAAGAGATCAGGCAGTTGGACTAGACGATCTTTGAAGGTTCCTTCCAGCTATTCTGTTCTGTTCTATGCTATGCTATTAAATATTCTGTAGTATTCTGTATTATTCTATTCTGTAATGTTCTATTCCATTTTGAAGGTATTCTTACACTTGGGAAATTATCTTAATTTTTGAATTACATTATTCTCATCTACTTTGGTTGAATCAGGGTACTGATCAAAGCTGGTTCAAAGGTAAGTTTAGAAGGATTTGGGACCAATGCTTTGGCGTAGGAAGAAACTGAAATTGAGTCACACTGGACCATGGTCTTCTATCGCATCTTTGTCCTTCAAAGCCTTACTACATAACAAAGAATTTTATTTGCATTTTTTTTTTCCTTTTATGTGAATCTAGAGGGACAACATGATACAGGAGAGTTTGGATATATATATATTTTTGATACAACTATGTTTCTCTCAGAAAATGTGCTGTTAGGGGATGTGGTTAAGCATTCAGCATACTGCATGAGATAAAATCCAACATTAAGTAATTGTCACGTTAAGGGGTGTAGCCGATTAACCGTTATGGGTCTGGTCAGATTCAGAGCACTGAACTACCACGGTCATGGATTCACCAATAACGTATAACCACCCTTACCCTAGTTGCGTTTAATGAGAACCGTCATGACTAGGAACAATGCAATCAATTGCAATTTATTACAGCAACAGGTACACAGGTTCTTTGGATTGCTGGCAATAGTTACTGTCTGCAAAAGCAAGCTAGCATGCATGAAATACACGGACGGCACAGGTGCGCAACCTGGAAATTAACGTATTAAAAGGCACAAAGATTCTATAGAGATTTCTAAGTTTCTGCAGAGACACACGATATAACCAAGTGTTCAAATCTCACCCAAAGGCATCCCAATGCAGGGGGAAGAGAGGCTCAGCTCGTTGACTGATCCCAGGAGTCAGGAGGTCCTCAGGATGGTGTTTTTATCCCTTGGGATGGTATCTCCCCTGACAGTGGTATATTCCCTAATGATGGTATCTTCCCTGACATCCCCTCTCTCTTAGGCCAATTTACATTATTTTCTATCTTTTATGTGGAGCTTGAGTGACTTTATTCATGCATATCTTAGTTATGATTGGTGAACAGTTTTCCCGTCTCTGTTTAAAGTAATGGGCTCCGAGAAATTCAGAGTGCATGCTCAGTGAGGGGTGGTTGCACCTTGGAGATGGGTAGCTTTTGGGATGGAGGTGTGTTTTGGTACTATAATGAAATTATAATGAGCAAAAGTACACTAGGGTACAGCATTTGTCAGAACATGACAGGTCCTTGGCTCAGGGTAGCAAAAAGTGCAGCTTATCAGTCTAGGTGTGCACAAGAACAATAGAGTCCCCACCTGTTCACAGAGCCTAGCCATGGTGTCTTCATTCCACTCTACGCTCCATGCTGTTCCTTAGAGCTAGCACACCAGGTTCCTCCAGCGCGATAGCATCTAAGGTTAGAAGCCTAGAGAATGCTTAGGTAATGCAGCTATGCCCTACCCTGAAAGCCTCTTCAATGCTGTACATTTTCTTTAAAATGTGAATGTTTGTTAGTTTTATTTTTCTAATTACTTTAAGCAATTGCACCACAGCAATCAAGAATGATAGGTACTCTGTGAATATTTTTTCTTGGTTGAAAAATTGTGCCAAAGAAACAGACAGATATAAAAATAAATACTCATTTTGGTTGACTCAGATAATGTTATGGTTAGACTTAAGGTTTATTTACGAATGTAAAGAGCTTGAATTTCATCTTCCTTGACTCCCAACCACACATTATTGTATGATATGAGGCATCACCTACAGATTTGCATAGTTTTCAAAGTGTGGGCAGGGCTGTTTAAGTGTGTGATAATTTACAGGTTTAAATTTAGTCTGTAGTGGCAAAAATACTAGGATTAAGAACAGCTGTTGTATAAGTTTATTTACTAGGTTTCCAAGGTTTCAGTGCTTAGCAGACAATAAAACATACATTACAATTTCAATTTCACTATTCAAGAACAATGATTTTTTTCTTCTTTCTTCTCTCCTTCGCTCCTTCACTCCCCCTCTGCATCCTTCAGCAGCTCATCATTCAAACGATCTGAAAACAAAACAAAACAAAACAGAAACCCAAGGATGGCTGCTTTTTAAGCGTATTTAAGACAGGGAAAAAACGCTGCGCCACACAGCAGCCAGGAGAGTCAAGGGAGTGAGAAAACAGCCTTGCAGGTGCCAAGATCAGTGTAGAGGGAGGGGGAGAGGTGCTCCAGGCGCTGGAGCAGAAGTCCCCTGCGGCCTGTGGTGAGGACCATGGTGAAGCAGGATGTCCCCCTGCAGCCCATGGAGTACCACGGTGGAGCAGGGTTCCACGCTGCAGCCCATGGAGGAGACCACGGTGGAGCAGGTGGGCCTGCACCGACGGAGGCTGCCACCTGTGGAAGACCCCTGCCGGAGCAGATTCCGGGCCGGACCTGTAGCCTGTGGAGAGGAGACCACGCAGGAGCAGGTTACCCGGCAGGAGCTGCTGCCCGTAGGGGAGCCAGGTTGGAGCAGTTTTCTCCTGAGGGATGGACCCCGTGGTACGGACCCATATCTGGAGCAGTTCTGGAAGAGCTGCTGCCTGTGGGAAGCCCACGCCGGATCAGTTCATCAAGTACTGCATCCCGTGGGTGGGACCCCACAGCACAGGGGACGAGAGTGACCGAGAAGGAGCGGCAGAGAAGAAGCGCTGTGACTGACCATAACCCCCATTCCCCCGTTCCCCTGAGCCACTCGGGGGAGGAGGTGGGAGAGGGTGGATGGGGGGGAAGGTGCTTTTGGTTTGCTTTTTTCCTTTGTTTTCTCACTTCTCTCGCTTGTTAGTAATAGGCAATAAATCTTACTATCTCTTTATGCCGAGTCTGTTTTGCCCGTTACAATAATTATTGCGTGATTTTCTCGTCCTTATCTCAACCCTTGAGCCCTTTTCACATATTTTCTCCGCATTCCTCTTTGAGGAGGGGGAGTGAGAGAGTGGCTGTGGTGGAGCTCGGCTGCCCACTCGAGCGGAACCACGACACTCCCTCATTGTGTTCCACTTTTTGACTACCTTATAATGGTTTTACCTCACACAACCACTCTCTCACTCCCCTTCCTCAGAAGAAGAGGAGAAGAAAGTATGCTGGAAAGAAAAATAAATAACCAAACAAAATAGGTTGAGCTAAGTTTAATTTACTTAAAGGGAAAAGGACAGAAAAAATAAAAAAGGCCAATCAGAAGCAAAGAGAGAATTCTCTACTTTCCATCAATGAGATGTTTGTCCATGTCCTGGGAAGCAGGGCTTCAATATGCATAGCGGTTGTTTAGAAGGACAGACGTCTTCATAATGAGAGCTTATCAGAGCTTCTCTGCATGAGGTCTCTTGGACAGACTGGATGGCATTACCTGGACTGGGGATGCCTGTCTGACTCCAGACTCTGTGACGTGGATCATTTATGAACACAGGTTTTCCATCCTCAATTAGCCCTACTCCTGGGAGCAGGTCAGTAAGTGTCGTCCACACACAATAGATATATAGGGTGTGCATACAGTACATGATGATAGGTATATACTTTCTTTACTGTTAGTAATTCTGCAGTAACTTTTAGCATATATATTTGTTTTACCAGTAGTAATTTGTAGAAATTTGTAATAAACAAATTCATGGAAACTGAGCCACAGTGTTCTTATGAATTACAGAATCTTACAAACCCAAGTCTGCAACTATCAGATACCCCCAAGTGGGGCAACCCTCATAAGGCTGTGGCCATGACACTTCTGGTATCAGGGGTGTGGGATTCCTGTGGGCTGGTTTCAATGGTAATAACTAAGGAAAAAAAGACATTGAGTTTTTCAGTCTTTTCTATGTAAACTTGTCAACAGTTCCACCTTCCCATGTCAGCAGTGACCACATTTTCCCTAGTATTTCTTCTGCTGTTCATGTATTTGTAGAATCCTTTATTTCTGCTCTACACACCTCTTAAGAGATTAACTCTTGTTGGTCCTTGACTTTCGTAATCCAATCCCTGCACAATGGCACAACCCCATACTATCCTTTGGTCACCTGCCCCTGCTTCTGCTTTGTATACACTTGTTTTTTATGCCTGACTTCAGTTAGAAGGTTCTTGTTCATCCACACAGGTCTCCTTTCTCCTTTTGCTTGATTTCCTTCTTGTCAGGATGGACCTTTTTCTCTGCTTGAAGGAGGTGATCCTTGAATACCAACCAGCTTTCCTGGACCATTTTTTCTCAGGGCCTTATCATATGGGATTCTTCCAAGCAGATCTCTGAAAAGATTGAAGCCTGCCTCTTCTGTTGGAAAGAGGAGCAATCCAAGGGCTTTTTTTTTTTTTTTTTTTTTTTTTTTTTCTGCCTCTCAATTATTTCAATCCAGAACTCCATCATGTCCTGATCTCTACATCCAAGGCAGCCCTGACTTTCACTGACTTTCAGCTGTTTGACTAGTTTTTGTAGTTTGTAAATACCAGGTCCAGCAGAACACCTCTCCTTGTTGTCTCTTCAGTTGCCTGTTCCAGTAAGTTGTCCTAAAAACACTTAAAAAAAAATATCAGATCGCATAAACCCTGTTGTATCATCCATATGGAAAACATCAGGGTGATTAAAAGCTCCAATGAAGACCAGGGCCTGTGAGCATAAGGCTTTTTACAGTTGTTTGAAGAAGGCCACATCTATTTCTTCCTGATTAGGAAGTCTTTAGCAGATAGTCCAATAACTCCCATGTGGTCTGCCTACTAGTCTTCACCCAGAAGCACTTGACTGACCCCTGAGCCATCCCAAGGCACACTTCCATGTTTTCCAGATGGCTCCACATACAAAGGCAGCTCACCCTCCTCACTTTCTTAGCCTCTCCTTCCTAAACAGCCTATATCCCTCCATTTCAGCACTACAATCATGTGCACCATTCTACATCTTTGTCTTATATCTTTGCATAGTCTCAATATATTTGCAGTGGCAAAACCATAAAGACAAGGAGGCTTGAAGGAGGCTTGTTGCTTTACTGATAAGAAAGAAAAAGAACCTTGGCTCAAGGCAATCTTTTGCTTTACTTATTTATATGATCAAAATAAGATTTCAAAAATGGAAACAGCTAGTGCCTGTTTTGTATTAGTGTGACAGGTTTAAGATGTAGGGAGTGCAAGACTTTGGCTCAGAACTGACTGGCTGATTAAATTTGATAGCCTTCTAATAGCATTTTATAAGACTTTGCAGAGGTGTATAGTACACAAATGTGACTGCATGCTGAATAAGCTCTTATACACAGTTTTTTAATACCAATATTGTGCAGGCCAGGCTCTGAAATGTATTCTTTGACTAAAAGATTTGATATATTTAATTTATGCTGAAATAAAACCACATTAGAAATATCAAACCTTTCACTTATTTGAACTGCATTAACTAGTAAAATGTGCACTTTGCAGACTGTACAGATTTTTGTATATAATATCTTGAAAATTACTTACAAGAGATATAGTTGAACCTCTTCCTGTTTTATCTTTTTTATCAGCAGTAGTTTCTTACTCCAGTAGTACATAAACGTAAATCAATTCACTTTTATCAATCAAGTTCATTTAAAGGATATTTCAAGTGTAGCAACAAAACGGCTAATCCAGTAACTTCTCAAAGTAAAACATGACATTTACAAAATTACTTTCTGTAGGTATACAGATAATTCTTTCATTTCTTCTGTTCCAAATGTAAACTTTCTCTCCCATTCCAAACAGATTTTGCTACATAGAGGACCATTGAAATAAAACTTTTTTTTTTTTTTTAATGACATTGGTTTGTATAGCAACATATCAATGTGATAAACACAAGGTAATTAGGGCTAATGAAAGATAATCTGAGTGATGTTTAAATATGCTCAAATGTTATATATATATATATATACATATATGTATAAAATAAGATAGAAACTGTATTCCTGCTTAATGAATGCTGCTTCTTGTTGTTGTTGTTTTGCAGTGCTAGAAATTTTAAGATACAAATAGAGAAACAGTAAGGAAAAATGAAATCTTATGTAAGTAGATACATGTCCAGAAAGAATATATTTTAGCAAAAAATACAAGTACATATGACTTAGTTCTTTAACAGAACTATTGATAGGAGCAATGTATTCTACAGAGAAATAGAATGACACATGTTAAAAGGATGTACTAGTCAGAAACATAACTGATTGGGACAGAATCACAGAATCACAGAATGGTTAAGATTAGAAGGGACCTCTGAGTTCATCTCGTCCAAACCCACTACTCAAGCAGACATGCTTAGAGCAAGTTGCCCAGGACAAGGCATTTGAAGATCTCCAAGGAAGGGCACTCCCCAACGTATCTGGGCAACGTGTTCCAGTGTCCCATCATTCACACAGTAAAGTGTTTCCTGATTTTTAGATAGAACTTCTTGTTTTCCAGTTTGTGTCCACTGCTTCTTGTCTTGTTACTGGGCACCACAGAAAAGAGGCTGGCTGTGTCTCCTTTGTACCCTTACTTCAGGTACTTATAAACATTGACAAGATCCCTTCTGAGCCTCTACTTATTATTTTGTCGTAAGAGCCAAAAAGAAGGACATGATGGGAAGGTTTGAATAAACTCGTAAGACAGGGAAAACAATTTTTGTTATTGAGTTTGTACTTACCATTTAGGTACTTGAGTTACTATTCTCATTATCATATGACAAATAGGGATAATGAAAAGGTACCATGATGAAAAGAAGCATTTAATGCCCTTTTTGCCTCAGTTTTTTATTATTAATGATAAGCCTTGCGTTACCCAGTCCTGCAAGTTAGAGGACCATGACTGGGGAGCAGTGACCAGTGACTTTCCATTTGTTGACACTGAAACTGTAAAGACCAAGCTCTTTAAGTTGAATGTTTGTAAGTCCATTGGACCTGATGGGATTCAGGGTACTGAGTGAATTAGCAGATGGCAGATGTTGTAACAGGGATCTCTCTGAATTATATACAAAGATTTTGTGATCTGAGAAGGTCCCCACTAACTAAAACCTAGCCAATGTTTACTGACTTACAATAAGTGTGGCAATGTCTGCACCAAGGGAGGTTCAGACATAACATTAAGAAAAGCTTCTTACCCTGAGGGCAGTTAGACACTGCAACAGGTTTCCTAGAGTGGTGGTTGATGTCCTGTGCCTGTCTGCATTTAAGAGACATTGTTAACACTCTTAACTGTATGTTTTAACTTTGATCAGCCCCTGAGTAGTCTGACAGTTGGACATAATGTTCCTTCCAATTAAAAATACTCTAATTTATTCTACATATGTTTTGGAAGGAAAGGATTTTTTTCCTGGTATTATTTGTTTCTTGGCTTCAGTAATGTAACACATATACAAGAGTTTATTTGTCACAAAGCTAAGGAATGGAATGATCAATATACTCACACAGTAATCAAAAAATAAAAATGTCTAGCTGCCAGCTGCCCAGCCTGACACTCCTGCCACTTCTGCTCCTCCACAGGACAGAGGGAGAAAGCGAAAGACTGTCTCAAAACATCTGCCAAATAACTCTTCCAAATGTTCTTGTGAATTAATAAATGCCATGTAATTTTGTGAGGTAGTTTAAGGGAAGGGAACTCTTTGAGTAGTGACTTTGTATTGCTTTCTTTGCCTCTTCTTAATTTTTGTATCTCCCTCCTGGCAAATTAGTTTCCCTGCTATCTTGAATAAAATTAGGCCTCGAATTAATAACTCCCTACCCAACCCTGTACCCCCCTTATAGCTTCTCCCAGTGGTGTGGAAGAATTCAGGGAGGACAGTGTTCACAGTGAGCGTACTGAGTCCCACTGGAAGATGGTAGCTCTCCCTTTTCCAGGACATGAAGGTCACAACTGCGTATTACAAGCATTTGTACTCTCAGCCTGTCACTGGTCTATTGCTATCACTCTCCTGAGCATGCAACTAGAGTGACAGTAGTGACAGTAGCACATAATTCCATATCAGAGGGGAAACAGAATGAGGGTAAGGAGAAAATAAAATAAATATTAATGTTTTTCTGAAAAATAAAATAAAAACACTTTTTTTCTAGGTCATTTATGGTATAGTCTATATCTTAGTGCAGATTTGATGAGGCCAGGGCAGAGTTTAAAAGGAAACAAATAAGAAGGAAAAAAAATATTTTTCCAGAAGAAATTACAACGTTAACAGCGATCTTTTTGGCAAGGGAGCAAGTAAATAGGCAATCATTATCTCCAAAACCAAATTCATTTCACAGTAGAACATAGTATTTAGCATGGTTTCATAGCATCCAACATATACAATTATTCTCACTGTCAATGAGCTGTGTTCACAAATAGGAGGACCAGTAAACTACTGATCCTTCCCTTCCCTTCCCTTCCCTTCCCTTCCCTTCCCTTCCCTTCCCTTCCCTTCCCTTCCCTTCCCTTCCCTTCCCTTCCCTTCCCTTCCCTTCCCTTCCCTTCCCTTCCCTTTCCCTTCCCCTTCCCTTCCCTTCCCTTCCCTTCCCTTCCCTTCCCTTCCCTTCCCTTCCCTTCCCTTCCCTTTCCCTTCCCTTCCATTCTTTCTTCTCTTGAAAGTTCTGGATGCAAATCCCTCAGACAGGTAAATTGAGTTTATCACATCTATCAAGATCGAATTCTGAATAAAAGCCAAATAAACATAAACAAAAATAATAAAAACATGTGATTACCATCTTCCAAAATTCGTCCCAGGATCTTCCAGTCAAGCTAGTTTGTTTTGACTCATCCATGATTTCTGAGGTTATGTTTTCCTTGGGAACAGTGAAATCCATCACTGGCATAGCATTATAATCTTATGTGAAATCTTTCCTAATCTCATTTTGCTCCTGCACTAAGCACAGACAGCTCAAATGTCAGCACCAAGCTTGGCACCACACACCCAAAGAGAAAGTACTTGCTGAATCAGGAAGGATATTGCCAGCTGAGATTTCCACCAGCTGGAAAGCAATGGAGTTGCCAGCCACAGTCAAACATACAGGGTAAAACCAATTTATTGATAATTAATTTTACCACTATGTTTCACATAAATTCAGAGAAAAACATTACATAAAAATCTACAGTGCTAGTGAAGAATGCCCAAGAGTGTGTTGTGGTTATATATGAACACATACATTCTTTATGAAACTATATAATTAATAAATATTATTAAAAATAAAATAATTATAAAGAAATGCAATCTGATGCAAATTTCTCTGATGCATTTTACTCTTTTTAATTTGTATATTCCTAGCAAAGAACCTCTGCTTTCTGAATGCTGTTCCCTTTTACCCGTGAACCCCATGGGGAAGTTTCTCAGACAGTCCTTGTGTGTGTGTGTGTGTTTGTTTTTGTTTTTATTTTTTATTGGATGCATTTAGGTTGGTGTATCTTAATTTGGTTGTGATACAGATTATGTTTGTGAATAAAAAGACTAGACTGTTTTTACATTTCTCATTAACTTCCTGACCTCAGCTCTATTTCACAAGAAATTCTGCTTTTAAAGAAATAAAATATAAAATCTGTTAGAGAATACCTTTACAGTTACCATGTACTTAAATTCTCCTCCTTTATTCTGATAAAATGATGATCTTGTGAGAAGAAAACTGGGTCCCGCTCTGCAGCTATCTACATTGAAAAACAAACAAACAAACAAATCATTCTTTCCCTGTATAAGCCCATGATGAATCAACATCCTGAATACCAAATGTAATTTGGGTCACCGCATCTCCCAAGGGTACCATGGACCTACCTTCCAAGGTCACTCAAGGACAGAGAGACAAAGGAATTGGAAAAGGCAAAAAGAAGTGCAAGGGAGATAACTGGAAGTACAGAATAAGTTAAGATTAAGTGGGGTAGCCTGATAAAATAGATGAGGTGTGATTCTGGTCTGTAAAACCAGGTTACATAAAATTTGAATTTGAAACAATCAATATTTCTTAAAATTCAAGAACCAGCATACATCCAGTGAAATTTATAGGAAGAAATTTTAGAGGGAACATTTTTTCACATAACATAAGCTTCATATGTTTAGAATGTCTTGAGTGTCAAATGCGTAAGTGAATTCAAAAGGGTATTCATGAGAAAAAGATTCATCAAGATTGTTAAACATGATGGTTGCTTATTGCAAGCAGTTAAAGGATACAGTGGGACATGTATCACTATATATTTGTCCTCTTCCACTTTCTAATAAACACATCTGATGGTGCCCTTGAAAAAGGAGGTAAGGTTAAATCTTTGGCCTGAATTGATGGTGCCATCCTTTAACATTCTTACACAGAGGCATAACAAACTCTTTTAATCAACAAGAACAGATGACTGATGATGATGAAATCAGAAGGCCTGAATTCTTTGTAGTTATATTTTATTAAAACGGAACTTAGAAAATTAGACTGAACTTGTGTAAGTCTGAAATTTAAATTTATTTGCTGTAGGGGCACATACAGAATTACAAGTATGCACATGTTCAAAATAAAAATGCTGTTCAGCAAAATGAAGGAAACAGGGAAAAAGATGCAGGGTACGGTTGTCTTGAGCATGTTCTTCTGCAACACACAAGGGAAACTAACCACTAACTGCTGGTGAATCATTGTAAGAGGTGGATTTCCTGACAGTAGATCTCTAGTCATTGTAGTTTTCTGTTGTCCTGCACTTTCTTGGACAGTGTGCCTGTTTTTTCATTGATGTTTATGTGTCCAAACTTCAGATGCTTACTTGCAGTTTTTACAAGCTGCTAACATTTTTTTCATGCATGCAAAGAAGAGCAGGGAGAAAGTACTTTTTACCAATTTATATCTCAGCAAAATTCATATGGAATTTCCAGGGACTTCTCAGCCAATAATATTAGGGGAAAACTGAAGATAAGAAGATTTCTCAGAGAATGTATCACAGACAACCTTTTATATTAGAGAATGCTAGGTGGTTCAGTACAAGTAATGACATGTAGTGTCTTCTTAAACTTTCATTAGTGCTACAGGTTTTATTTTACTTACTCTGTATCACATCAGTGCCTATATATATATATACATAGAGAGAGAGAGAGAGAGAGTAGGACCTGGAATTAGGACTCCAATGTTTCTTGCATCTCACTCCCTATTTTCCCTGCTATACTTTTTTCCTAAGAATCTTTCCTGACTGATGACGGAGTCAAAAAAATTGGGCTAATGGACATGTGACTTGATACATAGCTACTATAGGCCTTGCTTGAGGAAGGGACTTGGACCAGAGAACCTCCAGAAGCCCCTCCAAACTCAACCATTATGTGATTCTGTGATTCTGTGATAGCTTTATTTGTGCTAAGCTTTATTTGTGCTAAGCTGAGCACATACATGTAGGAATTCCAGACAGTAAGAGTGACACTATTTGTCCCTTCCAGTTAAGAGAGTTGTGGGTTGGATATTTAGCTTGCTGCTGTTTTTCATGCACCCTCAGCTGGAAGACAGTGTTGGAGGGAGAGCTCCCTCTGAGACAGACCCTGGTCTGAGATAAGCTCTTTGGGCTTCCCACTAAGCCTACATGTGCAAACACTTCTTCACTTCCCTTCTAATTCAAATATAAATAGATAAACTAAAAGTACATGTGATCAAGTTATTAAGTTAGACTGTAAGAGAGTAACAATGAAGCTTCACAGGATTAGTGGTAGTCCTAACTACCTAATATCAGTGCCTGCCAATGCTTAGTTAAGACAAATGTCCATATGCTAATTAAAAAACTGTCTGTGGGAGGCCTAGAACTCCCATGACTATGACTATGGATGTATCCAAACTACTTTCTCTTTGGAGTGTCTAACACTACCAGGTTCAAAAGTCCTTGTTTCTTGAATCCTAAGTGCCAGGTCAGTGTTTTTCACCACCAGGGCTGACTTCTCTTTGGCAAAGCAATTTTTTCTCCATATCTCAGCATATTAAACAAGTAAAGAGTACTTCTTATCATCTAGAACAGATGTAGCCCTATCTTGAAGGAAAGGGCAAAGTCACTGGTGAAATGCTCTTGACCTCGAATAAGAACTGTATCAGGACCTGATGGAATTATATTGCTAAAGAATTGAAATTATAGAGTCAGCTTACTAGTATCACCAATTGATAATGTTTGAGGCTGACCTTTAGAGAGAGTATGTCTGCTTAAACAAAGTTGAGGTGTGTCATGAAACAAAATCTATTATAAGTATTATACCTATGAACATTACATCATTCTACACTAAGAAGGCTTATCACAACCACCACTGAATGCACTTTGAACACAACCTTTTAGAAATATTTCATTAAAAAAAAAAAAAAAAAAAAAAAGAAAGAAAAAAAAGTCCTGCAAAGTTTCAAGTATCTGCTTATTTTTATGTAGATCCCCAAAAATTAAATATGGCAATTAGGCTGGCATATATTTTCTTCCCGGCCCTCACACCCTATCTGGAGGCAGATTCTGACCTCAACAAAGTCCATGTAAGTACTCTCATTGACCATCATTTGTAAAGGGATCTACTATGCCCGTGCTCTGAAAAAATTACAATTTCAAAAGAAAAAGAGGGTACTCTGCAGCAGGAAGGTAATACTTGACATCACTTGTAGCAGACTGGAACTGATGAATAGGTCAGCTGTGTCCTTTCAGGCTAAGCAGAGGGGTCAACAGGATGCTTTATAATGTTGTATTTTCAAAGAGGAAACTGTCATCTCCAGAAAGGTGCCATCTGTTAAAGGTTAGAATCAGAAAGGTTAGAATCAGGAGGCATGATTGTCATCATGGGAAGATAAGACTTGAACAGAAACCTTGTTATGACAGAATAGTTGAGATTGGAAGGGACCTCTGAAGGTCATCTGGTCCACCTCCCCTGCTCAAGCAGAGACACCTAGAGCAGGTTGTCCATGTACATGAAAGTTAATTCTAAATTCTGATTTGTAAGACTGAGTTATTGAAACTCTGTCTATGGCTTGTGAACATAATGATCTTTATGCTATTAAACATTTTCCATCAGAACTAGCACAGGGTTGACAAAACAGTAAATTTAAGATATAATGTGCAGGCCCCAAAAAGTAGTTAAAATATTGGGTTCACTTCGGCCCCAAAAAGTAGCTAAAATATTGGGTTCACTTCTTGGGTATATGTGATAGATAGTGTTCTGATACTGAATTAGTTTTCAAAGCGTGCTTTTAAAAGGTTCAGCTGTACAACTCAAAGTGAGTAAAATTTGATAAGATAAAAACTTCCTTGTAAGTAAAAAAAATGATAAGATGAATTTACATCAGTGTATTGAATAGTGTGTTCCATAGTTACTATCCTACACACAGTTAACAAAATTAAATGCCTGTTATATACTTCAAAATAGAATAGAAAAAAAAATAATTAAAAGTAAACGTACACTTTCAGGTAGAAGAGAAGAGGAGAAGGGAAAAATGTGAGAGAGAAAAGTCGAGTAGGATGGGAGGCTATGAAGCAAGAATAAATTTATTAGGTGAAGGAGAAGAAGCTACAGGGACACTGATTTGTTTTCTGATTTGTTGCCATATATGATAGAAGAACACATAGGGTTAACTAATGTTACACAGCATTTGAAACCACAGCACATCCTACTGTACCATTGTAAGCATATTTTTCAAACATTAGCAAGCCACAAATCTAAAACACATTGCTTGTGAAACTGAAACTGCTTTACAGTTTGCAATATAAGAGAAAATGTATCATTTAAGCTGACATTTGGACTAGCTGTCAACCAGAAAACTCCTTATTTCAGTTGCAGCATATTGTATCATCCTTTATTGTCTGAAGCCAGAATGATAAAGTGATAGTGTTCAAGGCAATAGTAGTTCAGAGTATACTACATTTCCTGACCAATTTGACTTTCTGTGATATCCTGAAGGAAGTGACAAATGTAAATGATTTAACTTGCTTAAGCTTAATTGAAGGAAAGAAGAATCAATTGCATTTAGTAGTAGTAGTAGTAGTAGTATATTCATTATTATTATCAGAACATTATATCACTGTCCACTTAATCACTACAAGTGATTAATATCACTAAAATACATTGAGACAGATAAGAAAGAAATTGGCAATGCCAATATTGCTGTAGGGATTTCAGTCTAACCTTTAATATACCATAGAACTGACAATTGCATTGAGATTTTGAGAGACATAAATGAACAGTGCCACAATCATATGACTTTTCACAGAAATCTCAGAACGAAATCACATTTTACTGAACCTTAATTTACTGTTAACTTAATCTTTGTATCTTTGTTGGCCTGAATTCTGGAAACACCTTTTGTTTGTTTGTTTGTTTTGTTTCTGTTTAAAGGTTTTGCTTTATATTGCTTTGAAAAGATCTCTCTAGAATTTTACATTTTAAAAATCAAACTTTTTAAAAATTTTTAAATTTTTTTTTTTTTTTTTTTTTTTTTTTTTTCCTTTAAGGTGCATTTTATCATCTTTGTGTTTTGAGAAATGTTTTCACAAACATTTGGAATAAAATTGAAACCGTTTTTACTTTTTTTTTTTTTTTTTTTTAATATGTTTCTTCAAAATACAGTACCTGCAAGTAATTTTGTGTATTCTTTTGCTTTTTGTTTTTTTGTGTTTATTTGTACCTATCTATTGACTTATTTTATTTATATGGTGTCTCTCACATCGTTACAAAATCTGTAAATGAAACCTGCTTCCATTCTTACAAAGCTACATCATTGTAGCACACCTAGTATAATTTCTAGCTGATAGAATATGTAAGCAGTAGCAAAGTTTCTTTATGCAATTACTAGTCCTCATTCTACTTTCAGTACCATCCTCTTAAAATAAATAAACACAATAGCTATTATTATAGATACACTGCAACTGTACATGCAATATAATTTATTAGTATATTCTTACAATTCATTTCAATGATTGAAAGTTACTTGAAACCAAATATAAGGAGAAAAAGTAAAGAAGTCAACAAATATACTACCATGGTATGGTAGAATATAAATGATTCTCATACAGCTGCTTACAGATTCTTTAAGTGTGACTTCAGGGCTGTCCTAAATTATTGCTAGTGGTGCATGTCAGGAGGAATAAAAGCTTTATCTTTGTGCTTGATGAGGCATTTTTAAGATCTCCATACCAATAATTTTCTACGGGGTTGGAAGACTTTCATTATTTTCAGTAAAATCTGTGAACAAACAAAAATTTTGTATTCATTCACAAGCAGTATGAACACCTGAATTATGATTTATTTTTTTTTAATATAATCTCTGATTATTGAACTCGAAGCATTCTCTTCCAATATATGGGTGGTTAAATTGTGTATATGAACTTTTGAAGCAGTTTAGATTTAAGATATATTACTTTTAAAGCAAAATTTGATTCTTTTTGATGATTCAGATTTCCAGGAGTTAATCTTTAATAATAAATCCAAAGTACTGGTGGCATTTTTTTTTTAAGTTTCTAGAATTAGTCTGTTGAATATTACAATTTTAAAATTAATCTCTAGTTGACTTTGAACATAAATGAATCCTTAAGGTTTCAGTCTCTATTATCTGCAAGGTACATCAAAGTAATTTCTTACATTTAATGTTAGTCAGTACTGTGAAATATTCTCACTGCCTTGGCTAACAGCAGTTGTTAAAATAGGTATGTGAATGTAAACAGTCGATGTGAAAGGAACATGCAAAATTGACGGAGAAACTTGGCCTGAAACTTTTCGAGTCATAGAATAAAGTGACAATTGGACTTCTTAAACTGTAACCTGGGAATTACAAAAAGGATTTAGAAACAAAGAACTCGGATGGAACAGAAGTATAAAAAGCATGAGAATTTTCAATGTTTGGAGTTGCAACATTTGTGAGGGAAAGACCTTAGAGTACAACCATCAGCAATCAAAGCTTGTTTAGAAAATGCTGAAAGTCTTCCTCTGGAATCAAGATCTCTGGATTGGACAGACAGAAGGCTCTCCCTTTGGATGCTATGAAAAGCTTGAATCCTGGCATGTGTATGAATGTGGCCTGTGTGTGTGTGTGCACGTAACTGTGTGCACATATGGGTGGGTGTAAGGGTAAAGCATTTTGAAATTGGTTAGTGACGTTTCTAAGCATTTTATAAGTTCCTAGTATGGTATTTTGTAAGTTGTATTGCTGATATTAATCCATGAATGAATCATTGATTACCTGCTAATTATGAGACATTTATAAATAAATAAACCATTGTGATCTTGATTTGGTTTTAAACAAATGGACTGAGCAGATTTTCTATGGCAGTTTTCATTACATATGTTTATGGGCTCGTATAGTCTTTAAGAAGTTTATATATTTTTATATATACAATATATTTCAACAGTTATAACTTAATGGAAAGGTCAAAAGAGATGCAACTTTCCTTTTCTTTACATAGATGTGATTTACAAAAGTTAAAGAAAAGTTTATCTATGTATTTATTTATTTATTTATTTTCCAGAAAAACATGGTCACACTTCCTTGCATCCTAGTTTACGCATATTATATCACACTAACAACTATTTGAGGTACATTCTCTCTATTAAACTTGCAAACACTTTGAGACAGAAATCTTTTTTATTTCTTTTTAGGAGACTGCCTAATATTGTAAGGCTAATGTGGTCTAATAGTACATTCCTGCACTACTCATAAGCAGCAATAAGAATATTAATCCTAGAAATACATATGAAGTATGATGACGATTCATTTCAAATCCGGTAGCTTAAAGTTCAAAAGTTTAATTAAAGTCCAAATCTAATCAAGCTAGGCAATATTGATTTTCATGCTCCAAGTGAAAATCCTGTTTAGATAACAGAACTAAATTTTCTTTTTTCTGTAAATGATGATAAAATTTGCTGAGATCATAAAATATTTCTGAGGTAGACCAAAACATAAAGACAAAGCACTTAACACCTTCTGTCAGACCACCAAGAATTAGAAAAACTTCCTAGTCATTCTGTAGGACCCCTTGCAGTATTGTATTTATATACAAGCCAGATCAGGTAAACTGTAGATGTGTGCAATTTCCTTCTAATCCTAACATGTTTGCAAGAAATAGTCATTCACTTTTGCCTTTAGATTTTTTTGTTATTTATATTGGTTAGAGCTCTATCTCTTGCTGTGAAGCTGTGCTACAAGGTATTAACTGTCCTTGTAAGCATCACGATTTCTTTGTGATCAAGTGAACTCTCTTCACCAGCCTCATATTCTTAGTCCAGTTATTTCATTCTTATTCTTTCTGAAAGCTGTTCATTCCTGGGACTGAGATAATCTATCAGTTCCTTTGTTTCATCTAACAACTTCTAATCTGCTCTAAGAGGTTCTATCGTTCTAATAAAGTGATCTTTACCTATGATGTTTATTGCTATGTATTAATAAAAACAATAGTTTGGATTTTTTTTCTGAAAAAAATGAGGAACTTACTAACATACTTAACTTTCCAATTACATTGAGGTTTACTTCCTAGGTTTATTACTGTATTTTTCCATGTTGTAGTTGCCTAAACTGTTGTGTGTAGAGCTAATATGCAGTACATGGGGATAAATGGTTAAAAAAGAATCTTTCTCTGAGCTCCCAAGAAATATAAAAATTTCAGATGTATAATGTACACTTATATTACTATACTTCTTTAGACAGCATATTTCTATACTTCTTTAGATTCACTTCAAATAAAGCTGAACACTGGACAATCAGGTGTTATTATCTGTAACATCTGATTTTAGCTTTGAAAAAAACTTTTTGCAAACATCTTGTCATGTGACAAAACACACTGTAAAGTTAGTTTTATCTTCCCCTATATAGCACATCAACTGTATAAAGGATGTGAAAAAAATGGTGTGATTTTCATAGCTGACAGGAGTACCTTGTATTTTGCCAGGGGTAATCTGACAACATTTTTATAAATGTACCTAGGAGGATATTTTGGGAACTTAAATTAGTCTTCAGACTGCCAACTGCAAACACAGCCACAGAAGAAGGAAAGAGTAGTATGCCATGTTTAAGATTTTATGGGAACTAGTGTTATTTGCAATCTAAAGATTCACTGTCATGGAGGAAGGACCAACAAAAATATGTATTTCATTTTACTTAGTAATCATGTTTTGTTGTCCGTTTTTTAAATGTTGTGCATAATATTCGAGCACCACTTCCACAAGTTCAAGATCAGTGTATCTCCACAAGAAAGAATTCGGTCAAGGGGAGCAGGTGACCTTCATGGATGGGCAAGGAGCTCTTGGGAAAACTTAGGTAGAAAGCATACATGATGTGGAAGAAGGGAAAGACCAGTTGGGTGGAATAGAAAGATATTGACTGAGAATGAAAGGGTGCAATGAGGAAGGCCAAGGCCCAGTTATAATTAAATTTAACAAGAGAAATCAAGAAGGACTTCTTCAAAAGGAAAATCATCAGGAAAAGAAAGATTAGGGAAAATGTGGGTGACCTGCTAAATGAGATAGGTGCCTTGGTGATGCTGCATACAGAGAAGGCAGAGTTACTGAATGCCTTCATTACTTCAGTCTTCACTGCTAAGGCAACCCCCGCACGCTACTAAGCCTGGAAACAAGAGAGAAAACCTGGAGAGAGAAAGACTTTCCCCTGGTGGAAGAGGACTGAGTTAGAGGTTATGTAGGCAAGCTAGACACTCACAAATCTATGGGCCCTGGTAGATTGCACCTGAGGGTGCTGAGGGAGTTGGCAATGGGATTGCTGAACTGCTTTCCATCATCTTTCAGTGGTCACGGTCAACTGGAGAGGCCCCAGATAACTGGAGACTTATTACTGTGAAGCCCATCTATAAGAAGGGTTGTATGGAGGAGGAGGGGAACTGCAGGCCTTGCAGCCTGACTTCGGTGCCAGAAAAGGTGATAGAGAAGGTCATCTTCACAGAATCACAGAATCATAGAATTTTCTAGGTTGGAAGAGACCTCAAGATCATCGAGTCCAACCTCTGACCTAACGCTAACAGTCCCCACTAAACCATTTCCCTAAGCTCTACATCTAAACATCTTTTGAAGACTTCCAGGGATGGTGACTCCACCACTTCCCTGGGCAGCCTGTTCCAGTGCCTCACAACCCTTTCAGTGAAGAAGTTCTTCCTAACATCTAACCTAAAACTCCCCTGGCTCAACTTAAGCCCATTCCCCCTCGTCCTGTCACAAGGCATGTAGGAGAACAGACCAACCCCCACCTCGCTACAGCCTCCCTTGAGGTACTTATAGAGAGCGATAAGGTCGCCCCTGAGCCTCCTCTTCTCCAGGCTGAACAAGCCCAGCTCCCTCAGCCGCTCCTCGTAGGACTTGTTCTCCAGGCCCCTCACCAGCTTCGTCGCCCTTCTCTGCACCCGTTCAAGCACCTCGATGTCCTTCTTGTAGCGAGGGGCCCAAAACTGAACACAGTACTCGAGGTGCGGCCTCACCAGAGCTGAGTACAGGGGGACGATCACCTCCCTAGCCCTGCTGGTCACACTGTTCCTGATACAAGCCAGGATGCCGTTGGCCTTCTTGGCCACCTGAGCACACTGCTGGCTCATATTCAGCTGACTATCCACCATCACTCCCAGGTCCTTCTCTGCCTGGCAGCTCTCCAACCATTTCTCTCCCAGCCTGTAGCTCTGCTTGGGGTTATTGCGCCCCAGGTGCAGGACCCGGCACTTGGCCTTGTTGAACTTCATGCAGTTGACCTCAGCCCATCGGTGCAGCCTATCCAGATCCTCCTGCAGAGCTTTCCTACCCTCGAGCAGATCGACACACGCACCTAACTTGGTGTCATCTGCGAAAGCATTCACATAGCATAGGTGGGGCAACCAAGGCATCAGGCCCAGTCAGCATGACTTCATGAAAGGCAAGTCCTGCCTAATCAACTTCCTCTCCTTCTATGAGCAGGTATCCCACCTGGTGGATGATGGAAAGGCTGTTGACATAGTCTACCTAGACTTCAGCAGAGCCTTCGACACAGTCTTCCGAGGTTGGATTGATGGGCAGCGGCCAATGGGATGAGGTTCAACATGGCTAAGTGCTGGGTCCTGCGTTTTGGTCACAACCCCATGCAATGCTATAGGCTTGGGGGAGAGTGGCTGGAAAGCTGTACAGAGGAAAAGGATCTGGGGTTGTTGGTCGACACTTACCTGAACATGAGCTGGCAATGTGCCCAGGTGGCCAAGAAGGTCAATGGCATCCTGGCTTGTATCAGGAATAGTGCAGCCAGCAGGACCAGGGAGGTGATTGTCCCCCTGTACTCAGCTCTGGTGAGGCCACACCTCGAGTACTGTGTTCAGCTTTGGGCCCCTCACTTCAAGAAAGACATGGAGGCCTTGGAGCATGTCCAGAGAAGGGCTATGAAGCTGGTGAAGGGTCTGGAACACAAGTCCTGTGAGGAGCAACTGAGGGAGCTGGGGTTGTTTAGTCTGGAGAAGAGGAGGCTCAGGGGAGATGTTATTGCTCTCTAAAACTACCTGAAAGGAAGTTGTGGGGTGCTGGGGATCAGCCTCTTCTTGCAGGTAACTAGCAATAGGGCTAGAGGGAAAGGCCTCAAAATGCACTAGGGGAGGTTTAGGCTGGGAATTAGAAAACATTCCTTCTCAGAAAGAGTCGCCAGACATTGGAACAGATTACTCAGGGAGGTAGTGCAGTCACCATACCTATGGGTGTTTCAGAAAGGTTGGATGTGGTACTTAGGGGCATGGTTTGGTGGGTGACAGTGGTGGTAGGGAGATCATAGTATCATAGAATCGTCAAGGTTGGAAAAGACCGTCAAGATCAAGGGAGATCAAGATCCTGATGAGGAAGGACTGAGAGACTCGGGTCTCTGTGGGAGACAGAGGGATTTGGCCAACCTCTTTTCAGTGGTTTGTGGGGACAGGACAAGGGGCAATGGCCAAAAAATGGAGCACAGGAAGTTCCTCACCAATATGTGAACAAACTTCTTCATGGTAAGGGTGACAGAGCACTGGAACAGGCTGCTCAGGGACGTTGTGGAGTCTCCTCTGGAGATACTCAAGACACCCCTGGACGCCTACCTGGGCAACCTGCTCTGGGGAACCTGCTTTGGCAGGGGTGTTGAACCTGATGATCTCTCAATGTCCCTTCCAATCCCTACAATTCCGTGCTTCTGTGATCATCTGGTCCAACCATCATCCTACTAAAAATAAGAAGCTAGATGGTTAGACCAGATGATATTGGAGGACTTTTTCAACCTTAATGATTCTATGGTTCCCTACCTGTAACGGTAGGAAAGTTAAATTAAAGTAGTATAACTGAATTTCTGGAGAAATTTGGACTGTCAAGTTGACTTTTCAAAGCCAAAGTATACAGTCTTATGCATATGACATCAAGTTAGGTGTGTGTGTCGATCTGCTCGAGAGTAGGAAGGCTCTGCAGGAGGATCTGGATAGGCTGCACCGATGGGCTGAGGTCAACTGCATGAAGTTCAACAAGGCCAAGTGCCGGGTCCTGCACCTGGGGCGCAATTACCCCAAGCAGAGCTACAGGCTGGGAAATGAATGGTTGGAAAGCTGCCTGGCAGAGAAGGACCTGGGAGTATTGGTTGATAGTCGGCTGAATATGAGACAGCAGTGTGCTCAGGTGGCCAAGAAGGCCAACGGCATCCTGGCTTGTATAAGAAGCAGTGTGGCCAGCAGGTCTAGGGAATGATTGTTCCCCTGTCCTTGGCTCTGGTGAGGCCGCACCTCGAATACTGTGTTCAGTTTTGGGCCCCTTGCTACATCGAGGTGCTCGAGTGAGTCCAGAGGAGGGTGACGAAGCTGGCGAGGGGTCTGGAGAACAAGTCTTACGAGGAGCGGCTGAGGGAGCTGGGTTTGTTCAGCCTGGAGAAAAGGAGGCTCAGGGGTGACCTTATCGCTCTCTACAGGTACCTTAAAGAAGGCTGTAGCGAGGTGGGGGTTGGTCTGTTTTCCCATGTGCCTTGTGACAGGACAAGGGGGAACGGGCTAAAGTTGCACCAGGGGAGTTTTAGGTTGGATGTTAGGAAGAACTTCATTACCGAGAGGGTTGTTAGGCATTGGAACAGGCTGCCCAGGGAAGTAGTGGAGTCTTCATCCCTGGAGGCCTTTAAAAGATGTTTAGGTGTAGATCTTAGGTTTAGTGGAGGACTGTTAGTGTTAGGTCAGAGGTTGGACTCAATGATCTTGAGGTCTCTTCCAACCTAGAAATTCTGTGATTCTGTGATAATAAGAAGAAGCTATTGCATATATTTACATTTCTGTTAGGTCAGAGGTTGGACTGGGTGATCTTGGAGGTCTCTTCCAACCTAGACAATTCTGTGATTCTGTGATTCAAGACAACCACAGTCTTACTGATTTCTTGTATGCATTAAAAGTATTCCTACACCCATAGGGAATTCCACAAAATACAGGTCTGATAACTTCTCATTATTTGTTAAATGCAGCTTTTATTTTCTTATAACTCTTATAATTACCTGTCCTGGTTTCAGTTAGGATAGAGTTAATTTTCTTCCTAGTAGCTGGTAGAATGCTGTGTTTTGGCTTAGGATGAGAAGAGTGCTGATAACAGCCCGATGTTTTAATTGTTGCAGAGCAGTGCTTATACCAAGCCAAGGACATTTCAGCTTCTCATTCTGTCCTGCCAACGGGCAGGCTAGGGGTGCAGCAAGAGCTGGGAGGGGACAGACCCAGAACAGCTGACTCAAACTGGCCAAAGGGATATTTCATACCATCTGCTGTCATGCTAAACAATATATAGGGGTGGCTAGCCGGGGGGAGGAGGGCTGGACTGCTCAGGGATAGGCTGGGCATCAGTCAACAGGTGGTGAGCAATTGTGTTGTGCATCACTTGTTTTGTACACATTATTATTAGTAGTACTATTATCATCATTATTGTTATTATTGTCATTATTGTTTTCTTGTCTCAATAAACTGTGTTTATCTCAACTCACAGGCTTCACTTTCCCATTTCTCTCCCCCATCCCAGAGAGGGAGGTGGGACGGTGAGTGAACGGCTGTGTAGTGTTTAGCTTCCAGAGGTTAAACCACAACATTACCTTATCCATATATAGTCATATGTCTTATTCACTTTTTGCTCATAAATGTCATTAAATGTCATATAAAATCTCTTACCCATAATGTTCTCTTCAGAGCTAAGGGTACTTTTTTTTTTTTTCTTTTTTTTTTTTTTTCAGTAGAAGAACTTCTGTTTCACTTCAATATTCTTTCCCAGTACACTTGTTTTATGCATGTTGAATATTATACAAGATGATTCCTCTAGGCCAGTAAATTAATTCTTAACATTCCAATATCTAAGTTTCTTGAAAATCATGGGGAAGAGGGGGAGAAATGAAGGGGGAGGGAGACGTGAACCCTAACAAGAATGTGTGAGAGGGCTAACACTTAGTAAGAAGGCTGTAATATCACACCTGGAATGGAGAGGAAAATACTGCATTAGCATTAAATGATTAACTTGCAAAATATTAAAGTTATTAATATGGTAATAGCAAAGAAAACGTTGTGTTTTTTATATTGTATTGAAATGTGTTTGATGGCTCATAGGTGGTTCTTATAGGAAACTTATTGATCTGTGCCAAATATTATGTTGTTACCTGTAATTAGTATAGGTAATCAGCATAAATTTCTCCTTAACTGTTTTTGTGTGAAAAACTGTGACAAAGAAGAAAATGGTATCTTTCTCAAAAGCTGACTGAACTAAACTTTTGAATTTACCATTTATGGAAGTGTTGTGGAAAGAGCAGTCAACATTTAGAGATTTTGTAGAATCACTTGATGTTTAATAAAGGTTATGGGATAAAATGTGGCGGTTCACACCAAAGAAGGGTTCTAAGCTAAATCTAGTAAAGACTTGGCATAACCCTCTGTAATCAAAGGAGGAAAAATGCACGTTACCATGTTTCAGATCAGTCTTTTAAAGTTCTACCAAAAGATAAATAAATATTTGTGAACACCTGCAGAAATATTTAATGTATGTTATTGTGATTAAGAGGATAACTGTTTGAGTGACTGACCTGAAAGAGTAAACAGCTTAAGAACTTAGAATCATTTATCTGTTGCAGGTAGACTTTGTTGTTGTTGTTGTTGTTTGTTTGTTTGTTTGTTTTTGTACTCATTAAAAAAAGAAAAGTAATAGCATTTTAATATGCCATCACTTTTGAGAGATTACAAAGGTCTTCTGACTGAGGAATCACACTGAGTCACAGATACAGCATTAGCCACAATCCCTGACACGGAGTTCTGATATGATCTTGAATGAGTCACTTAGGGAACATGTGCAGTAAGCAATACCAAGATGTAATTGAGCTAACTTGAAAATCAAAAGTGACGTAGATATTAGGGACATATTGCTAATTAGCTGAAACATAGTATTGTACTGCATAGTTATATTAGCTAACATTTCTGCACCATTTCTACAATAGCAGTCATGAAACTACACACCTTTTTTCTTCCATATTTCTCCTCTGCTTCTCATTTAAGTTAAAGTAGTGTTTTTCTGGGATGTATCAGATAATTTGTAGCTAACATTTAACCAACATGCCATTGACAGAGCACTGTAATTCAAGATGTAGACATAGAATCAGCCCCTCTGAGACTTAACTGTAAGAGTGGGATCACATAGACTTTCTTAATCTCATATGCCTGTCTGTCATTTCTATCTTTATTGTAAATTGATTGCATTGCGATTTCTACAACTTGTGTATTACTATATAGATATCTCTGGATCTAATGTGCACTGTAATTGTTCTGCTGTGACTGTGACAATTCATTCAGACCAGAATACAAAAGACATGAAGACAGAAGTGTATATCAAACATCCAGTTTGGAAAGAAGGTGGAAAAAGTCTTCTAGGTGAATAGTCTCTATAGTCTTCTAGGAAGACTATAGGAAGAATACAGAGACTATAGAGACTAGGAAGTCTATACTAGGAAGACTATAGAGACTAGGAAGTCTCTAAAGTCTTCTAGTCTCTAATAGTCTTCTAGGAAATATAAATGGCATATTTTTGCTTCAAAAGATTTGGTATTGGGTATGTGCCCAAATAAAGAATTTCATAAATTAGGTTTCCTTTCCCTTTCCCTTTCCCTTTCCCTTTCCCTTTCCCTTTCCCTTTCCCTTTCCCTTTCCCTTTCCCTTTCCCTTTCCCTTTCCCTTTCCCTTTCCCTTTCCCTTTCCCTTTCCCTTTCCCTTTCCCTTTCCCTTTCCCTTTCCCTCCCTTCCTCCCTTCCTCCATTCCTTTGATATCACAAATCTACATGTTATCTAATAGGAGATAATTAACTTTTGTTCATCATATATATGCCAAGAAGTATGATGTGTGTCTGAAATCTCTGTTTATGGAATGTGATTCATCTCACCTGTAGCCATCTGAGCTAAAACTGGATAGATCACTCTTTGTAGTTTCCTATGATACTGCAATGGATGGCACTTGCTTAAACTAGATGTCTAACTTTTAGATGGATAAAATTGGTTGAAATGAATCTTATCCTGTGGTACTATATGTTAGACTAAGAATTAGTAGCATAAAGGTTAAGAAAAATGAATCCTACATGAGTTAAACTGAATGATATCAATTTCTTTCAGCTTTGGAAAATCCATTTCTGTACTGGCCATTTCTATTAACCTCTAGCTCCCATTTATTTTATCACACAAGAATCTGTCTGTTTTCCTTTCAGTCAGTTCCTACTGTACTCATTATTTTCTTTTTTCTTTTAACAAAAGCAGATCCATCCTCTAGCTCATGCTACTCTCACTCCAGTTTTGAGTGTACCACTGCCTGATTATCTCCATTCTCATTCAGGGCAGTAATCACTGAAGGTTCCCTTGGACCTTTTTTTATTTTTACTTTTCCCCATTCTATTACCTCATTTTTTCTGACCGTATACAAGATTTTATGCAGAGGAAACTCACATCACCAAATTTAAAGAACTAGAGTGGGATTTAGTCTTACAGCTGTCAGAGTAGTTTAAGCTGATACAGACCTTGCTGACCAGGGCTTTCATAGCTTTTTTTGTACCTTTCTGTGACTATATAGCATGGCTTTCATATGCACCAAGAAATATGGGATGGCAATTCTTTCTGCTTTCTTATATTAAAAGGCGTTGTCCCGTCTCTCACAGAAAATGTCAGAACCTTCATATTATTCGTTGTAAGCAAATATATTTCTTGAAGACATATTTCTTCAATAGCCAGTTCACTTCTATAAGTGTGTGATAAAAGTATGTGTTTTTTTCTGGTAGCCTGGGTATTTTCTTGAGCTGTTCACAGTTACAGAACTTAAAATATAAATAAATTAATTCCTTTGTAATTACATCAGTTCAGTTAATTGTAAATTAACCTCACAAGTTCACAGAATCACAGAATTGTAGGGGCTGGAAGGGACTTCGAGAGATCATGGAGTGTCGTCGTCATCATCATCCCCGCCCCCCCTGCCAAAGCAGGTTCCTTAGAGCAGGCTGCCAGGTAGGCATCCAGGCAGGCCTTGAATATCTCCAGAGAAGGAGATTCCACAACCTCCCTGTCCCAGTGCTGTCCCAGTGCTGTCCCAGTGCTCTGTCATCCTCACTGTGAAGAAGTTCTTTCACATGTTGGTGCTGAACTTCCTGTGTTCCATCTTGTAGCCATTTGCCCTTGTCCTGTCCCCACAAACCACTGAAAAGAGGTTGGCCAAATCCCTCTGTCTCCCACACCTCAGGTATTTATAGAAGTTTTGCTGTTTGTTTTAAGAAAACATAAGAAGACTACTGTCTCTGAAAGATCTATAACTAATGACTATTATGGTGATGACAGGGACATCTATGGAAACATTTCATTTGGGAACAAATACACTTGTGTGCATGTATGTATATTTACATTAAAATGCTATGCCAATAGTAGAATACATATTTACATTTTCAAGTACATATATGTGTGTTTTTATATATGTAATATTTTTATCAACTACAATCAATCTAGTCTAAATTTCCATTTTATGATGACCTCGTGTCTGTGTATTTCACATCCCTTAAGTATAGGGAAAATTAATGTTAATAATAATTACAGATAGGAGCTTCAACTTAGTAATTCATAACATCCATGCCAATTATATTATTTTATTATTATATTACTTTATTACATTATTGTCAATTACTGAAATTATAGTACTAAGAACAGCTGATGTTGCTCAGAGGAATTTAAAAAAGCATAGTTTAACATAGCAACATTTATCATTAGCACATTATTAGAAAGTTTTATGTCAGGATTAAAACATACAGATTTATATATAAATGCCAGAAGAAAATAATTAAATATTTAAACATACTTTTAAAATATGAAGTATGTATGATGTTACTTTTAGGAACAGGAGGGTAGAATGTTGCTGGAGGATTTGTTACTTATTCCAAACAGTTTCTGGTATTTGTGACAATTAGTTGTTAGCTGCGGGTGAAATTTTAAATTTTTGCGGGTTGGCTTGTACTCATGCTTGGCACCCAAAATCTGAATTTAGTTAATGGTAAAAGCAGGTGCTTTTTTTCAGCTACTGTGATCTCAGTATGGTTATTTACCTGAGAATTTGATGTTAATTCATGCGGTTTTCTTCACACCTCAGTTTTCTAGTGTCTTTGGCCACTGTAACTGAAGAAGCTAAGACTTCAGTGAGACTGATGTGTCTTCATACTTCCATAAAAATGAACTGATTTAGAGTGCAGTAGAATGAAAGTATGGCTACTAGGATGATCAGTAAAATAGACAAACTTTTTTAAACTTTTTTTTTTTTTTTTTTTTTTTTCCCAGAAACAAAAAGCAAATAATCTATCTTCACAAAAGCATACAAATGTTTGATATAGTTCAGTTCTCAGTTCTTTAGAAGTTCTTTTCAGGAAGAAAAAAGCCAGGAACAAAATTTTCATAAGATAAATATTTATAAACTGATCAGGATGAAATTTCAAATGGAAACTGGAAGACATTCCACCACCAAAGTGAAATTTCAGAACAGCCTTCTAACATGAAGGGAAGGAATGAGAAGATTGCAGGAGCTATTCTGATTTGTAAAATAGGTGTTATGTAAATATTTGCTGTCATAGCAGACAAATGAACTCGGTGTGGTCTACTGTCTCTAGATTTTATTTCTGGCAGTTATACTAACACTATGCTTTCATTTTCAATAGATTTGTTTCCAGTTTATGGCAGCAAAAAGTGAATTAATGAGCCATATTCTTCTTGCACTTTTACAAGCTCAAGGAAAGATACTGATGTAGGTTCTCCTTAGTGCTCCAACTTGTGAACTCCACTATCAGTCTTGCTTCCCTAATAATTTTGGAAATAATATGTTTCTATGTCTTGACTTAATTAGCTCTACAGAATAGTTGAACTGGCAAAATATTAATACTTAAACAATGACGCTGCCACAATTGAGAGAGAATGAGAGAATTTTCAACTTTCTGTCTCCTCAAATTATAAATTAAACAAAATTCTGTAAGTTAGGGAAATAATAAACCCACAAACCAAATATTTTCTTTATTGTATCCTCTCATAAAAGAAAACTGTATGACTCAACTTTTCACCAATAGGAATACCATCTTCTGTCCTGGAGTCAGGTATTGTACTTCAGTGTAGAAATTATCCAAAGCTAAGGATAATAATAAGTGCTCAAGCTAGTATTTTCGTTGTTGTTTCTTTTTCTTTGATACTGATGTTCCTAACTGCAGTGTTGTTTTGCTGGTTTTGTTGTTATTTATTTGTTTGTTTTGAAACAGTAGGATATAAATGTGAATTGACAAGCACATAATGACATTTTTGGAGACAGAAAACCCCAAAGTTTTTTTTCATATATTTCACTGAAGTAGTGTACAGGTACACAAACAGAAATACAGCACTAAAAACTACCAAAAACTCACATGGTGAAGTACTTACTTTAAAACAAGCAAACAAACAAACAAAAAAGCTGGAAGGGGAAATGAGATAAACAAGCAAAGGCAGAAACAACAGCATCACTGGAACATTCGAGATTTAAACTTTTGATAGCCATCTTAAGCTTTTCAGAGCATGAAGTAGAGGAAAATTGGCACACCACCTTTTATTTTCCTTCAGTTACATACACATTTTCATTTAGTCACAAAGTGTACGCATGTGTGGCCTGTAAACAGCACCAGCAGTGTGATTCTGATGTACAGCCTACAGTGACTATCCAAAGTAAACGTGTAGGTACAGACAATAATTCTCCAAACAGATGAACTCTAGATGACTTGACTGCAGTGAAATTTGGTTCCTAAAAAAAGAATGGCAAAAATCAAAGAAAGGAAAATCTTCCAGTTGCTGAGTCTGTAATGTGGAATGTTCTAGAAGAATGAATTATATCATAATTGAATACATTAAGTAGTCTAACCTCAGGAATATCAGATATGAAGCAGACTCTACCTGCCTGATCCAACATACCATCTAATCAGTTTTATCTGAATACCTCCAGGAAGAATAAACACCTACCTTTTAAAATATGTAAATTAGATAATATATATTTATTATCTACATTTCTATCCACAGACCCACAAACTGAATACATGCAGCATTTATTTCATGTAAATAAACATAAAATTAGATCTCACTCAGTTAAAAAATGATTGATTCATAGCTATTTTCTAAATTTTGATTTGCTTTCTCCTTAAAAAATCATCTTGACAAACTTCACAGAAAAATCAGTACCTGCTCTGGAATGTCATCTTATTCCTCAGTTCACTCAGTGTTTGGTCTTTTTGTAAAATGATTCACTTCTGGCAAGATTTCTCTGGGAAGGCTAGTTCACAATTTGTATTTGAAAAAGGTAGTTCTCTGTGATTGCTCAGTGCTTCTTTGCTCCTGGATTCAAATCTTTCTTTTTCTGAGGTTTCCAAGATAAAACATGCAAGGTATGGAAGGTCAAGGAGTGAAAAAAATCCTAATATGCCATAATATTGAAGAACAGGCTAGAGAACAAATCAAATGAAGTAACTATAATTGTCAAGAAGTTGTTGATTTTCCACTGAGCAGGTTATTTTCCAATACTTTTTGTGCTATAGTTTCCTTTAGCTAATAAATGTGGATTATATTCAGTGTTCTGTGACACTTCAAAATAGATTTTATTTTATCCAAACTGTTGATCCATCATTCTCCTAATGATAATCAGAACAGATGATACTCCAGTGTCACAGAATATGAAAATCTGGTAGAAATATGGAATTTGCAGATACATACTACTAATAACAAAGTACTAATATTTTATTTTAGAAAAATAATTTTCAAATTAATATATATTTTTAAATATTTGTATATATATTGATCAGAAGGAAGTTAATAAATAAAACCTTTTAAAAGCAACAGAATTTAAACAAATGCTTAGGATATGTTTCAGGACTGCAAATAATTAAGTTATTCTGTGTCCTTCCAAGAGAGATATTGTAGCCAGTTGTAATGAAATGGTTGGAAAACAAAACAACAAAACAAAACAAAACAAAACAAAACATATTTTTAATTAAGAACATCAAAATATAAAGTGCTCATCTTTACCATGTTTTCTGATTTGGGACAAACTGGACAAAAGCAGGAACAGTGCCTCACCATTATGTTCCACCTTGCAAAAAATATTACTGTTTATAAATGACACTATCTAGGGCTTTGTCCTGGTTTCAGTTAGGATAGAGTTAATTTTCTTCCTAGTAGCTGGTAGAATGCTGTGTTTTGGCTTAGGATGAGAAGAGTGCTGATAACACCCCGATGTTTTAATTGCTGCAGAGCAGTGCTTATACTAAGCCAAGGACGTCTCAGCTTCTTGGTCTGTCCTGCCAACGGGCAGGCTAGGGGTGCAGCAAGAGCTGGGAGCGGACAGACCCAGGACAGGTAACCCAAACTAGCCAAAGGGGTATTCTATACCATCTGCTGTCATGCTAAACAATATATAGGGGTGGCTATATAGGGGGGAGGGGGGCCAGACTGCTCGGGGTTAGGCTGGGCATCGGTCAGCAGGTGGTGAGCAATTGCATTGTGCATCACTTGTGTGTACACATTATTATTAGTAGTACTATTATCATAATTGTATTATTATTATTATTATTATTATTATTATTATTATTATTATTATTATTATTATTGTTATTATTATTATTATTATTATTATTTTCCTGTCTTATTAAACTGTCTTTATCTCAACTCATGGGCTTCACTTTCCATTTCTCTCCCCTGTCGCAGAGGGGGAGGGGGGAGGATGAGCGAATGGCTGTGTGGTGTTTAGCTGCCGGCCGGGTTAAACCACGAGAGGCTTCTTGTTCTGATATATATATAAAATGACATAATTTAAAGGAGCTCATAGAAAGTCTTTTTTTCTTCAGTACTACACAGGGGTAGTAAAACACAAAACAGGGAATATATAAGTTAACTGTCAGTTACTCTGGGTCAGGAGAGGAGGAAGAAAAACTTAGATAAAGTCTTAAGAGTAAGTCTCATGAAGTAAATCAGAGCTGTTGATAATATATATGATAAAATACATGATCCTACCAATTATAGAATATACGCACAGCAACTATCTTTAATCACTACGTATCATATTTACAGAAACAGAGGTGGTAGGACAGTACTTGTGTGACATACAACCAATAGGCTAAAGCACAAGAAATAATAACTGTTTGATATTTTACTACAATGATTTATTTCTGTTTTTGAAACAGGTTTTTGTTTTAATGTCATCAATATTTAACCAGAATAAAGAAGTACTTATTCCTAGTTCTAAAATAATATAAATGTAGTAAACCTACAGGTAAAGCAAACTGATTTTTCTTTTTGATGAAGCAGTTCTCCATCAATAAAACCTCCTTTTATCTAAAACTTCATTTTCTGCAGGCATATATCAAATTGTGACAACATAATTTATAGGAAAAAAAATCACATGATATATGAACACATAGATTTTATCAACAAAATCAAAATATTTTACTCCAATACTATCAAAACTTCTCACTGCGATTTATTTTCCAAGTCTGTTAATTTATACTACATTGGATTTAGCACAATAAGGACATCAGAGATTTTGAAATTACATTAGAATGCACTGTGATCTCTTTTGAGGTGTTTAAAGGTTTTTGCTGTGATTCCAATGTCAACAAAAAACAGGGTTCAAAATACTTTTATTTTCTGTGGAATTGAATTAAAAGAATAATTATTTTTAACCGTTATTGCTTGAACTAATATTTGAACTATATTTGAACTACTAATATTTGAACAAACTTGGAGGCAAAAACAGCATCTAGAAGGCTTCTTTGCTTCCGTAATTTTATTCTGACCTTCTGAGAAATAGATGGCTGAACATGTAAAGAGCACACCATCTGGTATGGTAGTGCCAGGGACAGGACAGGAGTGTGCATATAGTTAGTTACAAACAGAAGAGGAGAAAACAGAACTTTGAGAACTGAAAAAAAATATACTTGTCCTTGACTTGACAGATGATGGGGTAAAAGAGATTGGAAAGAAATCTTTCCTTCCTGAAATGCCTTGCAGTGTCCTTAAACACTTTTATACCTCCTCTGTCCATTTCCTGTTTTCTTGACTTGAGATAACTCTCAGTTCCTCTGCTATGAAAGCTGTGAACTGTCTTTTAAACTTAAGAGCCTAAACTGGACAGCCGGACCATAATTTTGTAGGGCCAAAATTTGCTCCTATCTCGTGCACATGATACATAATTTACTTTTCTTTTGCACTTTGTAGGTTGTTTTTTTTTTTGTTGTTTTTTTTTTTTTTTTTTGGCTTTTTTTTGTGTGTCTGTGTGTGTGTTTATTTTTTCTGCCTTCTTCCCCAACAGGTTTTTTTTTTTTTTTTTTTTTTTGCACGTCTTGTTTATTTATTGCTTGGTAATCTTGCTTCAGTCCTTCAGATGAAGATTCAGTTAGGTTATCCCAAATGAATTGGGAATTCTTGGTGTTTAGACTTGAGAACTGTATGGATTTTCTTCTCTTTGTCATGCCCTAATAATAGCTGTTTTGCTTCCAGAAACATCTCAATTCATTTATCTTTATGAAAGACAGTAGTCTTAGGTATCTAAAAAGTTTTAGAGCCCATGAGGTTAAGCTGCAACCAAGTGGTAATTCTGAAAATTCTGACGCCTCTGAGAAGCTGCACAATGGATCCTAAAGGATTTCAGTTAAGGAATGAAGAGCTCCATTTAAGTTGAAAGCTCTTACAACCTAAAAGCAGATGGGGAAAAAAATAATATATAATAATAATTCCAAGAAAGAAAAAAAAAAGACATTGTACAAAGTAATGTTTTTTAAAAAAATTATTTTATGTGAAAAAGTAAGAAAGTGTAGATCATGTTATTTGTCTCATTTTCATACAAAATGAATTCGAATCACTTGGGATTCCCCCTTGTTTCTCTGCTTTCTGTGTGGTAATTAATTCAATGGGGAACTGTGGAGATCTTGTACACACAATATATGTGAACAGTTTGGCTACTAATTCAAGACTCAAAGAATAATTATGTCTAGGTTACAGCTGGGAATATCCATGACAGAAAGAAACACAGTCACCTCATGGAAATTCAATTTATTAGGTGACAAAACTGTATGAACTACAGAAGGCTAACAAATAGGCAAGAGGTATCACAGGTTATCATGACCTTCACTCCTTTGCCTTTAAGGGCCCAATCAACATGCCTTTCTAATAATGTGTCTTCAGATGAAGAGACTGAGTTCTCCAGTATCCTTCAGAACACTATGAGGAACACTATGATGTAACAAGGCTGAGCTGCCCTTTTCAATTTATTCTTGAAATCAAATAAGAAACAGTATTTGGAGTTTTGCAGGACATGTAGAGATAGATAATGATCCATAAACTAGCTGCAGTCTGCAGAGGCAGTGGGGATATCTTTGATTTTTTTCCTTGAATGTATTTATGCACAGTGTTCTACAGGATTTGGCCAGAGGTAGGAAGGAAAATGGATCAACTGTCTGTCCCTCAGAAGAGGTTTGAGAAGTGTATACTCCTTGAGCAGTCCCTGCTGAAGGAACAGCCTGAAGGTGGGTGTCTTAGCCAAACTTTAGAATTAATAAATCAAAAGGCAATGAAAATGCTATCAGTGGCCCTAGGGAATGTAACACAGTACATATTATTTATTTATTTATTTTTCCTGTACCAAGCAGTAAACTCCCATTTACCAAGTAAAGAATGCTGTAGTAACTCTCCAGATGCCTTTGCTTCAGCCAGACCTTCCTTACTCAGTCACTTCCCCATGTCCCTTGCCGCTTACCCATTCACCGTGTGACTTAACTTTGCATTTGTACTTTGAACCAGATTTTTCTTTTACTGTTTCCTGAAAGAATGTTTTCTTACCACTTTATTAAAGTATATAAACAAATATTATACATAAGAGCTTCTTTTGTTTTGCAAAACAAGTTTTAATATATCTTGTATTAGCAGAGGTTCAAAAACTAGATGTGGGTTCCTTTTGCATATTGCAGTAACTCTTTAGAAAGCTTTAGTGAAAATCCTTAATTATAAAATGCAATATATTACTAGTTACATTAAATGTTCATAAGTATTGTAAACATAATTAAGCTAAGATATGAACATGCATTATATTCAATTCTTGATTATTCACAAAATTCATCAACAGTTTCTATAAATATGCAGGCTTCAGAGTAGTTTTGTAGCAGGCCTTTGCTAGTGTGTTCACAGTATGAGACAGGAAAAACCTTAGTTCTGTAATAAAAGTTGTGATTTAAAGAAGTATTAAATAATATCTAGGTACTGTCTGGAATATTTTGTTACTTTTAATGTACTAACCTTACAGTCCCATACACAGTAGACTATATCCAGTGGTAACTGTAGAATATATTAATTAATCACTGTTAGCCCTCTCTTGGTCACCTTTTGGTGTCTTAAGTTAGAATTCATCATTATGGGAAATTCAACCTTGTACTTTGATAGATTTATAATTAATTTGATCGATTCAGTATCTTCATGTCAGTTCTCTGCAACCATGTGATATGTATAAGATGCAGAATATATTGAGGCATGGTGTATTAATTATGGAAAGAAAAAAATATATATATCTTTAGGTCAGATCAAGTTTAGAAGGTGGTACCTTAAGCCTTTCCATCAAGCCTAGTTCAGGTAAAAGAAAAGTTGCAAACTTGTAAGTTAAACAGAATTAAGAAATAATATTAATTTAGCAGGAAATACTTGATGTATATGTGTGGAGAAAACTAAGGGTGTGGGAGGTGGACCTCTACACACACTGATGTGACAATACAAAGTTCTGGAATGTACAGTCAGCTTGAAAGGGAGAGTTACAAGCCAGATTCAGCTTGGAAGAAATATACTTTTACTATGCAACCCTACACTAAAATAACAAATCTTTCCTCCCCAGACTGCAGTGGTTGTGCAGCTATACTGGCTCTGATCTTTGCAAGCCTTGGAAGCTCTGCACTGTGTTCAACTATGTGGTATACATTTACCCTAAGTGTTTGATTATCAGACAATTATATGTACCTGCACTTTCAGTACAGTTCAAAGACAATTTATATGTATATTCTTTACTGCATCAGAGGCATTCCTGATAAAGACAAAATAAGGCAAAAGTACTTTTCAGATTTGACTGTAATCATTTTGATTACATTTATTTTCAGAAACTTGAATTTTAATGAAATGAACTTTTGTGTCACACCACAAGATACCACCTAGAAACTGTAAATCTGTATTAATGAAGGACTGGTACATTTCATTTCTGGTTAATTTCTTTAGGGATTTTTGTTTGATTTGTTTTTTATTGCATTGAGACTTTTATTTTTATTTATTTATTTATTTATTTTTTGCTAGGCAATGACAGTTGTTTACATAGTTACCATTATAAGCTAGGCAGAAGCTGATATACAGCCACAGCAGTATGATTTCTAAGCATTTTTCCTCTTACTTGAACACATTTGTATAAAAAAGAACATGTTAGGCTTATGATAAAAATCATTGCTTCTATTTCTGTTACTTACTGATGTTGTGCAAAGAGGAAAGGATCAGGCTTATGTTTGCTATGACCTGTTATCTCTCCAAGACTTAAATTCTACACTGTATGTTTAGACACAATGAAGTTTGCACCAGGTGTTGTTTCTGGGAATGCATAGCACATGCAGAAAGCCAACTGCTGGAGGCCCTTGGGTCCATTTTGCCAGGGGTTGCTTTGGATAGTGACCCGGTGAGTGACTTTCAGTGAGGATATTAAGTTCATTGCTGATGTTCCTGAGTGTGTACCACAGGACTCTCAAGGATAAATAAAAGGCAAATTCACACTAAAAAGGACCCCTCCAGACCATCAAATTGATAATATCTATAAAGTTTACCACCTATAAATCACAGAATCACACAGAATCACAGAATTTCTAGGTTGGAAGAGACCTCAAGATCATCGAGTCCAATGTCTGACCTAACACTAACAGTCCCCACTAAACCATATCCCTAAGCTCTACATCTAAACGTCTTTTAAAGACTTCCAGGGATGGTGACTCCACCACTTCCCTGGGCAGCCTGTTCCAATGTCTAACAACCCTTTTGGTAAAGAAGTTCTTCCTAACATCTAACCTAATAAATTTTCATTTCAACCTAATAAAGTTTCATTTCTAGCCCAAATTAATGACAGTGGTTAGAATAAATAATGCATATGCATGGCGATATGTATGTATCGTTCTTTCTTCATTTCTCCATTCCTGTAAAATTGATGTTTGTCAACATTTTCAATTTATTCTAGATTTTGTTGTTGTTCTTGACAAAGTAGGTCAACAGCATAAAAAAAAAAAAAAAGAAAAAGAAAAAGAAAGAAAAAGTCTATGAATTGTTGCTCTTTGCTGCATTACACCCTCTGCTGCCCTATAGTTTTGTTACAGAGAGGAGCATGCTACAAGACTGCATAGATCTTAGAATCATCTAGACTTCCCTTTATGAGTATAACCCATTTGGAGTCTGAGTGCTTCAGCCAGACATTCTGAACTGAGCTTATTTACTCGGTCACTCTGTTGATCTCCTACCCAATTTTCCACTTCTCAGAGGAATTACATGTGCTTTAGCTTTGCATTTAACATTTAGATATTTCAAGTTTCAATGACTTTGGACTGAGTTGGTGGCTTTTCAGAGACAAAGAGTATTTCAGAGACACTTTAAATGGTAGCGTTCTGCAACCTTTTACTTCCACAGTTTGGGAGGAGAAGAAAAGACACTCTCTGGAACTCTTTAGAACCCACAAGTAAATCTCACTTGTGAGACATTAAGAAAAAGCAATTTAACTGGAGCCAGGGATTCCATTTTATCCCTCACACAGGTCTTTTGGTTTCTGCTTACCTAAACCATCTGAAGCTTTCATTCTGTTTCATGTTAATAACATCAACAACAACAAAAATAGTACAAATGAATAAAGAGTGACCAAAACACACTGAGATAACTGTGCTGTGACAAGGATTTGGGGACCAGATGGCAGTGTGGCCTGAATGGGCAAGATCAATCGCTTTTGATCTTCAGCAGTACTTTATTTCCAGAGTGCTGTGCTGTTTTGGACAATTAATATTATATTATTCATGAAATATAGCAAATTTAAATGAAATCCAAAGTTAATAAATGGTCATTACTATAGTAGAGATCTTAACAAGATTTTCAGCTCAATTAAATCATCTCAAAGACATGAAGACAGTTTGAAACCGTAAGTCTGAGTAGTCTGACAGCCTCTGCTCCCTGCATACTCTGAGCACATCCATTTGCTTCTTACACAAAAAAAGTACAGGACTTCCAAGGTACATTGAGAAAAGTTAAAACCCCTAACAAATTGGAAAGAAACCTCTTTTGCAAAGGGTTTATATACCTTCCCATTTCCCTTGGTCTGCTGCATTCCTCACCCCCTATTCCTGACCCCAGAAGTCAGTTCTGGAAGAAGACTGTAGGAATAAGGCTTCCCTTGAATTCCTGGAAAAGGCTGTCTTTGCTTTACACTATGCACAGAGAAAGCAAAAGAAATACTGCATACCCCCTCAAGGTACCTAACATTTATTTACAAATGGTAGGATTTTTGATGTTTAAAATATAATTTCTGTGCAATTCAGTCTATCCATACACAATGTAATCTACCTTATCTGTAAGACTTGCATGTGCACACAAGACGATCTAACTTTTTCAAGACTACTATTTTAAATTCCACTTTCTCAGAAAAAAATGGTGCTATGTAAAAGCCACTGGGATTTGATATCAAATAGTCTATGGTTCTAAGAAGAATCAACGGACCTCTAGAAAATTGCTTATTTTTCTCTTCCCAGATTCCTTTTTTTCAATAAGCTTTTTTCTAGATTTACTCTACTGAATCTGCATACTCTAACTTTCAAAACAATCCAACCAAATGTCCATGCTTTTGAGCATTAGTCAACCTCGATGATGAAAGCACTGAGTCCTCACTGTAGGAGACTGATATGCTTCTTTCTCAGGGACAGAGAGAGAGGGACATAGACAACACAAATATAGTAAGATTGAGACGGCTGAAGTGGTCGAAGAACAATCAGTACTAGATAAATATCCTAATAACTCGACTTCCAAACGTACCCGAAGCAGAAACGTGCAGAGAAGACGTCCAAAACTCCACTAGGTGGAGCTAAAAAACTAGCCCTAGCGTCGGTGAGCTTCATGGGGTTCTGCTCCTGCCAGCTATAGGTCTATAAGAGCTTTGTCCTGCTGAGCCCATTTGAAGGACCCTAAAGCAGCTTCTTGGCTAACCCAGCTCAGCTGCTCGAGACACAGCACATGCAGCCTGAGGCTTTTTCTTAGATCTAGTATCTGGTCAGAAAGCTTGACACTTGTTTTGGTTTTGTTTGTTTCATTTTGATGTTTTTGTTTTTACTTCATTTTGTTAAAAACAAAACAAAACAAAACAAACAAACAACAACAACAACAACAACAACAACAACAACAAAACACAACAAAAAAACATAGTTAATTTACTTTGGCAAATAGCATGGAATGAACTTTTATACAAAATGGAGGATAATTTCTAGAGGAAATTCCAAGAAAAACTGTATCTAAAAATTCATAAAGTTTATGTCCACTGAGTTTGTGTATAGACAATGCTATGTTGTCTGTTTTTAATATTGCAATATCTGCAGAATTACTTGCTGGGATTGGAGCCTCACTGTACAAACACTGTATAGACAAGAATTGATTGGTGAGCATTTGCTTTAGGAAAACAAAGAAAGAAACAAACAAACAAAAAACACTTATTTTTCAGGTTGTAAGCATTAGAAAAGACCAAGAGGAGAGTGATATATTTAAGGGTGACAGCAGGTTTTGAGTAACAACTACCATTGACATGGGACACATCACTTCTGAGAAGCCACTGATGCTATTGTACCATCTACTGATTGTGCTGCTACTTCAAATAAGGCTGCATGAAGGCTGGCTAAATTATTTTTGAAATACCATCTTGGAGGTAGTTTTCCTTTCTTAAGGTCCCAAGCAGTAAAAGCAATTGAAGTAATAATAACACAGTCAAATAGATGTAATTTGAAGGCAAATAGGCTGGAAAACTGATAGATTTCTCTCCTAAACAACAGCGGATAGTAAGAGAGGAAAAGGAAGAAAGGAAGAAAAGGAAAAAAAGGAAGTGAGATAAGGGTGTAATAAAGAGTACTAAATCAAGTGACATAACATGTAATTGCAAATCATAGACCAGTGAGATAAAATCAGAGATGAATTTTCTAGAAACTAAGTGCTGAAATTATTCTTTCTTTCACAAATGTTTTGTCATTTTTCCAATATCCTCTTATAAAACCAAAACATGAAGTTAAAAAAGGAAATGGGTGAAATTTTCAGAAGTTCTTAACTCATTCATAACCACAATTTTTGCTGCAAATTCCTGTGATATATGCTACCAAATTGTTAAGAATGTTGAAAATTCAAATATTTTTAATACTCAAGTCTATGGGATATTTCTTATGTAAGAAATGTTCATTTTCCCACATATCTTCTTTTCCTTTTATTTATTTTTACCTTTTTTTTTCCTTCTACCAGTCTTTCAGAGATTTTCTCATTATTACTTCTTTGCAGACTTTATTTGAATGTATTTAGAAAATCATTTTATTTAGAAAAGAAATAATATTTATTTGGGGAGTTCTTAAACATTTCATGTCCTCTTATGATGATGAGAAGAAGAAGATATACAGTGCTGATTTGGACATCCTATGTGCCACTGTCTTACCAAAACACTGACTACATTACATAGTGGGTAGAGGCTGAGTACTCTGGAAAGAATACAAGTTTTATATGCAACAGAATTTTAAAGAATTTAATGTAGCTGGACATAAAATTGCCACTCCAAAATCCTAATGAGCCACAAGTTTAATAGCCAGAGTGGGCTAACATTCTCTCTAGTTCTTCTTTCTGAAACATCTCTGTAAAAATGTGGAATTTGATCGTAACAAGTAGCATTTTAAAAGATTACTTTCCATTTTCAGAAACACTACATGCGGCATTTCTATTAGTAAATTAGAGACGTGATCTGTTTTCTTTGAAATCAGTGGGAAGAATGATTTTAATGACAACAAAAATCTCTTGAGAATTAGATGCTCTTCCAGTGCTTGACTGAAGGCTTTAGCAACTATGTGAACATCTGTGTAAATAAAAATCAAATCAGAAGAAAATTCACAGGCTATTCTAAATAAATATAAGAAAGTAAAATTCTTTTGTGGTATAGGTTAAAAGTTGCTTTTACTATCTTATGTCAAGTCAAAAAGGAAAAAATATACTTGCACCAACAAGTGTTCTGTATCATACTTACGATCCTTTGACTTGTAGAGGAAGGGATTATTTGGGATTCAAATTATTTATTTCACTTCTACCCAGACTCCCATAGCACAACAGAGATATCAGCTCATATGAGTTAGCATATTACCTAATAACAGTCTAGATTAACAGTCTAGATTTCTTTTTTTCTGACTACTCAAATCCCATTGTGTTTTGCTGTGATGGTGTAAGTATAAAGCAGTAGCATTCTTAACTTGTGGTGATAAAGCTGCAGGCAGTGTAAGGGTGAAAAGTTAAAGAATACTAAGGTGAAAGCCAAACATTACTACCAGTGCCTTACAGTCTTGTGTTTTAATGACAAGAGGTATGGAGTTACTGACAATTTTGCTAAATGAAATCAAGAAAGAAGAGAAAGCAGGTTGTGAAGTCAAGAATACTACAGACAACCTGTTGAGCTCTGGAGAGTAATGTGACAAATACAAGGTCTGTGGAAAAAAAGACTTTGCCAGATACTGTGATCACAGCTTCTACCCAGGGAAGCTTGAAAGCTACATTGCTAACTAGGCAAGAAATTGTATTGACCTTTTCACTGTATTACAAGCTGATGTAAGTGATTGCTATTGAAATTGATTTTGGTAGCATCACAGAAGACTTGTTTCTGTTTTTCATTGTGTGTTTGTCCTTTTAACAGTTTGAACTCATCTTAGTCTTGTGTAACAATATACCTTTGCTAAAACTGATTAAACTATATTGATTAATCATGACCTTAAACCTATATACAGAAAAGCAAACCAAAATAATCTCTTCTGAAAAAATAGCACAAGGTTCGTATGCTCACTTATACTTGGACTTTCTCACTTCAGCACTTAAATTCCACAACATGCTTTCAGAAAAAAAAAAAAAAAAAAGATAGGAAAATGCCTCAGTGTAAAATTTATCATCATGCTTTTAATATGATCATGAAGCAATTCTTAAATAAAATAAAATAAAATAAAATAAAATAAAATAAAATAAAATAAAATAAAATAAAATAAAATAAAATAAAAGGTGTTATGCCCTTAAAACTCCTAAAAGAAGGCCTAAACATATTTTTTACTGCAAATCATGCAGACAAGGCTAGCTTACCATAGAAACAAGTAGCAGCAGAACTGGGAAACTTGATTGATGTTAAATGTACTTACTGCACATGGTTCTACTATATTAAGTACTATGACAGCCCAATGACATATATATATGAATTGCAATTTCTTTTAAAAAGAATGAATCAGAACACTTTTATAATATTATATTATAAGTTTATAAATATATAAAATATATGTATATATAATTATAATTATAATTATAATATATAATATATAATATAATATATAACAATATTGTTCTTGCTTTTAATATGGCAACAAAGTACAAATGGTGATGAAATTTAATTGAACATCTGCCTTTCTTTTGTATTTTATGTGTAACAGGATGAAGAAGAAAAATACATCAGGGAAACCCCATGAATGCTCCACAGTTTAAAGCCTTCTTGTGAGATTATTCAGATCTCACAATTAAAAAATCTGTCAGATGCAGATCTCCTGTATAGCACAGTTATTTAATCTGCTTTTCTCAAGATTACCTACAGCAGTTTGAGAACTAAAGGAAGGTTCTAATTTTTTTTTTTTTTTTGCATTATTAAGAGATAAGGTGTAACACGATATTGAATGAGTATTTCTAAGACTCTGTTGCTATTCAACTATTGTAATTATGCCAGATTATGATGTGGAATCATCTATTATCATATATAATGATAATTCACAATGTTACATCCAGAAAGAAAAATAATTCTGCTTAAAAAAAAGTATGGTGTGGCATAGCAGTAGCTCATGATAAAACCTGCATATGGACTTTGCCACCAGCAGAAGAGAGAAATTCTTGTATTATGTTCTAGTAGTGACTTAGTGGTAGTAGTTCACCAAATGAATAACATTATCTGATGTCTAATAAGTTTTACTAAATGTTACAATGCTGTAGGATTCGTTAAAATGTTCTCATATCAGAGGATACCTGGTATACTTCCACAGTGAAATACATGCCTCTGCAAACACAGCTATGTGGCAAGAAAAGGCAATAGCACTGAGAGGAAAAAGAAAGAAAGTATTTTGTCATCTTGAAAAAATGTATATATATATACAAGAGTGTTAATTTTTATCGTTGGTTTCCAGTGAGATCTTGCCTGTTCCTGTCCCTAAAACTATTTGATTTGACAAGGAAAGTCATCATAGTCCTAAATTGCAATAACAGAATAGGCACGTTGGGCATTAGGGACAGAATAATTTATAAATCATCTGCAGTAAGAGCTTATAAGCAACTACTGCCAACACTACTTAATTTTCAGTGATGAGAGATGATGACAACTGCTGCATCAGCTCTAGGGTGAAATTCCCTACAGTGTTCTTTTCAGAAGCACCGGGAGGAAAAAAAATCCATGTCAATGGCAAATAAAAAAGAGTTGATACTTCTCTCCACTGTAATAATAATAATAATAATAATAATAATAATAATAATAAAATGTTCTCATTAATTGCAGCACAAATCATAAACAGGCTCTTCAAGTTTGATTTTGCTGATGTTTCAGCAGAAGATAGAAAATTCAAAATCACAGTTTATAAATAGATAGGCAAAAAGTGTGTGTAATGCTGACTCTATTAAGTCAAATGATTCCATGGGACTTGCATTATATCTTGTATCTGTTATATATTTTTACCTGTACCAAAGAGTTGGCTTATGCTAAGCAAACTTAAAAAAAAAAAAAAAAAAAAAAAAAAGACACATGACTCCCTATGTATAGGGAGGATATTTCAAGGTTCATATTAAAATACTCCCAGGTAGATTGCTTTCCTTAATCTGAGCACATTAACTTGAATATAGCAACTGTAACGCAGTTTTGATAGTAATACAGAAAACAAAAAATATATATATATTTGTCTTGCCAAACTAGTAAAACCGTCAGATGAGATCAGGTTAATACTGAATATGTTCCAGTAAATGATTGTCTGCCTAAGGTAATACATAGATGAATTAGATACAGGCATCAGAAATCTCAAATTGTCACCGAAACACAGGAGAACTGTGCCTTCCCTTGAAAACAACCTTTTATGAGATATAAACATAAACACAGAAAGGCAAGTCTGAGGGTAGGTTTTCATCAAGTTATAGCTTTTGTACATAAAAAAATAAAAATTACAATACAAATTTTGCAACATTATAACTCTATTTTGCATCATTTTTAAGTAATTACCTGTCTGTGCTAAATCATGAGCCTAAAAATGCATGCACTGTTATCAGTATAAATATTCACTTTCTTTCTTGATACACAATTTCATTTGTAAAAGAAAGAAGACTTTCTGTAGTAAATTTGGGGAAGCTGTGTAATAAAAGTATCCTTTTATTAACATACATACAATGGGATGCTAAAAGAAGCAATCTTGATTTTTATGAAGAGCAAATATATTATCTATTTTAAAAGGCCATTATAAAACTCACTGCTCATGTTGATTTCTTCCTCTAGATCCTTCTGTTTCTGTAGTCAATGGAATTTTTATCTGTAACACAAAGGGAAGTGTTTGTATTACTATAAAACTGATTAGAGATGATAGAAAGAGAAGAAAAATAAGAAATTATGGTAAAAAAAAAAAAAAAAAAAAAAAGAAGGAGAAGCCTTAAATAATGAAATAATGATTCAGACTTAAGAGTACTCCTTAAGATATTATTCAGGCTGCAGTTTATTGTTTTGTTTTGTTTTGTTTTGTGTTTGTTTGTTTGTTTCTCTCCATGCTCTCTGCCATAATTTAAAAAACAAGTTTCCATTGGATTTGGAAAGATACATTGAAAATTCAAATGGTGTAGATTCCTATCCAACATCCATTGCAATCAAATGGAATACTCATAGTGTTTTATGTGGCCATTGAATAAGGTTGTAATTACCGAATAAATCAGCAAGACAACATATGTGTTGAAGTCTACAGCAATCAGGTTGACCATATCACTGGACTTTATTCTGCGACACTCAAGCGAATCAGTAGTTAAGCAATTTCCTACTTCTTTTTCATGGAATTAAGTTCTATCTTTCTATCTTCACAACCCCTCTGGAAGGGAATTATTCTCCATATACTTTTCTACAGTTCAGAATTCTTTTATGATTTTTTTTTTTCTTTCAATGAAAGAATGAAATCTGGCACATTGGATTCCCTGAAATTATTGTGATTTTATTTTTAACTCTTGAAGCAAAGCAAAGCAAAACAAAACAAAACAAAACGTTTTTGTTTGGACACCAGGAAAAACATCCAAATCATTATAATTCATCCGTAGTAGGATAGGTAGGATAGAAGACTCAAATTCTACCAAGTTTCACATAGCAACAGTAAGTGAAGGCTAGAGTTCTTGCAATGTTCAACTAAGAATAGCAGCACTTTCCTAAATGACTCTAAAATAAATATTCTATTAACTCTAATCTAGAAATTAGGTAGATATGGACAACTTTATGCAAGTTCACAAAGAACAAAGAACAAACTAAGCATACCATAGGCTTCTCATGATTCATCAGCAAAATGGTTAGTATCCATTTCCACAGAATGTAGAAAACTGATGCTTTTCCCTTATGTCCAAAGGGATGCATATCACTTCTCTGACATGTGTTGTTCATCCGCTAGTGTTCTTTTGAGATCTGATTCTCTCAGTTCCTCTTGACAGAGTGATTAATTTGGTTTGTAATGTTTAAATATTCATGTAGGAAAAAAAATAAAGAAATATAAGCCTGTAGTTTTAGGCAGTTACTTGATCCAATGGGAACTTTAAATTGAAAATCAGTGATAGATAAGTATATTTTCTGTGACTAAACTAATGGACAACTCAGTGAGAGAAAAAATATTTAATTTTTAGTTAAACATAAAATTTTGTTCAATAGCTTTTTCATACTTTTTTTTCCCTCCCTCCCTCCCTCCCTTCCTTCCTTCCTTCCTTCCTTCCTTCCTTCCTTCCTTCCTTTTTTTTTTTTATATTCAAAGATCCATCTCCTAGATAAAGAACATGTTTGTCTCATACATCTTTTATAAACAAAACAAAAACAAAAATCTATTATTGCTTCTGAAAATGGTGTAGGACTTCTACCAAAGGAAGGTAGGGAAGTAAGTCAGTTGTCAATTTCCTCTTTTTGTTCTTTGTTTTGAATTATTAAAAAGCATTCTATCAATTGCAATACTTAAAAAGAAAATAATTGATTGAAAGTCTTCTGCCTGAGAAAAAATTGCTCTGAATATGATAACATCATTATAGAAATTCCTGATGTCTACAACTGTCTGTGAATGACAGTTCAGAATAATACTTACAATCTTTCCTTGTTTCCAATGAATTAGAAAGGCAACTCTGTGGCTGAAATAGGACTCTTGAAGGTTGAAACCCACAAGAGGTTTAGCTTGATCAGTTATTGAGGATGGTATTTCTTAAATAAAATTTAAGATCATTTTAGCATGTAATAAATTCAAGTGTCTAAAAAAAAAAAAAAAAAAGTGAAATGAAATATTTTGTTTCTGGTGTTCAATGCATGTATGGATGTAATGCACTGCTGGTAAAACCTTGGGAAGTGTTAACACACTTTTAAATAAAGCATGCCAATAGTAATATGCTCTGAAGCTCTGACACAGCATTACACACTGTTTGTTCCTGCTCTTTGCAGGATGCATTCCTCTGGTATGCAGAAGAAATAACTCTTCATGGTATGGGCCTGAAATGCATTCCTAGTATACATTCCCCAGTACATGCTCCAATTACATTTCTCAGACTAAGAGTAACAGAAAAGTGATACAGTAATAAAACAAGGCTTTTATTGCACTCATTCAAATATACATCCACTGTCACTGATGTAAATGAGTTGAGTAAGCCCAAGTGGAAATATTCAGGCTTGGTGCAGTGTTAAATATGAACAAGAAAAATTCGTCTTTGCACATCCCTCATTTTCAGACTAGTGCTGGCTCTTTTACTTTTTCCCTACCCTGTTGAGAAACACTTCATTAAGTTAGAATTAAAATGGTAAACATTTCAATTTAATCAAAATCAAAAGTATATAAAAGTACCTGAAAGCTAGGACATTTAACAATCCACATCACTTATTGTTTTCCTTGTTTCTGCCAGACTGCTTCATGGGGGAATTCAACCACCCCAGTATCAGCTGAAGGGAGTTCACAGCAGGACATGATCTGGGAGATTCTGGAGATCATTGATAACAACTTCTTGACACAAGTGATAGAGGAACAAATGAGGAGAAATGCTCTCCTGGACTTCATATTCACAAACAAGACAAGACTCAATGAGGATCTAAAGGCTGAAGACAGTCTTGGCTGCAGGGACCATTAGACAATGGAGTTCAGGATCCTTATAGGAGGGAGCATGGAAAAAAAAAAAACAAACAAACAAACAAACAAAAAAAAAAACAAAAAAAAACAAGATGATCATGATGATCACAGCAGACTTCAGGAGAGCAGACTTTGCTCTTCAAAGATGTGTTTGGAGATGTCTGATTGGGATAAGGCCACGGAAGGAAGCATGGCCCAAGAAAGCTGGTTGATATTGAAGGGTCAGCTCCTCCAAGCTCAAGAACTGTACATCCCACTGAGTAGGAAGTCAGGCAAAATTGCCATGAGGCCTGCATGGATGAACAAGGAACTTATGGACCAACTCAAACACAAAAAGGAAGCATACTGAAAGGTGGGAGCTGTGACAGGAAATGTGGCAAGATCAAAGAGGCATTGTCCAAGCATGCAGAGATGAAATTAAGGAAGCCAAAGATCAAATGGAATTGAATCTGGCAAGGGATGTGAAGGTTAGGAACGGTTTCCATAAGTTGACAAAAAGAAGACCAGGAGAAATGTAGGCCAGCTGACAAATGGGATAAGGGATCTAGCAATACAGGAAATGCAACAGGCTAAGGTACTGATGCATTCTTCACCTCAGTCTGTGCAAGCAAAACCATCCTTCAAGAATCCTGGGTCCAAGAGACTATGTGGAAAGGCTGGAACATAGATGTTAGATGAATATTATTTTAAGAATACTTAAGCAAACTGGACATAAATAAGTCCATGGGCCCTGATGTGATGCACCATTGAGTGCTGAGGGAGCTGTCAGATGTCATTGTAAGGCCACTCTCAACAGTCTTTGAATGATCATGATGATTGGGAGAGACGTTTGAGGAGTGGAGGAAAGCAAATGTCACTCCTACCTTCAAAAATGGCAGGAAGGAGGACCCAGGGAACAACAGGCTGGTCTGCTTCACCTTGATTACTGAGAAGGTGATATAGTGCCTTTATAGTTGTCACTTGTGTAATGCTTTGGTGCTGAAGAATCTAGTGGTGAACCAGGAACTTAGAGGCTAAAGAGAACACTACATTTTATTATTTTATTTTATTTTATTTTATTTTATTTTATTTTATTTTATTTTATTTTATTTTATTTTATTTTATTTTATTTTATTTTATTTTATTTTATTTTATTTTATTTTATTTTAATTTTGTTTTGTTTTGTTTTGTTTTGTTTTGTTTTGTTTTGTTTTATTTTATTTACCTACCCTGAGGCACAGAACATCTTCCAGTGACCTGTCACCACTTGTGGTGTTTAGTTGGAGAACAGAGGTTGGTCTGCTAGCACAGAATAGCTGAGGATAGTAGCTTTGGAGTCAGTAGACTTTAGCCCCTGCTCAAAGCATGAGCAACTAGACTAGGTTACTCAGGGCTGTATCCACATTGGTTTTGAATATTTCCAAGAAGAGACTCCACAGCCTTTTTGGGCAAACTATTCCAGTGTTCAATCACCCTAACAGTAAAATAATGTTTAAGCGTAATTTCCCTTGTTTTAGACATCTGTGTAATTCCAGATGATGTATTTCAATTTACACACTTTGAATATCTCACCGTAAGAAGAACTCAAGACATCCTGAATAATTTGAGCAATATTAGGAGAGAGAATTGAATGAAATGAAGAATTAACCTGTTACTCAGACTGTAAGCAAGACCATATGAGGCATCAGGTACTTCTGATTTGGATCTCTTTTCCCTCCAGTCATTCTTCTTACCCTGGAACTACCTTTCTTTTTACCAGTTTCTTCCAAGGACCAAAAAAAAAAAAAAAAAACCACAAAAAAACAAAAAACAAAACCTCTTCTTGTTCAGAAGCTACGCCAATGTCAGCAGTTCCATTGCTGACTGGGCATATTCAGTGACTCTCTTACCCTTACCCTCACTATCTGTTTTTAAACCTATGAAACTCTGGTTTTCATTCACTGGATGTCTACCTCTTTTAGCCAAAGAAGAGGTTTTGGAAGACCATGTTCAGCTGATGATCTACAATTATCCCCACATCCTCTAGAAATCTTTCACCTTGTGAATGGTCCCATACAATTTTTTCTTATATAACTGAACTATATATGCCCACAGTAAAATATGCATTAGCTGTTGTTTTTACAAAGCAATGCACAACAGCTATGTTGGTGAATTGTAATGTTTACTGCTTGTCAGTTCTTTACAGCATCTGAATGACTTGAACCAAAAGTAGTTCTGGGATCCCACCAGAAATGACATTCAATAAGTGACAATTCTGTATTTAGGATTATTTATGTACATACTTATTTATGTATGTGTCTTGGAATTTTGTTGAGAATTCCATTGTTGCATCAATACTGCATTTTATGTAGACATAAAATCGTCTACATCCATTTAAATCTAGACAAATTATTTAGTCGAGGTAACAAAGGTAGCTTCTTGTCTCCTTTGCATATACAGCAATTACTGAAAGAAATGTGAAACTTGTTTTTTCTACCTTAAGAGTGGATAAAGAGAAGAGAATCATTTCCACTTCTGTCATTGGCACCCTTTCTTGTAAAAGAGCAATCTGGCTTTCATCCATATTTATAATACAGGTTGTTACAAAGTAAGACCTTGGCACCAGTTCTTTCTCTCATAAGTGCAGTCTGATTGCAGCACAACCTTTTAAAATAAATCCATTCCTTAATTAAACAAGCAAACAAATGAATCTTTCTCATTTTCCTTCTTGACATTATGTTCCGTACAACCCCCCCGTCTTTCCTCAATCAGGAAAGTACAAGGTACTCTCACAGAAAAATCTACGAGACAGAAAGCAACATGATTACAGACCTTAATGTCATTCATCAGTGTTATTCACACTTCACAACTATTTTGTTGCTCTTTTAAAAGGTTCTTGAACTTCTATGTGTTACTCAGTTAATATGTGAAAGCTTATTAGTGGGCATAGTTTGGATCTCTATACAAAATGCAGACGGTTGGCCAGATGCTATGGGCAGTCCTCAAGATATAAAAAGTACAAAGGTAGATTAAACAAAAGCAGGAGACAACATACAAATATAAGTTTAATTGCAGTCACTTATTTTTCAGTCTGCTTTATCATGAGTCCACATATGCTCTGAAGTATAAGCTGTGACCCAGGTTCTGCAGAGAACTTAACCATCTGCTTAACTTTCAACACTCAAGTTGGCACACTGACTAAAAAATGTCTTATATTTAAAGAAATTATTTAGTATTTTATGACTGAGCTCTACAGTGTTTTTCAGATGTCATAATCTCTGTGCTGTTTAAACTTCAACTGGCTTTACATTGGAAAATAGTTTTTGACATACTTTATAGACCACAAAAGAAAAAAGAAAAACAAACAAACTTTTTTTTTGGTATAATGTGTTCAGTCAGGCTGACACTGATTGACTGGGAAAATAATTATTCACTTTGCTGTGCTTTTTTGGGTGTCTACATGTTTTATGAAGAACGATATACAGAGCCTTTATTCAGATTTTGGCAAATTATTTAATTTCCAGAATTCAATGGAAGGCATGTATAGACAGATGATCAGCTTCTGGATAGATAGACTGTGATTCAAGTACATACTGAAATACCTGCAACAAGTGAGTACACGTGTAGTGAATGTCTAAAATCCTGTTATTTTCTATTTATTTGGACAGTACATTCAGAAGAGCACGGAGATCAATTTAGCTGAACTTACAGGCTGGCCAAATGAGTAGGCTTACAAGTGCTGTTGAATTCATTGTCTAAAAACAGGATTTGGGGAATTTTAGCTTACTTATAGACACCTACATATGCATACATTAAATTTAAGGTTCCTCATCTCAAACTGAAAATTTTAAATTTTCACCTTTAAATTTTCACCTTTAAATCTAGGAGATATGAATCCCACTCTAAATCTCTGTGTCTAAAGATAAAACTAAACAATACGCTTTATCTGTAGCCAAACAAACAAAAAAACAAACATTAAAAAAATCACAGTGCTTAGAAATTGAAGCTAAGCAGATTAATTACCGTAACAAAATAATCATTATTTTTTAAGTTATGAGATAATTATCTACTAGGATAGCTTACAGAAAATTCTGATTGTGCATTGAAGGCAATACTAAAACCTGGATTGATTGTTTCTCTAGTTCACCCTATCAATTGCCTATCAAATCCTAGTTTTTACTGGAGATCACATTTGATATCCCTTATAATCTATGATATGTGATCTATCATTGGCTTCACAGGTTTGTCTCAGTAGAGTTTAGTAGAGTTTAATGGGTTAACTAACCCATTAAAACCCAGTTTTTAAAATGGGGTTACTTGCTTTGTTTTACTTTTATATATAAATACATTAGATGATACTGTGAGTTTAAAATGTAGATTTCTTAATGGCTTTAAAGAATAACCCACGATAACTATATCTATTTCAGGAAATCCAATAAGCACTTTCTCATAGTATATGGGACAACAGGGCTTTAATTTTAAGTATAGATCAGAGCCATTGTGCAGTTCCAGGATAGAACTGAACTTAATGTTGTTAATTAAGCAATCAATTGCAAAAGCTTTTAGCAGTCATATAATAAATCCATTAAGTCAAAATGAACTCTGTAACTGTCCCTGAACTTTTTGTTCAGCTGGGTAGTGATTTTTTGTTGTTGTTGTTGTTGTTGTTTTTTAATTCCCCTTTTGGAAGTGACTGATGTTCTGAAGAAGAATTAGTAAAGGTTATCAAATTAACTGTCAGAATATTAGAAAGGTTGAAGAGTTTTATAATTTGTACCAATCATTCCCAGACTATATGGAATATAGTCTATCTGGACTATCTCTTTTTATAACTAATGTGTCAAGCACAATGTAAATCACAGCCTATGATAAGGAGCACCAAAAATACACATGCATGAGATTTTTCATGAATTTTCATAATGTGTAATTTTTTTTTCCAAGCTTTGTATGATTTCATGGTGTTTTTTTTTTTTTTTTTTTTTTTTTTTTTTGGTGGTGGTGGTGGTGGTGGTGTTTGTTTTTTTTTTCATAAGAAAATAAATTACTGTCTTTCCCTGACTTTGAGAAATATGTTCATTTTCTTGACTCTGTGCCCCTAACTACAACCAAGTCAGAAAAGACAAGTTTTTGTTGAGCAGTAATCTGTTACATTCATTAGTCAGTGATACCACTGAGACCTTGTTCTCTCTCCTTGCCTTTTCATCTGTTGAAGATCAATCCCCTGTCTCGTTCTAGCCTATGCATTTCAGTGATCATAGATATAGTGACAACTCATATAAAAAGATACTTAGGAGCTGTCAGGTCAGCTCTGGACAATGGATAATTACCAAATCTAGTATCCAAAATTTGATACCTTGGTAAAAAACTAAAAGAATCCAAACATGGAGCATTATCAAATGCATTAATAATTTGGCTTACGTGCCAACTAGACTACAGTTATTATTTGATGGATTTGACAGTTCAAATCCAACTGCAATCTGACATCTGCCAAGCAGACAGAATTATGTCCTATTTCAATAATGATGCACATTTTTACAAAAATTGTATTCAATGCTTTCCTTACTCACTCATAGAATTCATACTGTATGAATATAGTGGCAAAAGCTTTGTTCATGGTTTAGAGAAGGAGTCACATAACAGAGTATTTAGTTTGCTTTGTATCTCCTTTTTAGTACTGAAAACTCAGAGGAAAATGTCTAACATTGACCACTGTTTTTATATTTAATAAACACTGTTATACATCCCATTCTCTAGCTGCTGTAGAAAATAAATGTATGGATAACTCTAATTTGAGTATGTTGCAATTATTTTTCAAAAACAGAGCAGAGAGAGAGATTTTCTGATTTTTACTGAAACAGAAAATTTTAAGAAACTTTATTTTGCAGTAGAAACTACTCTACATTGGCTAATGCTTTGTATATGTGTTGCCATCTATCTTGCTGTAGTAAGCATTGAAAAGTTTATCTGTAATGGAAGAAAATTAATTTCAAAATTATTCTAAGACAAGAATAACAGTACTGTCAGTTTTCATGGTAAAGAATTTTAGCAAAGTGAGAATAGCTTATAAAATTTGCAACTTGTTCAATTTTTCAGTTTAGTTTAAAATATAGTTGCATTGTTTGTTGAAGTCATAAATTTAAAGGTTCTGGGCCAATTTCTTAAATTCATTGCATAAAACTTCATATTCCTTTAATGAAAATTATTCTAAAATTACGCCAAATGCTGTGTTATTCTCTAACAAATTTTCTTTATATCTATCTGAAAATACCAATTCTAGTTCAGTGTTACCAATGATTTGAAGGGGGTTTCGCTGTCATAAATTTGGTTGATTTCGAAGAAGAAATATGTTTTTATTGATATTTTCAAATGTGTTATTTCCTATCAAATTATTTGTGACAGTAAAGAAAGACCAGATTGTACCATTAACATGCATACTACAGGAAATGGTACAGACTTACACAGCAGTTATCAGTGTTTCAAATCTAAGCAAACACAGGACTCCCATCACTGTAAGACACCTGTGGTACTCATAACCATGAGAACTCTTGCCAATACAATACCAGTAAAGGCTAACAAAAACATTACATTCCGCATTTAAAAACTGAATTTCACATAAATATGTGAACTTTCAAGAAAAAAACAAACAAACAAACAAACAAAAAAACTGGACCTAAGTCTCCTAATGGCTTCAACATAACTTTAGACATATGTGTGTCTGCATAAGCTGAATTATGGAATTCAACACACTTCAGTGGATCTAGGAATGATTCTCTGTTGGTTCCTGTATTTGTCATATTTTTACTTACATGAAGATGTAAGATTACCAAAATGTATTCACATTACAGTGAGACACGAGATAAAAGATGATATTGTAGAATTGTATTTCTGCAGGACTTGCAACAAGGAAAGTAAACAAATAAATAAGATTCAGGAAAGCCTGAATATAAATGCTTCTCTCTTTCTAAAACATATTTTTCTAACACAGGGCATTTATTCTGAAGAATTGTTTTCCTTGTGGAAAAGTAAGTTTTGATATTTAACTCCTTAGGGTTCATAGTCTCTGCTTGGCTTTTCTGGTAAAAGTTTATGTTAATCTTTTTGTTACTGCTCTTTATTATTTATTTATTTATTACTTTTTTTTTTTTTGCTGTTGTTGTTATTCATTTTTGTTTTTAATATCATGAGCATATCTTAACCTTATACTACCTGCTCCAGCTAAACTGTTCTTTACCACAGAAAAAAAAAGATGCCTACAGAGAAAGACAACCCAAACCTCTATTATTTTTCCCAGTTATTCCCACTTACATGAGATGTGAAGAGGTAACAGAGACTTACTGTCCCATAACATAGATACAAACATATGATCCAAGATAACTTTAGTACAACTTATCCTTATGTAGCCATTTTCAGTAGAGGAAAAAGGCAATAAACCTCTGGAGTTGGAATGTCAGTATGTGGTAATATTTGTGTGTGATAATTGAGATGTAAGCTGAAGAATTGTGGCGGACTAAGTCCAAAATGGTAAAATACTAATGAGTTCAAAGACTGATCTCACCGAGCGTCTGTGAATGCCTACTTTCCTGATAGATGTTACTTTTTTATTCATCCAGGAAGTGTGCAAATGGTTTTGAGCATTGAACTCTGCCCTGAAGAGGTAACAAGAACATCAACTTAGAATTTTTTAGAGCACACAGTAAATTACAGCAGGAAATCATCTGACGCAGTTTTCTTTCTATTTAGATCTGTTCGTTTTCTCTCAAAATTTGTTTCACATTTTACTCCTCAGTTGGAATTACTGTTCTGTCTATAACCAAGGGATGCGTGAATAGTGCTGGTCTAAGAAGTTTTTCTTTGGATTTTTCTAACTGACGCACACACACATTTCTCATCCTCATAAAAATCATGGTCACAAACCCTGATCCATCCTGTGCTGTTTCCTGTTCTCATTACAATCTTTGTCAGTGAAATGAGACATCAGCGAATTTTAATACCCAGTACAATCTCTGAAAGACAGTAATATACTGTATAACTCTGACCTTTTCAGTGTTCTATAATTTGATTGGCAGGAAGCCACTCTAGTTCTCTGTTACATTTCTGGCAATCTGAATCTCTAAAGAGAGGCTGTATGGCTAGCCAGTCAAAATACAGAGTATGACAGATATAATGAGTAAGTCTCTGTAATATAATTTACAGATTATATTAGACACCATTGAGAAATGAAATTCCTGTGATCAGTCAATTACTGTGTGATAACAGTATTGATAAACAGCCAAAGGAATAAAATAATTCACTTTTATAAGAGTGGGGTCAAAAATGTTTTTCTCCATTGGATGCTAATGAAATGAAGGTATTACTGGGGATCAATGAGGAGAATGTAGTAATGCCCATACAGAGAAAAGATATATGTAACACAATATAATCCTCAATAATTGATAAATACTTTCCCAAACCCCTTTGGTTGCAATTTCGATCATTCTTTCCCCTGGAATAAAAAGTGAAAAGAGTTGTATGAAGGTGAATTGCAAAATAGGGAAAAGTAACTATTTTCTTCCTAACAATTATTACAGGAAACAAGGCTAGTCAAGTCTATAGTATAAAGACTTTATATTCTCTGACAGCATATCAAAGTTGTTATCCAGAATTTAACAGAATGAAACAAGGATAGAAACTAGATGTCTAAAAGCTTGACATATAAGCCTGAGCCAGTCAATCCAGTGTCTTTTTATAGTCAAGTTAATATTCAGTTCTGCTCATCTTTATGCAGGTCAGATGCATTTTATTCTGAAGGAACCTATTTCTACCCATTGACAACAAAATGGAAGCCCAGAGAAAGGGCTTTGGTCCTTCTCAGGTCCTTATCAGGTCCTTCTCAGGTCCTTCAAGAACTGCTCCAGCATGGGTCCTTTCCAGGGTCTGTAGTTCTTATTGACAGAAGATAAACCTACTCCAAAATGAATCCTTCACAGATCCCTGTGCTCAGGGGCCTGAAGCACTGCCTTCCCCTCCTTCTTCTCTCACCTTGGTGTCTGCAGGGCTGTTTTTTACATGTTCTTTTGCTTTGTTTTCCCTCATTCTTGTCTCTTACAGAGCTGCACAGTATTTTGACTTTTTGTTATTTCTGTTTTTGTGACTCTTGTTCTGAGTTCACTGAGGAGATGGCTTCAACTGGCCAGATCTGGCTGCACCTGGCACAGAGCAGTGCCTGGTGTGTTCTGGTGCATTCACAGTGAGGCAACCCTTGCACACCGCACCACCCCCATTCTCCACCCCGCTGGTTTTCCCCCTCCCCTGACCCCTGCTAAAACCTTGACATGGACACCCAGATAGAAAAGGACATACTAACGCCATCTCAGACCCCAGAAACAAATGACCCTGAACTCCGGATATTCTGCATTTGTATCTATATCTGTGTTATAGAATATAAGCTGTAGGTCATCCGCGTTAAATGAACTACTCATCTCCAGGGTAACTTTGGGTTGTGGATATACTATAACAAAACTATAATAAAATATCAACTTAAAATATTTATTTTCAAACAAGAGATATAGCTCCACCAGCATATCTCATTTTAATGTTGTATTTTAATATTAATTGTGCTTTTTGGTTTTGGAAGAATGACATTAAACTTTTATGCATTGACTTGTACCTATAGTAAAGATGAAGATCCTTCCAGACTTTCCAGATACAAAGAGCTGGAAGGCAGATTTGTTTTGCTTGTGAAGAAATGTTATAATACATTAAATATTTCCCTTCTTCTCCTCCTCACAATTCAATTATGTAATTATTATGAAGAAGGACAGTTTCCTGCATACAACTGTAAGTATACCCCAAGTATAAATGTCAAGGGAAGAGTCCAAGGCCCTAACCTTCTACTCTGATGAGTGCAAGCTATACCTCCTTAAGCAGTATTAAAGTGCATAGCTCCACTGCCTTCATGTTATTTTTGATAGTAGTAGAATCTGGCAATATTAATGCTGGAGAAAGCAATGCTAATGGTAGAGAAAGCTAAAAGCTGCCTTTACGAAATGGGCAAGGACTGGTCTCACCAACATCAGTGGATCCAGCCTGGATAAATGGAGGGAGCTTGCAAAACAATATGGAGGTGTAAAGTTGCTGAAAAAAAAATAAAAAAAAAAAATAAAATTGAAGTAACTGTCCAAACAGGAGTTCAGTACAATATCTGAGCAAAACAAATTCTAAATCAGTTCCCTGGAGCTGCATATAATAGCTGGGAGCTGTATTACTTGTATTCAGCCTTTGCAATACTGTGTTTGTATCTGAAGGCAGGCAAAAAGTCAGAAGATTCATGGGGGTCAAAATGACCTTGGACAAGTGCTTATACAAGATAAAAAGGGTAATTAGAAAATGGAGAAAGAGCAAATTAGTTTTTTTTTGTTTGATTAGCTTTTAATATGCTTATGAAAATAACAGAACTGAACCCCAAATAAATAACTTCATCGATAATTTTTCCCAGGAATGAAAACAACCCATTACCCCTGGTATATTGCCTACCTGCTCCAGGAAAAAAAACAAACTAACAAAACAAAAACAAACAAACAAACAAAATCAGTTTATTTAGGTTGAAGAAAGGGGAAGGAAGGAAGGAAGGAAGGAAGGAAGGAAGGAAGGAAGGAAGGAAGGAAGGAAGGAAGGAAGGAAGGAAGGAAGGGAGGGAAAGAGAGAAAGAGAGAAAGAAGGAAAGAAGGAAAGAAGGAAAGAAGGAAAGAAAGAAAGAAAGAAAGAAAGAAAGAAAGAAAGAAAGAAAGAAAGAAAGAAAGAAAGAAAGAAAGAAAGAAAGAAAGAAAGAAAGAAAGAAGAAAGAGAGAAAGAGAGAGAGAAAGAAAGAAAGAAAGAGAGAAAGAAAGAGAGAAAGAAAGAGAGAAAGAGAGAAAGAAAGAAAGAAGGAAAGAAGGAAAGAAGGAAAGAAGGAAAGAAAGAAAGAAAGAAAGAGAGAAATAGAGAAAGAGAGAGAGAAAGAGAGAAAGAGAGAGAGAAAGAAAGAAAGAAAGAAAGAAAGAAAGAAAGAAAGAAAGAAAGAAAGAAAGAAAGAAAGAAAGAAAGAGAGAAAGAGAGAGAGAAAGAGAGAAAGAGAGAGAGAGAGAAAGAAAGAAAGAAAGAAAGAAAGAAAGAAAGAAAGAAAGAAAGAAAGAAAGAAAGAAAGAAAGTTTTTCTTTGCAAAACTTCTTTTCAATATGTGTTGTACAAATAAAAAGCTGTGCACTTTCTTCAAAATGCTCCTTTCTCCATCAATAAAAATTCCATGCTGCTGCAATTACTACTACATATACCTTTTCCTCTCCTCCACCCTGAAAATCTGTCTGCTCTAATATGAAAAAAAACAAACAAAACAAAACACAACACAAATAATAATAATAATAATAATATTTAAAAACAAACAAACAAACAAACAAACAAAACACAATGCCCAACCCCTCTCCCAGACATATCTTCAAAGAAAATTTGCCTTGCCAATAGTCTGGAAGGGGAATAGGCTGTTTCTAAACAAAAGTGGCTCAAAAATCTAAAATATTGGAATTAATCTGACTTTGAAATTAACACTATAATGAGAGTGGATTAATCCTGATTTGCTTAAATTCATTTAATCGTATCAATTGGCTAGAAAATACTTTCCAGTTCTTTCCAATATTGTTAATATTGTTAATATCTCCTTAACGGGAGATGGATAAAAGGCCACAATCCTGTTTCTGTATTTCTTTTACTTCATGAAAAAAATAAAAAATAAAATAAAAATAACCAACCTATGAATAGTAGCTTCTGAAATCAGTTTTTGACCATCTTTCCTTTTTTCTTTTCCTTTTTTTTTTTTTTCTTCCCTTCCCTTTATCCTGCTACATTATTTGTTTTTCTTATCTGTTACAAAAAGACTGTTCATGGGCTCTCCTCACCTTTGACACTGTTGACTTCTTCACCTAGATATTTTTCAATATGTCAGGTAGCAACTCTTACTTATGGTTTCTGTAATTTCTATCTTAATGAAACCACAGTGACAGTATGTGCCTGTGCTCAAAACCTCTGTGGCCTCTTGAAATGAGGTAACTGTTAGCAAACACCAAAGCATATAATTATTCATCAGGAATTAAAAATGTCGATAACATGGATTTGCCATTTTTAATATTATAAATATTCAAAAAGAAGAGATTTTAATGAAAGTAGAAGGACTTAGGAAAGTAGACAGCTAGTAGCAGCTCTCAGATTGCCTTATCAAAGAATCTGTCTTCTCTCCCAGAGTCAGAATTTTAAGAATTTTCTTGTCTCCATTTAAACTATGATAACCCTTATTAAAAGTACAGGAAATATTTCTTTTCCTCCTTAGTCTTCACCTCCTTTCTTTTCCTCTTTGAGTACTGTTCCACTTCCCCAGTACAAAAAAAAAAAAGACAGGGATCTCCTGGAAAGAGTCCAGCGGAGGGCCACAAAGATGATACAAGTCCTGGAGCTTCTCCCCTATGAGGAAAGGCTGAAAGACCTGGGTCTGTTCAGCCTTGAGAAAAGAAGACTGAGACTTATCAATGTTTATAAATACCTGAAGTGTGGGAGACAAAGGGATATGGCCAACCTCTTTTTAGTGGCTTGTGGGGACAGAACAAGTTTTAATGGCCACAAAATGGATCACAGGAAGTTACACACCAACATGTGAAAGAACTTCTTCATGGTGAGGGTGACAGACCAGTGGAACAGGCTGCCCAGGGAGGTTGTGGAGTCTCCTTCTCTAGAGATATTCAAGACCCCTCTGGATGCCTACCTATGCAACTTGCTCTAGGGAACCTGCTTTGGTGGGGGGGTCTGACCTGATGATTTCTTGAGGTCCCTTCCAACCCCTACAATTCTGTGACTCTGCGATTTGTCTGATGTTCTTTTTATTACTATCACTGCTCTGGGAAGACAGTCAGAAAATCAGGGAAAAAAAACTCTCTCTTCTCTCTCTCCCTCTCTCTTTATTATTATTATTATTATTATTATTATTATTATTATTATTATTATTATTATTATTATTATTATTATTTAATAATAAAGAACAAGGTGTTTGAGACTGAGTATGAGACTGAAAGATAGGAAATGGGGAGTCATATTGGGAGTCTGACAGCTGTTTGATTTATATTATTTACATTTTTATTTTTATGTTCCTTATATTTATCCATTGTTCAGTAATCAAATGTTTTAGACTATTTTCTCTCCTTTACCTCTGTTGTAATTACACAGAAAATGTTTATTATGTTCTCAGTTACAAATACCTGTTGTCTTTCACTTACAACCAGTGTGGTTACATTTACTTAAAAGTTCATTGTATTTTTATACAATATCTATGTATTTCAATAATGAGAGTAAGAAAGCATTTTTATTTTATTAATTTAATGTAATTTAATTTAATTTAATTTAAATATTTTATTTTATTTATTTTATTTTATTTTATTTTATTTTTATTTTTAAAATCACTTTCTAGAGTTTCTTATTCGGAAAGATCACATTGTTGGAGAATGCAATAAAAGAACCAGAAAAATCTCTTATAGTGGAGGTGTAGTGATATGAATGGAGTCATCATACATCTTCATGTCAGAATATTTGCACTCTTCACTGACACAAAGACCTCTCCATTAGCTAAAAGTCCCTTACTCACTGAATCCACTTGAAGTCATTCTTTCACCCTTGAAAAAAATGAATGTTTGACATATTAATTCTATTCTGGCTCCAGAAGAATATCATAAACAAATCTTTTGTTCTGAGAAAAAAATGGATTATGACACTATTTTAGAACAAGAGCAAAATGACCTATTTTCTGTGATTTTCTACAGATAGAATTAGACAGTGAATATTATGAGAGAAGGAGAAAGAGAGGGAGGGAGGAAGAGAGAGAGGAAGGGAGGGAGGGAGGAAGAGATGCTACTGGCAGTATAAAGAGATTAGGAAACAAATCTGTAGTCCAGCAGTACTCTCTTCAGAGGAGTTCAGAGAAGCTTTATAAGTCTGAGACATTTTGCAGGATAAAAAGCCCTTGATATTTTCATATTCTGCATAGATATCAACAACTTTCAAATCAACAGTTGATTTGAAAAAAGAAACAAAATATTCCAAGAGTTTCTGGGAATCTTTAATAGAGTGATGAGCTCTGGCCCTGCACCTAGGGAGGAATAACCCCAAGCACCGATATAGGCTGAGGGCTGATCTTCTGGAGTGCAACTCTGCAGCCAGGGACCTGGGAGTCCTGGTGGACAGCAGGATGACCATGAATCAGCAATATGCCCTTGTGGCCAAGAAGGCCTACTGTATCCTGGGCTGCATTTGAAAGAATGTTGCCAGCAGGTCGAGGGAGGTGATCCCCCCTCCTCTACTCAGCTCTGGCGAGGCCACACCTGGAGTATTGTGTCTGGTTCTAGGCTCCCCAGTACAAGAGGGACATAGAACTACTGGAGCAAGTCCAGAGGAGGGCTATGAAGATGATTGGAGGACCGGAGCACCTGTCGTATAAGGAGAGGCTGAGAGAGCTGGGTCTGTTTAGCCTGGAAAAGAGAAAACTGAGGGGAGACCTCATTAATGTACATAAATATCTGAGGGGAGGGCGTCAAGAGGATGGAGCTGGTCTCTTTTCACTTGTGCCCAGCAACAGGACGAGAGGCAGTGGACACAAACTGAAGCACTGATTATAAGAGGAGACTTCTTTATTGTGAAGGTGACAGAACATTGGAACAGGTTACCTAGAGATGTTGTAGTCTCCTTCTTTGGAGATATACAAAACCTGCCTGGATGCCATCCTGCACAATGTACTCTAGGTGATCCTGTTTGGCAGGGGGGTTGGACTAGATGATCTTCAGAGGTCCTTTCCAACCTCGGCCATTCTGTGATTCTGTAATTCAAGTTACAATATTTTGGAAAATGTATATAATTCATTTCATCTCATCTCTGACTATTTTATGCTTATAGGTCCCATGGATTCATTTAGGAATAAGAAAGCCCATAAATTTTAGGTTTTTATATGCCTTCTCAAAGATGTTACAGCAAGTAATACAAGTATTGAAATTTAATGTTATTTTGAAGGGTGGCAAACCAAACTAAATTAAAGTGAAAACAGATGAAGAAAGACAGGTTGAGGAACTGAATTTAAGAAACACATCCAGCCTGGCTGAACGGAGAATTGTGGCTTGAGTTTAGGAGAAAAAAGAGGGTCTTTTTTCTTTGGAAATTTAATCTTTGAAAAAAGGGCGGGCCACTCAGGAGAACTATAAGGATGTTGCAAGGCTATGCAGGGACAAAATTAGAAAGGCCAAAGCTCATCTGGAGCTCAATCTGGCTACTGCCATCAAAGACAACAAAAAATGATTTTACAAATACATTAACACAAAATGGAGGACTAAAAAGAATCTCCATCCTTTACTGGATGCGGGGGGGAACTTAGTTACAAAAGATGAGGAAAAGGCTGAGGCGCTTAATGCCTTCTTTGCTTCAGTCTTTAGCGGCAATACCTGTTATTCTCAGGATACCAGTACCCTGAGCTGGTGGAAGGGGATGGGGAGCAGAATGTGGCCCTCACTATCCATGAGAAAATGGTTGGCAACCTGCTATGGCACTTGGATGTATGCAAGTCGATGGGGCCAGATGGGATCCACTCAAGGATACTGAGAGAACTGGTGGAGGAGCTGGCCAAGCTACTTTCCATCATTTATCAACAGTTCTGGCTATCGGGGAAGGTCCCAGTTGACTGGCGGCTAGCAAATATGACACCCATCTACAAGAAGGGCTGAAGGGTAGACCTGGGGAGCTATAGGCCTTTCAGTTTGACCTCAGTGCCAGGGAAGCTCATAGAGCAGGTTATCTTGAGTGTCATCACGTGGCACTTACCAGGCAACCAGGTGATCAGGCCCAGTCAGCATGGGTTTAGAAAAGCAGGTCCTGATTGACGAAAGTGATCTCCTCCTATGACTAAGTGACGCACTTGGTGGATGAGAGAAAGGCTGTGGGTGTAGTCTACCTTGACTTCAGTAAGGCTTTTGACACTGTTTCCCACAGCATTCTTCTCAAGAAACTGGCTGCTCATGGCATGGACTGGCGTACGCTTTGTTGGGTTAAAAACTGGCTGGATAGCAGGGCCCAAAGAGTTGTGGTGAATGGAGTCAAATCCAGTTGGAGGCCGGTCAATAGTGGCATTCCTCAAGGCTTGGTACTGGGGCCAGTCCTCTTTAATATCTTTGTTGATGATCTGGATGAGGGCATTGAGTGTACCCTCAGTAAGTTTGCAGATGACATCAGGTTAGGTGTGTGTGTCGATCTGCTCGAGGGTAGGAAAGCTCTGCAGGAGGATCTGGATAGGCTGCACCAATGGGCTGAGGTCAACTGCATGAAGTTCAACAAGGCCAAGTGCCGGGTCCTGCACCTGGGGCGCAATAGCCCCAAGCAGAGCTACAGGCTGGGAGATGAGTGGTTGGAAAGCTGCCTGGCAGAGAAGGACCTGGGAATATTGGTTGATGGTCAGCTGAATATGAGCCAGCAGTGTGCTCAGGTGGCCAAGAAGGCCAACAGCATCCTGGCTTGTATAAGAAGCAGTGTGGCCAGCAGGTCTAGGGAAGTGATTGTCCCCCTTTACTTAGCTCTGGTGAGGCTGCACCTCAAGTACTGTTTTCAGTTTTGGGCCCCTTGCTACAAGAAGCACGTTGAGGTGCTCGAAAGAGTCCAGAGAAGGGCGATGAAGCGGGTGAGGGGTTTGGAGAACAAGTCTTACGAGGAGCGGCTGAGGGAGCTGGGATTGTTCAGCCTGGAGAAAAGGAGGCTCAGGGGTGACCTTATCGCTCTTTATAAGTACATTAAAGGAGGCTGTAGCGAGGTGGGGGTTGGTCTATTCTCCCATGTGCCTTGTGACAGGACGAGGGGTAACAGGCTAAAGTTGCACTAGGGGTGTTTTAGATTGGGTATTAGGAAGAACTTCTTTACTGAGAGGGTTGTTAGGCATTGGAACAGGCTGCCCAGGGAAGTGGTGGAGTCTCCATCCCTGGAGGTCTTTAAAAGATGTTTAGATGTTGAACTTAGTGGTATGGTTTAGTGGAGGACTGTTAGTGTTAGGTCAGAGGTTGGACTCGATGATCTTGAGGTCCCTTCCAACATAGACAATTCTGTGATTCTGTTATTCTGTGATCAAGAAGTTTAAGGTTTAAACCATTTTTACCTGTGAAGGAGTGCCTGCTCTTGAGATACTCTAACAAACAGTGAAAATGGTTCAGGAAAAGAGACTTCTACCTGAAATGAAGGATCCCAACATCATACTGTGGATCTATGGATCAAAGCTGTTTTGGGAGCTGAGTTATTTCATGCTTTTTCAAGGAACTGTATTCTCTGTTTCCATGCTACCTAATGGTTTTCTTTCCTAGAAAATACTTCTGCTTTTCCATTTTGCAATCTGAATTGCTAATCAAACATACAAAGAAATCTTCATAATTAAAAAGTAAGTAAAAGCACCAAACAAAACAAAATATGAAACATGCTGGATGCTATGCAAGGTTGTTTTCCTACATAGAAAGTATGTTCATTATGAAGGTCCTGTCAAATACCTTAGTGAATTGAAAAAAAAATGTCATGCAGTATGTAGTTACACTAGCTCTTTAGAATTGTTGGGCTAATATTCAGTTTTAAAATATTTAGATTGTTTTGTACTCTTTTTTCACATTATGTTTTGAGAACTTTATTTTTAATTGGGTAACTGGATGGGGGGAAGGTGTGAATACTATAAAAAAAAAAAAAGAGAGAGAGAGAGAGAGACAAAGGGAGGAAAAACAAAAAGATCAAGAGTTGAATCTAAAACATTAAAGGTGAGAAACTGAGGAACAAGAAAAATGCTGAGTAGATTTTTGGGACTTATTCTAATTTTCCTCATGTCTGTCACAAACCTGACAATGGATTTAGCAGAAATCAGGTTGGACCCTAAATCAGGTAACTGACTGGTTCTGAGTTCACTGGAATTTTTTAAATTCTCTGTAGGCACTAACAACCTGGGGCTGTCAAATTGCTGTAGCTCCGTATGTTTCAAAAACCTCAAAACTACTTACTATCCTCTGAGGAGTTGACCTATTGTTTTGAAATTCCACAGCTGCAGAATTAGATATGATGGAAAAGCAAACAGAAAAACCTGAATCACTCTGAGTTTCCACTATGTCACAGATCTGTCACTTTGAAAATCCCAGCTAGAGAGAGACAAACAAGCCTAGCAAGGGATCCCAGTGGATTGCTCTCCCTAGCAACAACACACGTGTAAAATGAGCTTCTGAATCCTCTTCTTCATGTAACATTCCCTGATCTAGAAACATGCAAGTACTACAGCCAGAGTAATTTTTGAGACAGTTGGTACATATAAAGATTCAAATGAGAAAAAAAAAGTTGTGCAATACTGAGTTTTCTAATAAAGCAGACGTTGAAAGCAAGATCATGTCACTCTGTAAATTTGAATTGTCTCTGTTTTGGAATGATTCTGTCACAGTATCTTATGTTTTTATATTCTGTTAAAAGCCTTGAAGATTAGAAACTGATTGTTGTTATGTCTATTTAGGCGCAGTTTCAGGTCAAGCTTCTGACTAACTGAGGTCCCACCTACATTTCTTACAAACATTTGTTTTCTTTAACACTGATATTTTTCAATGTATTTGGTTCCCCTTAGTTCTTATAAAAATATACATATATATTTATAATATATATATAATTCTCTATTCATATATGCACGTCATTAATGAATTTATATTGAGCAATTTTTTTTTTCAAATTTAAAATGTTATTTGATCTTCTATGCCTCTGATCTCTCATAGCCTATCCCTGAATGTTGTCTGTTTCCACTATTGCTTCATCTTTTTTGAGGTGGTTTGACCTGAACATTCAAACAACATCATGGATTTATGTACTGGTATAATCACAATTTCTTGTTTGTTTTTATTTCCATTCCTGGTGTTTACTATCACTATATATATATATATATATATATGTATGTATATATATATTTGTTTTCTTTTTGACACATTGGCAGACTTTATCTCCTTATCTCCTTTTCCACGGAGCTATGCCATTTCTGATATATTCAAGAAAGTATGCATTGCCCAGAATATCTAAAACACAAGCATCTTTATGGGATAGGAGCTTATTCTCACATCATAACACTCAGGTCTCAGTAACATCTGCTGTACACACTTGGTTGCACTCAGCTGTGGCTTCTTTATGATGCTTTTTAATGACTTGTGATCTGCCTGAACAGCTATCCTGCACCCAAATGTAATCAAAGTAGAGCTATTTCATTTTGAAGAATGCTGCCATGATATACTTTCCTGAACATTTCTGTCTTTGCTTGTATCTAGAAAATGTTATCAGATTTATTTATTTATTTATTTTTTCCCAAATGCTAAAAGTCTTATTTTTTTGCATAATCCTTAAAAAGCAGCATAATACGATTACATTCTAGGCTACTGCATTAGATTATAGTACTTCAGGATGAGTGAATCAACTATGTATTTAATCACTTTATGAAAGATTAGTTCCTGATTTACAATTATTTCAGTGCTGTATTCTTTTTGTGCTACTTGTCTGGAATACTCTCAGGCTTCTGACTGATTTTGTAAAGTAAATTGCTGTCCTTTTTTTTTTTTTTTTTTTCTACAGCCTAATTATGCTTGTAATGTCTTTCTGGCTCTCAGTATCAGAGCTTTTTCAGAGTCAAAAGATATCTGAAGAAGGAAGCAGTAGGTCTTTTTACCTTACATTTGATCTACAATGTTTTCTGAAAAGTTGTTTAATACAATTGCATCTCCATGCCATTGTTATGAATCGTCTCTTCTTTAATTTAAGTAAGAACATAGTCTACTATAATAAAGTTGCTTGTACTTCCCTTCAAAGATAAGTTTAGTTTACATCAGTAATGACTTGAAATCTCTGTTCATACTCACAGCTCTTGTTACCCAACAACACATGCCAAGAGGTGTGTGAAACAGTGCCAGGCTGTTCCAATGGCAGTGATATTTTGCATTTAAAAATACATGTAGTAAAAGAAATTTAATCTGATAAATCATGTAGCATGTCCTCAATAGCTGGCAAAGACGAGTGATTCTTTCATTGCTTTGTTGAGTGGTTTTGTATGAATTAATTTGAATGTTTTCTCACATTGCTGGATTTCTAGTTTTCTCAATACTAACTGCATAAAGGATATTGAAGTCTTATTTTTTTGCAGTTTTTTTCAGTTCATTTTGCATGATAAAAATCTTCATTTTGGGTATGTCATTAAACATAAGAATGTTTTATATTTTCTGCAGTTTTGTCTACAATCCCTATTGAGAGGATAGCTTTAACTTGACCTGTGGTCATATTTAAGTATGTGGTCATATTTATGCACTGCTTTTTTTCCCAAGAGTTATATAACTACGGGTAAAACATTCTTATATGTGTATAGTGGACATTATATATTTGTCCACTGTTCTCAAGATTAGAATAATTAGGAGATATAATATATAGATATAGATTTCATCTGTGAGGCGAAAATAATATTGCTATTTTGCAATATTGCTTGGATTAGAAGTATAACTGAATTAACCTCCAGTCTGTTAGCCTAGTTGCAAATATGGCATTTGAGTCCTCTTTGCAATATGTGTTCATTAAGAATCTCTGGAAACAGTGTACATAGGCTACGCTCTGGAACTCTTAATCTATTCAGGCAATACCTGGACTGCAGGAGATTTAGTGACAGTGGACATAGTTAGGGCTGAGGTCATTCAATGTCTTTGCCTCAGTCATTACCAATAAGGTCTTCAAGGCCCCTGTGATCAGTGAAAATGTTCAAGCTTGAGAACCACCCGAATTGGATAAGTCAGGGATTGCATGAGAGAACTTAATTTATACAACTACCTGGTGCTCAACATTCAGTGGTATTGGGAGATCTGAACCTGTGTTTGACATGTCATGAAGATAGAAGCAGAACTCTCAAGAAAGGCAAATATTGCACCCATCTTAAAAAAAAATAAAAAAAATAAAAAATAAATAAATTAAAAAAAAATGCCAAAAGAACAATGTAGGAAATTACGTACCAGTCTCACTATTCTTACCATGAATATTATGCAGCATGTCATCTTGGAACAAACTTATGACCATAAGAAGAAGATAACTGAAAATGTCAGCATTGACTTCTAAAGGTTGTATAACTATACAACTACATATAACTGTATATAACAATATGTATCTATATATTTGACCAACCTGATTGCCTCTTATGATAAAAAAGATTACAAGTGGAGGAAGAATAATGGATATCAACTACTTTGACCAGTAAGGCTTTCAACATTGCCTTGCACAACATTCTCATATCCAAATTGGGACATTCTGGTCTAGATGGTGTCGTGGTTTAACCCGGCCGGCAGCTAAACACCACGCAGCCGTTCGCTCACCCTCCCCCCTCCCTCTCTGGGACGGGGGAGAGAAATGGAAAGTGAAGCCCGTGAGTTGAGATAAAGACAGTTTAATAAGACAGGAAAATAATAATAAAATAATAATAACAATAATAATAATAATGATACAATGGTGATAATAGGAAAGTAATAATAATATGTACAAACAAGTGATGCACAATGCAATTGCTCACCACCCGCTGACCGATGCCCAGCCTAACCCCGAGCAGTCCGGCCCCCCTCCCCCGGCTAGCAACCCCTATATATTGTTTAGCATGACGTCAGATGGTATGGAATACCCCTTTGGCTAGTTTGGGTCAGCTGTCCTGGGTCTGTCCCCTCCCAGCTCTTACTGCACCCCCAGCCTGCCTGTTGGCAGGACAGAGCGAAAGGCTGAGATGTCCTTGGCTTGGTATAAGCACTGCTCTGCAACAATTAAAACATTGGGGTGTTATCAGCACTCTTCTCATCCTAAGCCAAAACATAGCATTCTACCAGCTACTAGGAAGAAAATTAATTCTGTTCTAACTGAAACCAGGACAGATGGTTAAATAACTAGTTGTATGTTCAGGTTCAGAATTTAATGATTAGGGGTTCATATTCTGCCTCAAGTTGGGCAACAGGTAGAATAACAAAAGTATCTGTTCTGTATCCTGTCCTGTTTGGCAGTGACCAGGAGAAGGCTATGTAGTGCACTCTCAAGTTTGCAAATGACACCAAGCTGGGGGAACCATTCAATACCACTTAAGGTCAGGTCTGCCTTCTGGAGGGACCTGGAGGAACAGATCAGCAAGAATCTCATGACATTCAACAAAGACAGGGTCCCACACTTGGGAAATAACAAGCCCTTGCAACAAAATATGAGCACCAACTGGCTGCTGTACTGAAATTGCCTGGGGTTCTTGGCAAACAGCAGGATCAACAGTAGCCAGCTGTGTGCCATGGCAGCAAAGAATGCCAGTGCATCCTGAGCTGTATTAACAGGAGCATTCATGGTAGATTAGGCCCCTCTACTCAGCATTAGACCAAATCTAGACTACTGAGACCAGTTCAGGACCCCCAGTACAAGTGTTGGTAACAAGTTCAGCAGAGACACAGTGGGATGATCGGGAGGTAGAGTTCTTGTCCTGTGAGGAAAAGCTGAGGCTATGGGTCTTGTTCAATCTGAAGAAGATTTAGCTTTGGGAGAACATTTCCATATTAATAAGGAAATCATCAAAACGACATTTAGGCTTTTGAAGTCCCCTCCAACCTGCATTTTGCTATGACGGATTAGAGTATTGCTTTTTCTCAATCACCAAATCTGGTATCTACTCTTACACCGAATCAGAAATTTCTCATGTTCTTTGTCCTTTCTGTAGTGTCCTTTTGCCTGAGCCTGTATACGCTCTTGCAATTGTAACCAAGTCTTTCGTTAAACACAATTACTGACTTTACATGTTGAATGACTTCCTATGTGGAATTGTTACATTAACATCAGAGTTCACGTTCTGCTTTCAGAATTGTCCACAAACATACCTTTATCTTTAGTTCATAGAATCATAGAATCATAGAATATCCTGAGTTGGAAGGGACCCTTAAGGATCATCAAGTCCAACTCTTGACACCGCACAGGTCTACCCAAAAGTTCAGACCATGTGCCTAAGTTCACAGTCCAATCTCTTCTTAAATTCAGACAGGCTCGGTGCAGTGACCACTTCCCTGGGGAGCCTATTCCAGTGTGCAACCACCCTCTCTGTGAAGAACCCCCTCCTGACATCCAGCCTAAATTTCCCCTGCCTCAGCTTAACCCCGTTCCCGCGGGTCCTGTCACTAGTGTTAATGGAGAAAAGGTCTCCTGCCTCTCGACACCCCCTTACGAGGAAGTTGTAGACTGTGATGAGGTCTCCCCTCAGCCTCCTCTTCTCCAGGCTGAACAGGCCCAGTGACCTCAGCCGTTCCTCGTACGTCCTCCCCTCCAGGCCTTTCACCATCTTCGTAGCCCTCCTCTGGACACTTTCCAACAGTTTCATGTCCTTTTTATACTGTGGTGCCCAGAACTGCACACAGTACTCGAGGTGAGGCCGCACCAGCGCAGAGTAGAGCGGGACAATCACCCCCCTTGACCTACTAGCGATGCCGTGCTTGCATGCACCCCAGGACACGATTGGCCCTCCTGGCTGCCAGGGCACACTGCTGGCTCATATTCAACTTGCTGTCTACCATGACCCCCAGATCCCTCTCTTCTAGGCTGCTCTCCAGCGTCTCATCGCCCAGTCTGTACATGCAGCCAGGGTTTCCCCGTCCCAGGTGCAGGACCCGGCACTTGCTCTTATTGAACTTCATGCGGTTGGTGATCGCCCAGCTCTCCAACCTGTCCAGATCCCTCTGTAAGGCCTTTACGCCCTCATTTGAGTCCACAACTCCTCCAAGTTTGGTGTCATCAGCAAACTTGCTCAAAATACCCTCTATTCCTATATCCAGATCGTTTATAAAAATATTGAAAAGTACCGGCCCTAAAATGGAGCCTTGAGGGACCCCACTGGTGACCGCCCGCCAGCCTGACGCAGCCCCATTTACCATAACCCTTTGGGCCCTGCCCGTTAGCCAACGGGCCCTGCCCGTTAGTTCTTCAGTTGTATCTCTTTGCCCAGTCACCAGGTGTTCCTTTTATTCCTATGTTCTCAATATATATTTTTTCCTTTCTTTGGGTCCTGGTAGTCTAAGTGCTACCACTACTTTTCATTAATCTTGTGAGACTCCATGAACGCATCCACAAGTTAAAAGCTAGCTGCAAATATTCAGCTATCTCCACATGAAATAAAGTAGTAGCTACAGAAGTACTAACTCAAATTATCACTTATCCCAAGCCAGTTGCCTAGTTTCTCAGAAAGATTATGGTTTACTGAACTGAAGCAAAATTGCACTGACTCAGCTGTAGCATATATAGTTATGGAACTATATAGAACTCTTAGATGTCTCTGAATACCAATGTACTACCTCGAGCAGATATATCTCGACTTGCTCAAAGTAGCAGGTTTTCTTCAAATAAATAAATAAATAAATCTTAAGGTGATAGTGTATGTCATGCAGTTAATGTCAAAGCCACAGTTGTATAAGTAGTTCTAGAAAAGTAAAGTGAGAAGTGAAATAACCACACACTTTCGCTACTTGTAAAGAAATATCAGCATATCATTTGGGGATATGCTATGATCATAAAAATTCATCTCAAGCTATGATTTCTTGGAAATTGTTGATTTGTTATCACACTATTTAAAAAGAACTATAAGTCTTTATTTGAACATGAGCTTTCATTACATATATGACTAGGATTTTTGAAATTATATTATTTAAAACAAATTAATTACAATACCATGAAAATAGACCACTATTCATTGAGAAAAGCATTAAACATTATGATCCATTTTGTCCCCTATTCCATGTCTTTATCCTCATGTTAGATCCATTTTACTGTTTTCCAGTGAATTCACAAGTCTTAGTTTTTGTATTCTGGAAACAATGAGCAGAGTCTTGTATACAAAAAACGTATAAGTTGCAATATACAGTAATTTAGAAGAACAGAATAGAAAGAGAGTTTCAAAAATTTACAAAACCATGCAACTTTTGCAGCAGTTAGTCTGGGAGTTATGATGGTTCCCTGCTCCAGTCACAGCTGTGGCACTGACTGACTTTGGACAACTTTGCTGATTTTCTCTCCATGTTCCTTATTCAGCTCAGCTGCACAGCTGAGTAAAAAGCAAGTCACAGTGACAGCCAGCTGTTGTGCCTAACCCATACTCTCCAGCGAAATAAATTGCAAAGGAATAGGGAGAGATCAGAACACATAACCACCTACCACTTCAAAATAGTCAATTGCAGGTAGCAAAGAAGTGTCTAAATAATGTGCACAGTCTGAAAGTTGTTAGTAGGTATCACCAAGATTTTTCTTGTTGAACATTATTAGTTTTTGTTTGTTTGTTTGTTTGTTTTTTATTTTATTTTAAGGAAAAGCACTGTTGCTGATATTTTCTTGTGACAAAGCACTATTTAATACCTTGCTCTTAGATTCTACCTTCTGCACATCCTGCTTTCCACTTATGATAATTATCAGCTTTTATTTATTTTTTTTTCAAGGGCACCATTAAAAACTGCTAGTCAAACACAGACTTCGAAGTATGTGTGCTGTCAAAGAGCTATCAGCAGTAAAGAGTCTGGAACAACGTAAAACCTTGATAAAGTTCCCATTGTCTTTCTGACAATTGTCTTTCTGATTGGAATTGATTTAAAAATTGTGAGAGACAGGAGTTTCAATCCTCCATCACTGGGCAACGTCAGGACTGAAACATAGTGGCACAACAGTATGGAGAGCATGACACTGCTGATACCCTTTATATAGTAAATACCATCTCAAACTCTGGTAACCTATTTATCATCAGATCAATCTCTAGAACAGTGATAGGTGATGTGTTTGCAAAAAGGATTGCAGTTCTAGTTTCTGTGCGGAAAGAAGTGTAGGTTGGTGTTAGAGATTTTGTAAATACATATAACTTCAAGAAAAAAAATCATTTTAGAGCTAGGTCCCTAAAATCGGGTAACTGAATTAGTTTGTGCCCACTGCCTCTTGTGCTGTTGCTGGGCACAAGTGAAAAGAGACCAGCTCCATCCTCTTAACACCCTCCCCTCAGATATTTATGTACATTAATGAGGTCTCCCCTCAGTTTTCTCTTTTCCAGGCTAAACAGACCCAGCTCTCTCAGCCTCTCCTTATACGACAGGTGCTCCGGTCCTCCAATCATCTTCATAGCCCTCCTCTGGACTTGCTCCAGTAGTTCTATGTCCCTCTTGTACTGGGGAGCCTAGAACCAGACACAATACTCCAGGTGTGGCCTCACCAGAGCTGAGTAGAGGAGGGGGGATCACCTCCCTCGACCTGCTGGCAACATTCTTTCAAATGCAGCCCAGGATACAGTAGGCCTTCTTGGCCACAAGGGCACATTGCTGACTCATGGTCATCCTGCTGTCCACCAGGACTCCCAGGTCCCTGGCTGCAGAGTTGCACTCCGACAGGTCACCACCCAGCTGTGGGATTATCGCCATGGGGGTCAACAAACCCTGTGGTTGGTGGCAACATTGGGCTGGTCACAATGAGGCCGTGAGGAATGTAAACAAGTTAGAAGGAACAAAGAAGTGGTGATTCACGAGAGCCTTGCTATCTCAAACTACTTTTCTCCAACTGTTAAGAAACGGAAGTTGCTAAATGTTTGTTGTTGCTGGGCAAAGTTGTTAACCAATGAATAGTTAGTGGTAAAGTCCTGCTTGTAGAGCTAATGGTATAAGAATGGAGCCTGTCCTCAGTAAAGTGGTAGTAGTTGAAGTATAAGTGATCCTTAAAAAACCCTGGTGTCTGTGTGGTCATTACACCACACCCAGACTTTACTGGTGCTTGGGGTCATTTATCCTTATGTCCAGGACCCTTGCCCTTGTTGAACTTCATGAGGTTCCTCATGATCCAACCCTCCAGCCTGTCAAGGTTCCTCTGAATGGCAGCACAGTCCTCTGTGGTATCAGCCACTCCTCCAAGCTCTGTGTCATTAACAAACTTGCTGAGGGTGCACTCCATTCCATCGTCCAGGTCGTTGATGAATAGGCTGAATAACATTTGACCCAGTACTGACCCATGGGGGACACCACTAGCTACCAGCCTCCAATTAGACTCTGCATCACTAAGCACAACCCTCTGAGCTCTGCCATCCAGTCAATTGCCTATCCACCTCATCATCCAATCATCTATGCTGCACTTCCTGAGCTTGTCTATAAGGATGTTATGGGAGACAGTGTCAAAAACAGCCATAACATCCCCATGAATGAAAGGCTTTAGGTAGTCTCTCTATTTGTGTGCCTTTCAAATGCACAAAGTTTCCACGCTTCATTTAAATCTGTAGCTCATTCACCTATGACAGGGCACAACTGAAGGGATAGCTATACTTCAGGGGAGTCACTAGATCATTTCATTTGTTTGTTTGTTTGTCTGTTTTGTTGTTTTGTTGTTGTTGTTTTGTTTGGTTGGTTTTTCACTGCCATAGGCACTAGCAGTGTAATTCCATGGTGGTGTCACAAAATGTTTGGTTTTAAAGTAAATTCTGGAGTAAATGAAGCTAAGTAACACTCTAATCCTTTATCTCAACCTGCTGCCTAGCACTAAACATAATTGTGAAGTTTATTGCAGAATTATTTTCCTTACACAGTTAATATAGCAGAGGACAATATACTGTTGTGGAGCATCTTTCCAGAGACTGATGATTTATATTCTGTCATGCTAACACAGTTTAAAACGACCAGAACATATTTTAACTTTACATACTTACTTTTACATACATTGTCATCTAATCCTTATTTGTATTTTATAGTTGGAAAACAGTGAGGTACGGAAATGGACTCTGCATCATACAGACACAACTGAAAACACAGCATAGCACAGTCATTACCATTTTAGAATGATCTATAAACCTGCTTTTCTTAACATACTCTATCAATGTTACACCAGCATGGAATGATTATAGAACACTTTACATTGTAAAAATGTTTAATTATGATTCCTCCTTAAGAAGAAAGAGAAATTTTTATGAAATTTTCAGTATTTTTCAACATACTGGGGCAATATAGAACAGATAATGAGTTGAAATTTATGATTGTCAACAGTATATTTTACAAATTGGCACATAAGCCCATCAAATCCAAAAGCTATAATGAACTTTTAGGTTGGATTCTTATGGGAATGTGAAGGTCTGAGCTGAGTAGTTTTGTTTGAGGGTTTTGTAAACTTGTTTAGGAGGAGGGGCAAGAGAGTGAAGCTCATTGGAGAAAAAAATCATCCAGTTCACTAAAACTTTAGGAATTATTCCAAGAAATACTGTGACAGAAATAAAAGCTAAATGCTTTACCATTATCTTGAAGTTTAAATTACTAAAGTAAACCATAAATAGGAAGAAATCTAAATCCTTTCATCAGTACAAATTCCCAACAGAACTCAGTTAATTTTGCCTGGGTAAGGACATAGAATGACATTCACCTCTCTGAAAGAGGCCAAAACAAAGTTTATGCAGAACTAAAATCTGTCAAATATTCTGCCTTGAATACTTATGTCTGATTCAGGTGATGATTATTTTAATATAATATATTATTTCATAGAATTTATGTTATTTTATATTTTATTTTATTTTTGTAGAATTTATGTTATAATATTTTATATTATTTTACTTTGAATCTCACTTTGAAAACTGCAAAAAAAATCCAGAAATACTATTTACCTATCTCATCACAGTAATAATCACTTTTTTTGTTTTATTGGAAGCATTGTACCACATATGTCTCACTTTACTGGTGATAGCAGTCTCATTAGACTTAAATGAGTAATTTAACGTTTAAATCCTGTAAGCTAAATTCATGTAAAACAGACAGAAAAACATTAATTTTGATAGGGTAGTTATATGAATGAACAACAAAAGATTTTACCCATTCATAAATCCATAACAATAATATTCATATGAATTTTACAGAGACAACAGCAACAAGAAAAATGACCTTGGTATTAAACACAGATGTCCAAGTACTTTATGAGAAAAATATTGTTAGGTTTAGATCCGTCTGAAAATGTAGATTTTATTGTCAATGCATTTTAACTATATTAAGTTTTTATCCACTCAAATATTTATCAAATATTTTCTTTGATAACAGGTAGCATGTTCCATTGAAACAATACTCTGTTTCTCTTGTTCAAAATTGGTAGATATGCTCTCCATGCATAATTTATTTGTGTTCAGCTCATAATCTTGATGAGTAAGACACTATTCAACAAAGGATACCAGAGCATATCTCCAAATATTCATGTCCTTGTAGTCCTGGTGGACAGCAGGATGACCATGAATCAGCAATATGCCCTTGTGGCCAAGAAGGCCTACTGTATCCTGGGCTGCATTTGAAAGAATGTTGCCAGCAGGTCGAGGGAGGTGATCCCCCCTCCTCTACTCAGCTCTGGTGAGGCCACACCTGGAGTATTATGTCTGGTTCTAGGCTCCCCAGTACAAGAGGGACATAGAACTACTGGAGCAAGTCCAGAGGAGGGCTATGAAGATGATTGGAGGACCGGAGCACCTGTCGTATAAGGAGAGGCTGAGAGAGCTGGGTCTGTTTAGCCTGGAAAAGAGAAAACTGAGGGGAGACCTCATTAATGTACATAAATATCTGAGGGGAGGGTGTCAAGAGCTGATCTCTCTTTGGTTGTGAAACTGAAAGCACAGCAGGATCCAGCTGAATATGAGGGGAGACTTCTTTATTGTGAGGGTGACAGAGCATTAGAATAGGTTACCCAGAGAGGTTGTGAAGTCTCCTTCTTTGGAATACTCAAAACATGCCTGGATGCCATCCTGCACAATGTGCTCTAGATGATTCTGCTCAGGGTGTTGGACTAGATGATCTTCAGAGGTTCTTTCCAACCTCGGTCATTCTGTGATTATACAATTCTGTGATTCTGTAATTGGGCATTTGGTTAGGTTTAGCAGAAAACACTTTCAAAAAGATACTAAATGGTCATGTTACATTTTAAACTGTTTTAATTATCTCATATGAAGAACGTTATTCTGAGAGTGGGGAATGAATAGCAGATTACTTTCATTATGGTAATGAAAAAAATCATCCACCTACAAAGATGAATATCATTAGGCTTACAATAATGAATAAACAATACCTGCCTTTTAATTCAACCTTTTTAATTCAACCTATAAATGTTTAATAGAGATTATCAGGGAGATATGCAGAGGTAATGTGGTAACAAAATGAAGAGGAAATGTGAGTGATGAACAGGATGGATGAGGAGACAATATGTTTTTGATGGCAGTAGCATGTGAATGTTAGGATTTTGTTTTGACTTTTTTTTTTTTTTTTCAGAGGAAAATAGATCCAAAACACTTTTATATGGCTTTCCATGTCAATATCATTAATACTTCTTTCTGAAGCTTGTTTCCAATTTTGTATAAATCATAGATCAATAATTATTCTAGTAAAATTGCTAAGGTTATATTGTTATCAATCTGATCAAATCAACATTATGCTCAGAATTAGTCTCATAAGTACAGTAAATATTCAAGATAATATAAGCACTATTTTATACTTGCAGAATTACATTTGCAGACATTACAGAATTGTCTGTTCTCATGTTCACGTATCTATTATAGACTGAAGAAATTTAGGTAAGACTTACTGTTATTAAACACAAGCATCATTTCTCAATGGCTCTGACAGAAATAAAATCAAGTAGTTTGTGGAAACAAACAAACAAACAAACAACAACAACAAAAAGTTCCCTCAGTTGTCTCCAAAATATAGAAAAAAACTGATATTTTCAGAAATATTTAAGATGTTAAAAACAAACAAACAAACAAACAAACAAAAAACTCATGCACGATGCTGTGTAAAGGGGACAATTAAATAAGGATGTTCAAAGAATGTTGTGAAAACAATGAAAGAAGATTTGGGAATTTAGTCAATATAGGAGAGTCACTATGGAGAAGAAAACATTAGGAAAAAAAATTTCAACAGGAAATTATTTGCACCAAGAAGTCAGACAAACGTCTGTGGCAAAAGTCTTAGCTGTTGTTTTACCCTATACTCAGGATATTCATAGGGAAGGGAAAAAATCAAAATCCAGCAAACAAAATGATCTTTGCAAGCATTTTCAAGAAAAATGATAAGCATTACATAATAATTTTAAGTAGACAAACTACAAATTCCGAATTGAGTATATAGCAGATGTATAAGTGCATCTGGGAACCAATACATTATATTTACATAAGAATCATCTTACTTTCCACAGTATTTATTTATTTATTTATTTATTTTAATATTCTGTTATTTAGGACCTCAGCTGCTGTCATATATGTCGTAATCATAATGCTAGAGATACCCAAGTGATCAACATTAAAAGCTTGTTAAAATATGTGGGTTCTTTTCCTTCTCACCTTTTACATCTGTCTGCACCTTTGTAGAAATTACAAATCAGAATATAAAAATAACAAAGATTTATGAGAAAAATAAACATTAAATAGGTTTGGAAAGAGGTCTACTATATTCAAAGTTAAAGACTGAAACAGATGAAAGTGATAGCTGGATCCTCATGAGGCTCTTATTGCTTTGATGAAAATATGATCCCTCAGTCCTTGCAGCTTTAGCAGTTTTCATTGGAGAATAATGTTCATATTTTTTTCTGTACCCCACTGTAAGTTTGATAATCTCCTGGGTTTGTCTCTAATGTAACATCTATAATAAGATGCAAATGGAATATTATTGTGTTGATTGTCTAAATAAATACGTATGAAAAGAGCATGGCTGATGTCATGCTAGTGTATCACAACAAAATTATTATACCATGGATAAATGTGACCTACTACATTCAATAAACCCCATCATTTATGATGGAACTTTTTATTAATTGATCATTCATCCAGAACAGCACATTCTTGTTTTCATAGAATTATGGAATCATTGAGTAGTTTGGATTGGAAGAAACCTTAAAGATCATCTAGTTCGAATCCCTCCACCACGGGAAGGGACACCTTCCATGAGACTAGTTTGCTCAAAAACCCAAAACACTGCCAGGGATGGGGATCCTCAGCTTCATTGGGCAACCTGTTCCAGTGCCTCACCACCCTCTGAATAAAAAATTTTCTCCTTATGTATAATCTAAATCTCCCCTCTTTTAGTTAAAAACTTTTACTCCTTGTCTTATTCCCTGACAGAGTCCTTCTCCAGCTTTCCTGTGGGCCCCTTTTAGGCATTGGAAGACTGTTATAAAGTTTCCCTGAAGCCTTTCTTCCTCCAGGCTGAACAATCCCAACTCTTTCAGCCTGTCTTTGTAAGAGAGGTGCTCCAGACCCTTGATCATCTTTGTGACCCTCCTCTATACTCGTTCTAATACTTCCATGTCCTTATTGTGCTGGGGGCCCCAGAGCCGAGTGCAGTACTCCAAGTGGTGCCTTATGAGAGCAGAGCAATTGGATAGAATCACCCCCCTTTACCTACTGGACATACTACTTTTGATGCAGCCCAGGATACATTTGGTTTTCTGGGCTGCACATCACATTGCTGGCTCATGCTGAGCTTGTCATCAACCAACACCCCCAGGTCCTTCTCATCAGGGCTGCTCTCAATCCATTCTCCACCCAGCCTGTAGTTGTGTTTGGGATTTCCCTGGCCTAGGACCTTGCACTTAGCCTCCTTGAACCTCATGAGGTTCGTGCTTCGCTTGAACAAGAGAATGTTCATTTTTTTGTATGTTCTTCTGTGAAGACACATATTTAAACTGTTCCTTTTACTCCCATGCAGATATTATTAGTAGAAAAGATTTTCTAAAGAGTCATCTCATCACTGTTCATCTTCACCGTTACAGTATGAAGTTAGAAATAGTTCCTTTTATGCTATAGAGAAAGGGAACATTTTTTGTACATGGAAACTGCCATTGAATCAAAGTTTCAAGTTTCATACTGTTTACACTGGGAAAGTGTTAAAAAGAGATACACTACACTGATTTGTTGTTCAACACAAACAACTATGAATCTATCAGACTTTCTTGATGGACAAATTGAGCAAAGGAGACTAGTGTATAGGAATGAATAAGAAATAGGTGTTATTCGTGGCATCTCTGATGTCATAGAATTATAGAATCACGGAATCATAGAATCATGGAATCACAGAATCATAGAATGGCTTGGGTTGGAAGAGACCTCAGAGATCACCAAGTTCCAACCTCCCTGCCATGGGGAGGGATGCCACCCTCCCCATGATCAGGTTGCTCAAAGCCCCATCCAAAATAACCTTGAAAACAGACAGGGATGGGGCATCTACAACTTCTCTGGACAACCTGTTCCAGTACTTCACCACCCTCTGAGTGAAGAAATTCCTCCTATCATCTGATGTAAATCTCTCCTCTTTTAGTTTAAGACCATTACCCTTGTCTTATCACTATCTGCCCAAGTAAGAAGTTGAACTCCTTTCTTTTATAAGACCCTTTAAGTACTGAAAGTCCACAATGAGGTCTTCCCAGAGCCTTCTCTTCTCCAGACTGGACATCCCCAGTTCTCTCAGCCTTTCTTCACAGGAGAGGTGCTCCAGTCCTCTGAGCATCTTTGTGGACATAATCTGCACCTGTTGTAGCAGTTCCACATCCTTCTTATGCTGGAGGGCTCCAGACATGGATGCAGTACACCAAGCAGGACCTCATGAGGGCACAGCAAAGGGACAATGACCTCCTTTGTCCTGCTGGACACACTTCTTTTGATGGAGCCCAAGATACATCTTTAAGGTCCCTTCCAACCCATGCCATTCTATGATTGCCCCAACACAGGTGCAGCACCTTGCACTTGCACTTGTTGAACCTTCTCAAGCTTGTCCAGGTCCCTTTGGATGGCGGGCATCCATTCCTTCTGCAGCATCAATTGCACAACTCAGCTTTGTGTCATCATTCCCACTGCTTATGTCATTGATAAAGATATGAAGCAGTATTAGTTGTAAGATGGACCCTTGAGACACCACTCATCAGTGGCCTCCACTTGGACATAGAGGCATTGACCACAACTTTGTCTGCAGCCATCCAGCCAATATGAAATGTTTGTCTGCTTTTTGGATCTCTTACTACTAATTTCATCATCCTTCTCTCTCTGGACAATATAGTGACAAATCTTCAGAATTTAAGCTACAACTGTGTTCTAGTAGGGTATGAGGGCTGCACCTTTGTGTATGTGCAGTAAACTTAGTTATTAATTCTCTGGATGGTTTAGGAGTTCCCCACCTTGTCTACTTAGAAGAGCCAATGAACTGACCTGAGACAAAGGACTCAGCTACAACAAAGTGAGATTCAGTCATTTCCAAAAAATATCTCAGGCAGTTTCTGTTGTACCTGTTGCAGCTGTTCAATGACTATTTGCATGTTTGATGTGTTGATTCTCCACTCAGGGGAGTGGAGAATCTAACCATCCTGGGGACTCCCAGAAACAGTTTCTTCTGTAAAACTGATGAAATTGCACATAAATAAGATTCCAATAAATAATCAGTATAATGTCTTCTTCTTCTTGCGGAAGTAGTCACATAAGGCAATCTTTTTGTGCATAAGTGGAATAGCTTAGATATGTTTTGTACCTAGTTTAACCCAATCCAGCTGAATGCCATTGCAAGGACGCTTGCAATATATTCCTATCATCCTGTGGACTGTGACCAACCATCCTGTTATCCTGTTACAGAGATTCAATTCCCTAAGCAAGCATTATCTTCTTCAAAAGATTTCAACAAATTAGATTTTTGTTTGATCATTTGTTTTTAAGAGGTATTCTGTTCATAAGAGCAACAGGCTTCAGTTGTATATGTGTGGAAAATGCAAAACCAAACCAAACCAAAACAACAACAACAAAAAATATCAGAGATGCAATACACACAAAGAGTAGAGACATGGAAATTCTTGTATGACCTTTTTTATGCCAGAACATTTTCTATTTCACTTCTCACCTGTGCTCAGCAGAGAAACTAGTGTTAAAGTAAATGGCAAACAGTCAACAGCAGATGAAAAAAGTGTGAAATTAGGCTCAACCATCCTTAAAATATAAAATTTAAGAAAAAAGAGCTGCCCTTCTCTTTTATTTATTTATTTATTATTATAATTATTATTATGAGGGAAGAATTAGTGACTTAGTGCATTAGAATTAGCAGGCTTTTTTTGTTTGTGTTTTTTGTTTATTTGTTTCTTTGTTTCTCTATTGAAATATGTATAAATAGTTATCTTAGAGTAGCTAATATTTAGGTCTCCATGATTATTCCTTTAGAAATATAATATGGATAAAATAAAGAAGCAAACAAACAAACAAAAAAAGCAGATGTCAAGGTACGGTAATTGGCAGTCTCCTCTAAGAGCCATTTCAAACAAAATATAAGTAAAATAACAAGAAGAAATAGTCAGAAGTAGTTGAGGAAAACTATCCATGCATTTCGGGAATAAGCTATGATCTTTATTCAAGATCTCGGTACATTTTGATGTGAATATGAAAAATCAGTCTGCAGTCTTATGCAGCAAGGATATCTTTCTTGCAGAAATAGTCTGATAAAATCACCCTGTCACAAAGTTATCCACTGGTAAATTCACTGCATCTTTTTCTCATTCTCTCTCTCTCTCTTTTTTTTTTTTCTTTTCCTTGGTAAAACGTCAGGGGTGTATATATATATATATATATGAATGAAAGTAATATCAAAACTGGTCCCCTTCTACTTTATTTAATATAATATTGTGAGGTAGATTGTAGGTTTTTTCATTGAGAAAATTTCACTTAATCTAATTGATTTGAATGGATACAGTAAGCTCAGAACATGGCATATGTTGCTGTTTTAGATAAGCAGTGCAAGAGCTGTAAAATTTCCTTTTTCCTCTAGGAAATTTTCAGTTTGGAGAGCTACCTGAAACAAAACTTAGAATACATTCCTCTTGTAGGACATCAGGAATTTTTCAAAATCAAAAAATCAAAAACTTTTGTGATTTGTAAAAATTTTACCCTTATATTGCAAAGAGAGAAAATGAAAGCTATTGAGACCCAAAGTTAATTACTGATAGAAAAAGAAAAAAAAAAAAAAAAAAGAAAAAAAAATTTTTTAAAAAAAGTGGTGTTTTTTGTTTGTCTTTTCCCAGCTCAATATGCTGATTTTAAAATGAATGGGAGTGCTTGAGGGATGAAAATGCTTTAACATGCACATAGGATACAAATTTATGCTCACATTTTTACTTAAGTAAATTATTCACACTTGAAAGATTAATCATCTCCTTTGCTTACTAAGTACCAATGAAAGACATGATAGGTTAGTCAAAGAAGCTTAAGATTACCATAAATATGCAATTTCTTGTCCAGCTCTTGTTGGCATCTATGTGATCATTCTCATAACAGCTTGGTGTGCAACAGATTAGTGTACATTACTGTCACATCAACAGGGTATCAACATCAACAGGGTATCTTTCATTTTTGGCTTTTCTGTGTAACTATTACTTCAGTGAATTGTTTTATTTTACTGAATGTGTGTAAGTATTTGGCACAAATACCAAGTATTTGGTACAATGTCTGGATCAATTTGCCATTTTCTGTCATTCACGCCAGTTACTGTCTCCCCCAACCTCTTCCTCCCTCTGTTTCTTATTAACCACTGTGAGTATGTTAGTGTCAGTGTGTTTGTTTCTTTTGAAATCTTATTTCCCCATCCACAAGATCTTTGCTTAGACTTCTATTTTCTAAACAAACCAGGCAAATCTTTCTTTGTAATTCAGACCTGCAGAACCTGAATAATTTTGTTTGCCCTCTGCTGTACCTTTTCAATCTCAACAATGTACGTCTTCTACTGAAAAGAATAAAATTGAATATGATAAAAAAACTATTCATTTTTTAAACCATTATCTGGGGACTAGTGTACATTATTAGCACTGCATTTTTTTTTTTCTTTGAAACCAGAATCAGTTGTGAGCTGAATTCAGATCTCTCTGACTTTACAATAAAAGTAAATGGAGTATAATGGGCCAAGGTTTTATATTGTACAGGGCTTTTCAAGCTAAATTTTGTCTCACAGTGAAGTGCACTTGCCATGTTACCATGAGAGTTAGTATATTTAAGATTTACAGTCAGTGCAAGCTCTAACAAAACATCAGACTTCAAGCCAAGTGCAAAACTGAAGTAATTAATTAGACATATATTGTATGCACTAGCTGGAGCCATATGTCATCATTAATAGTCATCTTTAAAGATGCCACATATATGAAATCCATAGAACAAACCAAGTCTGGAAAGTTAAGATTCTAGGATTATCCTGTATCTTCAATTACATACATCCTTGCAGCTGAATTTAAGTTTGTGTTTAATACTAAACTCTTTGCTGCATTAAAGTCAACAAACAGAATTACTGTAAATGCTAATAACCCAAAAGAGAAGAGAAAAGGAGGATGAAAGAAAAGACACAGATTGTACTACCACTGTTCTTATTTCAGTTCCATGCCTTCCTAAATATTGTAATCTTATTGTTTCACTAAAGTAGAATTTGTGTTGTTGACAAATAAACCCATGAGAAAATAGTACAGAGATTGGATCACTACAGCTTGACCTGTTCTACTAGCTGAACAAATCAATGGCTGCGTTCAAACACACAGTGATATAATTCATTATTTATATCTTGAAATGAAATCTTCAATAAAGTTTTTTTTGTTTTGTTTTGTTTTTCCCCCATCCATTTGAGACAACAGTACCATTAGATGGCACTCTGGGTAAAGTTGAAAAATTACTTTGTAAGGCTATTGCAACTCAAGTATTTAATCAAAGCACACTAAAAGAGAAAACATCAAGTATGTCATCAAATAAAAAGATTTTTGTATTTATTATACTTTTAACAGTCTATAATGAATGTTAAAAATATTAAGATACTGCATTTGGGAGCAACTTTTTAAACCACTTTTAATTTTATTTTATTCAGATAATTTGAAATAATGCATACTCCCCCTAAAGAAAATACACTATTATGTTGATTTTTAGTCTTTGATTCACTGTTTGAAATAAACAAGCCACCTCTTAGACATGTGTGATTATCTCATACGTATTTTATCTAAAAGTAAAAACCTGAAACATTTCTGATGAATAGGAAGCATGGTGCTCCTTTACTATGTATGTGTAAGTATTAGGGTGCAAGGAAAAAACTGTTTTTGAAAGAATGTCACAAATTATTACTTTTTTTCTAGGCAGAGGAAATCACCATGTCAAAACAAACAAACAAACAACAACAAAGGCAAAAACAATCGAAACTGGAATAGTCAGTAATTTTAAGGGAAAAAAAAAAAAGGAAAAAAAAAAAAAAAAAAGAAACTGTTCCTAGAACTTTTAGGTCAGTATATCTTTCATTTCAATGCATCCTGATTGACACTTTTATGGAACAATTAAGTAACTATATATAAAAGAAGTATTAAAAAAAAATGACCTTTGATTTCAAAATTACCCTCTGTTACATTCAGGCAACCATGAACACAGTGGAGCCTTGTGCAGTTGCAAGGTACACTTATGTAGAACTGGTTGATGGCCTTAACAGTTAAATTATTTTTCTGGTTTGTTTCATATGCAGATTTAGATAGCCACAGTAAGAAAACTTTGGAGCCTTAGTTCCTTCTACTTTTGAGCTGTACTTAATAGCTTGTTTTCACCCAGTATTCCAAAATGTTCCAACAGCTGTAGATTTACTCTCTAGACACCTCTATCCTGACTAAAGCACCAAACATATTGCAAGTGAATGCTGTGAATCCTAAATTAGGCTTTTTATCATGAATACCAGCTAATATGCTTCTCTCTGCTCTGTGGTGTGAAGAAGAGCAAATGAAAGTTAAAGGGATAGAAATGTCCACTGGTATGCATTGGGGGAATAAAATATTCTCAGTATTCTCTTTCTACTTCAACTGTGTGAATCTAAGTTACTATAAAATCATATTTTGGCAGCTCTCCAAATTTCTAGGGTTGGATTGTAAAATAATTTATGTCACATGGACTTTCCTGCATTTTAGGAGATCCTGAGATAGTCTTTACTAAGTCTCCTAAACATAAGATAAGAAAATATTTCCCATGAATACAGTATTAGTATCCACTGGCAACATGACATACCACAGTACCAGTCAATAGTCAATATTTCAAAAGTGGTCTCTGCATTTTATACCATGCTTCTATCACCACTGCTGGTAAAAATTCATTTCTTATCTTTCCTACCCCCCGGAACTTTGGACGAGAACTCTTGTTCTAAAGGATTGATGGTGTTATCCAGCCACAGGTGGCTGGAAAGAAAGCTGCTTTTCTTTCTGCATGCAGCCTTCAGAAGTTATTCTTCACTCCTGTGGTAGGGGAAATTTCACGATTCTGCCACCACTAGGGCACTACAGGCTAGAACCAAGTCTTCAGTCATTCTGAGATGATCCAGCTGAGCTCTGGGAGCACTCCCTTTGTTAAAGGAAGGAACACATTCCCTTTGTTAAAGGAATTCTGTTTTAAGCAAGTTATTTAGCAAACTAATTTAATTAATAAAGGGAAAAATATTATTATTTTTTTAATTTAGAATTTTCATTTCATTGAATATTCATTCACCTCTTTGAATTGTTTTATACCTAATAATTTGGTAAAAAAAATCTTCTCAGAGACTTTTTCTATTTGCACTAGTCCTTTTAATGTCATTTCTTTAAACCTCATCTTATGAGGTTTGCAGACTGTTATCAACACTAGAATTGCTTAGAGGTAGTTCTTCAGCAATGGTTTTGTTTGCTTGTTTGTTTGTTTTTCCTTTTTTTTTTTTTTCTGATCATTTAGTTAAACAAAATTTTGTCAAATCAGTAGATATTTCAGCAACCAGATCCATAAAGAGCTTTTGATTTATTTTTTTATATATGAAATTTCAGAGTTTCTTTTGCAATAGGAACCATAGTCTCCAAATATATTATGTTATATATTTGATGCTTCAGTATTTCATCAACAAGTGATTAACTACTTGAAATGTTATCCATCTAAATCCCTCCATCTATGGTTTGGCTGCAAAATAAAACTCCATGAAATATCAGTATTTTTACAGATTAAAAAAACAAACAAACAAACAACAACAAAAAAAAAAACACAACAAACATCACAATAGCTTTTGTTTGTTTGTTTGTTTTTCAAAACCACTTTTTGTGGTGTAAGAAATATGAATACAAAGAGAAAATAGAGAAAACGTTTTTTTATGTGTGCATCAGAACACAAAATGACAAATACCAACTTCAGATAGAAAATTCACAGTTATTTTCCATTTCAATTCATATCAGAGGTATAACACAAGAAGTTAGAATGCTACATTTACTAGAGAAGATCTCAGTCCTGCTGATTATGTGAAGAAGGTGAGAAGGAAGTCAGCTTACTTCCATGAAAGCATAATAGAAAACAATGCTGACTTTCCTTCTCTGAAGATATTCAAACCCCACCTGGATGTCATACTGCACAATGTGCTCTAGGTGATCCTGTTCGGCAGAGGGGGTAGACTAGATGATGGACCCTTCCAGAGGGTCCACCTCCTTTCAGAGGACCCTTCCAGCCTCATCCATTCTGTGATTCTGTGATTCTCTGATAAGTAGTTGTTATTAAGTACCAAACAAAAGTTTGCCTATCTGTGAAATCCTCCAAAGGTCTTTTGACCTTTTCATGGATCTGATACAACTGCAGATCCAGATTTCTTGAGAGAATAATGACGAGGATTATTATATTTGTACCTTTCACTTATCCAGCAGAATTATATGGTCATGCATATGAAGAGTTGAAAGAGTTGTAACACCAAGGCTTCCGGTGCCCTTGGCATTTCTGTACCATCTCTCACAGCCCACTGATCAAACCAGTGATGAAATCATGTATGTTTTTCTACAAAACCTGTGTTGGTATAAAGACCAATTGGATGCTCCTTATGCTTTGCATAAAATAAAATGTAGAGACACAGTATTTAACCCCAGACTAAAAGGAGTTTAAAATGAAAATAGGACTAGCTGGCTACCCTGCCTTTGTGTTCAGAGTATAGAGCTCCATTATGTATTTAGGTTACTATGCACAGCAAAGTATTTTTCAGTACATACACTTTTAACTACTGTCAGATGCTTCATTTTTTTTTTCTTTTTTTTTTATTTTCTTTTTTTTTTTCTGCTTGTCTTCTTTCTTTAGTTTTAACTTCTACACTGCTCTTTTTCCATGTTGATGGGCATATTAAAAGAGGTCATTAATATGTTAAACAATCTCTTCCAGTGTCTTTGGAAAAAAACAAAAACAAAAACAAAAACAATATTTTGTTATATGTAATCATATGGAGTAAACTGCAAACTGAAAAAAAAAAAGTCTGGAGATGTCACAAATCTTTACATCTTCACTACACAGGAATTCAAATATAGATTTTTGCTGTGTACCTTTAAAAACAGTGACTGTAGCAATGAGTTATCAAGACTTATTAAAGTAATTATATCTCATTTTCTTTGTCAGAATCCTCAATGGAACTATAAGAAAATTGTCAAGATTTAATGGGCATTTACTGCTTAACAATTCTCTCTTGGGCAGGTATTATTATTAACAATTGTTATTGTACTGAGTCTGGCTGGGACAGAGTTAACTTTCCCTGCAGCAGCCCATACAATGCTGTGCTCTGCACTTGTAGCTGGAACAGCAGTGGTATCACACTGCTGGTATCACACCAGTGTTGTGTCTATTGCTGAGCAGTGCTGGCACTGCATCAGGACTCCCTCTGATATCATTAGGGCAGCTGACCGAAACTGACTAAAGGGATATTCCATATCATATGATGTCACACAGCAATAAAAGGTGGGAAAAGGAAGAAGGGGGGTAGGGGGAGAGAAGGTGCTTTCATTGTGAAAATGTCTGTCCTTCCGTTTGTTCTGAACGGCTACGTGCGTTGAGGCCCTGCTTCAAGAATGTGGTCAAGCATTGCCCATTGGTGGGAAGTAGAGAGAAATTTCTTTCCTCTGCACTTCCACATGGTCTTTTCTTGTTCTTTGTTTGTTTGTTTGTTTGTTTGTTTTCCCCCTTTCCCCTTTCCCTTTAGTTAAATTATTTAATTACTAATAATTTTCGCTCAATAATTATTTTTCCTTTAATTAAATTATCCTTATCTCAACCCATGAGTTGTTTCTTTCCTTTTCGTCTTACTCTGCTCTTCTGAGGAGGGGGACTGAAAGAGCGGTTGTGGTGGAAGTCAACTGACTAGCAAGGTAAAACCAGTACGTGTTATTATGTAATACTAGTTATTATTACATAACAGTAGGTATATTAGATAATAAACAGCATTTCTGTGGTACCTGTGAATATAAAATACCTGGGAATTCAAAGGCAAGAATTTCATTCCACACCAAAAAATCAAGGTTTAAATGCACTTTTGTTTTATATCAAACAAACAAACAACAGCTACAACAATATCAACAGCAAAATAGACCCCCTACAAAACAAAACATGAGATAAATGAAGATAGAGTCCAGAATAACAAAAAGTCTGAGGAAAGAATACACACTCAAATGAGCAAATGGGATACTACTGACCTTACTTAGCATATCTGACAACTTCCCATTGAACTCCTGGTGCTCCATAGTACCCCTTTCTTTTTTCTTATATTGCCACAGATAGGACAAGTTGTGGAAGTGGTAACAGTGGCATGAGTTTTGTAACAACATTATTGGAAAAGAACACAGATGCCACTTTCTTCTGCTGCTAATCCTCCTCAAAATAGCATCAGTGTATGCTGATTATCCAGCCATCTGTGAAGAACACTTTATATTATTATGGCTGGTGAACAAAGAGTTACACACACTGGACAGACCAGCCAGTAGGACTACATGGGTTGATGGACTAGCCAACTAACAGGTGCTTACAATCTGCTAAATGTTGCGAGCAGCACATACAACCTCTTAGCCATCAGTGACCCCAAAAATTTCTTTATGCATGGATACACTTTAAAAATAATGTAACACAGAGACTGTACCTCTAATATGTGGAAAGATGAAACAGATGCTAAGGGACTGGGCCAAAGGAACAGAGGGAGAAAAAAACAAAAATCTTAGAATATGTCTATATTAGAATTTAGTTTGGCCCTGGAGAAAAAGATCTACAGAGGAAGACAGATGGTGTTGAATATCCAGTGTTCAACATCTGCATTTTAGGGGAGAGTCTGCAGATTAGCTCTTGCCTGATCCTAAGAGATGAATGTTCAGTAATGCCAACAGTGCATTAGGTGTCCTTCTGGGATGCATCATCTGGTTTAGTTTCATCTAAGAGGAACATTTTAATCTCCAAGTTGAATCTCCATGATTCAATCTGAAGTCCAGTAACTGAGAACAATCAGAAGACCTGTTTTGAACTACTAATCTAAACAAATTGCAGACATCGACTTAGACATAACTGTTTATTAATTTTTCTCATTTTGTCTAGTGCTCATAGGCTGCATTATGCATTGAATGCTGCTGCTCAGTGCATTAAATATCAGGGAGTATTTGGATATTGATAGAGACTAATGGAAATATTTTGTTTTGGAGTAAATACATTAAGAGTTGGATTAGTGATAAGATTTAAAAAAAAAATAAATAAAAAAAATGTAGGTCATAAAATTCTATTTATTGCTTTGTGTTGCTACTACAGATCAAGGTTGTGGAAAGAACATCTGAAAATTTTCATTTAGCATCACAACCGTTTGTCTTCTCATGATGCACAAAGTAATGTGAAGGATGTGTAGATATTCCCTAAACTTCAGTTATTCCTGTTTTGGGCAAAGGCAAATCCCTTTGTGGGATTACTTTTGCTTGGTTGAATTTGCTGGATAATGCAAGAAAATTGGGAAGGCCAATGTATACCACAAGGGGATTTGATTTTGGGAAAGAATAGCCAATTTGATTTTGGGAAAGAATTGTATTATGTTAATTATTATATAATCCTGTGTGCTATCACTAATAGTTTCTATATGCCATATAAATGGTTTTACAGTAAGAGTCACCCAGATTAGTGAAGAATTAATTTTGATGGAACTGAATGAAGTATAGCAGTGATAGAACTGGACAAGTGCAGTGGTGATGAAACCAGAACTGTCCTCAGCGTGCAACAATCCAACACCACTCACCATTCTTCTGTCCTAAAGACAGATAAATTATGACAGATAAACTAAACAGGCATTTAGGCCAAGTTGAACATAGCTGTTCAACACCGTTCATCATGCAGAATGAATAACTACTGCTACTGTCTGTTAACAGGTTATTGCCCTCAGATCTGCAGCAAATGTTAAGTCCCATTTCCCTTCTTTCCTTTCTAATCTTCCCAGGTAGTTAATATCCTCTCATACAACTTGCTCAGACATGTTTTTGATGTGCACAAGAAAGTGAAATGAGTGTGAGGTGAGAATTTTTATTTACCCATTTTTGTCTGCAGTATACTTAGAACTAACTCTTTTTCCAAAATCAAATTCATGATTGTTTGTTTGTTTGTTTGTTTTTGTTGTTTTTTAAACTGCTTTCTACTATTTGATTCTGCTTGTGTGCCATCAAGCACATCACCTTTGTCCTACACAAATTTCTAATTAATATTAGGAATGTACAAGTCATTCATTACTGACTGTGATTCACATTACTTTTAAGTATTTGCCCTGTTTTAACTTTACATATTTCGTTTTGATTAAATCTCTGCAAAAATAATAAGAAGTAATGAGCAACAGAAATGTTTCTGATTAACAAAAACCAGCCACAGGAAGGACAAACACTAGGAGTTAATAGAGTTTTGATAATTTTAATTGATTGGAAATTTCTCCCAAGTAATGTTTTTACAGATTCAATCTGGGTGGTGAGAGCATACTTTCTGAACAGTAGACACTGGTTTTGTGTTGTTCTGTCATTATGAACTCATTTTGTATTGGAAATTGTATTTGTATTTTATTAAACAAGGACAAACTTGGTAAGTGCATCATGTGCCCTCTTTCATTGCTAAAATGTTTTAAGTAGTAAGTGTAATGGAAGTCCAACAAAATAGACAGGTGTACAGACAACAGCATACAGACGAGTTCATGGTATTAATGAAGAATGCTAATAAAATTAGGAGAATCTGAAATACAGTTATGAAAATGCAACTACAAACAAAAATGTTTAAAGAAAATTCTATTCAAATCTGTTCATGCTTTTTCATCATATGCTTCCTTGGACAAAAGCATCTCATATTTCCAATTTTACACATATACATTACAGGATTTTACTTTACTACTGACAGTGCTAAAACAAACAAACAAACAAAATCCTAAAATGATTCACTATCTGTAGAGACTCTATCTTAATTTCTAGATTATCAGGGAGCACATAGGCACCTTAAGTCTGTCTCAGCCACCAAGTCATCCAAAGTTCAAATCAGATCTGATGTTTTCTATGGATCACTATTCAGTTGCTTTATAAAATAAACAAGAAAAAGTATTGTCATATTACTCAAATAAATTGATATGGGAATATTCAACTCCAGGAATAAAAACAAACCCTCACAACAACACTTGAAATTCAGTAGTCTCTATGATGCTTTCAGATTAAGATAATATGTTTATTATTCATAGTGTAAAAAGGTATAATTTTCCACTGGGCTCAGCCTAAGACTCTGTGTTTGGGTAAACGTTAACACACAAGCCAGAATTCAAGGACTGTGAAATGACATAAAACACTAGTAAAGTGACAATATTTGAAAAGTCTCACAGAATCACAGAATCATCTAGGTTGGAAGAGACCCCTAAGATCACCTAGTCCAACCTCTGACCTAACACTAACAAGTCCTCCACTAAACCATATTGCTAAGCTGTACATCTAAACATCTTTTAAAGACCTCCAGGGATGGTGACTCAACCACTTCCCTGGGCAGCCCATTCCAATGCCTAACAACCCTTTCAGTAAAATTCTTCCTAATATCCAACCTAAACTTCCTCTGACACAACTTTAGCCCATTCCCCCTTGTTCTGTCATCAGGCACGTGGGAGAATAGATCAGCCCCCACCTTGCTACAGCCTCCTTTAATGTACTTATAAAGAGCGATAAAGTCGCCCCTAAGCCTTCTTTTCTCCAGGCTGAACAATCCCAGCTCCTTCAGCCACTCCTCATAAGACTTGTTCTCCAGACAAGCTTCTCTCATGTGGTATTCCACATTTTAAACTATTACTGTCATTTGCAAAGGTGACCAGTTATATTCATTGTAATTGTACTGGTAAGTAAATGTGTAGTAATTAGGTAATTAGGTAGTAATTAGGAAAGGGCCAAGATGAAACAGACACTAAAAACATTTTGTTGTGCATTAAATCAGATGATGACTACAATATAACCACAAGGATGTACTATGATAAAGGCGATAGACTCTGATCTCTCATGCTACACAAATCTGGAATCATTGTATTTTTGTTAATGCAGACCTTTATATTCTCATCAGAATGGAAGAAAGAAACATGCTGGTGAAGAAAATTTAACTGAAAGAATGAATATGAAGTAAATACGCTGCAGAGTGGGAGCTGACTATTATAAAGGACAGTGAAATACTAACTGGGTAATGAAATGAAAAATGGTTCATCTAACTCAAGGTTCAGAAGTTAAAACAGAGAGTAGAAACTGACAAAATAAAAAATAAATAATTAATAATCATGTGCTTTAAAATTCAGATGAAAAAGATTTGAGGTGGGCAAAATCTGAAATGTTTCAAATATTAAATAAAAATAATACAGATCATGCACTGAATGCAAATTACAGGAGATATAGCACTCATATAATTTGCAAGGTGAAGTATGCCTTGAGAAAACCTTGTTATTTATTTTAGAAAGAATATCATAGAAACGGGGAAGCCAAAAGAAAGGTCAGTGTGAAAAATACTGGAAATTAAATATGTTCAAAAGACTGGCGAAAATAGGTTTTGTTCCCTACAACAGAAGTAGTTCAACAGAAGACTGCACTGAGGGAGACAGTACAGTGGAAAAGATGTATTCCATAGGGCAATCTAAGTACAGTACCAAAAACTAGAACAGAAGGGGAATAACATACATATAACATAATAACATATGTCAACAATAAACAAATACTTTGGATGTTAGAATATGGGTGATTACATACATATTATGTTTAAATTAAGACCCCTATCATTTTCTATTTATATAAATATAACAGGTGTCTTTAACAGTGTTCATAAATTCACAAGTTTGTTGTTATGGGGTGACGAAGATGTTGAAGGGCCTAGAGGGGAAGACATACGAGGAGTGGCTGAGGTCACTGGGCCTGTTCAGCCTGGAGAAGAGGAAGCTGAGGGGAGACCTCATCGCAGTCTACAACTTCCTCACGAAGGAGAGTGCAGAGGTAGGTGACCTATTCTCCGTAATCACCAGTGATAGGACCCGCAGGAATGGTGTTAAGCAGAAGCAGGAGAAGTTTAGGTTGGACATCAGGAATAGGTTCTTCACCTCTTGTGGTTGCACACTGGAACAGGCTCCCCAGTGAAGCAGTCACTGCACCAAGCATGTCTGAATTTAAGAAACGATTGCACTGTGGACTTAGTCACATGGTCTAAAATTTTGGGTAGACCTGTGCATTGCCAGGAGATGGATTTGATGATCCTTATGGGTCCCTTCCAACTCGGGATATTCTATGATTCCATGATTCTATTTATTCTTTTAGTCAAACTAGAATTATTAATAAGTAGCACAGTAAGGGGAAGTTCTCTACTGAAACACTCCTGATGGAGAAGGGAGAAAGATTCCTGGGAAGGAAGAGGATAATATAAATTATGAAAGAAGAAAAATAGCAGTAGAAAGTTTCACAAGAAAAGACCCAACTTTCTGCTTCAAGAAATATATAAATATTTGTTTGGAGTATAAGAACAGAATAACTTCCTTTATCATCCATCCATGAACTGGAAAGGAAAAGGAAACTAACAAATGTTGATTCTCCAGTGACTCACTCTTTGTGCACCTGTTTAATCTATGCACAATCAGAGCACAGGAACAGTGAATTCATCCAAATAAAAATGATAGTTTTGCATCTTTTCTGGATGTATTTTGCAGGTTTAAAAAAAAAAATAAATGTTTTGATTTGTCCTTGTAAGTGATTTGGGTACCTAAACTTAGGTCATTACATCATTTGGGTATTTAATTCCAAGAATGAACAACTAATTCTATATTCAGCATTTAAATCTACTTTCGTGTGTCTGTGTGTGACAAAATGATGCAAAAAATCAATCATGAGCTGAGCAAAAAAATGGGTTGTAAAGTTGGTCAAAACCTATAGCTGGTTGCCCAGTGAGGCAAGATACTCAACATTTGACTGCCCAGGGCCCCAAACAGCTTTTTCTGACTTGGTTCTGCTCTTAGCAGACACTTTGACAACCTGAATTTGAGACATTCTTTTCAACCTGTGTTTTTCTATGACTTCGTGGAACTGACAAAAGGGATCATTATAAGTGTTCAGTTTGTTGTAAAATGTAACATTTGTTTCAGATTTTTGAAAGATAGTGAAAGGGACTAAATAGACACAAACAATTGTGTCTGATGTTAGACTGTGATGTACAAGACAAAAATTCTGGTGAAATTCTGTATTTCTAATCACACCAAGCATAGACAAGAAAGTCAAGACAGTTTATACTCATTCCAAGTACAGACTCGTAGCTTTTTGTAGTTAAAATACACAACAGATAACAGAGTACCATAACTGACAATGGATCTTACAGATATTTGAGACACTCCAAGTCAAATTTTCAAAAAATGTAGTCCATTGTGTCCATAGGGTGTTTTGAGATGTTTAGAATTAGGGTTGCATGTCAGTTCTGAACCTTATGTCAGGGGCAATTGAGTGAAACTTGTCTCTTAAGCTTAACTCTTCTAATAACCTGCCAAAAGTGAGAGGAAAGCTGGCAGAGTCCAAAGTTTCAAAGCTCTAAACTCTGAAATCCAAGACTGCACCTCAAATTAGAAAGCATGATTAAAGATCTTGTTGCATATGTGGGAAACTGACAACATTAAATGTTTCTCATGATGACTTGAAAATGTCTGGGTTAATTTCTGAATCTTAACATTCTTCTTAAAGAGACTTAAATGAGGCTTAAATGAACCAATACAACAATATTTTGTCAGTTATCTGCATTTTTCTATAGTAAAAAGAAAAACATTTTTTCATATTTGAATAACTTAATAATAGTTGCTCTTTTGCTGATACAAAAGAAAATACATTATTATTAACATTAGCTTGAACATAATGAAAGTTTACAGTAGCCCACATAACATCAATAATATTTGACCTGAAAACAAAAACAGAAAATGAGACAGAGTATGTTCCGACAGACAAGGTTATTTTTCTGGCTTTTCCATTATCCTGTTGTGTAAAATTTCATGTTTAGATTTTTCTATGAGAATTTGATTTTTCACTTTTTGTTCATCTTATCTTAATCAACTATACAGTGTTCTGAATAATGACACCACATCCTTTCTTGTTTGTGTTGTTTCTAGTATAATAAAGCTTCTTTAGTTGGAACATCTACATAGTGCTGTAATCCAAATTGACAAACAATAGTAATGTCAAAATCTCAGGTTTTATAAGTATTTACACACACTCAAGTCCACAAGTAAATATTGTACATTAGAATTGCATCCTGTGGTAAGAACCCCTGATTTATGTTGCTAACTGGCATAACTGACATATTCAGATAAATAAAATAATTTTTTAAAATTGACTGTTGTGATAGTTTTTAATGTCTAGAACTCTCATTTTGTTGTCACAGACACTATATAGACACATAATGAGACTATACACCTTGATAGAACAAAATCTTTAGACAGCTTGATCCCTAAATGAACAAGACAGGAATCAGTTAAAAAATAAGTAAATGAGGACTGGAGGAATAAAAAAAAAAAAAAAAAAAAAAAAAAAAAAAAAAAAAAAAAAACAAAGTAAGATCCATAAGGTCATTGAAGTCAATCGTCCAATATCTCATGCAAAATAGGTTTGGGATCATATTCTTAATCAGCAGAGAAGAAAATCTAGTTCTCCCACAACTCATTCATTAAAGAGTTTGTCTCCCTTGGAAATTCTAAAATAATTTGATAGGCCACAACTGTAGCAAATAAGTTCTAGTTGTTTCATAAATTGGAAACACGAGGAAAATATATTACTTAGGAGACTGAGCAATTTGTGAATACATGAAAAGCAGTCATAAGTTAGTGGAAGGACAGAAAGACCTCCACAATATTGCCTTCTACATTCCCAGCATTCTCCACCCACAACAGAAATAAGTTGCCAATCAAAGGGTTCCAGGTGTAAGAGTATTTTTCAACAGTTTGTCTATCTCTAATAATTCTGCAATGAATCAACTGTATCAGTCAGCAAATAGAAGGAACAGCTGGTGGTTGATCTACATGTCTGCCTCTAAGTGTCTTGAAAGATTTACACAGAAGCATATCTCATTTTTGTCAGAAATGAATTTCTTAAACGGATTTATACAGTTTACAGGTTATTTTGAAACCTCTAGGTACTAGGAATCTGTTTCCAAAGTAGTTGGGTGAATTTCTGTGAATGCTTTGAAAAATAGGATATTGATTTACGATTTAATCTCTTTCTTATTGTTTGTTACCATGCCCACAATTCTGTTTTGTTAACTGATTTTAAAAGCATCTTTAATCCCTTGGTACAAATAATGTTTTACAGCTTTAGGATATGCTTCATGCATATTTTATCGTTTGGCTAAACTAATGTGTGAATTCCTGGTCCTTGCCTTTGCTAGCTGTCCTTTCCAGTTCCACTCTGCAGTTCCTTGTTCCTTCAGCTATTCTGATTCAATTTGCGAAGGACCTCTGAAAAGCAAGTGAAATACTTTGGGTTCAAAAACAGCGATGGCACATTCATATGATTACAAATTTTAAAAAGTGATTTTTTCATTTATAGCTAAAACTACTTGTGGACTTTTCTAAGTCCTAAATTATATTGTGCATCTGATCTAGAAACATACTTGCAAAAAGAAACATTGGGAATTGAAGAGGTCATTTGCTCTGACAAGTTAAAATATTCTGAAAAAATTATTAAACAACCATTTTTCAGTAATAATGTTTCTAACTTGATCAGCCCAGAAGGGCATCCAGGTGGAAATATTTTTCTGAAAATTCTTGCCTTAAAAGAGCTCTTTTGTAGACTGTAAGACTTTGTGAGACTAAAAGTATGGAGTGATTAATGCTCTTTCTTCAGAAACAGTCACCTTCTTTTGTCTCTGAGCCCTACCCAGCTTGATATTTTATTTGTTTTGTTTTTGTTTTGTTTATTTTTTTATTATTTTTATTTTATTTTATTATTATTAATATTATTTTATTTTATTTTAAACCCCGTTACGGAAGAGAATGATGTGGTTTGTTTGGAACACATGTAAGGTTTAGGTGTGGAAGCAGGAATGGAACAGGTGAAAAGCAGATAGCAATAAAAAAAAAACAACACATTTTTTAAAGTTATTTGGGTAATGTATGATGGGCACTGGATTCTAACCAAAGAAATTCAGAGACCATCTTTTCTGGTAAGGTTTTGATCCTCAGTCACTTTTAACATATCAAGATAAAGCTGGCAGTAGATAGCTTCTGAAAAGTAACTTTTTTTTAGCTTGCTAATCAGTCTACACAAGCAAGTTTCTGTAACTCACTTATTTCAATGACAGTTGCCATGTTAATCAGGAAACCTCTGTAACATTTAAGAAAAAAAAAAAAAAAAAAGAAAACATTTTTTCTTTGACTTGCATATACATGTATTTGAAGCAGAGGAAACTGAAATGAATTGCAGTCATTTCATGCTAAGTTGTGCAGTCCCATATGCTGTAGATTCACTCACTCTTAATGTTAGACATGATGGACAGACAAGATTTTTTTTTTTTTGCTTGAAACATGTTTTTCTTAATATAGTTTCTTAATAGTTTGTGGCAGATCCAATTAAAGAATAATAAAATCATAAAATAAATAAATGTGACCTACGGCATTCAATAACCCCCATCATTTATGATGGAACTTTCTATTGATCATTCATCCAGAACAGCACATTCATGTTTTCATAGAATTATGGAATCTCTTTATACTTCTCTTTGTTGAATTTCAAGAGGTCCCTGATAGGCCATTTCTCCAGCCTGTCTAGATCTGTCTGAATGGCAGCACAACATTCTGGTGTATCAGCCATTTAAAAATTTATTTTTTTTTTTCTTTTGACTTTTTATTATTTTTCCCATCTGCAAACGTGCTGAGGATGCACTTTGTCCCACCAACCAGGTCATTAATGATTTTAAACAGTACTGGTCCCAGTATGGTGTGATGTTGTGCTCCCCCAGCAACACACCCACCCATCTTTGTTACCTTTATTTCCCATAACCCTGCTCCAGTGATAACCACCACTGGCAGTCAAGATGGCTGCATCTGACTTAATCAGACAATCATCAGTGGAGGTTGTGGTGGATGTCTTCTGGTCATGGTGGTTGCATCCATCCCATCATGGACTTGAGAGAGACAAATAACAATACAATGGCCAAATCTGGGAGTATCCAATTCAAGCCAAATTTAAAAGAAAGTACTAGCTTCATTTGGTATGCAAACATGACTACAAGTCAATTATCTTACCCTACAAATAGTGAGCACCCAAGAGTCTTTTGAGATCTCTTGTATTGCAGTGGGCTGCATGACAGTATCTCTTCTTGAGTAGGGATGCCTTTCAAGGTTACATCTGCTGCAGAGATCCCTTACACATTGATGTCAATAGATTCCTTGACACTATAGATGCTTGGTAAGTGACTAACAGCTTGCTAAACTTTGCAAGCTTCACTGACATTATATCTTAGATTGATTGTGCACATGTAATCCTTTAGATATAAGCCATTTACCAAATCATAGAATCAAAGAATGGTGTGGGTTGGCAGGAACCTGAAAAAATCACCTAGTTCCAAACCCCCCTGCCATGGTCAGGGATATTGCCCATTAGACCAGGCTGCACAGGTCCTCATCCAACCTGGTCTTGAAAACCTTCAGGGCTGAGGTATCCACAAATCTTAGATTAGGAGTAGATTCAGAGGCACCTAGGCTCCTTATCTTTTTTGTTCAAGGAGTTAGGAAAGCAAGGGGGTCCAGTCTGAACCTCATGACTTCATGAGGAGTTTTTCCTCAACCTTTAGACATAAACTGTTGACCAAGTGTTTGGTACTAAGTTTGGATCCAGCCACAACTAGGCTCCTCTCTGAGAAGGAGTTTAGAATGCAAGGGGTTCCACTCTGAATCCTCTAAGAGAGAATCTCCTGGATATGTGTGTTTAACCCTATCCTCTATATGGTAAATAATAGAATGTACCTTCAAATCTTGTTAAGTCACCATCTTATTTACAATCAAACTTTACTAAATTATTGTATTATATCAATAAAACATACTGCTGTTTCTCTCTTATGAGTGAAGTGAATGACTCCTTCCATGATATATTGATCTGGCATATCTGACTACTGTCTGGCTTACCTGGAATTCATGCTGCTGTTCAGAACCCTTTGAACACAGCAGTATTCAGTTTTCATTCCACCTTATTGTTCATTTATAGTGCCTGTATTTCTTCAGTAGGTCTATGAGAATGTTATGGAAGACAGTGTCAAAAACTTTAGTATGTTCAAGATAAACAACATCCACTTAAGTTAACATAAAGTGCTAAAAGAGAGAAATATTTTTATTTTTATTTTTAAATCATATCATCAGCTGGGTTTGCTTGTTTGTTTTTCAGAAGCTGATACTTTAAATATACTATCACTGAAACTTCTAGGTTTATAACAGATAAATTATCCATATTGTTGGTTGAAGACACGATGAAATTTAAAAATATAGATATTAGCACATTTCCATAGTAAGGGAGATAAAATGTCAGTTATCTTTAAATATAGCTGTTCAAATCACAACAAATCATTCTGAGTGTCTAAGTAAAATCATTTATTAGTTTTAGGGCATTAGTTTAATTATATGATAGCTACTAATGTCAATATGTCAGTATTTCCACAGAAGCAAATACATATCTCCTTTTAAAGAAAGAAAAGAATAGGTTTGAAGCATACTTATTTCCTTTCTGTTATCTATCTTAGTATAAAGACTTAGGAATAGACATAATATAGGAACTGAGGTAATCTTACTCTTTAAAGTTAATAGCATTTAAAGTTTATCTTTTTAAATAATGATACCGGTCCAACAGTGACAAAAACCTGTTCTTGTTAGTACTTGGAACTAAAAACAAGCACTCCACAGAATGAGACCTTTTTTAGGTAAACAACTGAAACCAAGAAGCTTCATTACTTTTAAATCCTGTTTTCTCATCAAGATTACAACTCCTTGCCAGCTGGAAGTGATAAGGGTCTAAGAAAAGAATTTTCTCTGCTACTACATTAATTTTAAGTTGTCAGGTTTCCAAAGTTTACCTCTTACTCCAGCCATGGATCTGAAAATGAACAGGACTTGGCACTGGTTACTGTACTAGAGATTGCCTCTTGTCAAGACTTTTTGAAAAAATGTAGTGCCAGACCAGTTTGCCAGGAAGCAGTCTTTGCCCTTTTCTTGCTTGTCTGTTTAGATTTCCTATTATTTTCATCCTAGGACAAAATAAAAATGTAGAAAATAAACCTTTTCTAAAATATGAGAAATCCAAGAGGTTAGCAACCACAACAAACAACTTGAGAAAACTACCCAGTTGATTAGAGGGTAAGAATCCTATTACATAAACAACTCTGAAGTATTGAAATTGGTTCTTATGTCACTTGGAATGAAGTAGATAAATTTATTCTTTTCTCCAAGTAATAAGAAATAAAAATTAAGTATCAGAGAGTGAACATCAACATAGCATATCTCAAACCAGTATACGAAAAAGCCCGGTATTTCTCCAACTTTATTTTGAAATTTGGATCTCCTACTTAGCATCGAATTACACAGATTTCAGAACTGTATGAAGCTCTTGTCTTCCTGGAAATATTTAACCCTATAAAATAATTAAATGGCTACTGGAGAAGAAAGACTGACTCTTTATCCTCATTTTTTTCATCATGCATGTTGGCTACATTGTATGTTTTACCAGCTGCAATCTTGATGTTTACCCATAAAGACAAAAACATATGAGGACTAACCCCAGAAAGGCTACTATTTTCATCTCTAGTATTACCACTTTCAGTCAGTTTTGTTTTTTTCTTGGCTTTTTGTTGGACATAATATTGAACAATGGATGCACTGGCATAACTGTCATAAGTTACCTTACACCTCTCCCTACAGAAAGAGAACTAAGCCACAATTAATGTGTTTAGTTCAGTTTCCCTGTACAACTATTTGTCTCTTTCAGCTATAAAAAGAAATACTTGGGCTGCTTTAGCTGCTTTACCAATTCTTTCCGCCAAGGCACAGGATGCATGGCAACAGATAAAGATGTGTGGCAAATACCCTGACAAATAAGGTCATACTCCACTGTCAGAATAAGCATTTGGTTTAGGAACACATAGGATAATGCACCAGAATTCCAGTATCCATCTCTAAGACAGAAAATTCAGAAACAAGAAAAAGGTAAACTAATTTTTGTAAACAGTTTGTCTGTCACATAGACTAGCTGGCCCCGAGAAACTAGCTTTTGTTTCCATTGGAAATACATTGCTCCCAGCTTCATTGGCAGTTTTTTCTATTCTCTTGGCAACAGCATTCTATTTCATAGCTTAATCAGGAACATATAATTGTTAGTTTTGTTAGATAACGTGGTATATTGTGACAGATAACATCTCTAGATTCCTAGTAGCTATAGTGAAGATCAGCTTGAGGGCTTCACATGCTCTTCACATGCAACTTGTTGTTAACCTATATATACATAGCACCTAATAAATAAGGAGTAGATATAAAATTATAGAAGTCCTTAGGTAAATTATATACAGAAAATAAATGTCCTTTGTTAGATCAGCTGACATAAGTGAAAAAAATGTCAAAATTTAAAGCACAAAAGACCATCTAATTTAAATGGATTTGTAAAAGTGTCAGTGTTGTTAGCACATACAAAAGTGATTACAGTGCATTTAGAAAAAGGGTAAGGTATCCTGAAAAACAAAACTTTCCAATCTTACTAGACTGACTGTCTGGGCACTTTAAGCCTTACCTGACATGCCCTTTATTTTACAGATCTAGGCATCTCAGGGACAAGGTCTGACAGCTTTGATGGAAATATACACCTTATTCCAAACATCTAGTATATCATATATCGAATCTCTCTAAAAATGGCAGTCAGCCAAACTACTATATAATGCCCAGCTTTATGAATTCTGTACTTGAAGGCAGAAGTTGCTGAAGGCAGAACAAAAGAAATGTATCTACTAAGTATCTACTCAGAAGAGAACAGACTGTCCAGAAAATTTGGGAAAGCACTTCTGAAATACTGTTTGATCTTCACCATGGTTAGGACAGATTGGTGAAAACCTTGCTTCTACAAAGCAAAAATACTGAGTGAATTTCAGAGTGAATTGTTAACTTGAATAACTGGGACAACTAACTGAGAGCTTTCATGAAACTTAATACAGAAAGAAGAATAATGTAAAAATGATAAAAAATAATATTTAAGATTATATGTCTTAATTAAATTAGATAATTTATTTTCAAATTGTAATAATGGGTAAGTCTAAGAAAAAAATGGAAGAAATTTTGGAAATATAATAAAAGAACATTCTTGTTAAAAGAGGAGCTGAACATACATCTCAATCACGAAAGAGAAAATATATCAAAGAGTTGAATAAAGATGTTTACTGAAAGCTCTAAGAGACAAAATCAAATGAGGCAGAAAGATTTAACAGTAGCCAGAAGCCAATTAGTATCAAGAGGGAAAACTAGGCTGATGTGCCACTCAGTGGAGGAAAACTGCTGTTCCACAGGAGCACAAAACCGCAGAGCTACAGGAAAATTGTTGCCAAAGATATGAACTCATTTTTTTTTTATTATTATTATTTTTTAATTTTTATTTTTTACTTTTTTTTTAAAGGTAAGTGAACTCAGACAGTTATGACAATTATTATCAGTGACAGAAGAACAAAACTTCAGTTTGGTACAAACAGAGCAGGTTAGAAGATAGCTAGATAAATTCAGTGTATTAAAATTAACTAGGCTTTAAGGATTTCATTTTACAAGATTTAAGCATCTGGCTGATTTACTTTTATCAGTAAATATCTTTGAAAACTTGTACAGATTTTTGAGAGGACTGGAAAAATAGCAAAGATAATAAAACATTTTAAAAATAATATTTGGGGAATTAATGCTATAGTACTTTTTATTGTTAATGGAACTTATAGTTTCTTTCCTTCCCACTTTCATCTTCCTCTCCCTGGAAATGATAAGTCTTGTTTTTATCTGGACACAGTATAGAAAAGATTTAAAAATCTTCAGAGGCTTTGAAGGATTCCAAGGATTCCTCAAATCATACTTTTCCAATATGAAAACTTTTTTTTTTTTTTTTTGGTGTTATAAATGCATCACTGTGGTTTTACATTATAATAGGAGATGGACTCCATGATACTTGAGTCCCTTCCAAATCCTGTTATTCTGAGTATATTTAGGCTCCTTTGTTTTACTTTTGCAGTTTTACCTTCCTCCATTTTCTAACACTGATGGTTGTTTTTCATTCATAAACAATATGTAAGCAGATAATTCTGCATATAATACAGAAATCTTCCAGTGCAACGAAAGATTCTGAAAGAAAGTTTCACAAAGGATAAACTATCAAACCTGTCTTCTGTAATTGAATCCAATGAAAAAAATCTTATTGATTTAATTGAGAATGTTCTCAAACTCACAGTAGAAAAAAAATAGCATTTCTCAAAGATCACACATCCCAAATGTAAGAATGAAGATAACAGTCACACGCATTAGCTCAGATATTTATCTCTAGAGGCATGTCATGGCAATGACTCTCACATATTAATAAAGCATTAATTTAAAATTCTAATCACAGATCAAAACACAAAGCAATGCAAGACTTTTAAAATTCTGTGTCAGCCTCCTCTCAAAATTCTAACTAAAATAAATAAATAAATAAATAATCGTGAAGTTATGGGAGAAGAAGAAATACTTCTGAACATTGTTTTAAGTATTGTGCCAGTAGAAATCTGAAGTATTCTGAAGAACATCTTTATTAGATGAGTTGATTTTATTGTATAGTTTAACTTTTTTAGTATATTAGTTATATAGGTTATCTCTCCAATAGTGCTTTCCTATGCATTCTACAAATTCCTCTGCTTCCACTAAGTTATACATTCACTTTCCTTTTCTTACTTGAAGTAATGTTACTTTCTGAAAAAAAAAAAAAATAATATATATATATATATTTATACATATATATATATATATTTTTTTTTTTTTGGACAACCAAGTGTGTGTGTGTGGTGGGGGGAAGGGGTTGTCTCTCGTTATGAAGAGGTCTCTCCTCCCAAACAAACGCTATGCATATTGAAGCCCTGCTTGTCAGGACATGTCAGAACATCACTCATCGATGGGAAGTAGACAATAAATTTTCTGTGCTTCCACTTGGCCTTTGCTTATTTTTTCCCTCTTCCTTTTTCCTTTAATTAAATTATCCTTATTTCAACCTGCGAGTTATTTTTCTTTTCCTTTCCAGCGTACTTTCTTCTCTCCCTCTTCTGAGAAGCAGGGGGAGTAAAAGAACATTTGTGGTGGAGTTCAGCTGCCCAGCAAGGTAAAACCACCATACCAAATAACCTTATCCTGTGTATTCCAGTAGAGTTTCAGAAAATGTGGAAAGTTCTCCATTAACTCTGAAACCTTTTAAAATAGATTTTAGGGGGCATCAGCTGTAGCTGTATGGAATGTGAATTTCCTGCAAAGTGAACAAAACATTATAGTTTAGCAAATTTTAATCTATAAGGCACTTAACAAGTTGCTTCTGGCTTGTGTATGATAAAAATGTTACTGTAAATCTTAAATATATATATATATTTTAAAAGTTACCATTACTGTTCTCCACCTTCAGATAATGTGAGGACACAGGATAAACTGGTATTATTTAATATTAAAGGGGTGGATATAATAAAAGATTTTTTCCCTTTTTGTAGAAAATTTTACCTAGCTAAAACATACTGTATGTTTTAACAGACTTGACTTTATCAAGCTGGGTGAAAAGTAGTGATTATAAAAAAGCACATTTTTTTCAATCTTTTGTACCTTATATCCACTTTTTTTTTTTTTTCTTTGTATGTCATCTGGATAATAAGTGCTATAGTATGTGAAATCAAACTTGAAATTCATTTCAAATGTAAGAAGCAAACCCTTATTGAACTTTGCATAGAAGAAGGTACAAGATACTACATGGATCAGTATAAAATTATTTTTTAGACTGTAAAAGAAAAGATATTTCTCAAACAAACATCTAAATATAAGATGATAACAGATACATAAGACTTCCTTCCAGGAGTTTGTAAGTGCTTTCCACCTACATTTTAGCAAGTGTGTGATGCACAATTCAATATTGTGCTTATCTTTGTATACAAGTAGTGGTTACATATAGTTAAAATAAAGTTTCTGTTTATGTTCTTTGCTGCACTAAACAACCAATATATCAATAGACAGTTTTTTACTAAATTATTTCTCAGAGGATGGGAGGTTGGAGGACAGGTGCTTATAATGATGGAAGTTTAATAAATAAGTCATAACTTTGTAGATATTAAGATTATTTTTTTTGGGAAAAAAAAAAAAAAAAGGAAGTGTAACTTTAGTTTACACAGATAAGTCCTAGGCCTTTTATAGTCCTTAGAGAGATATTCCTTCAGAGAAGAATTCAAAGCACCCACAGTAGTTTTGGATTCTGAACCACTCAAATAACAGACTCTTTCTCTCTGTATTGTCTAATTCCTCAGCTTTTTTAGGCTAACCTTTAATTCACTGGACACCCTAAAACCAGCCTATGTGTCTCTAGCTACTTGGAGAAAATTACTACATTTTACAACTGTTGAAGGTTAAAAAAAAAAAAAAAAAAAAAAAAAAAGTATTAGAAATTAGTAATATAAAATACTTCTCTTTTGGGATTAAGAACATTTAAGTACTAGTTTCTTCTGAATACTGAAATTCAAGATCATGATAAGTACTGTTTTCTTACAGTCCTTCCTAATACAGTTTGATCCCACTCTATTTCTCTGCATTAGTTAATCAATGTGTTTGTTTAAGCTTTCAGTAGATCGGTTGTTTACCATCTCCTTCGCATTGTGCTTTTTCTTCCTTTTAAAAAGACAAAAGTTTTTTGTTTGTTTGTTTTTAACATAGATTTATATTTTTATTCTCTGTGTTATAATGTTTATTCTCTACAGGATCTTAAGAATTCTTTCATTCAATCCTTCTTAAAATTCTTTTAACTAGAATCCTGAGAAATTGCTAGGAAATATGCAGACTCTAATCTGATGCTCTGCAGTTGAGCTTTGACCTTCAGCAAAAAGATTGCTCAGCAGTTTTTGAAAAACAAGCAAACAACAGAAAAAAAAAAAAATAAAAGATTTATCCCAGGTGCCTGTCTAAGAATAGAGGCATCCAAAATCATTAGTCACTGAAAAATCTTGATAGAGGTATCTTATCTGAGTTATACAGTAGGTTGAGTCTACTACTTTGTGAGAGACACTAAGCAAGATAAACATCTTCTATTCTAAACACCTATTCTTTGGCAATCAGTAGAATCACCATCAGTTTGCAAGTCTGTCCTCAGAATGCACAAAAACTGTCTTGAAAGAATGTTTAGCTGCTAGGCAAGGACAAGATAAAAATTGTATCTTCATGAAAAACAGACAGACACAGCGACATTATGATTTTAGTACTGAAATTGGTGCAGGTATAGTGTAGCTATTGGTGTAGCTATAGTTTAGTATAGATAAAGCGACGGATACATTAACAAGTACTTTCAACTTTGTATGTTTGTCTTTAGAGTACTTGACATTGAGAAGACAACAAAATTTTAATCACGGTGCTGTTTGATGGCTTTAGTTTGCAAATTGTTTCATCCAAGTCATTGGCTTTCAGAAACCATTTAGAATCTTGCAGTATTTGTTAGGAATATTTCTACATTTTCCACTAACTTAGCAACACAGTCTAAAAAATAAACCATCAAACAAAAACAGCAACAACTAACACTGAAAAGTCTTGAGGACAATTGTTGCAATTGTTGTGAGGAACAGTTTCACTTCAGTTAGTTAATGTGTTCTTCAAGAACACTTCAGATTGATCTCTTTCTAAATAAGACGTAAGACATAGGCCCCTTCATGAAACATAAGAAATTTCATCTAGTAGTTTCACAGGAAAGCATTAGTTTGCACAAAGATATTTTTGTATTGGAAAGCTAGCACTGAATTTTCACAACATACAAGAAAAGGTGCAGAGAAAATCAGAAGGGCATTATATAACAAAATAAATTATTAGCACCCTTGATTTTAATATTAGTTTATATTACTCATTAGTACTTAATAATTCCTATGAAGGCATAGTAAATTAATAATGCAGAGAGGAAATTATTATTTCTTATTAATTCTAACATTCTTAAACAAGCACAAAAAATGATCTCATGTCTACATAATGCTTTTCATTCAAAATATTCCTGAAGCTTTCATACAGACTTTACAAAGAATAACTAAAAATTGAAAATTTCTATTGAATGCAGATTGAAAGCCCAAAACATTTCCTGATTCGTACTAATATAATACAACTATTCACAGAGAAAGAAGAGATCAGAGCAACCTATATAATTTTGTCATTTAAGGAACTGTTTGAATAGTAGACACATAATAGGATTAAGAGGACTGAATTTCCTTGAAGGTTTCTTTTACAGCAGTCCACTGGAAAACTGGAAGAGTCAGCCTATTAATAGCTATCAAAATGTCTCTCCCTCCAGAAATGAAGGGTCTGCAACATCTATCTATATCTCTGCTACTAAATACTACAGGGACTTGGGCAGCTGTCTGTCCCTAGTGCTGAGTGGCATATGAATGGCCCTGGGCCACCACTGAATCATCAGTTACACAGCTTTAACTCTTTTTATGTTTGTTAGGACAACATTGGACACTGAATAGCCAAACCAAGTGCAGTCTTAACCCTATATCCTTCTGGAAATAATTTGTGATAGGATTTCCCAAACCCTTCCTGGATACCATCACTGAACATTCTTGTTAAAAGTAGTCAAGATTCTGCTGGAGAATGGACAACGAAGTTTAAAAACATGGAATGCCATCAGTCTGAAATTAAATGCATTCTCTATATCACAATGTAATATTGTTTTTGTCAATAACAATTGCTGTTACTGATATACATACAGTAATTATACTGGTGACAATTTTGATAGATGTTTATAGGCAGTTTAAGAAGCCTCTAAACTTTTTGAGGTATTCTCAATTAGAAATTTATAGGGCTTGTAAGTTCTTTAGATAAAGTTAGACCAAAGAAAGATGCCAAAGGAGTCAAAGGAAATGTTCTTGGGTGAAAGTCTTACACTTCCCACCATTTTGATAATCACATCAAAAATACAAATAATGTCTGTTACTCACCTGCAAGAACAGGCGAAGGCTGTGCTGTGAGGATACCTGGCAGTTCAGGCAATTACCTTGTTTCAAGTGAGTCCTCTGTCTGAAATCATTTCATTGTTGCATCTATTAGACACAAGGTGAGGAGCTCCTAGACAATCCACAGAATCAATAACTGAGTGCACTGTGTGTGCACTCAAACTTATGGCCATGATGCCATTATACCTGATGACATCGTAATTATGGGACAAAGTTAAATTAATCCTTATATCACATTTGTGACTTTCACATCATACTTTTTTGCCACATGAGAGCAAAGTGATTAATTATGTATAACAGTCTGGTACAGTTGCAAGAATTCAAAAATATGTTAGCGATAAGAAAATAAAAGAAGGGCTTTGTCCTAAATTTTTTCTGACATTGAAGTCATGCTGAGATTCCCAATTGCAAGTTCAAGGCGACTCTGGGTGTCCTACTATGTGATATATTGCTCAGGAAACATTTATATTACAAATAATAGCTAAGAAAAATAAGCCTTTCATAGCAGTCTTTTTTTTTTTTTTTTTTAATGTTTATTTTTGGCAGTGCTTGGCAATTGGACTTGATGATCTTAGAGGTCTTTTACAATCTAAATGATTCTATGCTTCCATGAAATCAGGATTAAGAATCTCATATTTCTGTGAAAAGTATAAAAATATATTATTTATATAATCTTTTGGGGTAATATCTTTGCTTTTTAAATTAATTTAAGAAGTTCTATCTATATGTTTTACTAAAGTGTTTTTAGACTTAGTAGTATGGATTCCTTTCTTTTTCTGCAGCAGGTTCCTCACATTGGGATTCACGCTGGGGTTTCAAATAAATATCGTTCTACCAGGCAACAGACTACAGTAGCTATCATAAAGGAATGTTACAGGAATACTCTAAAAAACAAACAAACAAACAAAATTCTTATTTGAATTTAAGAGAACCTTTACACCATAATGTACAATTTCATTTGATGTATGCAATGTGCATCATTTTCCTACCTTCAGATCCCCAGGACCTTATTTGCCTTCTGTAATAATACAAGTGTTTAAGTGGAAGAGGAGAGCACAGTTAATGTTACTTATTTTGACTTTAGCAAGGGTTTTGACTGAGTATCACACAATACCCTTACAGTCAAATATAGAGATGTGATTTTTAAGGGTGAACTAAAGACGGTGTGTGGAAGACTGACTGTATATCTTAACTCAAAAGATTGTGATCAGCAGCAGGAAGATCAACCAATCTCTTATTACCATTGGTACTGCTTGGGGTACTAACACTGTTAAGCCTTTTCAATAACCTAGATGGTGGGACAGAAGGCACATTTTGAAAGTTGAAAAGGAGTAGTCTATAAGCTCTTGTGATAATAGGTCAGTAGAGTAAATTGAAATATTTTTAGAGATACACTATGCCACCAAGGAGAAATACATAATCAGAACTAGATGTGTATTAGTCCTTAAAAAAAAAAAAAAAAAGATTATTGTGCTTTCTGTGTTTAAGTACATGTGAAGATACATGGAAAAGAGAATCTCCAGATATGCATTTGATTCTGGAACAAACGCTGTGGGAACTGCCTGCAAAATGTGTGCCTAGTTGAAGGACCTCAGCAGGTGGCCAAGCTGAAGGAGGCAGTGAAAAGGCAGGCTAGCATCAGAAAGTGAGGAGAATTTAAACAGTTGAATCCTAGGACACTCTGCAGGGGACCCACAGCCCATGGCCAAACCCACAGCCAGACCCAGCACAATGCGCTCTAAGGAAAACATCCCTAAAGAGTCTGCAGCTCTCCTCAGCTCCATTGTCCTTAAGGACAGTGTTCGAGGGGACCTCAGCTACTAGATCTTTAAATAGCTTGAAGTTTGCTCTTTGAAAGTTCATGGTCCTGATTTTGCTCTTTGCCAGATTCCTTGAGATCACAAAGTCAATCAGGGCATGGTTGCTGCAGCCTGGACTGCCTCTAATCTTGACCTCTTTAATGAGCTGTGTTGGTGAGCGCCAGGTCTGGTAACAGTTCTTCTCTGGTTGGTTTGTATACTACCTGGACCAGGAAGAGGGTGGTGAGACACTGGAACAGGTTTCCCAGAGAAGCTGTGGATGCTCCATCCCTGAAGGTGTATCCCTGAGTGACCTGATCTATTGGGTGGCATCCCTGCCCATGGCAGAGGGGTTGGAACTAGATGGTGTTTAAGGTCCTTTCCATTCTATGATTCTTTGATTCTATGATCCTTTGATTCTATAATTCTTTTATTCTAAAAAGAGAAAACAGAAATATTAAAATTTTCTAGGTAATTTCTACATCAGTTCTTTTACCGCCCTCTTGAGAGAAGGCAACCAAATTGTTTAGTTGAATTGGTTTTCAGCACCAGAAATAATCTATGTTGAATGACCTTTTTTCACAAAAAATAACCTCTAGTCTTCTACTGTCTAGGCACAAAATCTTATACTTTACCTATTTCTCTTAAACAAGATGTGCCATGACTGAAAGTAGGGTTCAGCTCTTGGTATGTTTGGTGATATTAAAAATAAAAATTTAATAAGAAATAAATGTATAAAAATTAGAAAATAAAATTAATTGTTTTACTGTGCATGGAATAGTTATCTTTAAGCATCATCAAGGCTTTTTATTGATCCTTCACTTCAAAAGCTCTTAATTAAAATATTGCTTCCTAATGGTGAATGGGATGATCTGAATAGTTTTATTCTAACTACAAAGAAGTAACCAGTATTACCTCTTATGAATACGTATGGAGAAACCAGTATCTTTTTCACCAACTTCTCCTGGAAACAGCTTATTTATTTATTTATTTATTTATTTATTTATTTATTTATTTATTTTTAGCTGAAACATCTACAATAATATCCTGAGGGAAACATTCACCACATAAAACATTAGACAAGTAGTTAGACAATGGCAAAGCTACAAGTAATGAATGGGTTTTGTTGTAAAATGAAGTATTAAGAGTGATGGAATAGAAAAAAAAAAAAAAAGTGTGTTTTGGGGAGAATCTTTATAAAAGTAGGATTAGAGAGTCAACATATAGTTTCTTGCTGAAGCTAGGACCTAAATTTGAAAATCCACTTATATTTGGCCAGATATTCAATCAGATCTCACAGTGTAGTTATTGAAAGTACTTGACAATCGTAGACACAGATGACAATAAACAGTTCCTTTCTTAATGTGGTGGTTTTACCGTGCTGGGCAGCTAAACCCCACAACCGCTCTCTCACTCCCCCTCCTTTAGATGAGGAGGGGGAGAAGTAAAGCAAAGAACAACTCACGGGTTGAGATAAGGATAATTTAATTAAAGGGAAATAATAATAATAATTAAATAAAGACTACCATGAACTAAACAATTTAACTAAGGGGAAATTAAAAGGGAAAGGGGAAAAGGGAAAGGGGAAAAGGAAAAATAAAAAGAAGGGAGGAAAACAAACAAACAAAATAAATGAAGGCTATATGGAAGTGCAGAGGAAAGAAATTACTCTCTACTTCCCACAAATGAGCGATGATTGACCACGTCCTTGAAGCAAGGCCTCAATGCACGCAGCCAGTGTTCGAGAGGAGGACCGACGTCTTCTCAACGAGAGCCCACCCCCTCCCCTCTTCTTCCTGTTTCCACCTTTTATTGCTGAGTGTGACACCACATGGTATGGAATATCCCTTTGATTGGTTTAGGTCAGCTGCCCTAGTGATGTTTCTCTCCTCACTTTTTGCCCACCCCCTAGGAGGGTTAGAGAAAGGCCCAATGCTGTGCCACTGCTGCTCAGCAGTAGACACAACACTGGTGTGATAACACTGCTGTTCCAGCTACAAGTACAGAGTACGGCACTGTATGGGCTGCTGCCGGGAAAGTTAACATTCCAGCCAGACCCAGTACACTTAATTACAACATACCAGTGTTCTTATATGAATATATGGGGTTATGAGGGAATACTTAAAGGAAATTAAAAGGTCTTCAAGGCTATCTTGTTATTTCAAATTTTGATGGCTGCCAAAACTGGAATCATGGCCTGTCATTTGTTTGCCAAAAAGCTTTAAGCAACAGATGCAGAGCCTTGCTTCATTCCTATTGTTCCATACTCTTTGAAAGTCTTTGTTTTACATCTTTTAACTTCTTCAGTATTTTGAATTGTAAGAGACTTAAATACACTAGCAAAATCCCAGAAGTTTATTTCTGGCAGCAGTTGTTCATTATATTTTACATTCTGAAAATATCATAGCAACTATTAATAATTTTAATGAGGTCTTTCCTTGGAAAACTTTGGAAAATTAAGACTTTTTTAAGTGCTAACTAAAGGAGTAGTATAATACTTTTCTTCCTAGGTCCTCTTTACAAAAGAAAGGAAAGGAAAGGAAAGGAAAGGAAAGGAAAGGAAAGGAAAGGAAAGGAAAGGAAAGGAAAGGAAAGGAAAGGAAAGGAAAGGAAAGGAAAGGAAAGGAAAGGAAAGGAAAGGAAAGGAAAGGAAAGGAAAGGAAAGGAAAGGAAAGGAAAGGAAAGGAAAGGAAAGGAAAGGAAAGGAAAGGAAAGGAAAATATATATTTGAAGTTTTAAAACGCGCCTGAATATATATTCAAACTACATTATAGTCTGAAAATGTTGCAAAAATTTACATTTTATTTACTGCTGAAATGAATGAAGCCTTTCAGCCTAATACTTAGGGTTTGCTACTAAATGCTATCGTCTACCTTTATTATTTCTTTTGGTTAAATGTGAGTACTGTGCATATTAACTTGAGACATAAATTAAGAGAGTAGCTGAAAACTTGGCACTGCTGATCTTGAAAAGAATACATTAGCAGTATTGTTCCTATTTGCAATTAGCACTACTGCCATGGCATATTGTCACAGCACTTTATATGTATTTCTTTACATTTTCCAGTATTTAGGAAGTTATTTGTATGTTGTTGCTTTTCCTTTTTCTCTTTGTCAACAGGTTGCTATTCTTTAAGTTTATACCTGGGAAGAGAGTCCAACTACAATGAGTTTGTACAACTCCAACTACATTGAGAAGGGGCTGGCTTACCTGATAACACTGCAGTTACTGACATGTATACAGTCCTGACTAGCACAGCAGCAGCATCAGTGTAAGAATCCAGTAGTAATTATATCTTGCTATTCTAGATCCAAATAAATAATTAAGTTTCTGTGTCATTTTGAGATAATAATTTTATATATGTGATCTTATTAAAAAAAATGTTTACCTAGCAGGATTTGTTTGATAAGAAATATAAAATGCCTTCTTTTATATGTAAACTAGAACAACAGGTTTGAAGTCCTTAATAAACAAGTAAATGATTAAATTAATGAAAGCTGCATGCATGTTTTTAAATTTAGATTATGTTAAAAGCATGCTGTTTTCCATCCCTCTGCTGCCCCCGCTTCTTCCCTCCACAAAAAAAAGAGACTTTCAGAAGTATTTCTGGCACCAAGCAAAAAATTTCTCCCCTCACAAACTTTAAAAGGGATCTAATATTTCCATATTGATATTGTCCTTCATCATTCTTCCTGTGCCTTGTTATTATTTTTCCCTGCCATAGTTAATTCTCCTTGTAATTGGTATTCTCCAGTAGCTCTGTTTGAAATTCTTGCCGTCCTACTTAATGATGTTTGTTTTAGTATAACTGGCTATTAACCAAGACCATTAAATTGGTGTATGCAAGTGGTTCTGAGTTGTTCCTGTTTTTACCAGAATTTTGAAAAGAAGAACTGAAGTTGGCATATTGGATTTCTCTACTATTTTAGAGACAAATAATAAGTCAAAGATGTTATTCTGGAAAATGGTACCTTAGACAATGGTAAAACTCTATGTACTCCATGATTTGATTTCCAGTCAAATGAGTGTCAATTCTGTCAGTGTAGTAATAAAAGCCCTGAAAAGTTCTTACAGTGAAAAAACAACAAGAAAAAAAAATCTCAGGTTGGGACAAAAGACCCACTTGCCAGCAAAACTGTTTTAACAAACATGTTATGAGTTGAATGACTGATAAATTTCTCAGGTTAAATTTACACTAAAATGTAGATCTACTTCATTAAAAGAATGTTAGTAAAGTAACTTGCCAAAAAAGACAAACGGAAATCATTGTATGTTCGATGCTATCATTGTATGTTTGAGAGTACTGATATATTCATATAGGACCTGAATGACTTAAATTCAAGTGAACAGCTTGCAAAGGCGGTTCAGAAAACTGTAATTGGAGATACTTATGAAATAATAATCAGTTATCTAAATGTTTAGTCAGAATCAGATAAGAAGTGTACTCTGTATTCTGATCCTTAAAACATACAAAGGAATATTTATTCATTCTCACACTGTGACAGTAATTTCTTATATAACCATAATACGGTACTTAAAAAAACAACTAATTTTCAACCAGGATCAGTTTTAGATCAGTTTCACATAATGAAAAGTCCTCTAGCTCCTACATTTTCCAAAGGTCAGTAGTAATCTTTGTTATAATTATACATTGTATTTCAAGTGAATTTGGTTCTTTTTCATTGCTACTCATTCATCCTATTCTGCTGTTGTATATGTTCAAAGAGATTAATATTCATTCATTTTCTGTCTCAATTTTATGTTTGGCTTATATGTATGTACTTATGACTATATTTAATGGCATCATATGAAATGCCAGATTAAGAATATCTGGTTGGATACTGCATCCAAAATGACATTTTTAGGTAAAAACTAGTCAACCATTTTTTTTTCTTTGTATACAAATATATATATATATAAATATATATATATTCTCACTATTCAGAAGGTAAGAATATAAGAAGATGACATTATTCCCTCACTCACAGTTTTATATGTCTGTTAAAATATTATGTGGTTATGTTATAGAAGTGTTTTCCCTCAGGTTTCCGTGAGCATAACTAAATTGTATATACTTGCTAAATAAAAAATATCTTGCATGTTAGTGTATTCCCCTCAGGTTGTAAATTAAAACTGTGTATGTGGACTGTGTGATTACTTTCTCTGCATAAAGGACAGAAGAAAGACATTTTTTGCACATTTCATTTCATTATATAATTATAGAAAAAAAACTATAGAATTTTATTTCTCATTTTTTATGGAACCAAGCGTCATTCCATTTTCAGGCCTGCTAACATCCAACTAACCAGTAAAAAAAAAAAAAAAAAAAAAAGCTGCAACAAATTAACAAATTTGCTGCTTGATGCTAGGATTGCTAGCATTACTCTGTAGTCCACTAGTTCCTTTCTCTTCCCATATTTTTTTTCCCCTTAAAAAAAAAAAGAAAAAAAGAAAAAAGAAAAAAGAGTGATATATTTCCACCAATAAGTGGAAATATTCTGCAGCTGAGAATGCAGAAGACAAAGAATGAACTGGAGGAATTGGCTGGAAACAGCAATATGGGGTTGCTGTCCAGAGACAGAAGGACAACAGTTCAATTGCCACTGCCAACTGAAAAATTGTAGTGAGTGAAGAACCAAGTATTGGCACTACCAGTTAAATTCCTCCTGCAAAAGGTAGAGGAGGAAAATGGGCTATGTCTAAAAAATGAAGCCCATCTATTAAGGTTTTTCTTCTCTTTAAAGGAAAAAATATATATATGTCTAAAAATAAACATTTCAAAATAAATTGGAGTACATCTCAATCTGAGCTTAGTCCAACTAACATCTGGTATCAAATTCATACCAGAAAAAAAAAAAAAAAAAAAAAGGAAAAAGAATTGCACATTTTATTCAGCAATATATTTGCTAGTTTTAAGTGGCTTAAAATAAAAAGAAAAGGAGAGAGATTTTTTTTTTTCATTTTATAGAAAATGAATTTTCATTTAAATGTAACATTCTCACCTACTTCTGCTGTCAATACTTAATTTCTTTTTAAATGCTAATATTTTCCATTTCTGTTTAGCAGAAATATTTTAGTTATACTTTTGCAATCCACTCATCAATCACATAGGATTTGCACTGTGACACTGAAGTGTACATTTCTGAAGTATAACATATACGTTTCAGCAAGTAAGACTTTGAAACTTAAAGACTTATTCAAATAATAAAAAATATTTTAAACAGCTTTACTGTATCTTAATAAATTAATTTCAATTTTCATACTAATGAGGCTTGACACAAACAATGACTGAAGATGTAATGTTTCAAATTACATGCTTCCAACAAATGCTTTCCTTTCCATATGCTAACTGTGCATTGGAAGTTTTCTCACAACCTCTCTCTCTAAAAAAACAGTGCTTTTTTTGAGTCTTTTTTCCAGGTCTTTTCCCTGGAGTGTAATTCATAAATAGAAGTATAAAAAACAACACAAACCCTTTCCCTAATACACCATGAGATAGAGTGCTAGAAGGTTTCATCTTTACTTCACTGAGAAAGAGAGTTTACTACATGATATACCTTTCTCAGATTCCATTGCAAAAGTGCATCTTCTTTCTACATCTTCTTTCCTGCTAATGTCTAAACTGTTAATAGGATTAACCTAATTCCTTCCCAGCTTTGGGCAAGAAACCAGATGTCTTTCCAAGAGAGTAGACTGGTCACTATCTTAATAAATGTATTTCTAAAGTACATAATAATGTGATCTAATGTATGTTCCTTCTTCACAGTTTCTTTTTTTTTCTTATTTAAGCAAATTCCTGTATTGTATTTTTCAGTCCACTAAAAGAAATTCTAAGTTTACTGCAATGGATATTTTTGATTTAATGTTTCTGCTAATGAATGAGACTGAGACTATCTTTGGGAAGAAGATAAACGAAACTTACAATTAAAATTAATTATCTTAATTATAATTAAAATAATAGATTTAAGTCATGATTAAAATAGTTTATTTGAATGAATCTACCATAGGAAAAAAAATAATTTTAGACTGGCACTGAATAGATCACCACATGACAACTATGGTCCACAGAGAGATCACTCTTAGATGACCTCAAAATTAAGTTAAAATTAATGGAACTAGAAAACTTGTCCTCAAAGGTGCATAAATCTAACCAACCAAACAAACAAAAAGCAAACTAACCAACCAAGCAAAACAAACCAACCAACCAATCAAACAATAAATAAATAAATAAATTAGAAATCCCTACAAACATGGAATTATGAAAACCAGAGCAAAGAAGAAAAAAAAAAATGTAGTGAGATATGTAAGGAAGAAGGATTTGTGATCTCTTCATTAGCCTTTCCTTCAGTCTTGCATCAAAAGAAGTTGTCTTCTCCTTTTAAATACAGAGGTGAAATTTATGAATGTTTTCTTGCAATAAGATTAGAGCTGAATGAAATCTCATTGCCTTTCACTACAGATATTTCAAACATAGGACATTGGTCAAAAAGTATATCTGGTTCCTGAATGTAATAGAGAGCTTGATGACATTATATATTTGAATATTTTTCAGCTTTGAAATGCAGAATATCTTTGATTTTTTGTGTCAATAAGCAACCTATAAGAAAATGTCAAGTTCTTTTAACCACTTCCTGTTTATCAATTTCATCTTTTGGATAGTGGTTACCTTATAACTGGGTGAAGACTACCCAGAATCAGTGCACAGAATGGTGTTACTTTGGCTCTATCTGCCCATCCCTAACTTATTATGTGGTTCAAGCATTTCCAGGGGAAAACAAAACTAAACAAAACAAAAAAAACAAAACAAAACAAAACAAAACAAAACAAAAACAAAAACAAAAACAAAAACAAACAAAACAAAACAAAACAAAAAAAAAACAAACAAACAAACAAAACCAAAAACAAACAAACCAACCAACCAAATGAACAACAACAAAGCACAGATAATAGTTATAGGGAGGTTTGATCAAAACCGTATCTGCTCTGATGTGATGGTTTAGCTTTATGTGAAAAAGAACCAAAGGAGCAGAGATGGATGCTTAACAAATTTACTTCCTTATAACACATTTATAGCAGGAAGCCAGATGCTAATAACAGAATCATAGAATGCCCTGGGTTGAAAAGGAGCTTAAGAATCATCTAGTTTCAACCCCCCTGCTCTGGGCAGGATTGCCCAGACTAAAGTAGGCTGCCCAGAACAACAGATAATAATCCAGGCAAAACCAACTAGCTGGCCACAGGAAACACTGGAAAGTCTATTAACCATTAAAATTAGAAAGAAAGAAATAGTGAAAACAATAACCTCTTTGTGGGGGAACACATTTAAAAAACAACCAACATTTAAAACCCAACATGCTGAAAGCTAAGCCTAAAGTGGAACTACAACAGTTTACAAGCTGTAACTCAGACGTGTTGACCAGCTGCAGTGAGTGTCTTCTTCCCTTGATTCCACGGTCACATGGTCACAGGTGGACCAAAAGCCTAGACTGATGTTTGTTCTGTGCAGAGTGTAATTCTGTCTATGTGTGCACACATGCATGTGAAATCTCAAACCACTTAGGCTACCCATCCATTCAGGAAGCAAATTTTAGATTTTTTTGTCAATTGAAAAGTGCTTCTGTTACTGTGGTTACCTCACCCCTAACCTGCCCCATGGCAAATAAACAATTTTTTTTTTTTTTTTTTTTTCCACTATGAAGGGGACAAACCAGGAGAATTTCTTTAGCAAAGCCCAGTACACTTCCAAGTGCACGCCTTCTCATATCTCTTGATGGCACAGAAGGACATGTATAGCTCACTTTAATTAAACTGACCCCTTCACTACCTAGTTCAGATGTGTGGTAAAAGAAATAAGTGCATATGTTATTTTAAACATGTATATAATTACTTTGGGATTTTTATCTATGTCCTTTTAAAAAAATGTATGAGTTGGATTAGAATGTGTCAAAATTATGGTAGCAAGAACACAGCAGGATACTTCAAGAACGTAGGAAAAAGAATTAAACAAAAATGCTTGAGACAGAATCAAAAGCTAAAATCTCCTTAACCAGAGGCTATAAAAGATTTTTTCTTATTTTAAAGGTCAGTCTGTTCATCAGGAAAATAAATATGTATATATATATTTTTTTTTTCATTGGTGGGTGATTCTCTAAATTATTAAATACTTGGTTAAATTTGTGGAATTTATGTTTCCTCTGAAATTAAAACAATCAGTGTGCCTATAAATAGTCCTTACATTGACGCATAGCAATGTGACTCTTCTAAGGATGCTCTTAGTACTTGAATGATTAATGTGCCTTTTACCTATTAAAAATGTAGTTATGCTTTGCATAAATTTTAACACCCTCATTTAAGTGCAAGTGTGCCAAGGCAATATTGTATGGCTTAAGTTTCATTTTCAAATTATTGAATCTAAGTATACAACTAATGAAGTTTAAATACCTTTTTCAGACTTACATAGACATTTGTTCTGAACTAACAAAGCTGTTTGTGTCCTAAGCCTAACATTTTTTTAATGGAATATATTCACCAAAATGATTCACTTCACACTTTATTCATTTGAATTTTAAAAATATCATTAGACACTTTACAATCTACAGAATCATTTTTGTCCACTTTTTTTATAATCTGAATCATGATTAGGTTTTACTGTAGTTTAGACCACAGTAAGCTAAACACTCTAATTCCTATTGCTTCCCTTCATTTTAAAGTATTAAAACATAAATCATTTTACTGAGATTAAAGTTACTTTATTATTTTCAGACAGTTTAGCATATATTACAAAGATCTTTAGAGGCATCCTTAGAGGTCAGCTCGAACTCCAAAACCCGGTCCTTTCGGTGGTTCGGTCAGAGATGTAAGGCCACCAGCTGGCGCACAAGAAAAACGTCCACTCCTTGGGCCAGGTTTGGGAACTTTGCCGGCCTTTAGCTCATCGATTATCTCTTCGATATCTTTGGGTGTCAAATCCTCATAATAGTTGTCATTTATTTGTACCATCGGTGCATTTACACAAGCACCCAGACATTCCACTTCAATCAATGTGAAGAGTTTATCAGGTGTTGTCTCCCCAACTTTTATACCAAGCTTCTTCTTGATGGCTTCTAAAATGCTATCAGAGTCCCGCAGCATGCAAGGCGTGGTAGTGCAGACCTGGATATGGTATTTCCCAACAGGCTTACGGTTATACATGGTATAGAAGGTTGCTACTTCGTACACTCTCATGGGAGGCATTTCTAAAACTTCAGCAACCTTGTTCATAGCTGAAATGGGCAACCATCCATGCTGTCTTTGAGCCAGATCTAGTACTGCCATCACAGCTGCAGACTTGTGTCCCCCTGGGTAATTGTTTATGATTGCTTCTATTCGCTTTTTGTTCTCAGGTGTGAACTCAAAGGGAGTATCTGGATTATTTTCGGGACTATCTCTGTGCACAAATAAGGCTCCTCCGCTGGAGCTGCATGCTGGTGTTCCATGGAAGTAGCGGATTTGTCTTATCGAGCGGGCGGCCGCGGCCCGCAGGGGAGCGCAGAGGAACATGGCTTTCTTTGTGGGGAATCACAAAGAAAGTTTTAAATTAAAAAAAAAAAAAATTACCTTATAAATAATAAATTCAAATGTGTTCTTGGCCTTTCAAAGAAGCCCGGACTGACATAACTGTTTCTGTTACTCTCTTTATTTAGACTTGATGAAAGCCAACTTTGCACGCAGAAGTTTAAAGACAAAGTGACAGGCACCCTTTGAAGTCTCAGTACTCATATATATTTGTGACATTGGGATTATTGATACCTGATGGTTTAACTGAAGCATTAAAATACAAAATTATGATTAAGTATCTTTACATTTCAGTTCAAATCACACCAAAATCAACACAAGCTTGAAGGTTCCTTGGAATATAGATAAGTATGAGTTAAAGACTAAAACAAAACAAAATAAAATCAAACAAGCAAATAAACAAAAACAGCCTTTTCTGAATTTCTGAACAGCAAACATTTTTCTGTTTTACAGAATGTTACTTATACCCTGTCTGGGATCTGTGGTGGTCAAATGGTCTTCAGAGTAATTTGAGATAAGCTTTCATAATCATCTCATCATGTATTTTAGTTCTGAACTTTTTGACTGAATTTCAAAGGGATGTCACTAAACCTCTTCATACAACTTGTCTTCCGTTCTTTTCTTTTTCCTTCTTCTAGCACAAAACATAGAAAAGGCTTCTTCCACGCTACACGTTAGTTGAAAATGTAGGTTTTCTAACTATTAGTCACAAAACTCCATTTAAAAAGAATTAGATTGTATCTGAGAAGCAAAGACATATAAGATATATTGAAATGTAGTATGCTGAAAATTAAGAGGGATTTATCATAGAATGTGAATCATAAAAACAGCCAAAGTGGTAAAGAATCAAGAAAAAACTACCATTCTTTGCATAATTTTAGCTCTGGTCCTGGATAATGAACTTCAGGTTATGGGGTTAAACAACAGATTGAATAACTCATCAATCTGACAAGAGAACATACTCTTCAGTAACAATGACCCCGCTCAATACAGAACATTTTGATATAAGAAAAGAGATATGAAACTTCTATATCCAAGATCTTCCCACAGAGTAAGAAATTACAGTTATATATTGTTGTTTGTTTGGAGAAGAGAAATTCACAGTGACTGTGGCTTCAAAGGATATCTCAAGAGATAAACTGCTGCACAATGGTATCACTGCTTCCTCTCATTTCTGTACTTCTGTGTTGGGTCTGTCTGAGCTGGAGTCACCTTTTCCCTGCAGCAGCCCACACAGTGCTGTGCTCTGCACTTGTAGCTGGAACAGCACTGATATCACTCTAGTGTTGTGTCTATTGCTGCATAGTGCTGTCACAGAATCAGGACTCCTTCCAAGCCCCTAAGAGCCAGCAGGCTGGGGGTGGGCAAGTGATGGGGAGGGGACATTGCCGGGGCAGCTGACCTAAACCAACCAAAGGGATATTCCATAACACCTGATGTCACACTCAGCAATAAAAAGGGGGGTCTCGTGGGGGAGGGAGCTGTTCCTCCTGAACAACCACTACACGTTTTGATGCCGTGCTTCCCAGGATGTGGCCAAATATTGATCGTTGATGGGAAGTAGAGAATATTTTTTTTCCCTTCTCTCTGTGCTTCTGCGTGGACCTATTGTTTCTTTTGTTTCTTTTTTCTCCCCATTCCCTTTCTCTTTAATTAAACCTTTCTCATCTCAAACCTCGAGTTCTCTGTGTTGTATTTTCTCCCCCTTCTTCTTTGAGGAGAGGGGGAGTGAGAGAGCAGTTGTGGTGGAGCCTAGCTGCCCACCTGAGTAAAACCACCACAACTTCTAAGTGTAGCAGAAATCAACAGGTGAAAGGCAATCAGTCTGGACAGCTACAAAAATAGAAGTCTCAAGAATCAACTTTCCCAGGAAGGACTGCCCCTGTTCCTAAGTCTCCATATCTGCAGTGGTACCTAATGATGATCAAACTGGTTTTACTTCCTTTTGAGATCTGCTTGCCTTTGCACAAGATGTTAGTATTTTTTAAAGTATTTTTGTCATCTTACTCCTTCCTAGTTAAAAAATGATTTTTGGGATGAGTTAAGATATGGTCAGTGTATGAACAGCTGTGATATCTACAAAATTTCACATCTGTTTACACATTAAGTCTACTGATATTGTCTCATTGTTTCCCTTTTCCTCAACATCAGTTGTTTCATTCCTTACACCTAGGTTATCAGATCTTTAGAGTCAAGTTTGAAAATTTTATGTAGATGTTAATTTACTTCAATCATTTCTAAAGTGCTGTAATGCACAGCATTGCAGGTGCAGATGCCATTTAATTTTGAATAGTTTATTTGGCTTTACTGCTTGTAAATACAAATGCTTTTATCCCAGTGAATTTTAGAAACAAAATTACATATTTCAAACTGTCTATAACAAATGTATCTGGATATATCACAATATAATTATCAGCCTAAAATATCTTCACAGTCCAGAGAAAGACACAGACAATTCTTCTCATTTTAAAATAGTTGTCTGAAACATAGCACATAAAAGTACTTTAAAAGTTCATATATTTCTCTCCATTGATTGTAAAGGGACTCTAGAAACAATACATTAGCTATAGACTTTGTCAAGGTAAGTGAAGCAATGATCATAGAATCAGGTAATATTCCAAGTTGGAAGGAACCCACAAGGATCATCGAGTCCAACTCCTGGCACCACTCAGGTCTACCCAAAAATTCAGACCATATGACTAAGAGCAAAGTCCAAATGCTTCATAAACTCCAACAGGCTTGGTGCCATGACTATGTCACTTGGGAGCATGTTTCACTCCATGACCACTCTCTCAGTGAAGAACATTTTCCTGATATCCACACTGTTGCAGCTTGACTCCATAGCCTTGGGTCCTTTCACTGGTTACTAAAAAGAATAGATTGACATCTGCCCCTCCATTCCCCCTTGTGAGGAAGCTGTAGACTGGGATGAAGTCTCCCCTCAGCCTCCTCTTTTCTGGGCTGAACAGGCTAAATGACCTCAGCCACTCCTTGTATGCCTTCCCCTCTAGGCCCTTCACCATCTTTGTAGACCTTCTCTGGACACTCTCATGATGCTGAAGACTGTAGTACTGAGTAGTATAGAATTTCTCCTTTGCTGTCATTTATCTTTTTTATCTGATCATTTTTAGTTATGAAAAGTAACATCATTGGGGGGGGGGGGGGGGGGGGGGGGAAGAGGAGGTGTCTATTGAGGCTCATTGCTGTGAAACTTAATTTATTAATTTATTTACTTATTTTCCGTATTTACTTAGTAATTTCTTTACTAAATCCTAATTTTTGTCTCTTCCCCCTGTACACACACACACAAAGAACCTTCTTTTAAAAAAAGAAATAAAGATTGGAGTAGACTTGTTTTAGTAGAGTTTTTTATTCAGAAGTATCTTACATTTTATTATTGAGCTTACTGTATGAAACCATTTCATGATAATAGATAATGCAAAGTCATATTGATTTCAGCATTTTATTTGTTTTCAGAAAGGGAGTTAATATTACCCAATGCTGGCTACTGAAGCCAGCATTTATATATGCCTTCCATGTATATATGCCATATATATGGCACCATGTATATAAACCTACATGCTTCAAACAAACAAGAATATTGTATATAACCATTTTAAACTCCCTAATAAATGGAGCATATGAGTTTATTTCTATTCTTGTTGATTCTATCAAGTTGATGATGCATAATTTATCAGAAAATTTTTTAAGAATGTTTTTTTTTTCTTTTTATGAGAGCATTTTAGACATCTCTTATTGAATTTTGTTCACATGAAGATGAACCAAACACAAGCCTTAAGTGTCTATGTGTTCTCCTACTGAATTCATCACTTCTACTTTATCCTTTTGGAAAATGGACAAAAGAAAATGAAAATAGACAGGACTGCTTAAATATTATTAGCTATTAACATCTTATAATTTATCTCAGATGTTCAAATCCTCTTACAGAGCAACTCATACAGGTCATACAAAGGAAATACCGGTCATACAAGAGCAGCTCATACAGGTCATTCAAAGGAAACATTAGAAAGTTGTGAAATTTCAGTACAATTTTTCTTACCAGTTGACTTCAGCTACCAACTGTGAAATAAATCTAGTATAACTTAGAATTCAAAATCAGCTCAGTAATAACTGTAACAACTGTAGAAATTTAATACAGTAATGTTTGGAAACTTTATTCCAGACTAAATTTCAATGTAGTCCAAAAAGTGATTTAAATATTTCAAATGCTGCTGTATTTGGTTGCTCTTTAGAGCCAACACAGTCCATTTTAATTTGAACATGACTACTATGCTTTTTCACTGTGATACTAAAATCAAGTCTATTCCTGAGATTAAAAATAATAAATAAAATAAAATAAATAAAATAAAATAAAATAAAATAAAATAAAATAAAATAAAATAAAATAAAATAAAATAAAATAAAATCAGAGACTGATGGTTAAAATGTTTCTTATCCAAATATCAGAAGATTGGCAGGTCATATGAAACACACAAAAACCTACACTGCAGTCCATAATGTCCCATTCTGTAGTAGAGAAGTCTGATCTTTGTGGACTATTGAATCCAGCACACCGTTTTTCATGTCCATTACCACTACTGTTCCTGGAAGACTCCTCTTCATAATAAGTGATCACCTGAAGTAATTATATTTTTTATTACCTAATTACCTTAATTCAAGAGGTCAGGCACAGTCTGCAAGTAAGTTTTCTACTTTATATTACACTATTATACATGACATTATCTCAGCTCATTGTTAATTTAGGCTGAATCAGCTCCTTCAGCATTCAAGACACATGTATTTTGATGTTTTAAATGTTACAAGATAATGGAAGAATTAAAACACACACAGAACCCTATGATGGAAATTCTACTGCTTTTTGTTTTGTGTTACAACATTAAAATTATCATATTGCAAAGAATGTTAATATCAATTCAACATATATGTTGTTGCATTCAATTTATTTAGCAAACAAATTCTGTTGCACAAATATTCAACCTATAACACCAGATAAAAGCATGTAAAATCCATAAAAAATAGTATTGAGTCTCCAATGTAATGTTTAGAAATTTTGCCCTCAAGGTCTGCTAGACATGTTAATAGAAATGTTTTATTTGAGGTCTGTGAGGGACAAGACTTTTAAAAAGACAAATGTAAAATGTATTTCTTAACCACTGAAGGAATACGTTAAAAATATTTAACGTGTCACTGAAATCTCAAATATTCAAACATATTTTGTGTATAAATATGCATATGTGAGGATGCATAATTGTTTTAACATTTATCACTTGGAAGCACTGTACAGAATGTGAAAAATAATAACTAAATGATAAATAAATAAATAAAAGATATGCAACAAAAATAATTTTCTTCAGCCCAGGAATGATGCATTAGTCATCAAAACTGCTATGGGGCAAATGAAATTTCATAACTAAAATATTAATAATAGAAACTTGTTTAAAATGGCTTTGCTATTCTGAAAGTAGTAAGGCAGAGACAGGATGCATGATCCACCCTCGTAACATGGCTCAGGAAGGACATCTCCAGAACTGTCAGTTACCACAAGTAAATTTTTAGTTCTTAAGAAACGTAGATCAAAAATTCGCCATTGAATCAGTGCATCTTATATCCTAGTTAAATCATATATATATGTATCTAAAGGAAAATAGAAAAGAAACTATAAAGAAAGAATCTATTTCATATATTACAAAGTGAAAAGCAATACAGATTAGATCATTTCCTGAAACAAAAATTGATTGCAATAATATTTCTAAAAAAATTTCCTCATTTCCTCTTCCCAGGTGACAGTATACAAGTTAAAATAAACACACAGAACAGAATTACAACTATAAACTACCTGAAGGAGATCTCACAATTTGATTCTTGAGTCTTGTCACACATGATCAAGGCAAGGCCAGATGCAGTTGCAGTAACCATACTGAAAGTATACAACAACAATACCATTGGCCTGGGAAGTGAAAGCTGGTGCACACTGAAGGACCCCTTGTCCATCCAGGCATATAACTTCCTTTTCTACAAGCACTGAACATTCCACAAACACAAATTTCATTTAATTAGGTGAAAATCATACAAGTCCTATAATTAAAGGTAATTAAAGGTAGTCCTATAATTAAAGGTAAATTCAGGATCAAAATGTGTATGAATTTAAGAAGAGATTGGACTGTGCACTTAGTCACATGGTCTGAACTTTTGGGTAGACCTGTGCGGTGTCAAGAGTTGGACTTGATGATCCTTAAGGGTCCCTTCCAACTCAGGATATTCTATGATTCTATGATTCTATGACGGTATAGGCAACAGAAAAATTGATCTGAGATCTCTCTATTCCCCAGTGTGCTGTTTGATCCCTAGCAGATTGCTCCCTTTGTTTAGCAATTTTCCTTCATTTCTTTTACTATAAACTGCTCTTTTTATCCAAGTAATTGAATAAACAATTAAGAAAAATGTTTACAATAGCACCAAGAAGTCATTTGCCTGTATTATCTTACCTGTATATCAGTTGGCCATCAGCTTCTTTCCTTCACCTTCTTTTTTATTTCGGTTTTTCTTTGTCTCCTTCTTCACTCCCAGCATCTTTCTCTGATTTTATGACAGTTTAGTGCAGGTTTTCTGAAGCCACAGGTTTTCTGGTAATTTAAAAGAATAATTAAAGTCCAATTTATGTATACAATTGTCAATTCTCAAACAGACAGAAATTTTCATGTGACTAGTATTATCAACTGCTGACACTTGATAAGGACCTATATTTCAGTACATCAATAGGCTCACCACAGTGTTGTTTATTCCCTCATGTTTCCCTTTTCTTCACCTTTGTTGTCCATGTGCTACAAGGAATAAAATTCCTAACTGGAAATTGTGAGACGTGCAGGACACTGGTCTTTTTCATTTATTCCTTCCCTACTACAAACACAACTGAGGATTCATTATAAACAAGTGTAATAATTTTAAATTCCATTTTTGTTGTTGTTTATGTTGTTTGTTTTTTAACCCTCTTTTAACAGGAAGTAAACAGGTTATTACAGATAAACCACCATAAACAAAGGATATATAAACAAAATGATGGGATGCTGGGAGGAGATTACTGTGAGTTCATAAGGCCACAGCTGAGTCAAACACCAGTCAAGACAAGACATTTAAAAACAAACAAAAAACAAACAAACAAACAAAAAACTTCCACAAATTGTAGGAAACTGAATTTCTTTCAGAAAAGGAAAAAATGAATGCAATTAATTCTTTCAGCCCTGTTTTTGAAGCTCATTTCCTTTCTGTTTCCCAGTGTAACTTATGTATTTATAAAATGTATCAAATCACTGACTTTATTATGAAATTATTATTTTCATTTTCTCAGTATGCAGATTTGTTCCATTATCTTAATTTGCCTTGGATTTGTTGATGCATTCTTAGCAGGACAAGCAGCATGTGGTAGACATTGAACAAGTAGGTTGACATGGGAAAAATGGTGGGAAATGATGTCCAGAGCTCACTCCATAAGTGTCCAAGTCTTTCCTACAGCAACTATGTGTATGAGAGTGTCTTAACACTCTCATCTTAAAATTGTTGATACCTTAGCAATTCTCTCTGAATCTCTCTTGGGCATTACTCTGCAAAGACCTGAAACTCTGTCAGCCAAATTCCTAGAGTGGTTTGTAAAAAAAGAACCACAGAGAATCTGGCATTACTGCAAACAAATCACTAGAGAGAGATAATTGTGCAAGGCCAAATCTGCAGTGTTTCCATACAACTGTGAGAATGAACTACTCTGGAGTTGGTCATTGCATTTCTCAGTCATCTAGTATGGATCTAGAAAATGTTCGTTTAGCAAATGTTTTGTAGTGCAAAATTCAAATTTCTCAAAAAACAGCTTCTGTGGAACAATGAGAAATCTTGTTGAAATATGGAGCACTAAAGAACCTTTTATTTCCAGACTGGGTGTTTTTGTTATTTTCTTATCTTTTATTTCCATCCAGTATACAATGAAATGTTTGCACTATGAGAGACAAAAACAGGTATAAACAGAGATAAATACAATAAATACATATGTGACTGTTAGAATGCAGGAGATATTGGTATGCATGTGAGCCCAAGAGTATTTATAGAGAGCCCTCCATTTAAAAGGAGGAAAAAAAGATACAAGAAAATTGATGTAGTGCATTATGAATCATATTCAATAATTAAAAAAAAAAAAAAAAAAAAAAGAGTAGTTTCTAGCTATAACTTTTAGATTTACTTGTGAAAGTAAAAATCAGAAAAGATTAACTTTTTTAACCACATATTTCTAACATTGGTGCTTAAATGTTCCTATTTATTATTTAACATAGAAACTTTTTGTTCTGGGTTTACATGGCAAGAGTTTGTTAGTAGGGGTTACAGGAATAGCCCCTGCTAGCAAAGTCCATAAGCTGCACCATGTCAGTAAAGAGCCAGCTGGAGTTAGCTGGAGTTAACTTCAAAAGAGACCCACCACTACCCAGAGCTGGGCCCATGAGTGTAGTGGGTTTACATGGCAAGGTTTGGTAGATGGCGGCCCTAGGGGTATCTTCTGTGAGAAGAATCCAGAAGCTGCCCTGTGTGAGAATATAACCTCTGTTACATGCCTCTATGAGAATATATTTAAGAAAGGAAAACAAACAAACAAACAAACAAAATAATAATAATAATTACAAACAAACAAACAAACAAACAAACAAACAAACAAAAACACCACCAAATAATGACAGAGACAGAACAGCAGCTGGGAGAGAGAGGAGTGAGAAAATGTGAGAGAAACAGCCCTGCAGACAGCCCTGCAGGTCAAGGAAGAAGGATGGGGAAGAGGTGCTCTAGGCAATGGAGCAGAAGTTCTCCTGCGGCCTGTGGTGAGGACCATGGTGAAGCAGGCTGTCCCCCTGCAGGCCATAGTGATACCTGCAGTGGTACAGGCAGAACAGGTTTCCATGCTGCAGCCCACAAAGAGAACACGGGGGAGCAAGTGGATCTGCACAGAAGGAGGATGTGGCCTCTGGAGAACCCCTGCTGGAGCACATTCCGGGCTGGAGCTGCAGCCCATGGAGAGGAGACCATGGTGGAGCAAGTGACCTGGCAGGAGCTGCCACCCATGATGCACCCATGCTGGAGCAGTTTGCTCATGATAGATGGACCCTGTGGCACAGACCCATGTGGGAGCAGTTCTTGAAGAGCTGGTGCCTGTGGGAAGCCCACACAGGATCAGTTCAGGAAGGACTGCATCCCGTGGTAGGGACACCATGTGGAGCAGGGACAGAGAGTGACTGTGAAGGAGCAGCAGAGACAAAGTGCTATAGACTGACCGCAGCTCCCATTCCCCTGTTCCCCTACAATGCTTGGGAGGGAGGAGGTGGAAGAGGGCGAATGGGGGGGAAGGTTTTTTTCTTTTTTTTTGTTTGTTTGTTTGTTTTGTTTCCTTTTTGGTGTTTTGGTTTCTCTCCTTTCTTTGTTTCTCACTTCTCTAGCTTGTTATTAATTATTCTTATTCTTATCATCATCCTCATCATCATCCTCATCATCATCCTCCTCCTCCTCCTCCTCCTCCTCATCATCATCATCATCATCATCCTGTCTTAATAAACTGTCTCTATCTCAACCTACAGGTTTCATTTTCCTGTTTCTCTCCCCCATCCCAGAGAGGAAATGGGGAGGGTGAGCAAATGGCTGTGTGGTGCTTAGCTGCCAGCCGGGTTAAACCACAACACTCCCTATGCTGTTTTGCCCACCACAATAATTGTTGAGTAATCTCTCCATCCTTATCTCAACCCTTGAGCCTTTTGCATCATATTTTTTCCCTCTTCCCCTTTGATTAAGGGGAGTAAGAAAGTGGCTCTGGTGAAACTTGGCTGCCCACCTGAGTGAAACGACTATGCTTATATAGAAATTTGATTAGTTGACAGAATATATATATTTAAATGAAGAGAATGAAAGAGTGAGGTTTCAGGGAAGGGTTCAGGAGAACAGATCTCTTCAAATCAAAGATGATCAGTTTTGAAAAATAGATACTAACTTTGATAAAGGAACATATAACATAAAGGACTTGCTGAGCTCCTAAAGGGTTAACTGTCATTAAAATTACATTTTTTAGAGTTTTAAGATATTCTGTACAACACGTTACTTTTATTTATATATTTATATGTTTTTTTTTGTGAGTATTCTGAAATTGCACTCATTTTTAATTCTCATGTTTGGGAATTCGTGAAAGTTTCACATTAAAAAAAAAAAAAAATTAGCTGAAACTATTTTGACCTTCTATGCTTCTTTCACAGTATTGATTTATGGCTGAAATAAAAGAGATTTCGTCTTCTTTTTCAAGCTGAAGAAAAAAAAAGAAAAGGTAGCACAGAAAAGTATTTCTTCATCCACAATATAAGGAGTCAAAACTATGGAAGTAGTACTATGAACTAAAACTTTATCAAAGTTTATAATGATGCTTCCACACTCAGAATGTTTTCTAGTCTTTTCTTGTTTTTGTTGCTAGTAAGCTTTTCTGTGTTAAATTTTTCTCTGTTAATTTTTTTCTCTATTTCTTTTAAATCTTTTTGACATTTTTAATGCATTAGAATTCCTTTACTATTTTCTAAGCCTTTTCACATTTCAGTCTTTTTATAAATTAGTACTTGTTCTGCTTGTTCCTTCTAGTCTTGCATACTACTTTGTTCTACTTAACATATTTACTAAAAGCATTTTTACTTATCCAAGTCAATGAGCTTTCTATTGTATTGCATCCTTATACTCTGTAAAGCTTTTTTTTTTTTTTTTGTATGTTATTGCTAATTCTCCTTTTCTTTTTCCTTATGCATTGTTTGTTTCATTCTTAAATAACTTTCCTAGACTAGTGTTTTGTAAGAGGAATGTATACATGTATGTTCTTCCTAATTGCTTAGTCATGCAGTTTAACCTATTCAGTTTTAGGTTATTCACATACACATCCATGGAGCATGCACTGTCAGAATTTGAAGTACTTTGCAAAGTGACCGGTATCCATCAGAGAACTCTGTTGCAAACAGGCATAATATCACGACAACTTAATACACACTAACAGTTTTCCTAAAGTGCTCTCTACATTATAGTATATGAGTTTGCTGGTGAAACTCATACAGAAAAGTCTGTAGCTGACAGGAGATGTGATCTCTTAAATACCCCACAGGCAGTGGCTCTTAGACGAGGCACTGCTTAATAAAAGGAAAATGAATCACAGACATTATGTAAGGGGAGGGGAGGGGAGGGGAGGGGAGGGGAGGGGAGGGGAGGGGAGGGGAGGGGAGGGGAGGGGAGGGGAGGGGAGGGGAGGGGAGGGGAGGGGAGGGGAGGGGAGGGGAGGGGAGGGGAGGGGAGGGGAGGGGAGGGGAGGGGAGGGGAGGGGAGGGGATGTGTGTTACCACATCTCTGGCAGTCTTCCTTCAAATTAAAATGCTGACAAGGCAGAAATCTGTTGCTCTGTCCAGCCAATTCAGTAAGCCAGAATCACTAATGGTGGATGAATGCATATGTTATGATATTTTTAAGTTTTCCAAAGCTATCTGCCTGTGGTTTTGCTTAGAGATCTCTTTTCAGGTGCTGTTTAACTTAATTCACATTAGCATTAGTGAGGAGTTAAGAGACTGATTTTCTGCATTCTGTTTATAAAAAGGTTGAGTCTCTCATTTTCAATCCTTTTTGTTGATGCTGGTATATGAAAACTGTATGATTTTCCTTTAATAAACTTGCAAATTTGTTTCCTATGCAGCATAAGAATAGTTTGGAGCTTTGCAGATGAGTTTCTTCTATTCTTTTCTGACATAAACTCTCTTCACAGCTAGTCAAAATCATCATGTCTTATCCAATAAAATAAAAAAAAAAAAAACATGTAAAAGGTTTTTAAAAATTAAAAAATAAAATGGGCACATATGACCACACATTAAAAAATTAATGGGCACATATATAATCACTATACAAGCAAGATTAGGTAGGAATATTGAGTGAATAACAATTATGTTTTCAGTGTTCTGAATCCAGACTGCACCTGACTAATTTTCCTGTTTTAGCCAGAGGCTTCAAATTTCCCTCTCCATCTTTGGGCTTGCCAAGACTCATTCATCTGGCAGCTCTGTTGTGCATCCTTCTGTGCAGCCAAGGTATCACATGTTCTGCTGGCAAAACAGTGATCATGGCTGCAGATTGCCAGGGGCTTCAGTAGCACCTGCTCAACCCACAGCCATCTGACCTCCTTTCCCACCACCCCCCTGACCTTCTCCTTCCATCCTCATTGTGTTAGTTTTACTTGGGTGGGAGGCCGAGCTCCACCACAACCGCTCTCTCACTCCCCCTCCTCAAAGAGGAATGCGGAGAAAATATGATGAAAGGGGCTCAGAGGTTGAGATAAGGATGAGAAGATCACACAGTAATTATTGTAACAGGCAAAACAGACTCGGCGTAGGGAGATAGTAAGATTTATTGCTTATTACTAACAAGCTAGAAAAGTGAGAAACAAAGGAAAGAAAACAAAAGCACCTTCCCCCCACATCCACCCTCTTCCACCTCCTCCCCCCAAGCAGTGCAGGGGAACGGGGGAACGGGGGTTATGGTCAGTCACAGCGCTTCTTCTCTGCCGCTCCTTCTCGGTCACTCTCGTCCCCTGTGCTGTGGGGTCCCACCCACGGGATACAGTCCTTGATGAACTGATCCGGCGTGGGCTTCCCACAGACAGCAGCTCTTCAAGAACTGCTCCAGATATGGGTCCGTACCACTGGGTCCTTCACTCAGGAGAAAACTGCTCCAACCTGGATTCCCGATGGGCAGCAGCTCCTGCCAGGTCACCTGCTCCTGCGTGGTCTCCTCTCCACGGGCCAGCCCAGAATCTGCTCTAGCAGTGGTCTTCCACAGGCAGCAGCCTCCGTCGGTGCAGGGCCACCTGCTCCACTGTGGTCTCCTCCACGGGCTGCAGCGTGGAATCCTGCTCCACCGTGGTACTCCATGGGCTGCAGGGGGACATCCTGCTTCACCATGGTCCTCACCACAGGCCGCAGGGGACTTCTGCTCCGGTGCCTGGAGCACCTCCCCCCCTCCTTCTTCACTGACCTTGGCGCCTGCAAGGCTGTTTCTCACTCCTCTCACTCTCCCAGCTGCTGTGTGGTGCAGCATTTTTTTTTTTTTTCCTGTCTTAAATATGGTCTCACAAAGGTGCAAAACAACATGGCTTATTGGCTCAGCTCTGGTCAGCAGCAGGGCCCTGACCTAACATGGGGCAGCTTCTAGATCCTTCTATCAGAAATCAGCCCCATAGCCCCCTGCTACCAAAACCTTTCCACATAAACCCACTACACTTATGCAGGCTGAGAGTGGGTTTAAGACTGTGCAAGCTCCTGTTCCCACCATTTATGCCTTCTTCCCAGGCAGCAAGTTAAGTGTCAGCTAACCACCAGCCTTACAGCAACACTGTCAACCCCCCTTTTTTCCAAGAAGTTATTTTTTGCCCACAGCTTTTTTTTTTTTTTTTTTTTTTTTTTTTTAGTATATAACAGAGATTTGGTATTTATTATTTGCTATTTGATTTTAGATGTCCAATCTTGATTTCTTAGTTTGATCTTATTTTATCCAGAATTCTCAGATAATGTCTAATCCAAACTTTTACCTACTTAATAGCAAGAGAATTCACTCTTTCAATATACTGTAGGAAAGTAGAAGTACATTTAACCTATTAGCAATCATTTCTTCATGAAGACAGAGAAATTAAAAAAAAAAAAAAAAAAGTAAAAAAGAAAAAAAAACTTCTTCCCAGTGAACAAATATGAAGTAGACTATGAACACAGGATTTTTTATTTTTTTTTTCCCTAATCTTATGAAGGAGGGTTTTGATTAAAAAGACAGAAATCTGTGTGGAAGTACAGCCACATGCCTGCCACTAGTCATACAACGCAGAAGGGGCATGTACTACCCTGGCTGAGGGATGGGGGCTCCCTTTACAACTTGGTAAATCTGAGTCTGATTGATGGCACCTTAAGGCATTCTTCTGCATGTGATCTGAAGCCATTTTAACTGCACTGATCATTTATACTACTAGCTCCATCTCCTTTTGTCATCAAACAGAGACATCACTAAAATCCTTCATTCTACAGTACCTGCATTTACAGCTTTTCATTCACTTTTATAGTAAATTAAATGAAGAATGAGAGAGGGTTAAGGAATGGTTTAAATTGCCTTAATATTTAACAAGTAAATAATTGTCAATTAACCAAAACTCCATTAGGAAGCCAATATTGGACAATTATTTTTAATGGAAACATCCTCAGCACTTTGTGGCTTTATCAAGTGGTTCAGTACAGGCAGCATGTTAAATTACCATGTTTTTCCAACAAGCTATTTGAGATCTGTGGCAGACGGATTTGATTGATGCGGGGTACCAGAGAGCAGAAAATGCTATTTCAGAGTTCAAAGCAGTAGAAAAATTGCTGTTTAATAATTCAGCAGTGAAATGAAAATAATGTAAAGAAGATTAGCCATGCTCTTTTGTTGGGTGACGTTAATAGAAACATTCTCATTTCTAGATCATTTTTTGCAATTGATATTTTTGCTCGTATGCTTTGAATGCAAACTTTGAGGTTTTGTTTGTTTGTTGATTTATTTTGAAAGTTTCAAAAGTTTCAAAAGTTTGTTGTTTCATTATGAAGTTTCCTTTTGTTTGCTTGTTTGTTTCTGTTTTTTGTTTGTTTGTTATTTTTGTTTGGGGAGAGTGAGACCTGGAGGTGGATTTCTCCTGGGGAAAAAAAAATGCATTATGGCATATCTAAAATTTGTTTTGTGTATCATACTTTCTTTCTGTTCCTGTCACAATGATATAGAAATAATTCAGCAGAAATCTAGGTCCCTCTGGAAACTATTGTTTTCATTGTGTGAAATTTTCAAAAGCAGTTGGAAATACATGGCTGCATCCCATTTTAATGTAGGTCAGATGAGAGTGGAGTAGTAGGATAATTGATTCTCATCCAGTTCATCCATCTCTGTTTCGTATCTCCAGGGCTTCCTTTATACTCCTGGCCAGCATACACAGTATATCTTTGTTATACTCATTCCCACTCAGTTGCTCTTCTCATTCCAGAAAACCAGAAGAGCAGGAATGCCTGGACAGTTGAAATCTGCTAAACTGATGTTCTGAAAACCCTTTTATTGAACATCTAGAGTCGTAGACACCTGCTTCGATAACAATCCATGTCTCATTCTTCCAGGAAAATCTGAAAATTACTTAAATGCATACCTTTGAAAAGGCAAAAAATGTTTTTCTCTGATGAAAATCACTACAATCACATTCACCAAAATGAATATTCAAAGCCATTTGAGCATGTTTATCAGGCAGTTGGACAATCTGTTGAATTCTCATCTCTAAGAATTACATTTCCACAATTGTTCTGCAAATGCAGTCTCATATGTTGATTGTCTGGTTTAATATCTTAGCTATTTGAAGGCCAGTTTACAATCAAACTTATTAGCTAAATCAACTCTATGTTTGAGAATACAGGCTGTAAAGAATCTGGGGGAATTGCCTCATCCCATACACTTTCTAGTGCTCAGCATATGTGACCTGAGCCTTTTGCTTGCTATCAAAACATGAAAGAACAGTTACCATAAGAGTAATAATTCACATCAATCTGTTTCTAAATATCAGCTCATGAAAACATACGGTAAATTAATTCAGCCATTATTTTATTTGACAACATGTTTATTAATGAAACTGGTGTGGATTGCTGGAATTCCAAACACAGTTTTAACAATGGAGATTTCCACTGCAGGGTACATTCTCTACTGTACAAAACATCCCCTAAGCCATCATGAGATTAAACCAGTCTAGAGCTGTTTTTTAAAGAAAAGCATTAGCAGCTTCTATTCTAATACTTCAGAACTGCACAAAGATTCAGAGGTCCAATTCATTACATCAGTCATCATGAATAAAATTTTTTGTTCAATTCATTCTCTAATTCCAAGTATGTTTATGTGGCAAGGTTTTGGTAGGTAATGGTCCTGCTGCTGACCAGAGCTGAGCCAATAAGCAATGTTGTTTTGCACCTCTGTGAGACCATATTTAAGATAGGAAAAAAAATAAATAAAAAATGCTGCACCACACAGCAGCTGGGAGAGTAAGAGGAGTGAGAAACAGCCTTACAGGCGCCAAAGTCAGTGAAGAAGGAGAGGTGCTCCAGGCCCCGGAGCAGTGGAGGGAGAGAATCACTTCCTCAACCTGCTGGCCATGCTTCTTTTGGTGTAGCCCAGGATGCAGTTGGCTTTCAGCGCATTGTGTGCTCATGTTGAATTTCACAGGATCACAGAATCACAGAATTGTCTATGTTGGAAGGGACCTCCAAGATCACCTAGTCCAACCTCTGACCAAACACTAACAAGTCCTCCACTAAACCATATCACTAAGCTCTAAATCTAAATGTCTTTTGAAGACCTCCACCACTTGCCTGGGCAGCCCATTCCAAAGCTTAACAACCCTTTCGGTAAAGGAGTTCTTCCTAATATCCAACCTAAACCTCCCATGGCGCAAATTTAGCCCACTCCCCCTTGTCCTGTCACCAGCCACGTGGAAGAATAGACCAACCCCCACCTCACTACAGCCTCCTTTAAGGTACCTGTAGAGTGCAATAAGGTCACCCCTGAGCCTCCTCTTCTCCAGACTGAACAACCCCAGCTCCCTCAGCCTCTCCTCGTAAGACTTGTTCTCCAGACCCCTCACCAGTTTTGTAGCACTTCTCTGGACTCGCTCGAGCACCTCGATGTCTTTCTTGTAGCAAGGGGCCCAAAACTGAACACAGTACTTGAGGTGCAGCCTCACCACAGGCCTCACTGGGTCTTCCAACCTAGATGATTCTCTGATTCTGTGAGTATAGGGGGACAATCACTTCTCTAGCCCTTCTGGCCACACCATTTCTTATACAAGCCAGGATGCTGTTGGCCTTCTTGTCCACCTGAGCACACTGTGGGCTTACATTCAACTGAGTATTAACCAATACTCCCAGGAGGATTGGAGCACCTCTTCCATGAAGAAAGCTGAGAGAGCTGCATCTATTCAGCCTGGAGAAGAGAAGGCTCTGGGGAGACCTCATGGCAGCCTTTCAGTACCTATAGGGGTCTTACAAAAAAGATGCAGAAGGACTTGTTACTCAGGTAGACAATGATAGGACATGGGACAATGTTCTTAAACTAAAAGAGTAGAGATTTAGATTAGACATTAGGAGGAAATTGTTCATTGTAATAGTAGTGAGGCACTGGCACAGGTTGCCCAGAGAAGTTGTGGATGCTCCATCCCTCGAGATGTTCAAGGCCAGGCATAATGGGGCCTTGGCCAACCTGATCTGTTGGGTGGCATCCCTGTCTATGTCAGCAGGGTTGAATTTAGGTGAACTCTATGGTACTTTCCAGCCTTTCCATTCTAGGATTCCATGACCCAAGGATTCTTTTCTACAAAGCTACTTCGTAGGTCTGTATAGGTGGGGGGCATTATTCCTTCACAGGTGCAGGATTTTACATTTCCTTTTGTTGAATTTTGTGAGATTCTTGTTGGTCAATTTCTCCAGCCTGTCCAGGTCCATCTGAATGGCAGCACAACCTTCTGGTCTATCAGCCACCGTATGATCATTTAAATATGGTCAGACTATTTACCTAACCTGGGAGTTAGCCAAGCCAACTTTTTGGACTCTTGAATACAAGTTAATAAAGAAAATATATGTCCCAGAATTTAAAATTCTATTATTTTTGTCTTCTTCTATGTCCATGACTGTGTGCAGAAGGACTGAGCCTAGCATAATGCAAAGCTTCACCTCTGTTGGAGGGTGGGAGGAGCAGGCAGTGTGGTGAGGTGGAGAAAGATGTAAGAACAATTTCAGACAGATAGGAAAACAGCTGAGTTTTTTATTACTGTATGAGGGTTACAGTAATCAAACAGGAAACTGAGACATCTGATCTCTTGCCTTCTTCAACCCAAATGGATAACAGTATTTCTCTCTCTTCTGAAAATCTCATGTTTTCTAATATAAACACTGGCTACAAAAATCCAGAAACTTCAGAGCAGAACTCAGGTCTCTCCTTTTTTTGAGTTTGAAAAAGATTTTAAAATGGGTTTTAAAAGATATTCAAAAGTATAACCTGCCTGGATATTTCTTTTCTGTCCCCATGAGAAACACATTTTCAGTAGTTCAAATCACTCAGTAACCTGTTATTGGATGCCCTGGGAAATGGGTTTATTCTTTTCAAACTGAGACAGCCCAGAACCAAGTCTTTGTTAAATGACAAGTGGGTACTACAGAAGTGATACCTTCTGAAAACAACACTTTATCTTTGCTCAGCATATGTACTTGCTGAGAATGACTTAGGCTGTTTCTTCCAAGGGGATGAGTACATTCATCTTAAAGAACTGTATGCTTTTGACAAAGTTCCAGAAGCAACAGTATTGATATAGATAACCCTGCACTTTGCCTTTCTTACTAATTAATGCTAGTTCAGCTCTTTCACGGTACAGTCATGGTTTTGGGTTCTACTTTGGAAGCAACTGGTTCTTCTCACTGATTGCCGGGAGAGCCCAGTGGTCTAATGCTGACTCTGTTGGGATACTTACTCAGATGAGAATGTTATTTTAGCTTCTGTTGATCTTACCTGAAGTTTGTATTTATCAGTTCTAACTCTTTTCATTCCTGCCTCTGGAAAAATTCCACTGTGAATATTTAATATTAATTTTGAGTGGAAAAAAAAAAATCAATATATGAACCACAGAACAAGCAGATGAGAAATTACCAGAATACTAAAACACTAATTATTTATTTTCTGATTCAGTACATAGCCATGAAATACTTCATAATTTTGATCTTTATCTGGCTAATGTTATATAACTTTTTTTTTTTTTCTGACCAAAACTTTCAGTGTCCATTTTTGTGTCTGTTTTTCTTCCATCATGCATTTATATTAAGTTTGCTATAAGGTTAAAGCAACCAATATGAATATAATATAATGAAAATATTATGAAATGTATAATATAATGAAAATAATATGAAATAATAAAATGAGGGAAAGAAAGGAAATTTTCTAAAATAAATGTAAAATCAATAAGTCTGTGATATAAGCATGTGTAAGTAGCTAGATGTTCCCTTCATAAGCAAGCACACTCAGGAACAGTAATAGTCCTGCAGCAGTAACACTGCAGGTATACTACATATCCGAAGGACTGCAGAATTATTTTGGATGTCTGTTTGATCACTGTGATAGGTCATATTTATACATCTTTACAGTTGTGTTATCTGCCTTTAGAGGTACATAAAAACTGTGGGAAGGTATGTCCTTGCCTTGTACAATCAACTAAGAGCTACTTAGAACTAAGAAAGCTCTGGAGACAGCAGAGTGGAGTAGGCAAAGGAGAGTCCTTTCTGAGATCTGTTGAAGCAGATCTCTGAAATGATGGAAGATCTATGTGCCTGTGGGACATTAACAGATTTTGCTGCTACTCAAGAAGATTACTAAAGCTGAACTGACTTGGAGATGAAATACCCACCTGGAAGGACATTTCAATAGCTGTTCTTTGTTACCACGCATTTCTGAGTTTTTGTTCCTGAAGACCCTGATGTATGGAATGAGCTGCCAGATCATGGTTTGTCTACAACAGCTGCCCAGAGCTGCCAGTTCTTGGTTTGTCTACACCAAGAAATCTCACAGCTTGACTTGTGAGATGAGAGCTATCACCTTCTGGTAATAGTGAGGCTTATTCTTTTATTTCTGAATAATATTTATGAATATTAAATATAAATATTCTTAATATAAAAAATGTTTTAAATTATATGTAAATAAAAAGTAGACATAGTTAATCACTGGAAATATTAGTATTATTGTTAGTATTATTGTCACTGTCACCTGCCCTCTTTCCTTCCTGTCTGCTGTGTTCACTGGTCAGATTTTAAATTAGACGGTAGTTTTTCATGGTATCTTTGCTTCATATACACTTCTTGAGTACAGGATGACACTATGGATAAGGGATTTTATAATAAAATTGTTATATAAATTTATTTGAGGCCACTCACAGGTTTGCTGGTGAAGCAAATAGCTAATAGTCATTAACCTCCTAGTGCATCGAGACTTCACAGACCTTCTAGTTCTATATAATTCAGCTCTATTTCCCCAGGATTAAGAAGGCAAGAAGAGAACTGACATGGGATAAACCAGGAGATAGGGAGCAGAACATTGACATTAAGAACAACCTAAAGAGTTCAGAATATCAGACAAGATATTCAAAGAATGGAACATTGGTAGAACAGATTATTATAATGGAAAGATTTTGTAACTTTTACATCATAATATTAATTCCCAGTACATGGCTGCAGTACATAAAACTTAAGTAGAACTCTTCATTTCCAGAAGGTTGATAGGTGCTGTATCAAGCTATTATTAAGAAATTGAGAAGATACTCCTGTGGCATGCAAGAGCAAAAAAGAGCAAAGAAGACATTTATGAAAATATTTGTGCATGTGTAATGCTCATTCTGTGGTGATTCTAGAATAATACAATATGTGCATATCTGGATATTAGCAAAGTCTTTATTTTAGCATTGAAATTTGAAATTATTGTAAATGTGATTTGGGCACTATATATTTATGCTGTGGAAAAAAAATATCTACATTGATAAGATCATGGTCATAATTAACATTAATTACTAACTCTGATAAAAGTCTCAAAAGTATATACAGAGCTTCAATGCAAAGGAGTCTCACTTCTTGTTCCTTCTATCCATTACAGAAAGATGATAAAGAGAAATATTTTTCCTTGTACCTTTTTTTCCCTTCCTCAAAGAGACTAATCTTTTATTTTATTTTATTTTATTTTATTTTATTTTATTTTATTTTATTTTATTTTATTTTATTTTATTTTATTTTATTTTATTTTATTTTATTTTATTTATTTTTAACAGAGTTGTTAGGCCCTAAGTAGTGGATGACTGGTAATTTTTTTTGTAAAAGACAACACATATATAAAACTATAGTTATGTTAAGTAAACTTGAGATGGTTTAGTGAAGATGGGTATGTTAATTTATTTCATGAAAAAAAAATGCAGAATAAAAAAAAGATGCCTTTTTTTTTTTTTTTTTTTTTTTGCTAGGCCTGCCTAATGAACAGAAATGCAGAGAAAAAAAAAAAAAAAAAAAAAAAAACATAGGTAAAAATTGTAGTATCTTATATCTCCCTTTTTTTTTTTTAGCTTCTTTATTATGATGATTGCAACAAACCATATGAACAGTGTTAACACAGATCTGTATTGATTAATGATTATATTCCACAGTTTCTGAATCAATAAAAGAAAATCAAAAAACATCAACAAAATAGAAAGCCTCTTGTACTTTTTTTTTTTTGTATATTTGTTCTTTGATTTAAACTTTTCTAAAAAGTGTGTTTTCTGAATCATTCAGTCCCATATATAATGCAAAACTAATGAATACATTAACAGTGAATGGGCATTTAATCTGTCAGAAGCCTGGTACACTGATTTGCAATTATGAAAGCTCACCTGGCAAATGAGTTCTCTTTTAAATAGTTAGAATAGCATAAGATATCCAAAATATCAAGCCAATAGACAGAATAATTATTTCTTTGGCTGTTGTTTTCTGCTATTCATCCAATATATTAAAAGCTTTTCATTCTTATTCACTATCAGTGTGTTGTTTTCCTCTAGATGATACAAATGATGCCTTGCCACAGTACTTGAAAGAAAATAATATATGTTTGACATACCACCTTTTATTGCAAAATTTTGAAGGTTCCTTCAGTGCCAAAAATTTGTTATGAAACACCTATCATCTATCTATCTTTTAGGCCATTTGAAATGGACAAAATGGTTGTCAATATTTTATTTTATTTTTCCCTTTCTTAGAAATTTCAAATTATTCCCAGGAGGATAAAACAACAACAACAAAACACAAAATCACACCAAACTCAGACCTTTAGCATCAGTAAGATTAAGGTTTTATTTTGCACAAATATTTATAGGATCCTTCTGAAGAAGAAAAAATTGAGTAGAAAAATTGATGGTACAAAAAAATGACACTATTAGTTTTGTGTGTGTGTGTGTTCATGTATTTGTGAAACAAAAGAACAAACAAACTGGTAACTGCTATGCAGAAAATTATACCATGGTTTCTTAAACTGAGTATAGAATTCAGTTAATTTTGAGCAGTTTTGACCAAGGATGTATGGGAAAGAATAGCCAGGATGAAGAAACCCACAACATAAACTTTTAAGTAGAAATGGCTAAAGGATTGAAATTATAATGGCTGAAAGCACATAAAAGATTTGAACTGTAAATTTATGAACCAAAGAAATATCAGGATTATATATATATATATATTATTTATTAAAAAAAAAAAAAAAAAAAAAAAAAAAAAAAAAAAACCAACAAAGCAAACAAACAAAAACTGTTGTGGTTTAACCTGGAAGACTGCTAAGCAACACTCACTCCCCTAGAAGGGGGATGGGGATATAACCAGAAAAAAATAAGGAAAAACTCATGGGTTTAGATAAGGATAGTTAGGAAAGAAAGGGGGGAGAAGGAGAAGGAGAAGGAGAAGGAGAAGGAGAAGGAGAAGGAGAAGGAGAAGGAGAAGGAGAAGGAGAAGGAGAAGGAGAAGGAGAAGGAGAAGGAGAAGAGAAGGAGAAGGAGAAGGAGAAGGAGAAGGAGAAGGAGAAGGAGAAGGAGAAGGAGAAGGAGAAGGAGAAGGAGAAGGAGAAGGAGAAGGAGAAGGAGAAGGAGAAGGAGAAGGAGAAGGAGAAGGAGAAGGAGAAGGAGGAACAGGACAGGTACTTTGCACTCCCTTCTGTACTAAGGGAGCCAACTAGGGAAGATTCCCTCCTGGATTTGTTGCTTTTAAACACAGAGGGTACTCTGGTTGAAGTGGTGATTGGTGGTCATCTTGGCCATAGTGACCATGAAGTACTTGACAGAAGGAAATCTGCCACCAAATCTTCAACCCTGAATATGAGGAGAAGACTTCAGGCTATTCAGGGAATTAGTGAGTAAAGACTCCTGGGAAACTGCGTTTCAAGGTCTGTCAATGCTCTGCACTTTTTAAGAGCCATCTCTTAAGAGCACAGGAACAGGTAATTCCGAAGTATGAGAATTGAAGCAAGTGGGGCAGAAGGATAGTTTGGCTGAGCAGGGATCTTCTTCTAGAGCTTGGGTGGAAAAGGAAAAGCATATGAACACTGGAAGCAAGGTCAGGAGGCATGGTAGGTCTACAGAGATGCTGTTTGCCTTTGTAGGATGAAAATCTGTGCAGCCAAAGCTCAATTAAAATTGAAGCTGACCAGTACTGTGAGGGACAACATAAATGTCTTTTTAAAATATGATAACAACAAAAGGAAAACCAAAGAAGACATTGGTTCATTACTTGACAATTTAGTCACCTAAATAAAGTCATCTAAATAAGATAGTCATCTAAATAAAGATGCAGATAAAGCAGAGACATTTAATCCCTTCTTCACCTCTGTCCTCAACACTTTTGATAGGCCCTGTAACCCCAGGAGCACTGGGTTGGAGGACCATGACTGTTAGAATGATAAACTCTTCACCAATTTTGAAGTTGTGTTGGATTTGCTGCTTCAGCTGAATGTCTGTTAGTCTGTGGGGCCCGATGGGATTCTTTCCATACAGAATGAACTGTCTGATGTTATTGCAAGATGTCTCTCAAATATTTTTCTGGATTTCAGCAAAGCTTTCAGGACTGTTTCTCACAGTATCCTTCTAGACAAAACATTCTGCATACAATTAACAAATACAAAATATCATATTATATATAAACAATTGGCTGGTGGGGCAGGCTCAAAGGGTTATAGTAAATAGGGTTTAACTACCAGGGTTTAATCACGCTAGTGGCCAGTTACTAGTGGGGTTCCACAGAGCTCCACTTTAGGGTCAGTTCTCTTTAATGTTTTCATAAATAACCTGGATGCAGGATTCAAATGCATAATTAGTAAATTTGTGCATGATTCTAAATTATGAGGAGCTGTTTACTCCATCAAGCATAGAGAGGCTTCACAGAGAGATCTGGACAAATTAGAGTGCTGGGCAAACACCAACCATATGAAAGTTACCAAGTCTCAGATTCTGTACCTGGGACAGAGTAATCCTGGATATATGTACTGACCAGGGAATGAGAGGCTGGAGAGCAGCCCCCCCAAAAAGGGATCTGTAAGTTCTAGTTGATGGCAAGTTGAATATGAGTCGACGGTGTTCCCTTACAACCAAAAGGACCAACTGTATCATGGGGCTCATTAAGCACAGCATAGCTAGCTCCTTGAGGGAAGTGATTATCCTGCTCTACTTTACACTAGTGTGGTCTCGAGTACTGTGAACAGTTTTGGGTACCACAATAAAAGAAGGATGTAAACTATTGGAGAGTGTCCAAAGGAGGGCTACAAAGATGGTGAAGGGTCTAGAGGGTAAGATTTTTGAGAAGAGGCTGAAGACACTTGTTTTTTTCAGCCTAGAGAAAGTAGACTGAGAGGTGAACCCATCACAGACTACAGCTTCCTCTGATGGTGTAATAGAGGAGATGTAGGAGCTGATCTCTTCAGCAATAGGGCCTGGGGGAACAGCATGAAGCTGTGACAGGAGAGGTTCAGGACTGGTGTTAGAAAAAGTTTCTCCATTGAGATTGTTGTCTGGCACTGGAAAGGGCTCTGCAGGGAAGTGGTCATAGCACCAAGCCTGCTAGGGTTCAAGAAGTGTTTGTACTATGCTCTCAGACATATGGTTTAATTTTTTGTTGGTCTTGTGTTTGCCTATGAGTTGGAGTCAATGATATTTGTAGGTTCCTTCCAGCTCAGGATATTCTACCATTATGTGAACTATAATGCTAATTGAGGTCCACTTTATCATTAATAGACTGACATCTCTAAAGAGCTGGTCAGCATGTAAAAACAGTGGAAAATTAATGGGATGATTGCATTTATAAATAGATGCCTGTCCCTCTCTAAAGGCTACTGTTGAGGGAACCTGAACAAGCAGTTTAGTCTGGAAACCTAGTTTGGAGGACAAACCTTGGGAAGTTTATTCTTATTTGAAATGATGCTCCCACCTATGTTTTTCTTAAGGGTTTCTTCAGTAGTAATTCTGTATCTTTTTGAGAATGCCCCTTCTATATGAGTGCCAACTTCTGGCTCAATGTTGGTTGCAGGTGGGAGACAAATATTCAACAGTTTGGGCAACACTTTTACACCTAATGTTATTTGGAGGTCACAAAAGAAAATAAAATGACAGCTCTGCTTTCAGGAAGAAAAGCAGTATATAATTCTGGTCTAAGTAAATAGTATTCTACAAGTGATGTTGGAGATTTAATGCCTGTTATTTCATCGATTTAGAGAAAAAATATACTTCTAAGGAACATAAAAGATGTTTTATGTTTTAAAGCCAAACTTGCAAGTCTAGCCTTCTAAAATTTCAGTTGGTTTCTTTTCTACTTATTTATTATAATCATTAATATTTCTACTCATGTACTGTGTTAATATCCTTAACTATGTTACCCATTTCATTTAGACTGTGCTTTCAGGGAACATTTCTGAGATGTTATTGCTTTCAGTGAGTAGGTGTAGTGATGCATTTGATGTACAAAATGGAGCAGATACCAATTAAGTTTCTTTTTAACTTTATTGGCAAAGCTCTACTAACAGTAAGTAATAAAATATTAAACTTATTTTGATGACTAAAGTCTGTAATTCTGATTCTAAATATACCACAGGGCCTATCCTCTGATATAAAATAGTGTCACTTTTGTAGATTTTTATAAAAAAAGAAATAGAAATGCACTTTTACATATTTAAACTTTTACTAGCAACTCTTTAAGAATTAACAGTAATTGAGGACAAAATTATATGGCCCATAGGTGGTTTTTTTTTTTTTTTTTTTTTTTTTTTTTTAGTTAAACTTCTAATAAGATAGTGAATTTTAACTATTTAGTAAGTATTCAAATATTTGTTGAATATTAAAAAAAAAATCACAGTAGTTCAACATATCATTCATATATTTCATATATCACTCCTATTCTGGAAAAAATGCTTAACAAGGTTATGCTAAAGCTAGAAATATGGGTCCAAAGTAGCTAACTATACCTATGCAAAGCCATCATCTGATTCACTTCAGTCACTGATAATTAATGCCACTAGTTCGGTGTATATTACCAATAATGGTAAGGCAGGATTAGAATGAGATTGTTGCCATTGTCACTACACAAGTTACAAATAAGGTACAAAATTACAAAGGTCACACTTAGTTTTCTCTCTCTCACAAAGCTCTGCTTTCTCTTTATTAAATGAGATAAGAATTTCATCCAACATATATAACCATTTCATTTTCAGACTCAATCAAAAATGTTTTTTAATAGCTTTGTAAGAACTGTTCATAGAGAAAGAGATTAGAATTCTTTCCTGTCATAACAAAGAAATACCCTTCATAAGATATTTTAGTTTATATTTTCTGTAAATATTCCTAATGGTTTGTTCTTATTATTTGTCAACAAAAGTATGTTTCTTCAAATCCATAAGTATGTCTGCATATGAGTTACCAGATTTTTATTGTAAACCTTAAATCACCTTATCATTCAGTCTGTTGCAAGAATCATTTGTCCATCTAGCATATTCAAATGAAAATGAGATTTACACTGTTGAAAATTGTTGATATACCAATATAAAGAAAGACAAGCAGTGTTCAGTTGTTAAAAATAAGGGTAGAGATACAGTGGATTGATAATTATGTGGCTAAGACATGTGGAGATCCAATTCAACAGCACTCTGAAAGTGCTCTCCTGATCCACGGTAGACATTTACAATGTTGCTTTCTAATCAGAGCTGATGATTACAGGATCTCTTCATAGCCAATGAGGATGAGTTGTAAAATTTGTCCATATAAAATACAGTCTGTGAATCCTTAAGGGTTCTGTTGTGGTTTAGCCCTGATAGGGAGCTAAAGACCAAACAGCCACCAACTCAATTCCCACTAGTGGCACAAGGAAGAGAATAAAGGTAAAAATGCAAGAACTCATGGGTTAAGATAAAGATAGTTTACTAGGTATAGGTATCCTGGTTTCAGTTAGGACAGAGTTAATTTTCCTCCTAGTAGCTGGTAGAATGCTATGTTTTGGCTTAGGATGAGAAGAGTGCTAATAACATGCTGATGTTTTAATTGTTGTGGAGCAATGCTTACACCAACCCAAGGACTTTTTCAGCTTCTCATTCTGTCCTGCCAGTGGGCAGGCTAGGGATGCAGCAGGAGCTGGGAGGGGACAGACCCAGGATAAGTGACCCAAACTGGCCATAGTGGGTATTCCATACCATCTGACATCATGCAAACAATATATAGGGGTGGCTAGCTGGGCTGAGGGGGCCAGCTGCTCAGGAATAGGCTCAGCATTGGTCAGCGGGTGGTGAGCAATTGTATTGTGAATCACTTCTTTTGTACACATTATTATTAGCAGTACTATTATCATCATTAATGTTATTATTATTTTCCTGTCTTAATAAACTGTGTTTATCTCAACTCACAGGCTTCACTTTCCCATTTCTCTCCCCCATCCCAGAAAGGGAGGTGGGAGGGTGAGCAAACGGCTGTGTGGTGTTTAGCTGCCGGCCAGGTTAAACCACAATAGGAAAAGTTGCTTGCACAAGCAAAGCAAAACAAGGAATTTATTCACAACTTCCCATCAGCAGACAAAATGTTTGGCTATTTCCAGAAAAGCAGAGCTTTCCTGGAAAACAAACACCATCAATCTGAATATTCACCCCCCATGCCCACCCCCCTCTGCTTTCTTCCCCCAAGCATTTGCTGCTGAGCATGACACCATAACAAAAAATCTTTTTACAAATACATCAACACAAAAGGGAGGACTAAGGAAAATCTCCATCCTTTACTAGATGCGGGGGGAAACCTTGTTACAAAAGATGAGGAAAAGGCGGAGGTGCTTAATGCCTTCTTTGCCTCAGTCTTTAGCGGCAATACCTGTTGTTTTCAGGATACCAGTACCCTGAGCTGGTGGAAGGGAATGGGGAGCAGAATGTGGCCCTCACTATCTACAAAGAAATGGTTGGAGACCTGCTACGGCACTTGGATGTGCGCAAGTTGATGGGGCCGGATAGGATCCACCCGAGGGTACTGAGAGAACTGGCAGAGGAGCTGGCCAAGCCACTATCCATCATTTATCAGCAGTCCTGGCTATCGGGGGAGGTCCCAGTTGACTGGCAGCTAGCAAATGTGACGCCCATCTACAAGAAGGGCCGGAGGGCAGACCCGGGAAACTACAGGCCTTTCAGTTTGACCTCAGTGCCAGGGAAGCTCATGGAGCAGATCCTCTTGACAGTCATCATGCAGCACTTGCAGGGCAAGCAGGCGATCAGGCCCAGTCAGCATGGGTTTATGAAACGCAGGTCCTGCTTGACGAACCTGATCTCCTTCTATGACAAAGTGACACGCTTGGTGGATGAGGGAAAGGCTGTGGATGTGGTCTACCTTGACTTCAGCAAGGCTTTTGACACTGTTTCACACAGCATTCTCCTCAAGAAACTGGCTGCTCTTGGCTTGGACTGGCATACGCTTCATTGGGTTAGAAACTGGCTGGATAGCCGGGCCCAAAGAGTCGTGGTGAATGGAGTCAAATCCAGTTGGAGGCTGGTCACTAGTGCCATTCCCCAGGGCTTGGTACTGGGGCCGGTCCTCTTTAATATCTTTATCGATGACCTGGATGAGGGGATCGAGTGCACCCTCGAGTGTCAATCTGCTCAAGGGTAGGAAGGTGCTGGTAGGAAGGACAAGGGGGAATGGGCTAAAGTTGTGCCAAGGGAGCTTTAGGTTGGATGTTAGGAAGAACTTCTTTACCGAAAGGGTTGTTAGACATTGGAATGGGCTGACCAGGAAAGTGGTGGAGTCACCATCCCTGGAGGTCTTTAAAAGACGTTTAGATGTAGAGCTTAGGGATATGGTTTAGTGGAGGACTATTAGTGTTAGGCCAGAGGTTGGACTTGATCTTGAGGTCTCTTCCAACCTAGATATTCTGTGATTCTGTGATTCTGTGATATGGTATGGAATATTTCTTTGATCAGCCCAATTTTTCTGTCCTGGCTGTGTCCCCTCCTAGCTTCTTGCGCATCTGCAACCTCCTCATTGGCGGGGCAGCATAAGAAGCTGAAAAATCCTTGACTGTGTGTAAGCAATGCTCTTCAACAATTAAAACATTGGTGTATGATCACCACTATTTTCAGCATCATATGAGGTTCTACAAAGGAAATTAACAGTCAAAACCATGACAGATTCTTCTTTAGACTACAAATGGAACCCAATTGCTTGCTTGATTTTTTTTTTTTATCTACACTGCAAGCACCTGAAATTGTGTGATGTAAGAATGGGATTGATTTCCCTAAATGAAGGTAACAGGTGCGATTTCAGACATATTCAAAGCATCTTTGTGAGCCTGGAAGGCATCATGGAAGACCAGCTTGAGATCCAGCAGTGTACTTTTTGGGTTTTAAATATGAAATGGATTAGCTTTAGAGATAATTTGTATCTTTTGTATGCATATACTTACATTTATGTAATCAGGTAATTAAATAATTCAAATAATTCAACAAATAATCACAAATTTTTAATGTTCATTTGTTTGTGTGCATGTTTGAAACAACACAGGGTCCTTTACTCTTAACTGCTTCTTCAATGCAGATTGATGTAGTACATGCTGGTGACCTAAGAGCAGACAACTGTGCTGTTGTCATTTGTGTGTGAAGGTGAAGGTGTGCTGTGTTATATTTATGGTATATAAAACTCTCTATTGTGCATCAAAAGGAACATCACCCACCATCACAGCAGCTGCATTCCCAGTGAGTGTCTGTGGATGTGTGTATTTATATAAAGACTAAATGAAAAAAAAAAAAAATCTTATCTAAATAATTTGTTTTGTATTTGCAGCTGTAATTGAAATTATAATTCAAGCCTGATACTAGGAAATGAACATTTATATGCAGTTCATTGATATTGCCCATTCATGACTCTGAAAGAATTAGAAGCTACTTGACTTCCTGAGTCTGCAACAAGGAGACTCAGAAAGATCAAAAGGGACTTTACATCCTTTGGAAAGATGCTGAAGAGATCAGGAGCACAAGTAGTGTTCTCCTTAATCCTCACAGTCGGAGACTGGGACCTGTGGAGGAGGCAGTGTATGGATCAGGTGAATGATTGGCTGTGTAGCTGGCATCAAGATAAATGTTCTGGGTTCTGTGATCTCACATGCTTTTGAGAGACCAGGCATGATAACAATGAATAGAGTGCACCTGACCAAGCGGGACAAGAGTGTTTTGCAAATTGCAAAGTTGCACGGACTCATTGAGAGGGCTTTAAACTAGATTTGGTGGTGAAAGGGGATGTAACTGTAAGTGACAAAAAAGAATCCCAGATTGCCAATATTTTAAAGAACTAGGGGCAGTGTACTGCATCTAAAAAATGAAGATGGAGAACTGGTAAAGACAGATGTGGAAAAGGCAGAGGTGCTAAACAACTTCTTTGCCTTGGTCTTCACTAGTGGTCAGGCTTCCCACATCTCTCAAATCCCTGAACCTCTAGGTGGAGTCTGGGGGAGCAGTGTCTCTCACAATGTAAGCAAAGAGCAAGTTCAGGAACTCCTGATGCAGCTTAACAAGTACAAGTCTATGGGCCCTGATGACATGCATCCCAGGGTCCTGAGAGAACTGGCTGATGTAGTTGCCAAGACTCTCTCCATCATATTTGAAAAATTATGGCAGTTAGGTGAAGTGTCCAGTGACTGGAAAAAGGGAAACATCACTCCCATTTTTAAAAAGGGTAGAAAGGAAGACCCGGAAAACTACAGAGTGGTGAGCCTCACCTCTGTGCCTGGCAAGATCATGGAATGGATTCTCCTGGAGGCAATGTCAAGACACATGCAGGACAAGGTGGTGACCTGGGACAGGCAGCTTGGCTTCACCAAGTGTAAATCCTGCCTGACCAATTAGGTGGCCTTCTATGATGGAGTGACTGCATCAGTCAACAAGGGAAGACTGACCAATGTCATCTACTTGGAGGCCTTTGACACAGTCCCACATGACTTCCTAATGTCTAAATTGGAAAGATAAGGATTTGAAGGGTGGGCCATTCAGTGGATAAGGATGGCTGTACCCAGCTAGATGGCTGTACCCAGGGAGTAGTGGTCAATGGATCTACGTCCAAATGAAGACTGGTGATGAGCAGTGTCCCTCAGGGACTGGTCCCCTCTTGGGATCAGTGCTTTCCAATATCTTCATCAATGACATAGAGGACAGGATTGAGTGCACCCTCAACAAGTTTACAAATGGCACCAAGCTGAGTGGTACAGTTGATATCAAAGAAGGAAAGGATGCCATCCAAAGGGACCTGGACAGGCTGGAGAAATGAGCCCATGTGAACCACATGAGGTTCAACAAGTCCAAGTGCAAGTCCAATTGCCCCCCTGGGTTGGGCAATCTGAGACAGGAGTACAGACTGGGTGAAGAAGTCATTAAGAGCAGCTCTGCAGGGAAGGACTTGGTGGTTCTGGTGGAACCATGAGGCAGCAGAGCATGCCTGCAGCCCAGAAGGCCAACTGCATCCAGGGCTGCATCAAGAGAGGAGTTTCCATCAGGTCAGTGGAGGTGATTGTGTTCCTCTACTCTGCCCTCATGAGGCTCCACCTGGAGTACTGTATCCAGGTCTGGGCCCCCCTGCACAGTGAAGATGTTGACCTGTTAGAGTCCAGAGGAGGGCTACAAAGATGATCAGAGGGCTGGAGCCCCTTTCCTATGAAGAAAGTCTGAAAGAGTTTGGGATGTTCGGTCTAGAGAAGAGAAGGGGAGACCTCATGGCAGCCTCTTAATACTTAAAGGGGACTTTCCAAAAATAAAAAATAAAAAAATTTATGAGCATAGCTTCAAGTAACTCTGTGCTTGTTCTAATTTGGACCTGGGACAGTCTCACCCCTTAATTTTATTTGGAATTTTAAGAAAAAAAAAAAAAAAAAGACTAAAGGACTTGTTACTCAGGTAGATAATGATAGGACAAGGGACGAACTAAAAGAGTGGAGATTTAGAGAGACATTGGCTTAGGTTGCCCAGAGAAGTTGTGGATGCTTCATCCCTGGAGGTACTCAAGGCCAGGCAGGATGGGGCCTTATCCAACCTGATCTATTGGGTGGCATCTCTGCCTATGGCAGGGGGGTTATAACTAGTTGATCGTTAAGGTCCTTCCTAACCCGAGCCATTTTATGATTTTACAATTCCTCCAGAACTATTGTAGAAGGAATAATGTAAATAAACTAGATTTCTGTCACAAGTTGATGACACCTTTTTTCTAATTAAATGACTAACCAGAGATGTTTAGTTTTAGATTACCTTACATCCAATATCAAAATACTGTTCTATTCACTACTTTTTCTATTTTATCAAATAATTAATGATGTTGGCACTGCTATAAGTCTGGTAAATATTGGTGAATTTGTGAGAGCTACTAACAGTTCTTATATGCTTTGGCATTTCTACACGACTGTGACAGGCACTCTATACTTACTTTGATACGTAGATTACATACTAGTTGTTTTACACTGACTTTTCTCTGACTGAAAGGAAGGTTTATTCTGTACTTCGGTGCTATAAAAATATATATATATATATTCAAGGATCAGAAACCAAATGCTTTGAAACCGTTTATTTTGAGTATAGATTGAAAAAGCATGCTGCGGTATTATATGACTCTGGTCATATTATACTCAGGTCATATCTCTCAACTTCCTTTTTATAGATCTCAGTTCTGTAATCAAATTGGAGGCTGAAGCACTTTCAGTGATAGTGGTATATTCTGTATTCTTCTTTCTAGACTAGAGTAAGGACAGGTTCCAGAGATGCAAGAATGGGAGGATATAAAAAATAAGGACAGATAAGGAATATGAGTGAAACAATGCTTGAAATATGGATGTATATGTGACCTTAGTAGTTGTCTAACAGAGGATGACACAGACAATAAGATATAATATTAAACTACATGAAATTACTATTGGTTTCCCACTCTCTTGTGTTCTGTTTGGGAGAGTTAGAAATGAAAGTGATCTAATTATAAGGCTTATGGAAAGAAAAACAATATAAAGAGCTTTCCTTGATTAGTTCTAGTCATTTGGTACCCATGTAATTACTATGGGATCCGTGGGACTTCTGAACTGTTGGACAGAGACAATCTTGGTATTTTTTCTTGATATTCTCACAAAATCATTAATGTGTATTGAATTTCCGGGGGGAGGGGGAGTGTGAGGAGGAGGAAGAGGAAGAGGAAAAGAGGAAGAGGAAGAAAGATTAAATATTTGCCTGAATGTTAGAATCATAGAATCATAGAGTGGCTTGGGTTGGAAGGGATCATCTAATTACAAAAGATCATCTAATTACACCACCGCCTGTCCCCCCCCACCCATGGGCACAGACACTTCCTACTAAACCAGGTTTCTCAAAGACCCATCCAACCTGGCCTTGAACACTTCCACAACTGCTCAAGAATTTCCTCTTTGTATCTAATTTAAACCTACCCCTTTTATTTTAAAGACATAACCTCTTGTCCTATCACTATCCTCCCTGAAAAAGAGTCTCTCCCCAGCTTTTCTGTAGGCCCCTTTTAGGTATTGGAAGGTTTCCCTGGAGCCTTATCTTCTCCAGGCTGAACAATCTCAGCTCCCTCAGGCTGTCTTCATAGGAGAGATGCTCCAGGCTCTTGATCAGCTTTGTAGCCCTCCTCTGGACTCGTTTTAATAATCTTGTGCAGGGGTCCAAAGAGCTGAACACAGCACTCCATGTGGGGTCTCACAAAAGCATAGTAGATGGGGAGAATCACCTCCCTTGGATATATTTATTTTGTTGCAGCTCAGGATATGGGTAGCTTCCCTGTCTGCAAGTACACATTGCTGGCTCATGTTGAGCTTCTCATCAACCAACACCCCCAGGCCCTTCTTATCAGTGCTGCTTTCAATCTATTCTCCACCAAGCCTGTAGTTGTGCTTGGGACTTCCCTAGCCCAGATGCAGGACCTTGCACTTGTTGAACTTCATGAGGTTCACATAGATCCACCTCTCAAGTCTGTCAAGGTCTCTTTGAATGGCATCCCTCCCCTCCAGAGCGGTAACTGCACCATACAGCTTGGTGTCATCAGTAAACTTCCTGAGGGTGGACTCAATGCCACTGTCCATGTCACCAACAAAGATGTTAAATAGCACTGGTCCCTGCACTGAATTCTGAGAAGCAGCACTTGTTATTGATCTCCACCTGGACATAAAGCCATTGATCACAACTCTTTGAGTGAACGTTTATGAGTATAACAGTTGATATAACGTATATATATATGTATATATGAGTATATAATGGTACCCTTTCTTCCAAAAAAAAAAAAAAAAAAAAAAAAAAGTAAACCCACAAATGGAACAAGTTAGTGTTCAACACAATGTCTACAGAATGAATCATAGAAATAATTTGGCATTTTTGCTTATACTTTTTCTTTTACTAGGAAATAGACTATATTATAGAAATAAACAAAACCATTTTCCAGTGATTAGTGATTCCCATATATTATTCATTTAAGAAACTCAATGAAGCTGTAACCTGTTTTGCCTATACAATAAAATATCAATCCTGAGCAACAGTTCAAATATGGCATTCCTAAATCTGTCTACAGACGGTTACAATTCCTCAAAAACAGCTCTGAAAAATTGTTTCAAAAATGATCTGTGCACCTCAGTATTTCTTCTTGCAAAATCTGGGAAGAGCATTCAGACTTACCACAATACAGCAAAAGATATTAAAGTAAAATACCTAGACGTGCAGAAACTTGCCGAATGTCAAAATACTCAAGATTTCATGCTACAATGTGTAGGTTCAGTTGTTAAGTGATGTAGAATAAAATGTTGCTGCTTGTCATGAAGCTGATATAACAAAGCTTTTAAGATTGTGGTCTGATCAGCCTTCTAGCAATACTAAAAAGATTGTGAAAATGCGTATGTTGCTCAGGTTTCTTAGAAACATGATAACTAATTAAAAGTTTCTATTCTCAATATTTTCCATGCAGGTTTAAATAGAAGAGAAGGGTATATATGAACACACATTAGTATGATAAAAGATAGTTCTTAATAATGTAACCATGCACACATACTGACTTCTTTGGTTATGGATTTATTATGTATTAAAATTCCAGTAAGTGAAACTATTGACAGTTTGACCATAAAAACACATATCAAAATGGAACTGTGTGTTAACATATAACATATGTGTTATATGGAACTGTGTATTACATATATGGCAACATATATGCACTTGCATATATTGCACTTATTAGTTGTATTATATTGCACATATATTAGCACTTGCAGGGGAAGCAGGTGATCAGGCCCAGTCAGCATGGCTTTATGAAAGGCAGGTCATGCCTGACGAACCTGATCTCCTTCTATGACAGAGTGACGCGCTGGGTGGATGAGGGAAAGGCTGTGGATGTGGTCTACCTTGACTTCAGCAAGGCTTTTGACACCGTCTCCCACAGCATTCTCCTCAAGAAACTGGCTGCTCTTGGCTTGGACTGGCGCACGCTTCGTTGGGTTAGAAACTGGCTGGATAGCCGGGCCCAAAGAGTCGTGGTGAATGGAGCCAAGTCCAGTTGGAGGCCAGTCACTAGTGGCGTCCCCCAGGGCTCGATGCTGGGGCCGGTCCTCTTTAATATCTTCATCGATGATCTGGACGAGGGCATCGAGTGCACCCTCAGTAAGTTCGCAGATGACACCAAGTTAGGTGCGTGTGTCGATCTGCTTGAGGGTAGGAAAGCTCTGCAGGAGGATCTGGATAGGCTGCACCGATGGGCTGAGGTCAACTGCATGAAGTTCAACAAGGCCAAGTGCCGGGTCCTGCACCTGGGGCGCAATAACCCCAAGCAGAGCTACAGGCTGGGAGAGGAATGGTTGGAGAGCTGCCAGGCAGAGAAGGACCTGGGAGTGATGGTGGATAGTCGGCTGAATATGAGCCAGCAGTGTGCTCAGGTGGCCAAGAAGGCCAACGGCATCCTGGCTTGTATCAGGAACAGTGTGACCAGCAGGGCTAGGGAGGTGATCGTCCCCCTGTACTCAGCTCTGGTGAGGCTGCACCTCGAGCACTGTGTTCAGTTTTGGGCCCCTCGCTACAAGAAGGACATCGAGGTGCTTGAGCGGGTGCAGAGAAGGGCGACAAAGCTGGTGAGGGGCCTGGAGAACAAGTCCTATGAGGAGCGGCTGAGGGAGCTGGGCTTGTTCAGCCTGGAGAAGAGGAAGCTCAGGGGCGACCTTATCGCTCTTTATAGGTACCTCAAGGGAGGCTGTAGCGGGGTGGGGGTTGGCCTGTTCTCCCACGTGCCTGGTGACAGGACGAGGGGGAATGGGCTTAAGTTGAGCCAGGGGAGTTTTAGGTTAGATGTTAGGAAGAACTTCTTCACTGAAAGGGTTGTGAGGCACTGGAACAGGCTGCCCAGGGAAGTGGTGGAGTCACCATCCCTGGAGGTCTTTAAAAGACGTTTAGATGTAGAGCTTAGGGAAATGGTTTAGTGGGGACTGTTAGCGTTAGGTCAGAGGTTGGACTCGATGACCTTGAGGTCTCTTCCAACCTAGAAAATTCTGTGATTCTGTGAATAATATGTATATATAATGGAAATAGACTGAAAAACATTTCTGTCATAGTTATATTTTGCACTTTGATGATCAGTGAAAATTTCAAAGAATTAAAGAATTCAGCCAATGACCAAAACATTTGTGTAGAAAAGGTGGTGGTGGTGGTGAAGGGATGGAATAGTGATAATGAAATATAGGGAAATGAATCGACTCTTTCATTCTTTCTAGTTACATTTATTTAAGAAAAACAGTCACAGAAAAATAGCATCATTTAAGACTGCATCCTAATCCACAGCTGTGATGACAAGCAAAGTAGGAGCCAGGCACACCTATGCATAGTTTGACATAAGGATTCTCATACAAACATCAAGATTGTCTTTAGGACATTTAACAATCAAATATGCAGTCTTGCTTTCATTGTGCTTTAACTAATTCTTTGGGTAAATACACAGTCTGTACTTTGATGAATACAGTTCTGTGAATGAACAGAGAAGCAAAACTAAAGGTGTTAGTATACTTTGTGTCTCAGTGTAGCTGAGAATCATTTGACAGTGAATAAGACACATAATAGAAAGAATGGGAATAAATTCCAAACATATTTGTTTATATTTGCTTGTTTAACAGGCCTTATAGTTTTCATTCTGTGCAGTGCATTCAAATATATGTTAAATTCTTCACTGTAAGTATAGTGAGACACTGGAACAGGTTGTCAAGAGAAGTTGTGGATGCCCCTTCTCTGGGGGTGTTCAAGGCCAGACTAGATGGGGCCTTGGCCAACCCAATCTAGTGGTGTCATCCCTGTCTATGGCAGAGGCGGTGGAGTTAGATGATCTTTAAGGTCTTTTTCAACCCAAGCCATTCTATGATTCTATGATATGATTCTATGTATGTACATGTCTAAAACAAGCAAGTGCCAACTGCAAATAGTTATGGTTACCTACCAATGCTCATTAATTCTGTAAACTACAATGGAACTGCCATTGCAAAATCTATTTTCTTCTTTCCAAAGCTGGCTTAACTTTTATATTTTTTTTATGAGACATAAGAATTCTATATGTATATACATGTAAATATTTATAAATAAATGGTTGTTCCAACCAGTTCATCTGACAGAATACTGGGAGCACAGCCATCCCTAACTGCCCTTACTCAGCTTCCCCCAGGCCTTTCCTGAACTGGGACCAGACCCAAGACTCCATTGTAGCCTCTGGAGATGTTAGCCACTGCCCCAGGAAGGCCACAGCTGAGCTGGTCTCCAGCTCTCCATAGCCAGGCCCATGTACATGCCTGTCCTCATCCCTGTCCCCATCCCCAAGGAGGTGCCTGATGCTCAGGGCTGGAGCTGTCCCTAGTGCCCCTGGCTGCCCTGCTCCTGGATGGGGCAATGGGAAGGTCCTGGCCCCTAGCAGCCACCAGCAATCAGGGACCTCTGAGTCCATGGGAACAATCATACATTGGAATCTGCTCAGAGTGAAGGCAGTATTTTACAGTTCAAATACTTAAACTTATATAAGTTGAGTATAAAATGTTTATTATTATTAATTTACATTGCTCCCATAAATGCCATGTAGGCTTTATAGGACAGATAAAAAGACATGGCCCATGAAATGAAGAGCTCACATCTAATTTCAGAGGAGAGAGAACAAGACTAATCAGATAAATCTTATCATGACTGGATGATTCGTCAGGAAATGTGTCCAATGGAGCACTGGTGTGCTGCTGTGAAGCACTAAGCTGGCATCAGAGGAGGGAACACAGCCAGACATAGATATCCAGCAGAGCTAGAAGGATAAGGGGAAATGGATTAAAAAAAACAAGGACACAGTCATAGGCTGGGGCAATGACAACATGAATTTTATTGTGATAAAGAAGTATACTTGCTATGGCTCAATAGGAATAATATATGTATATTATGGTGTTGGCATTGAGATCAAGCAAATGACTGACTGCATGTGAATAGCATCCATAAAAATAGGATTAAGAAAATATTTATTTTTTCACTATGACTTCATTGATGTGCAGATTGGATGATGAAAAATAACAATTTAATTTTACCGGAGAATACGTATTGATGCCAAGAGTTCATTTCAATCAAATTCATTGGAGGAAATATAAAAATCTTACACTAGTTGCTCTCACTAAGCACATACATAATAGTGTATTTTTCATATCACATGCTAAATACTTTTTGGCAGCTCGTACTAGGCAGTATTAATAATGAAAAGACCTTTTTAAATAATTGGCAGATTTTCTGTGAAACTAATCATAATGCTAAGATGTAGGAATTATTGCAAGGCTGGCAGATTTACATTTGCTTCATTAGCTGAGAATCATTTTAAAGGGGAAAATACACAATAAATATTTATTGAAATAAACTAATACAGTAGCTAATTAGATATGACAACAAAATCTTGTAAAGTTGTAGATTTAGAAACTTCATACTGATCAACATATAAGAATATGACTTGGATTAAACCAGTTATCTGATTTCCAATTACTATTCCAATTTTACAAACTTTTTTTTTTCTTTTTTTTTTTTTTTTTTTTTTGTAGACAGTCCCTTGTTCAGACTGTCTCAGATTTCATTTGGACATCATGCAATCATCAAGCTCAATTTATCCTTCAGGATAGATACGTAAGCTTCTAATTCTGCAAAAACTTATGGACTTGCTTGTATTTATGTAATGAGAATAGTTCCTCTGTTGTCTATAGTTAGTATTTGTAGTGCATAGGAGGAGAAAAACTTACATTTACAGTAGTGCAAAATACACTACCAAGGAGTGATGGGAGTTGAGATGTTCAAGATGAGAAGGGCCTTTTTTTGTCATCCAGTCTATCACTTTGGCAGCAGACCTCTTGCCATTTCCTTGAGATTTTTTTCCAGTTTGTTATTTAACAGACAATTGTGGTGTTCATGTCTTTCTTTGGAAGATCAGGTTCCAGTATAAGAAATTCCATTCTTCTAGAGCCTGTACACATCGCACATGTTGAAAATAGTGCCTTCCTCCTCTTCTTGTTAGGGCCTATGTTGCAGTAGGATATCTTCTTCAGCCTTCTTCTAGGAGGGACCTGAATTTGATCATCCATGTGTCTTCTAATAAAACTTTCTGCATTCCGCATTGTTCTGTTCCTTGTATGTTAACTATCACTTTACTGTTGCCATATGTCAGTATGTCAATAACTGCAAGTGGAAGCAGTTTATTCTCACTGCCAAGCAGTGAGGAGTGAGGAAAAAAAGTGTGAGAAACAACCCTTCAAAGACCAAGGTCAGAGCAGGAGAAGGGTGAGGAGGTGCTCCAGATATCAGTTTTCCCTCTGTGTTCCAGGGCAAAAAAATTCCCATGCAGCCCATGGAGGACTCCATGCTGGAGCAAGTGGATATGTCCTGAAGGATGCTACAGCCTGTGGAAAAGGCTCATGTTAGAGCAGCAAAAAAGTGGGAAGAGGAAGTAGGAGCAAAGTAGAGACAAAGTGTTATGAAGCAACAGTAACTACCTATTCACCATCCCTTGTGCCATGCAGAGTAGATAGAGGTAAAGGACCTGGGAATGTAGGACTAAAGTTGAGTGTGAGAAAAAGGGAATGGGTGGGGGCAGGTGCCTTAGCTTTTGTGTTTGTTTCACACCATGCTCTTTTACTTCTAATTGGGAGAAAATAAATAATTAATTATTGGTGATCTTTTCCTGTTTTGTCGAGGAAGTTAAGCGATGTACATTCTTTCACCACTCATTTTCTTTCTAGGTATTGTCATTTCCTTTAATATAATTATTTCTAATTATTTCAATATGTAAAAACACATGCAAGAGACATTTACCACTATGAAGAGATTTTTGGAATTATTATCCATGGGGTAATGTTTCTTTATCTTAAGCTAATGAAGAATTAATGATATTTTATTAAAACATATATCTCTGCTCACTGAAGCAAAAGACAATATCTGTTTGATGCTTATTGATGAATTATTGAACAGATGTATTATTGTGCTAGCAATAGATCTAGACAATCACATGAAATGTGAAATTTTCCCTTCTTTTCTCAGCACTGCTATATACTGTGGTTTTCATGAACAGATCACTGATAACTTTCATAATTAACTTTTAACTTGTTTGTCCATAGTTAAGGGATTTGGCAGGGTTCAGTTAATGATTTTTAAGTTGCCTCTAACACCGTTTTGATAGTGCTTCAGGACAAATATTGTCCCAGTGAGATCCCAATGAGAGCTACAGCAAACAGAACAATATATGAAGATAGAATACATACAGAAGTATTGATCACTGAAAGTAAGTGGAACTGATATGTCTTCTGTTTTATAGTGTGTGTTGTTTCTCGTGTACGTGTTTAATGCACATTTTTCATAGGGAACAAATCTTTCCCAAATCCAAGTATTACTATGATAATAATTGGATGGTATCTCTTTTGAAAACATGCTCCCTTGGGACAAAAAGTTCAATTTAAGCATACCTAAAAGCTGTCTGTTGTCTTAGACTCAGAAAAGCTAAAACTGCTTTTTTTTTTTTTTTTTAAGTTTTATATTTTTTTAAGGGTCTCTGTTCCTGCTAGGTCACAAGCAATCAAATCTGCCCAGATTGTGATGGATGATTTAATGTTTCTGCTGAAAACTAGATTCCTAAGGGCCTTTAGCATCCTTATCAAACAACAATTAATTTCAATTGAACAAATATTTAATATTGCCAAGATGATCTTGTATATGGAACAGAGAATATAGTTCTCATATGTACAGATATACAGTAGCTTTTTTAATTGATTATTCAGAAATGTATCTGTCATCTAAATCAGAACTTAATGTAACGTAACACTTCCTCATATTACGGTGAAACCCACATTTACTCTGTGTAGTTCCAACTATATTGCCCTGAGATTAAATTAAAACCTAATGGTTTTTTACATACAACAGAAAGACTCACATCTTTGTTATCTATTATCTATTTCATTATCTATTGCTCTGGGAGGGGTATCAGGGCAGGGAGGGGGGCAGAAATTCAACTCCCTAAATAATAAATAGAAGAAGAAGAAGAAAGAAGAAGAAATGGTAATCAAGAACCACTATGTCCTAAGAACCTAAAAGCATGAGAAACTATTGTAAATCAAGGAATAAGAATCTTAAGCTTTTATTTATCCGTGTCAAATATCATTTTACATAAGATACTGCACACTGTTTTGGAACAGATTGGCTATTCTATGTGGAGAGTAATTCATGCTCCTGCAACTCCTTTAGCTTTCCAGTTGTTAAATAATATCAGTTAATTATTATCAATGTTACAAATATTTATGTATATTTAGTTTTGTGTTTTCTATCTCTATCCTTGGGCTTTGTGCTAAATTAAACTGACACTTCACAACAAGGTATCTCCTTTTTATATGTATTAGATGATCAGGTTACTGCATAAATTTCTGTTTAATATAATAAATAGATTGATTTCTTATATTTGTATTAAAAATTATGTTTCTCAATACTCAGATACTCAAGGTTGTAGTTTTTGTGACTTCACCAGTTTTAAAAATCTTATCAAATATGGACATCAGTATGAGATTGCTCTCACACAAGAATTGCTCTTCCTGTAATAATTTTTATCTATTTAAAAAACAAGATCTGGAAGGTTTTCGTAGACCATCTATATTGCCTAAATTGGATATATCAGTAGTAGAAATGATAAATTATCCAGTTCATTTATAGGCTACTAGGTAGTTTTTATCTGCTACTTTTCAAATTATTACAAGGTTTCTTGTGTCATGCTTGTTTCTGAGAGAAAAATGGGTTTGCACATATACAGTAACCTGTATATTAGAAAAAAAAAATTACGCCTTGGAACTTTGCTTTGAACTAAAATAATAACAATAATAAAATGGTATATTTCAGTTCAATTTTTATCATGAGATTTTTTTTTTCAGATACTAAAATCATGTTCAGTGCATTCTTGCTACTATAAATTGTAACTACAGTTGTGTAATCTCACATTCAGTTCTTATTTCTTTTTTTCTTATTCTGTATTTTAAATGCCATTCATTTAAATGGAAGTTTCACCAAATATATATATATATATAAATAAACTTATTCTTTATGAAATTATAGTGCACATTTCAGAAAAGGGATGAAGGAACATTCTTAGGAAAGTTTAAAAATGAAAGGCAGAGTCTCCAATCTTTTCAAAACACGTGAAACAAAGATCTTAGAAAAAGATAGTGTATACGCATAGAAATTGTATTTTTTATAATCTTACTTAAGTTTTCAATTAATTTGCAAAAAAAAATATTTGACATTGTAGATAATATAATGTATTTTTCCATCATTAAAAAAAATAAATACTTTTTATTATTTTTTATTTGAAAACATCCTTTATTATCCCTCTTCTTCTTATTATTATTATTATTAAAAAATAAATTAAAAAAAAAAAAAATCATTCCCATATTTTGGACTGAAGAGGAAAGAAAAATATTGACAAAATACAGATTAAGTCAATTTGAAGGTGTGGTTTTACCCTGCTGGGCAGCTGAGCTCCAACACAACTGCTCTCTTACCCCCCTCCTCAAAGGTAAAGGGAGAGAAATAATGATGAAAAGAGCTTAAGGGTTGAGATAAGTACAGGGAGATCATTCAACAATTATAATCATGGGTAAAACAGACTCAGCATAAGAACATTAATAAAATTTGTTACTTGTTGCTACCAACCTAGAGCAGTGAGAAACTAAAAACAAACTAAAAATACCTTCCCCTCATCCACCCTCTTCTACCTCTTTCCCCCAGGTAGTGTAGGGGAATGGGGGAATGGAAGTTGTGTTTAGACCCTAACACTTTGTCTCTTCCACTCCTTTACACTCATTCTTTGCCCCAGCAGCAGCTCTTCAAGAACTGCTCCAAATATGGGTCCATACCACAGGGTCCATCCAGCAAACTGCTCCAAATGGGTCCCTAGTAGCATCTCCCACCAGATTACCTGCTCCTGCGTGTGCTCCTCTCTACAGGTTACATCTCCGGCCTGTAGTGTGCCCCTGCAGGTTTCTCTCCACAGGCCACAGCCTCCTTCAGGTCAGATCCACATATTCCACCATGGGCTCCTCTCCACAGACTGCAGCATGGAGATCTGCTCCACCGTGGGACCCCATGAACTGCAGGGGGCCATCCTGCTCTACTTATGATGGGCCTCTCTACAGGCCACAGGGGAACTTCTGTTTTGTGTCTGGAGCACCTCCTGTCCTCCTGCACTACTCTTGGTGTCTGTAGGGCTGTTTCCTCACTCCCCACTCTCCCAGCTGCTGTTATGCAGCAGGTGTTTTTGTTTGTTTGTTTTACCTTTTCTTAAATATCCTCTCTCAGAGCCACGAACAACATAACTTATATGTTCAGCTCTGGCCAGCAGTGGGTGCCTTTGGAGCTGGCTGAAAGTCGCCCTTATTTAACACGGGGCAGCTTCTGGACTCACAGAATCACAGAACTGTAGGGGTTGGAAGGAACCTCGAAAGATCATCAGCTCCAACCCCCCTGTTCCTCAGTGCAGGGTGCCCAGGTAGCCGTCCAGACAGGCCTTGAATATCTCCAGAGAAGGAGACTCCACAACCTCCCTAGGCAGCCTGTTACAATGCCCCGTCACCCTCACCGCGAAGGAAGTTCCTTCGCATGTCAGTGAGGAACTTCCTGTGTTCTAACTTGCAGCCATTGCCCCTTGTCCTATCCCCACAAACCACTGAAAAGAGGTTGGCTACATCCTTCTGTCCCCCACCCCTCAGATATTTATCTACATTGAGGAGATCCCCTCTCAGTCTTCTCTTCTCAAGGCTGAATAGACCCAGGTCTCTCAGCCTTTCTTTACAGGGAAGATGCTCCATGCCCCGTATCATCTTTGTGGCCCTCCTCTGGACTCTTTCCAGGAGATCCTTGTCTTTTTTGTACTGGGGAGCCCAGAACTGGACACAGTACTCCTTTACACAGTACTCAGGTGAGGCCTGACCAGGGCAGATTAGAGGGGGAGGATCACCTCCCTTGACCTGCTGGCCACACTCCTTTTAATGCACACCAGGATCCCATTAGCCCTGTTGGCCACAAAGGCACACTGCTGGCTCATGGTCAACCTGTTGTCCACCAGAACCCCCAGGTCCTCCTCCTCAGAGCTCCTCTCCAGCAGGTCATCCCCGAGCCTGTACTGATACATCCAGTTGTTCCTTCCCAGGTGCAGGACTCTATACTTGCTCTTATTAAATCTCATTTGGTTTCTTCCTGCCCATCTCTCCAGCCAGTCCAGGTCTTGCTGAATGGCAGCACAGCCTTCTGGCGTGTCAGCCACTGCTCCCAGCTTTGTGTCTTCAGTGTACTTTCTGAGGGCAGACACTATTCCCTCATCAAGGTCGTCGATGAAGATGTTGAACAAGACGGGACCCAGCACCGACCCCTAGGGAACACTGCTAGTCACAGGCCTCCAGCCAGACTCTGATCCACCGATCACCACCTTCTGAGCTCGGCCAGTCAGCCAGTTCTCAACCCACCTATACTCATCCATCCCACACTTTCACAGCTTTGCTAGTAGGATGTCATGGGAGACAGTATCGAAAGCCTTGCTTAAGTCAAGGTAGATGACATCCATCGCTCCCCCCCCATCTACCCAGCTGGTGATGCCATCATAGAAGGCAACGAGGTTGGTCGAGCACGACTTCCCCTTGGTGAATCCATGCTGACTACTCCTCATAACCTTCTTCTCTTCCAATTGCTTGGAGATGGCATCCAGAACAAGCTGCTCCAATTCTTCTCACAGAAGCTACCGCTGAAGCCCACCACTACCAAAACCTTGCCACATAAAATGAATACAGGAGAAAAAGATAAAAGCGGGTTTTAATATCAGTAAATATGAGAAACCACAAATATAGTGAACTTTCTTACCATATCTCTCCCACAATTCTGCAAGTTATTTTAATTCTGTTCAGAGTAATAATACAGCATAGTTTATTAGATTCACTTTTATGCTTCCTTATCCGTATCTATAATCATCATTGGCTGGTAAACTTGGCCATTTAATGATACTTTTAATGATAAGTAAACTCCAATGAAACTAAACCCAGCACAGCAAACTTGATATGGTACTCTCCTCCCAAGCCTTGTCAGCTATAAATGTCCAAATATGAAAAGTAACTCTTCAACTGATCATACAGGTACAGAACCAGGATTTTAACAACTTCATTTTAACAACTTCTGTGGTGTTTTTCACCACAATAAATAAATAAATAAATAAATAAAGTAAAAAAAAAGATGGTTTATAGGATAGGAATAGAAGCACTAGCAAGGGAAATTAAATCATGTTTCTCTTACTGGTATTTTCTTTCATTTTATTTTTTTAAATTATTATCATTATTTTCAGTGTTGTTATTTTGAATATTAGGATATGATTCAGTTACATGCTAAATGGAATGCTAAGTACATGTACATAAGCGTCATGGTTCCACTCGAGTGGGCAGCCGAGCTCCATCACAGCCGCTCTCTCACTCCCCCTCCTCAAAGAGGAATGCGGAGAAAATATGATGAAAAGGGCTCAGAGGTTGAGATAAGGATGAGAAGATCACACAGTAATTATTGTAACAGGCAAAACAGACTCGGCGTAGGGAGATAGTAAGATTTATTGCTTATTACTAACAAGCTAGAAAAGTGAGAAACAAAGGAAAGAAAACAAAAGCACCTTCCCCCCACATCCACCCTCTTCCACCTCCTCCCCCCAAGCAGTGCAGGGGAATGGGGGAATGGGGGTTATGGTCAGTCACAGTGCTTCTTCTCTGCCGCTCCTTCTCGGTCACTCTCGTCCCCTGTGCTGTGGGGTCCCTCCCACGGGATACAGTCCTTGATGAACTGATCCGGCGTGGGCTTCCCACAGACAGCAGCTCTTCAAGAACTGCTCCAGATATGGGTCCGTACCACTGGGTCCTTCACTCAGGAGAAAACTGCTCCAACCTCAGGAAAAACTGCTCCCCCATGGGCAGCAGCTCCTGCCAGGTCACCTGCTCCTGTGTGGTCTCCTCTCCACGGGCTACAGGTCCAGCCCGGAATCTGCTCTAGCAGGGGTCTTCCACAGGTGGCAGACTCCGTGGGTGCAGGTCCACCTGCTCCACCGTGGTCTCCTCCACGGGCTGCAGCGTGGAACCCTGCTCCACCGTGGTACTCCATGGGCTGCAGGGGGACATCCTGCTTCACCATGGTTCTCAACACAGGCCGCAAGGGACTTCTGCTCCGGTGCCTGGAGCACCTCTCCCCCTCCTTCTTCACTGACCTTGGCGCCTGCAAGGCTGTTCCTCAGTCCCTTCACTCTCCCAGCTGCTGTGTGGCGCAGGGTTTTTTTTCCCTGTCTTAAATATTGCCTTACAGAGGCGCGAAACAACATGGCTTATTGGCTCAGCTCTGGTCAGCAGCAGGGCTCTTACCAAACATGGGTCAGTTTCTAGATCCTTCTATCAGAAACCAGCCCTATGGCCTTCTGCTACCAAAACCTTGCCACATAAACCCATTACAATAAGGAAATGGGAGACTGTAATAAATGCTATGGAAAAGAAGAAGAAGAGTAAAGGAGATGTGCAGGTTTGGAAGCATAAGGCTGAGGTGAAGATACTGTATTGGGAAAAGTGATCAAGGACTATATCCATTACATTCTTCTTATAAAGTTTTTGCCTTTGACTAAAAGGCAAACCTAATCAAAACCGTTGGAAACAATTATTTAAATAGGGAAGAGGAAATTTTTATGAGCATAGCTCCAAGTAACTCTGTGCTTGTTCTAATTTGGACCTGGGACAGTCTCACCCCTTAATTTTATTTGGAATGTTAAGAAAAGAAAAGAAAAAAAAAAGGGACAAGAATTTAAAACAGAAAATAATATAAAATCAGAAAATTGCGAGTCTGTCCCAGATTTGAAAAACTATTTAATTGTTGAAGCAGTGTATCAAAGAATTTTATGTGTTTACAAGATAAGTTTTGACCTACAGAAAAATAATGTAAAAACTATGGAGTTGTTAAAACTGCATACAGAAATACTGAAAAATAGTTGATAATTTCAATGCTAAACAACTGAAATTATTTTATTTTTCTTTAATATGTTTAAGGTTTCAATAAGAGAATCATAGAAATATATGAAATTTAAGTGTTGTTTTTTTTTTTAACATTTTGAAATCTAACATTGATTGTGCAAATAATGGAAAATCTCATAACAGTAGATTGCAACATTCTTAAAAAAAAAAAAAAAAAAAAAAAAAAGTAAAGGTATTGAATGTCACTGAACCTCACTAATAAATCATTCAGGCTCCAAGTATAACCGTAGGTATAGAAGCCAAGCTCTTTGCCTGCATATTAAATACTTGTTAAACAGACATTTACAGACAATGGAAATTCACTATGCGTTTCAGAATTACCAAGCATGATCTTAATATTCAATTGGTGAGCTGCTGTGTAAAAAGAAAGTTCTGCTAGAGGCCCAAAAAGCAAAATACATGTCTCCATTTACAGTAACTGCATACTAAAAGCATTGCTCTGTCATACATTAGAAAGAAAAGTTCAAAAACCATTGTAATGTAGGAAAAGACCAAATGTAAGCTACCTGGTTTGAGTTCTTAGAATTAATTGAAGTCATAAGCACATTCAAGTAAGGAGAAAAAAATATTTGCCTACATGAATCTATAGGAACCTGCTTAATAGAATTCTCTCTCTGGTGTTTGTATTAGTCAGTACTTGAAAGGTTTTCTGTCAGAGATAGCTAACCTGCTCTGGTTAAACTAAAAACTCATTCAAACCTTTTGCCATCAGTTGCACTTTTTGTACCAAATTTAGCAGAATGCAGGGAAGTTTGGCTACAGTTTTCTTCTTAGTCTAGCTCAGAAAAACAAAAGGAAATGATAGTCTTCCTACCATCCTGAATCCATTCAGCTGAATTCATCAGCAATCACAGTACTACATTTTATAATCTCAGAAGATGTTCAGAGCTCAGATGTCCAAACTGAATTCAAGCATAGACCGTGAAACTAATTCTTTATTTTATATAGGTAGAGAGTTTGGAGACAAAGGAAATAAGAAAAGGATACCACATCTGTGTGTAAAGATATATATCAGCCAAGATAAAGACAGGTGGAATCCTCCAAACGTACTGCACCTGTCTCTTCCCTGCTCTTTTCTCACAGAGCATACAAGGAAGTTCTATACTAAACAGTATATTAGTATTGCAGTTTCTATCATGAACTACCTATTACATCAAAGACCATCATGGTACTGCAGACTGCAAAGAAAAGCCTGTCAGTTAAGTTAGCTCAGTCAGTTGCTTGGAGTAGTCGACATAATGCCAGATTTAAATACAGATTAATACAGATTAAGTACAGATTAGGAGATGAGTGGTTGTAGAAAGGAACCTGGGGTTGTTGGCTGACACCAGGCTCAACATGAGCTATCAGTGCACCCTGGCAGTCAAGAGGGTAAACAATTTTCTGATATGCATTAAAAAAAAACATAGCCAGTCAGTCAAAAGAGGTGATTATTCCGCTGTATTTAGCATTGGTATAGCCTCACCTTCAATATTCTATGCAGTTCTGCTCCCTACAATTTTAAAAGGATGTTACAATACTGGAATGCATACAGCAGAGGCCAACAAAGCTGATAAAAGGGCTGGAAGGCATTTCCTCAAAGCAGCTGAGGACACTGGGATTTTTAAAGTTGGAGAAAAGGATGTTGATGGGTGATGCTCTCTACAGCTTCTTGAAGAGGGGAATTAGAGAGGGAGGAGCATCAAGATGGATTGTAGAGCCCTAGGAGCAGCAGTAAAGGACTCAGGAATGCAGGTATTTTTTTTTATCAGTCCTCCTAGTAAGGGAAGGGGATTGAAAGGGCCAGTTGAATCAGGCAAATCAACAGATGGTTATGGACTGGTGCCAGAGAAAAGGGTTCTGCTACTCAGACCATGTGACTCATTTTGAGAAACCTGGTCTGCTGGGGACTGATGAGGTCCACCTGTCAGAGAAGGGGAAGAACATCTTCAGTAATAGGCTTGCCAAGCTGGCAAAGAGGGCTTTAAACTAAAGTTTTGCTGGGGGAAGGGTACCTACTACTACTACTACTACATCCTACATCCTACTACTTCCAGTTTGATTATAGTATCAGTGATAGATGCCCAGAGACTACAGAAGGCCATGGATCATCAGGAGAGCACCTAAAGAGCAGCACAAAGGAATTCCAGACAGCAAGTCATCTTCATCGTGGGCCCATCTTAAATGTCTCTTAAATGAACCTAAAATGTACCTTAAATTAAGAAGATACTTCAGAAGGTAAATGGTACAGGTGACCAAAATGGAGCGAAGCATGGATCACATCCAAAGGTTCTGACTTGGCCTATGCGCAATGGTAGATCTATCAGATGTCTCAAAAATCTGTCTATTTGTAGCCTGTAGTCAGTCAGTCAAGCTGAATTTTGTTCAGTGTATCTCCAAACACTAAATGTTCTACACAAAATTTAGTCAACAATCCTGATGATGATACGGCCAGAATAGTATACAATTAACTTTTCTACAAGTATTTTGATGCCACTGACACGACAAACAGAATGATGAGTTGAAGTTGCTCATTACGCTAGCAGCTATAAAGCTGAATACACAAGGGGATCAGATAGACCACTGGGAAGGCATTACCATTTTTATTTTTCCAATCAGACTAGTTAATCATCTTTGTTCTTAAACATGTTATTTGGGAACAAATCAAAATAATTATCATGCTAAGTGTTTCTGAGTGAGACATCTTTGAAGACACACCTAACCTTCCTCTTTCACAACTGAAGCGTACAAAATCCTGAGACTATTCTCAGGATAGAAGATAAGTATAGGGTTGTGCTTTAGACTTCATAAATATTTCAGTAGAACAGTGCTGTAAATTTATAGTATGGATTTCAGTAACAAGTGATTGAACTGTGAAAAAAATATATATCTGTCCAGCATTACATGGAAACATATTATTCTTTATGATTAATACTGTGAAGCATGTGCTGTTAAATGACCAATTCAGTTGTATTGCATTCAGTAAATTCATTATTCCAGTATATTAAAAGATCCAGGCTACGATTGAATAATGGCTCTGACTTAGAGAGGAAAGGAGCTCTTGGAAGTCACCTCTTAAGTACCTCTGGGTATCGAGACTCCACCATTTCCCTGGGCAGCCCAGAGCAACTAAACCTCCCTCTCTATGAAGAAACCTCCATCTCTCACCCTCTCTGTGAAGAAATGGTTCCTCATATCCATTCTAAACCTCTCTGGTGCAACTTAAGATGATTTCCTTACATCCTATTATTTGCCACCTGAGAAAATAGACCATAAGACCCTAAAAAAGACCTACATTGTCTTTCAAGCTTTAAGGAAGGTTTGCAACTAGAAGCTGGGGAAAAAAAAAAAGTTTACAAAACAGTGAAAATACAGTGCAATATGGTAGGACAAAGTATAAATAATTACCCACTGCCTCTTCCGCCTTTCAGGCTCTCTGAATGGTATTTATGTTTGTCTGCCTCTGCTTCACCTCACTTTAAGTTCACTTACCTCACTGACTTGAGGTAAACTCATCTTTCTTAAGTGTGATTCAAACTTCGGAAGTAACATCTCACTTTCTCCAAAAGGTACGTGTGATTCATGTAAATTTCAACCAACTGAGAATAGATAAATTAAGCTCCCTTGATTATCACTGTCTATTGCACATACTTACCTTTTTTGCCCATACAGTTCTGTGCTCTGCACTTATAGCTAGAACAACATTGATATCACACCAGTGTTTTGTCTATTGCAGAGCAGTGCCGGCACAGCTCTTGCTGAAATTTTCAATTTCAGAAAATTTTAGTAGGATATCTGCAAACCACTAGAATGTATTAGCTTAGCCAAGCTCCAGGCTTCATCTTCATTAATAGGAAAATAAATAAAGAAATCCATACATTGTTGAAATATTGCCATATTTTACTTAAGTATCACATACAATGCCTAAATCTCACAAGAGGCTACTGATGATTTTCCCACAATATTACTGTGATATGCTTATAAAGATCTGCAAAACATTCCCATCTCCAGGTGTGGAAATGAGCTGTTAGACCCTGCATAATTGGTTAAGGTGTCAGAAAATGGGATTCAATTACATGTCGATCTAGTAAACATGGAGACAATACATATTTGTACTGCTCTGTAACATCAAACACTCAGTTTTTGCAGTACACCATTGGTAGCAGCTCCTCTCTAAGCAGGAGGGAAATAACACAAAGTAATGAAAACCTGACTTTAATTTCATCCATATGTAAAACAATGTGAACAATATCATGTACCTCCCTTCAAAGTATTGCAGTCTACAGACCAGGGAGTGTTACTGATTGCTAATCTTTATGTTACACTAACATTTTTCTACTTTATGTAAAACAGTGACATTGTTATTAGCAATGGAAACCTACCTCTCCCTTTTTCTTTCTGAAATGACAAGATGAAGTTCACATAAGGTCTTTCTCTCTCTTTCTAATCAGGTTAGAGTTTCTCTGTTTGTTTGTTTTGTCTGTTTTTGTTTGGTTTGGTCTGTGTGTGTGGCTTGTTTTGCTTTTTTTCCAGGCAAGTTTTGTGATCTTTAGGAAGATATATGACTCTGAAAGCACTATAACCTGATAGCAGGGAACTCTCCAAGAAAGGAGAGATGACAATCAAATCTCACTACAAAAAGATTTGAACCTAGCTCTTGTACATTTTGTATGACTGGTTTTGTGTGAAGTAGAACAGTCAGCACATTGCAGTGCTTTGCTGGAAGATAGCTCCAGAGAACATCTCCCATAGTTCTAGTGCATTCCCAGAATCTTCCAGATCTGGCTTCCTACACAGTGCTTTGCCTTTTAAGTGGATGTACTACAAATGAAGCTTTATTAGAGATGATCCTGGGGGAGCAGTCCTAGGGTTGAGGGTGAGTGCAATGGTGCAACTCAAGTGCATCTACACCAACGCATGCAGTATGCACAACAAACAGGAGGAGCTGGAAGCCATTGCAGCAGACTATGCTGCAAACGGCAAACTATGGAAACCAATGCAAACTATGACCATCACTGAAGCATGGTGGAACCACTCCTATGACTGGAGTGCTGCAATAGATGGCTGCAAGCTCTTCAGAGGGGACAAGCAACTAAGGAGGGATGGTGACATGAATCTCTATATTAGAGAGTGTTTTGATGCTGTTGAGCTTGGGGTTGGGAATGATAAGGTAGAGTCCCTTTAGATAAGGATCAAGGGTGTTCATGAACAGAGAAGGACTGGTGGGAGATGTGGTAGTAGTGAGTTGTCTTGGGCAAAGTGACCATGACATGGTAGAGTTCTCTATTCTTGATGAAGTCAGAAGGGGGGTCAGTGAAACTGCTAAATTGGACTTCCAGAGGGCAGACTTTGAATTGTTCAGGACATTGGTAGGGAGGGTCCCTTGGGAGTGACTCCTGAAGGAAGAGGGATCCAGGAAGGCTGGACGCTCCGCAAGAATGAAGTCTTAGAGACACAGGAGCAGGCTGTCCCCATGTGCTGTAAGATGAACTGGTGGGGAAGAAGACTGGCATGGCTGAACAGAGAACTTTTGCTGAGTGTCCAAGAGAAACAGAGAGTTTATGTCTGGTGGAAAAAGGGGCAGGCAACTCAGGGAGAGTACAAGGAAGGTGGCAGCACACACAGAGAAGAAAACAGGAAGGACAAAGCCCAATACGAGCTCAACCTGGCCACTATGGTTAAGGATAATAAAAAATGTATTAAATATATTAATGACAAGAGGAGGGCCAAGGAGAACCTCTATTCTTTACTAGACACAGAAAGGAACATGCCTGCTGAGGTTCTTAATGCCTTCTCTGCATCTGTCTTTACTAGCCAGACCACTTATCCTCGGGGTACTCAGCCTCCTGATCTGGAAGTCTGGCACAAGGAGCAGAAGAAACTCCCCACAGTTCAGGTGGAACCAGTTAGACCTGTTGCTCCACCTGGACTATCACAGGTCTATGGGGCCAAATGGGATCCACCTGGGGGTGCTGAGGGAGTTGGCAGATGTGATTGCTGGTTTGCTTTCCATCACCTATCGGCAATCATGATCATTTGGAGAGGTCCCAAATGACTTGATGCCTATATATAACAAGGGTTGCAAGGAGGACCCAGGGAACTATAGGCCTGTCAGCTTGACCTCAGAGCCAGGAAAGGTGATGGAATAGGTCATCTTGAATGCATTCACACAGCATATGCTAGATAACCATGGGATCGGGCCCAGTCAGCATGGGCTTGTGAAAGGCAAGCCCTGCCTGACGAACCACATCTCCTTCTATGATCAGGTGACCTGCCTGGTGTATGAGCAAAAGGCTGTTGATTTAGTCTACCTAGATTTTAGCAAGGCCTTTGACTTGGTTTTCCACAGTATTCACCTGGAGAAGCTGGCAGCCCATGGCTTGGACAGGTACACTCTTTGCTGGGTTAAAAACTGGCTGCACGGCTGGGCCCAGAGAGTAGTGGTGAATGGAGTGAAATCCAGCTGGTGATTGGTCCCCAGTGGTGTTCCCCGGGGGTTGGTGTTGGGGTTCTTCTTTTTAATATTTCCATTGATGATTTGGATGAGGGAATTGATTGAATCCTTAGTTAGCTACAAATGACACCAAGCTGGGGGGAAGTGTCAATCTGCTGGAGGGTAGGAAGACCCTGCAGAGGGACCTGTACAGGATGGGTTGATGAGCAGAGGTCAGTGGGATGAGGTTCAACATTAATAAGTGCCATGTCCTTCACTTAGGTCGTAACAACCCCATGCAGTGCTACAGGCTTGGGAGAGAGTGTCTAGAAAGCTGTGCAGAGGAAAAAGATTATGGGAGTATTGATTGATGCTTTCCTGAACATGAGTTGGCCACACGTGTGCCCAGGTGGCCAAGAAGGCTGATGGCATCCTGGCTTGTATTGGGAATAGTGTAGCCAGCAGGACCAGAGAGGTGATTGTGTCCTTGTACTCTACTCTGGTGAAGCTGTATCTTGAGTATTGTGTTCAGTTTTGGGCCCTTCAGCACAAGAAGGACACTGAGGCTCTGGAACCTGCCCAGAGAAGGGCTATGCAGCTGGTGAAGGGCCTGGAACACAAGCCCTATGAGGAGCGGCTGAGGGAACTGGGATTGTTTAGTTTGGAGAAGAGGGGGCTCAGGGGAGACCTTATTGCTCTCTATAACTAACTGAAAGAAAGTTGTGGGAAGGCTGGGAGTCAACCTCTTCTCACAGATAACTAGGACTAGCGGGAAAGGCCTCAATTTGCACCAGGGGAGGTTGAGGTTGGAAACTATGAGACGTTTCTTCTCAGAAAGAATAGTCAGGCATTGGAATGGATTGCCCAAGGAAGTGGTGGAGTCACCATCTCTGGGGCTGTTTAAGGAAATATTCAATGTGGTGCTTAGGGACATAGTTCAGTGGGTGGCATTGGTAGTAGGGTGATGGTTGGACCAGCTGATCTTGGAGGTCTGTGGGAGTATTGCCATGGTGGTCAATAAGCCCCATGGTTGGTGATAGCATTGGACTCTTAACGATGAGGCCATGGGGAATGTAAGGAATCCAGAAGGAACAAAAAAAAAGGGTTTTTAGATGAAGCCTTGCTTGCTGTTAAGACATGGAAGTTGCTGGGCGTTTGCTGTTGCTGGTGAAGTTTTTAACTAATGAATACTTAGTGGAAAAGTACTGCTGTAGAGCAAATGGTATAAGAAGAGAGGTTTTCCTCAGTAATGTTAGTTGAAGTTATTGTCCTCAATAAGGTGAGTGGAAGTTATGCCCTAAGTAAAGATCTAGAAGTTATCCATACTTAAAGAACCCTGGTGTCCATGTGGTTGTTATGCCACAAAGGTCTTTTCCAACCTTAATGATTCTATGATTAAATAAGAAGTACCTACTGTCACTTTTAAATTTTGTAATTTTGGTGTGAAGCAACTGCACAGAATATAAGGTACTAAAGAAAAAGTCCTGAAAGTTTTCTGTTGTAGAGGTTTAAATTAATTCCCTTTATTTTTATTGGTAGAAGTTACTAATTTAAACTTATTATAGAATTCTGCTCACTGGTTACCATATAAATTTAAGTGTTTCCCTTTTTATTTTTTTTTCATGAAAACAGTGTTCACTTTTAGAAACAACAAAGAAGACATCTAGTAAGTCATTCACATCAAGAAATACTGAGTTTGAAAAAGGTTAGATGGTGAAAAGTGACCTGTTGAGTTTCCTTCTTTCCTTTTTTATTTATTTATTTAATTATTAATATTCCACATTTTCTCTGCCTCTTTGTTTTCTTCACATAAATTTGAAAGATTGATGCAGCAATTAGCCCAATAGGACAGAGGCTAATTCCTCTGATTTACTCCTGAGACATAGTGTAATGAAAAACAAATCCAGATATGTTTAAGAAGGAAGAGGGCTAAATAATAAACTTGCTTGAGTTTGAGAGTGTTTAGAAAAAATACTGGAAATTAGCACTGAAGCAGTATTACAATATTGAGACAGAAGCAGCCAAAGCTCCAGATAGAAGAACAGAGACTTCCTTGTTTGAGGAAGCTGTTTATGTGGAACATTACAAAGTCTCAGTGGAGGACAAATATGTGAGGAAATACAACTATAAGACATATCTGAACTATTGCTCAAACTGATGATGTTAGTGTGCATTTTGTTTTCCTAATTAAACGAAAAATTAATTCCTACAGCTGAGAGTTTATGTAAAACATAAATAGCAACTTTTCTCCTTAATGATTAAAATTACAAAGGTAGCTAAGGGAGAATGCTTATAAAGAAAGAAAGAGATGTATGAGTTTTCTGTTACACAACTCATTAGATGTCAAGGAATTTATTCAAATATTACTCAATAAGGCATATTAATTAAAATAAATATTAAGCCAAGGTCTTGGTGGGACTGGATGAAACTGCTCATTTTTGCATCCTAGACTGGAACTAAAATATGAAATTTCACTCTTTTTGTGAAACAACAATAACAACAACAAAGTATTAGATTTTGACTTGTCAAAACCTTTTTATTTGATAAGGTCAAAACATTTTGTATAGATAAGATGAAAAAATCACTTCAGTACTATTATTTAGAATATAATATATAATAGTTAAAATGAAAATGTCTATATGATGTGTTTTGTTACTTGAGAAGTTATGTTTCAATAAATTCTAAAAATTCTGTCTATTTGTTCTGTAGGCTTGGAGGTGTGGGAGAAAATCTGTCAGAGTACAATATAAGAGGGAGAAAATAACTTTCCTAAGTGTTAACTAACAAATGCTTTTATCAAAAATATCAAACTGTGACAGTGATAATTTCTATCAAAAAAGAAGTTCTGTTTTTCAGCAAGATAAAATGACGATACTAAAAACTAGAAACAACCTTTTAAGACATCAAATAAACACTTCTGAAGTAATTAAGGAGAGTGAACTTGGGCAAATTTGAGAAAGAAAAGGTGTATTGTATTTTAATAGTGAATGCCATCAGTCAAACGTGCATTCTTTCTTGACTTGATCCAGACTCATTTGATCCAGTTTACTAATGAAGCTTTCCATAAGGGAGCAAATAGATATGTCTGTCCTGCTTCAACAATTATGTTATCAAAATGCATTGCACATGAACTAGGCATCATCATTCTATTTAATTTATTAATTTAAATATGACAGACAGTCAAGGTGGTGGCAGTGGAGAGTAAAAGAGAGCATTGCTTGTTTTAATCATACCAGGCACACCAAACATTAAAAATTTAGATCAGTTAAACCATTCAATCTAACTTTTTTTTTTTTTTAAAAAAAAAAAAGAGTCGCTAGTGCTCAGATGAGTCATCACTGTGCTGTATTCATAGATGTATATAACGCTTATTCATCCAGAAAAGCACCGTTTCATTTGCAACATCCTGGTATTCAAAGACAATACTCAGGCTCACAACACTGAAAATGTCTGCACTGTTGCAAACCTTTGCCCAGACACATATACAGACAAATTTATAGTATGATTCTCAGAAGTGTTTAGAAAATGTTATTCTTCTTAGTTACAAGAAAAACTTTGGTTATTTGGTATATCTAATATTCAGGTTTTAGATTGCTAATAACAATCACTTATAATAAGGTTGTTTGTTTTTTTTCAAACTCACAGAAATAGTAGTATAAACATGTATCAGCAATATATTTCTGAAAAATTAAAAATAAATAAATAAGAAACACTTTGCAACCACGGTACACAATGTTATCCTAAGAGAAGAAAGAAAGAGTTTATTCTTGTCAGATGTGGCTCTGTATACATCCTTTTCATTTTATTTATTTATTTATTTATTTTGTCTCCTACAACATTTCTTTGTGGAGTAATTTCATGTTATTGAATTTCAGTTAAAGAAATTAAAGGAAAAAATTAGAAGAAAAATAATTTCAATTAAAAAATACAGATGAGAGCGTTGCAGATTTATATGGTTGAAAATTTACTTTACATCCCAGACGAAAAGATGATAGTAAGTATTAAAAAAAAAAAAAAAAAAGTGTACTTATTACTAACACAGTCTATAATCAAAAAAAAAAAACCTACCTGACCAGTCTCTTTTTCAGGGACAGGTCACAAGATAACTAAGACTGCTGTTGGTTTGGTGGATAGCTAACATTTCTCTAAGTGAAATAGAATTAACTGCAATCTCAAAAAATACTCTTAATGGAAAATATTACACCAAACTGGGTTTACACTAAATAAATAGATTTCTTAAAGAGTATCACTGAAAAAATACAAAATTTTCATTAAAATACTTACTGTATTCATGGCTAAAGTAAAAATAAATAATTGAAAGTAACATGTATGCGAACTTTATATCAAGTGTGTAAATCTCAAAAGATACAAAATTATGTGCAAATGAACATGGAGACTGAGAGCTGTCTCAGAATGGTATAAATCACTAGAAATAGAGATGACATGAGTGATTCTGTTGGTACTTATATTTTCTGTTACATGGAGTAAATAAAATGTTTATGAATTTCATGAAAGGAATAGGATAAGATAGTTGATTTGGAACGGACCTAGAAAGATGACCTAACCCTACTGCCCAATCACTTAAGGGCTAACCAAATGTTAAAAAATATTATTGAGGGCATTATCCAAATGCCTCTTGAACGCTAACAGGTATGTGTACTGGGTTTGCAAGGTTTTGGTAGTGGAGGGCTGCAAGGGCGGCCTCTATGAGAAGAATCCAGAAGCTGCTCCATGTCAGATAAGGGCCAGTTTCAGCTGGCTCCAAAGGGAGCTGGCTCTAAATAATTGCTGCTGGCCAGAGTCAAGCCAATAAGTAATGTTGGTTTTGCTTCTGTGAGAGCATATTTAAGAGAAGTGGAAAAAAAAAAATGGGAGAGTGGGGAGTGAGGAAACAGCACTGAAGATGCCAAGGTTACTGAAGAAGGAGATACTCCAGGCACAGAGAAATTCCTCTGTGGACTGTGGAAAGGCCCTTGGTGAAGCAGGCTGTCCCCCTGCAGCCCATGGGATACCATGGTGGAGCAGATCTCCACACTGCAGCCTGTGGAGAGGAATGCATGCAGGAGCAGGTTATCTGGCAGGAGCTGCCCCTGGATGGGGGACCGATCATAGAATATCCTGAGTTGGAAGGGACCCTTAAGGATCATCAAGTCCAACTCTTGACACCGCACAGGTCTACCCAAAAGTTCAGACCATGTGACTAAGTGCACAGTCCAATCTCTTCTTAAATTCAGACAGGCTCGGTGCAGTGACCACTTCCCTGGGGAGCCTGTTCCAGTGTGCAACCACCCTCTCAGTGAAGAACCCCCTCCTGATGTCAAGCCTAAATTTCCCCTGCCTCAGCTTAATCCCGTTCCCGCGGGTCCTGTCACTGGTGTTAATGGAGAAAAGGTCTCCTGCCTCTCGACACCCCCTTACGAGGAAGTTGTAGACTGTGATGAGGTCTCCCCTCAGCCTCCTCTTCTCCAGGCTGAACAGGCCCAGTGACCTCAGCCGTTCCTCGTACGTCCTCCCCTCCAGGCCTTTCACCATCTTCGTAGCCCTCCTCTGGACACTTTCCAACAGTTTCATGTCCTTTTTATACTGTGGTGCCCAGAACTGCACACAGTACTCGAGGTGAGGCCGCACCAGCGCAGAGTAGAGCGGGACAATCACCTCCCTTGACCTACTAGCGATGCCGTGCTCGATGCACCCCAGGACACGATTGGCCCTCCTGGCTGCCAGGGCACACTGCTGGCTCATATTCAACTTGCTGTCTACCATGACCCCCAGATCCCTCTCTTCTAGGCTACTCTCCAGCGTCTCATCGCCCAGTCTGTACATGCAGCCAGGGTTTCCCCGTCCCAGATGCAGGACCCGGCACTTGCTCTTATTGAACTTCATGCGGTTGGTGATCGCCCAGCTCTCCAACCTATCCAGATCCCTCTGCAAGGCCTTTACACCCTCATTCGAGTCCACAACTCCTCCAAGTTTGGTGTCATCAGCAAACTTGCTCAAAATACCTTCTATTCCTACATCCAGATCGTTTATAAAAATATTGAAAAGTACCGGCCCTAAAATGGAGCCTTGAGGGACCTCACTGGTGACCGCCTGCCAGCCTGACACAGCCCCATTTACCATAACACTTTGGGTCCTGCCCATTAGCCAATTGCTCACCCATCGTATGATGTTTTTATTTAGCTGTGTGGTGGACATTTTGTCCAGTAGGATCCTATGGGAAACCGTGTCAAAAGCCTTGCTGAAGTCCAAAAAAATCACATCAGCTGGTTTCCCTTGGTCCACCATACGGGTGATCTTATCATAAAAGGAAATCAGGTTAGTTAGGCAGGACCTACCCTTCACAAACCCATGCTGGCTGGGACCAATGACTGCTTTGTCCCCCAGGTGCGCCTCAATAAGTTCGAGAACCATCTTCTCCGTGATTTTACCAGGCACTGATGTGAGACTGACAGGCCTGTAATTGCTAGGGTCTTCTTTCTGACCCTTCTTGAAAATCGGCACAACATTTGCCAGCTTCCAGTCTACCGGGACCTCTCCAAATTCCCAGGATCATTGAAAAATAATTGAGAGAGTTTCCGCGATGACATCCGCCAGCTCTTTCAGCACCCGGGGATGAATCCCATCCGGACCCATGGACTTGTAGGGATCCAGGTGGAGTAGCAAATCCCGCACACGTTCAGGGTCGGTTGGGAGTTTGACATCCCCACCGTCCCGGTCCTCCAGCTCAGGGCACCCTGGGTCCCGAAGCCCATCATCGGCATTGAAGACAGAGGCAAAGAAGGCGTTAAGCGTCTCTGCTTTGCCTATGTCATTGTCTGTGAGGAGACCTTCCCTATCATGGAGCGGCCCTATGTATTCTTTAGTTCTCCTTTTTCCATTCACATATCTAAAAAAACCCTTTTTATTTTCTCTCACAGACACAGCCAGCTTCAACTCTAGGTGTGCTTTGGCCACACGAATTTTTTCCCTACAAACACGAACAGCATCCCTGTATTCTTTCCATGACACCTGGCCCTCCTTCCAGTAGCGAAACACTCTCTGTTTCCGCCTAATCTCCATTAGAATGTTCCTGGTCAGCCACGCCGGCCTCCTGCCCCGCCTGCCTGACTTGCGATATTTAGGAATTGCCTGATCTTGTGCTTCTAGGAGGCATCGCTTAAAGAATGACCAGCACTGGTGGACATCGAGGCCTTCAAGAGCAGTTTCCCAGGGGACCTTGCTGACTAGTTCCCTGAGCAGCCTGAAGTCCGCTTTCCCCATATCTAGGGATGAGGTTTTGGTGGCAGTTTTCCTTCTGTCACCGTAAATTTTGAACTCAACCACTTCATGGTTGCTATGACCAAGGCGGCCACCAATCACCACATCTCCCACCAGACCCTCTCTGTTATCTAGCAACAGGTCTAGGAGGGCACCTTTCCTAGTTGGCTCCGTTAGCACCTGCACCAAGAAGTTATCATCTAGGTGCTTCATGAACCTCCTGGACTTGCTCATGTCAGCCGTGTGGCACTCCCAGTTAACGTCTGGCAAGTTGAAGTCCCCCATAAGGACAAGGGGAGTTAATCTCGAGGCCTCTCTTAGTTCTGTAAAGAATAATTTATCGGCGCTATCGTCCTGGCCAGGCGGTCTGTAACAGACTCCCACAACGACATCCCTTTTATTCGTTCGTCCCTTGATCCTTACCCAGAGGCTCTCAACTTTGCCATTGCCGACCTGAAGTTCCACACAGTCCAGCCCCTGCTTCACATACATCGCCACCCCACCACCTCGCCTACCCTGCCTGTCCCTCCTGAAGAGCCTGTAACCATCTATCACAACACCCCAGTCACAGGACTCATCCCACCAGGTTTCACTTATGCCAATGATGTCGTAGTTGCGGGACTGGGCCAGGACTTCTAGCTCATCTATTTTATTCCTCATACTGCGTGTGTTCGTGTAGAAGCACTTCAGGTGCGTCTCCTTACACTCAGCACCTTGTGGATCTGACCGAAGGACCTCACTGGCACACAGCCCCTGTGTTGGAGATGTTGGAGAGGTTTTCTCCTGAAGGATGGACCCCATGATATGGACCTATATAGCAGTTTTTGAAGAGTGACTACCTGTGGGAAGCCCACATAAGATCTTTGGGAAGAACTTTATTCAGTGGGTGGGACCCCACACGGAGCAGGGGAGGAGAGTGACTCTGAAGGAATGACAGGTGAAACACTGACTGACCACAACCCCCATTCTGCTGTCCCCCTGTGCTGCTTGGGGGCAGGAGTTGGAAGAGGGTGGATGGGAGAAGGTTTTCTTAGTTAATTTCCTTTTTTCTATCTTCTCTAGCTTGTTAGTAATAGGTAATAAATTTATTTGATCTCCCTATGCTGAGCCTGGTTTGCCTGTGACAATAATTGTTGAGTGATTTCCCTGTCCTTGTCTCAACCTTGAGCCCTTTTCATTGCATTTTCTCCCCCTTTCCCTTTGAGGAGGGGGAGTAAGAGAGTGGTTGTGGTGGAGCTCAGCTGGGTAAAACCACCACAGCATGGGGCATCAACCATCTCTCAAGGAAGCCTATGCCACTGCTTGATCACCCTCATGGTAAAGAAACTTTTTTTAATATATCATCTGTACCTCTCCTGATGTAGTTCTGTGTCATTCCCACGTGTCCTGTCATTTCCCTTCCTCAGGAAGTTGCAGAGATCAATGAGGTCACCTGTCAGACTTCTTTTGTCCAAACTGGACAGACCAAGCATCCTCAGTCTGACATGAAGACATGCCTTCATGCATTTTTATTAATTTTGTTGCTGTACTCTGAATGCATTCGAGTACTTTAATATCCTTGTATAGTGTGGAGAAAATTAGAAAATATCTAAGTTTTTAATCCCATGTGGGAGTGTGGCCATGAGGGTTGACAAGCCCTGTGGTTGGTGACAACATTGGACTCTTAACAATGAGGCCATGAGGAATGTAGGGTTTAGAAGGAACAAAGAAGGGCGCTTGAAGAAATGCCTTGCTGTCTGGGACTGCTTGTTCTCCAGTCATTAAGACATGGAAGTTGCTGGGTGTTTGCGGTTGCTGGGCAAAGTTGTTTGACCAATGAATAGTTAGTGGAAAAGTTGCTGTAGAGCGAATGGTATAAGAAGGGAGCTTGTCCTCAGTAAGAAAGTTGAGTTGAAGTTATGTCATCAATAAAGTAGTAGCAGTTACTGATCCTGAAAGAACTCTGCTGTCCATATGGTCTTTATGCCACATTGCCAGATTATGAAAAAGAAAGAATAAAGATGAGGTTATAGTAACACCAATATCAGTGCTCAATCATTCTGTCAATAGTTATCACTCCAGTCATATATTTGCAATATCATTATCAATTTGACACTTTATATACAATGAAAGCTCTCTGTGAGTATTGGCAAATATTGATTTACTAATGAGATCTACAATAGTGACATTATAAATATGGACAGGTAGGTGAAATTCCACTTAGAAATATGCAAGCTCATACATGTGATTGGAAAAAGAAAAAAAAAAGGCAATAAATGTACCCTCTCTACAGGCAACATGAGATTTTCTTTTACTTCAGAGATATCTTAAATCACTCCAGTGTTCAGGAGGAGCATTCCCATTAGCTGTACTCCTGGTTCTGCTGACTGATGCAAGTTTGACAGGACATTGATTCTGGTAATTCCTTCCAACCCCATAGGCAGTCATAGAGAGATGTTCCTTTACTCAGAAATTTGAGAGACTGATGTTTCCATCTAAGAATTCAGTAAGATACCACTCTGACAGTGAGACCTGAGGCGCACACCTTGTGGAGAAGAAAGGGAGAACATAAAGACTTTAAAACTTTAGACTTTTGTTGTTTTGGGAGACAGTGTTAAAGAAAATGTGAAGGAAGCTCCAGCTAAAAACACTGACGGATTTGCAGTCCAGTTGTAGAAGTGGGAATGGATGTAAACTTGAAAGTACTGTTGTAGCAAAGTAGGCTGGTATGTTTATTACACTATTTACCCATGCGAAAGTCAAAATAACTTTCTGTCTTTTTGCATGAAGATCCTCTTTTGGGAAGAATTAAGCTATTTGTACATCCACACAATAAATGATGATAGCAGTACTCTAATGGAGATATATGGCCTTCCAGAATTATTCCTTTTCAGTGTTTTAAGTGTAATATGCCATGTCTTAATTTCAAAATGAAGTCTTCATTGTCAAATTTACCTAAATTGAATTTACCTAATGAATTGAAGTTTCCTAAACTTAAAACAAAAGAATAGTTTTTTGTTATCTTTTGGTTTTAATAACAAATGAAGTACTTAAAATTGAATTAAGCTAATTTTAAGAGGACAGAAATATGAATATATATACTTTTTTTTTTTTTTTTTTTTTAAGAAAGGTAATGGGAGTATCTGCTTCAAAATGAACCTTACTTGTTTTATCTATTTTTTTTCATCTATTTTTTTTTTTTTTTTTGTCAAACAACCCATTATACACTTAGGTTTTAACAATGTTATGAGGTACAAGAAAACTAAAAGTAGGTACTAATGTGTTTGAGCTGTTGCTGTTTGTTTCACTGAAGTGCTTTTCATTCTATTTAGAATTGGTGAAGCAGGTTGTCCACTCTGCAGCCCATGGTGTAACACAGTGGAGCAGGGTTCCACACTGCAGCCTGTGGAGGAGACCACAGTGAAGCAGGTGAGCTACTGAAGGAGGCTGCAGCCTGTGAAGAACACCTGCCAGAGCAGATTCCGGGCTGAACCTGCAGCCCATGGAGAGAAGCCAATGCAGGAGCCATGGACAGGAGCTGCTGCCCATGGGGGACCCATGATGGAGCAGTGTGCTCCTGAGGGATGGATCCCATGGTATGGACCCATATATGGAGCAGATCTTGAATAGCTGCTGCCTGTGGAAAGCCCACACAAGATCAGTTCAGCAAGGACTGCATCCTGTGGGAGGGACCCCACCTTGGAGCAGGGGAAGACAGTGACCATGAAGGAGCAGCAGAGACGAAGTGCTATAGGCCTATGGAACTAAAACCTATGTTACATCAGGAAAAAAGAACAAAACAAAAGAAGAGTTTCTTTTTTAAAAAAAAAAAAGTATTTCAAAGTCTTTTTATTTCCTTTAATGAAAACAAGAATTTCAGGCTGGATATCAGGAAAATCTTCTCCACTGAGAGCATGGTTGAGCACTGGAACAGGCTCCCCAGGACAGTGGTTATGGCCCTGAACCTTCTGGAATTCAAGAAGCATTTGGACACCTCTCAGACATGTGGTCTGATTTTTTGAGTTGTCCTTTTGTCCTTTGGGGCCCCTGGAGTTGGACTCAATGATTTTTGTGGGTCTTTTCCATCTTGGGATATTCTGTGATTTTAAGGAGAGAGGGAAAAAAAAAAGACTTTGTATAACACAGTTGATATTTATTTATTTATTTTATTTATTTATTGTGATACTCACTTTAATATGAAAAATGTAGGAATCATTCACTGTTTTGCCATTATCAAATAAAACGCCTTCAAGAATATTCTAATGCCAGTTACTAGGTTGGATTTCTTTCTGCTGCATCTACTTTACTTCACAGATTATTTTTTTTTCTGATTATAATAGCTTAAATATATCTTACTTAAGCAGAAATGAAGTGAGTGCACTAACTATGCAACTAATTCAGATGTTTTCTGTTCTGACCATATAATCTCCTCTGAGTCCATAACACATCCCAAAACAGCAAGTTACATCAGAACCGGTATCTTCTGACTAAAACGTTAGATTTAGTTGGTCATGATTGTCGATGAGAAAACATCTTTACCTGGCTATAATTACAAGTATTCTCAATATTTATTGATTTTTCTCTATTTTTATTTTTTTACAAATCAGCTAACCACTTTGCAGTCAGTATATCAAATCCATTCTACAAAAAAAAAAAAAAAAAAAAAGGGAAAAAAATGGAAAATTCAAGTATATTTGTCCATCGTTACTTAGTGCAGTTGTGCTATTCATTGTAAGCTCAACCAATTTTCTAAAGATCTCATGGTTAACAAGTTAAGCAAAAGACTTCCTGTGATACAACATTTGAATCACACTACATTTTATGATTATATTATTTAGAGTCCAGAGATTCTGTGGTTTACAGACTATATATTTCTTGCTCTTTTTGCTAACAATATGAACAAGGCTGTGAACCTGTTATTAGGGGCAGAAATATCGGACCACTAAGAATTTAATGAACTCATTTTCTGTTAGTCTAGAAATTGACCGTTCTGATGGGTTGTTTGCTGTCTGACCTGATGCAGATGTGAATGAAAGGGATATACTCCAGACCACATTTGCAGGGTTCTGTCCCAAAAGGGTTTTCTTTTGATTCACAGTGCTTCAGAAGCATAACATATCACCAACCATTTTGTCCCTTTAAAACTGAGAAATAAAATATTATATTAATCATCTAATCTATATATAAAGTAATTGAAATTCCAGCTTTCAGAAAAAAAAATATTAAAGAAAATTAGATGACATTGCTCATACTTCAGTTTAGTAAAGGTAAACCAATATTATTTCAGTATATTTTGGATGAAGAGGAGGGAAGGGCAGGGGCGAGGCAAGGCAAGGCAGAATGGCACAAAGCTGTGACAGGAAAGGTTCAGGTTGGATGTGGAAAAGATTCTTCATTGCAAAGGTGATCTGGAACTCGAACAGGCTCCGCAGGGAAGTGGTCACAGCACTAAGCCTGCTGGAGTTCAAGAAGCATTTAGACAATACTTTCAGACGTGTGGTTTGATTTTTGGGTGGTCCTGTGTGGAGCTGGGAATTAGACTCAATGATCCTTTTGGGTCCCTTCCAACTCAAGATATTCTATGATTCTATTATTGTAAGTTGTATTCAATAGCACCATTTAAATTTAATATTTTTAATGACAAACCATGGTGGATAAGGTATTAAGCACATTATGTCATCAGCTAATATGTTTAATTTCAAATAGCTTCAGTGTGCAATCTGTCAATTGAGGCTTTAGATGGCTTGTCTGCAGAGCAGGAGTTTGACAGTGAGTAATATATTGTGTAGTAATATAAAATCTTCAGAGTATTTTCATCCATTTCAGTCAACTGGACGTGATAGATCTATTGACACTCGTGTTCTAATACAGCTCATTCCTGTCAGACTCATCCTATCTGTCTGGACTGAAATACCATTTAAGAAAAAATATTCATCTTTATGCTAGCTCATGCTGCAATTATTATGAGGGTGAAGAACTATAACAATGTACTGCAGCCTAAGTGTTATGTGTTAGTCATCATCTTTGATCAATGTTTTTAAGCTTCACTGCTGATGGAAGGGATGGAAAGCAATTATATAGCATTACCATTGAGGTGTTATTCAAAGTCCATCATGTTTCTCGTTCTTTTTTTGTCCTAGAAAAAGACCAAGTTTTATTATGTCTGATATCCTTTTAAGTTGTGAAAATCACTCTTTTTAGTTTTAATTAAAACAATGGCTATCAACAAAAATGTCGTTGTACAATATGAGCTGCATGTATAATGTATACAAGATTGTATGTTGATTTTGATACAGATAAATTATGCCCTCCCAACCCAATGCAATAAATTCAAGAGTAAGTGAAACATAGTCATGGCTTCTGTGATAAAAATGATAAAAGAACTGCAAAGGAGAAATATTGTTAGGGGTCTGAGGCCAAAAATGACCATTACTGAAGACTCATCTGTCAATGTTCTGTGCCATTAGAAAAGTATTTTAGTTCTGAGCACCAGATCTTCTTGCCGTTATCTAAGCCAACGTAATTCCTCAGACAGTTTGATAAATTTCTCCAACTTTTTTGACAGAACATATTTCTAAGAGCTTTGAGATTTAATTTTTGTTCGGAATTAGATATGGGGCTTTTCCCAGTACTCTAGAGACTCCAGATCTTCTCTGTGCTATGTCCCTCAGAGCTGAGAGAAGTCTCATAAGACAGAGTCAGTCATAAAGAGAGTTTAGAACAAATTACCACTTCCAATATTTAAGCAGTCTTACTAACTCAGAAGTACCATCATATGTTTTCCTCTTTGTATGCTAAGGAAGAAGGAAGGTGATTGTATTGTGAGTAGAGAAACCTATTTACTACTTGTTGTAAAAGATAATTATTCTGATAAAAAAACAAACAAACAAACAAACAAAAAACGTCATTGGACTTTTTTCCATTGAGGATCACATTGAGGATCACAGGATATTCCATGATTCTATGATTCCTGTCACTCTGCTCATACCACAAGATGACTTTGTTACAAATTTTTGTTTGTCTGAATGTTCAAAACTGCATGCATTGGTGTATAGGCACCTCATCTGCCCCATCTGGGCCATGGGCCATGTCACATTTTTAAAGGAGTCCTTTCTAATTCCTATGGGATGATTCAGTGATGTTTCCCTGCTTTTTTTTTTTATTATTATTATTTTATTATTATTTTTTTATTTTAAGTATTGGCATTCACTGGTTCTTTTGAGTGATTTACTCCATGGTGGCAGACAAAATAACTTTATAAATAAATAAATAAATAAATGAAAGATACATAGATTTTATGATAATTTTTATAAATGTTTGAAAAGGAAAAAATCAAATAAGTGAAGATGCAAAATAAGTGAAGATGCAAAACTTTTTTTTTTTTTTTTTTTTAAATCTTATCTCTTTTTAATACTTGTACCAGGATGTCTATGTAAGTTAAGGTTAACATAAAAGACTTGGAAACAAAAAAAGCACCTGGTTGCCTCTCAGAGGGGAATGGCAGATGAAAGTAAATATGTCCAAGTTCTACCAGTTGGTGCATGGCTAGACTGCTGTTGTCCTAGGGAAGAGGTGTCATCAACTCTATCTGGAAAAGGCTAAAAGAGTTGAGTATCCTCTCCAACATTTTGCATTAAATATCTTTTACTAATCAATATATTCTATTTCTATAGCATCTACTTTTTAAATGTAAATAATAAATAAATATGTCATCTTATTATGCAAATATGGTCATTCATCAATGAAAACCTCCATTTTATCTGCAGGACAGTTGAGAAAGTGCAGTCATACAAGACCAGCTACATAACCTCCTAAAAGTAAATTCCAGTTAGAATATAGCTGAGAAATGTTGTAGGTGACAAATTGCAGTCAACCCCACAAAGCAAACTGCGGTTCTGAATCTAAGGATAAATATCCAACCTTTGAGTTTATTGACCTTACACTGGATATAAGATTTTACGGAAGCCAAACACTATCAATCCATTGTTAAAAGAAAGATTTCAGAGGAATGAAATTAGCTGTTTTTTTTTGTTGTCGTTTTTTTTTTGTTTGTTTGTTTGTTTCTTTGTTTGTTTTTATGGGGAAACATTGTACTGGAAATCTATTAATTTCTTACTTTAATCATAGAATCATTAAGGTTAGAAAAGACCTCCAAGATCATATAGTCCAGCCATCAAAGATGATGGTTGGAAATATCAAACACTTTAAATCTCTAGTTTGTTGAATCTAACTCTCACTACTCCACAACTGCCAGAATTATAAACATACTAATGTCCCAGATGAACCAGAAAATTAATGAGGAGGTCTGCCCCCCCCCCCCCCCAAAAAAAAAAAAAAAAGTTTAATTTCCACATTTTTATCTAAAGAAAACTTTTGTAGACTCCAAAAGACTATTCCAGCTCCTGCAGATTGTACAGTGAACATTAATAAGACTGAATATATGTTCCTGCAAAACTGCAGCCTTGATTTACACCTACTTTGCCTTGGTCTTTTTAATATTCCAGGATGTGTGGTCCCACAGATTTTTTAAATTTTATTTAATTTTTATTTTTACATCAGTGAAAGTTGCCAGTTGAAATTCTCATTTTTTCATTGTATTCTGCCTTTAAACACTTGCTTCTGGGAAGAGCTTGCATGCTTTTAAGCAAAATTCATCACATAAAAGAAACTTGTAGTAAAAAGAGTGACTTCTCTCAGCAGGAAATGCAATTTTCAAAGACGTCAAGCAAAGGAGATGCCTATATTCAATGATGTATTATGACAAAAAATTTGGTTTCTAGCAGCAGGAATATTTCTGAGCTACAAGCAATCATAAGGCTCTTTGAAACTGGAGAATATGCAATCTATCCTTTGCTGGAAATATATTTAAGAAGTGATTAGACTTCTTTGTAAAATAGGATAGATGAAACAATTGCTGTAATGACAAAAGGGAACAGAGTGCAAAGCTAGTCAAAAACTGTGTATAAAGGAAAAAAAGCCTTCAGCAGAATGTGGCATCAAAAGTAACAGAGCCAAATATCTCTGAGCAACGTAATGCAAAAAGCAGGAAGAGAAATATGGAGAAAACTGAAAGAGAAAAGTAAGACAAGAAATCCCACAGTATTCTTCTGGGGAAAAAAAAAAAAAAAAAAAAAAAAAAGAGGAAGAAGAAGACAGAGAAGGAGAAGAACAAGGAGAAGAAGAAGAAGAGAAGGACTTGGATTACAGTTCATTAAGATAATTCTGGCTTGCTTTATGCTACATGTTCTGAATAACTGAATACCAAACATTGTACTTAATTTCTTCTTTGATTTGAAGGGAGTTTCAAGGTGACATCTATACTAATGAAACAAACAGAACCAGGTGCTGTGCTACATCGAAGACTGGTGAAAAAACACTTGTACCATTTAATTGTTTTCTCAGTAACATGTTTTATCTCAAGCCAAATCTCAGTCACCTAGACAATGCTTGAGCCTGGTTCAGGAGAATGATGAACCAAAAAGTAGGCAGCTTGAATTCAAGACAATTACCTTGTCTTGAAGGTCGCTTACCCATATGGAGGTGAATTATACAGAATCACTTGATTTCTAACAAGCAAGAAAGACTTGACACCTTGTCCTCACTAGAATATGAAGCCTATGAGTCTTTACAGGAATCCATAGAAATTGGACATTATGTTAGTTAAATGGTTGATAATTCAGACTGCCAACCATCATCATCAACTTAGAAGCAGTTTTCTCCCATACTGTCGATTCTGATTATTTACCAAGTGGAAAACAACCTAAAGGCTTCAAATATAAATTAGATGATTAAGTAAAACTTTAATGCACATTTCTGATGACTGTGTAATTCACCTACATTTTTAGCAAGCTCTATTAAACTGGTATTTTATTTAAAGATTTACAAAGATTTTAAATAAATGATTGGATACTGTAGTACAGGTAGTTCCAGAATTAAAAATAATAGTAATAAAAAAAAAAAAAATAATCTCTTAATTCAGTTGTTCTGTACACATTCAGATCTTTAGTTTAAGACTGTTTATGCTACATTATTCCTGAAAGAAATCAATTCAATCTTCATTTATATCAAGCAATGTCTATGGTCAAAAATAATATGCAGAATACAGCACTTTTTGTTCCAAAGTGACCTCAGATAAATGTATGTCGTTGTTATGTGCACATGTCCTACAGGAAGTCTTTAATCCTGCTTTACAGTATTAATCATTTTTCTTGTCTTTCCCCTGATGTGAGAGTTTAAAGACCATTTTCACGTCTTATTCTAACCTGTTTTTACTAATATTTAACATGATATAAATATTACATACTCTGACACACAAAACATTTTGACTGGCCATTTTCCAGTGTCCTGGTTTCAGTTAGGACAGAGTTAATTTTCCTCCTAGTATCTGGTAGAATGCTATGTTTTGGCTTAGGATGAGAAGAGTGCTGATAACATGCTGATGTTTTAATTGTTGCAGAGCAGTGCTTACACCAAGCCAAGGACTTTTTCAGCTTCTCACTCTGTCCTGCCAGTGGGCAGGCTGGGGGTGCAGCAAGAGCTGGGAGGGGACAGACCCAGGACAGCTGACCCAAACTGGCCAAAGTGGGTATTCCATACCATCTGACATCATGCAAACAATATATAGGGGTGGCTAGCTGGGGTGAGGAGGGCCGGACTGCATGGGGTTAGTCTGGGCATTGGTCAGCGAGTGGTGAGCAATTGTGTTGTGCATCACTTGTTTCGTAAACATTATTGTTAGTAGTACTATTATCATAATTACTGTTATTATTATTGTTGTTATTATTATTTTCCTGTCTTAATAAACTGTCTTTAATAAACTCACAGGCTTCACTTTCCCATTTCTCTCCCCCATCCCAGAGAGGGAGGGCTGTATGGTGTTTAGCTGCCAGCCGGGTTAGACCACAACATACAGTCAGAAAACGTAAAGGTCCAGTCCTGAAGAATGTAGAGAAAATAATTATATCACAGATGAACCAACTTAAAAATGCAAGAAGCTGTTGCCTAACTATATAAACACCATTCTTAAATTTTCTTTAAATTTCTAACTTCCTATTTTTTCTCTGTATGTCCTTTCTTACCTTCATCACTCTGTTATATATAGAACTGTCATACAATTAGATTTTCTTAGTTGGGTGACCAGAAGAGATCATTTGTCCCTAATAAAACTGGTATATCAAAAAATCTGGTGACAACTGCAGTAAAACTTGGAAATCTTGTTGAAGACATTTTATGTGTATACCATGCTGTGAAAGCCAAAGCTCATAAAAGTGTTTATATAAATCCAGAGTTCTCAAAAGTGTGATTAGCTAGTCTTTAGGCCAAAGTCATTGCCTGTCCTCACAGTAAATCCATTGTTTACCAGAAATCCTCAATGGAATTTCCACATATGCATTGTCCATTGTTTTATGCACAGAATTAACTCTGAATTTTCTGAAGAAGATTGGATTTACTGATCACATGTAGAACACATGTAAAGCATATTCACATATATCCCCCAAGAAGTAGAGAATAGTGATACTTGTATCAACCTCTTGTCCATCCTGTTATTCTCGTTTCAAGTCCACTTTTACATACCTCTCTCTCAATTTTATCATATAATAACAGCATATCCTGAGTTGGAAGGGACACACAGGGATCACTGTGATCAAACCATATTTTTAAGAGCATTGCCCAAATGCTTCTTGAACTCTGTGAGCCTTGGTGCCATGACAACTTCCCAGAGGAATCTGCCAGACCACTCTCTCAGTGAAGAACCTCTTCTTAATATCCAATCTGACCCTCCCCTGACAGCTTCATGTTATTCCCTTGGGCTCTCTCTCTATAATAATTATATATTATATATATATATATGTCTGTATGTAAATATATATGTCTGTATATAATTATATATTTATATATACTTATAATATATATATAAAAGTATGACATGACATGACATGACATGACATGATATATAATTGTGTGCATATATATGTGTGATATATATATATTATACACTTCTTTATTGATTAATTATGGAAATAGTAAGTTAGCAAAAAGACACTGTAGCAAATGTCTAGAAGTAAAACAAAAGCATACAAAAACAAAACAAAACAAAACAAAAATTAGAAAATGTCTAAAAGCCAAATAAAATATTAGAGATACTAATTTTTCTTTCACATTCTTCATTAGATTAGTAAGTAACATTTAATCAGAAAACATATAATTATTATAGAGTGCTATCGAAGCTTTCCAATTTTTGTTTTTTTCCCTCTGGCAATGAAGCACAAAAGAGTTAAGGGACACATTCCTGACCATACAGTAATATGGGAGATGAGAGAGGCAACAGAAGGCAAATTATGACCTTAGCAAGCTGAGCTTTTTAGACTGTAGATCAGAAGTTCTGTTAAACTGGAAAACAAGACTGTTACTTTTATGCATATTCTTAGTTTGCACATCTGCCCTTTAAATAATTGAAAAACAACCCTTAAATTTGTATAATAAGGGAATGCACACAAGCAGGATGTACTGTGTTGGAAATTAATAGAAATGTCATGCAGTTCAACATCTTATGTGGAACAAATTCTGACAGGCTGAAAATTCTTGCAGCTTGGCACACAGGTCAGGCAATAAGAGATTTAAATTAATAATACTTATTTGACATCAAATCTGACGTCACACTGTGTTTATGGTTTGATGGTTGAGGTCTTGAGTAACTAAGGTGTCTAAAATAAGTCAAGGGAATCTAAGTACCTAGATCTCAGGAAAAAAAGCATTTCAACTTTACACTAATAGTTTAACCAAAAAGGTCTGTAATTCAGTCAGCATTACCATTTGATAACAGCAAGAGCTGTAGGCAGCTAGGATAATATATTTTCTAAACATGAATAGATTCACCAAATGTTTAGATGTTTCTCTTCTGCTGCTACCTTCAGATACAGCTTAGAGAAAAATTTAATCTCCTAAGAGAGTTCTGAGCCTGCCAAAAATATATATTAACAACAATTTAAAAAAGCACATTAGATACGTCTATGTTCATTAACGTTACAGTCTAGAGAAATTTTGCCTAAATGAGCATAACTCAAGCCCACCTTTCACTTCTTATATGTCTCTTAACTACATATTCCTTCCTATTCCCTCTCTTGAGCAAGAAACAATGAAGATGCAAGCAAAAGACAGACTAGATCTAAGATTGTCCCTGAATGAGTTTTGGTGTGGCTAAGCACATAATTGATTCTGGCTCTGACAGTTTACTGTATGTATGCTTAGTTCTGGAGTTTGGACCACAAGACAAATATTTGGTGCCAGAAAAATACCCCAAATATTACTATATATCCATGGATTTCTGCTCCTTTACTATTCACACGGGTAGGTACTTCAGCAAAGCCACACTGTTCTCTTACTTTCCCTGCTCAACTGCACAGAGGAGAAAATACCATTTAAATAAATAAATAAATAATACTAAAAAAAACAAATAAACAAACAAAAAACACCTTGTGGCTTTGTGGCTTGAGACAAGGATATGAAGATCACTCACTGATGATCATCACAGGCAATATAGACTCAGTGTAAGGGAGATTATTATAATTTATTGCCTGTTACTAATAGACTAGACGAATAGCAATAGTAAACTAAAAGCAAACTAAAACAACCTTCCTTCCACCCCACCTCTTCTACATCTGTGACCCTCTCACCTCCTGTTGGGGCTTTCCATGGGCTGCAGCCTCCTTCAGGCCACATCTAACTCTTTTGATGTGGGCTCCACCATGAGCTGCTCCATCCACCAGCCTATTCCACCATGGGCCTCTCTAAGGTCCATGGAGGAACATCTTCTCTGTGACCAGAGCACCTCCTCCTCCTCCTCCTTCACTGAGTTTGGTGTCTGCAGTGTTGTTGTTCTCTATTTCCTCATTCCTCTCTCCCAGTTGCACAACATTTTTTACCCTTTCTTAAATATGTTCTCACAGAGGTCACCCCTGAAGCTTTCTCACTACCAAAACCCTGCCATGTAAATGTAATACAGGTTTGCTTCCTCTGACTGTCACGTCTTTAGGTATGCACTATCCCAGGTGAATTCCAACAGACCTTTTTTTCCTTATTCTTTCTTTTGTTATATCCTGTTGAGAAAAGACATTCTTCTGGCAAGAACCTCAGGCAGAGTAAGCAATCAGACTCACAGCTACCATTTCTGATGATAACTGGGGCAAACTCCACTGATCAGTCTTGCTAGAACAGTGAATCACTCTTCCAAGGTAGCTCTCTCCACCCAACTGCTTTCATAATCTAAACACCTGACATTAACCCTCTGAATCACTCAGACATAGGTACATATGCATTTTAGGATTATCTAAATTTGTGTTTCTTATACAGCAATAGCATAATAGTAATACTTTCATTTCAGAAACACAACCACGACCAAATATATCAATGAGATTGCATGGATATAGCTGAATATAACATTTCAATAAAATCAAGATAGTAAGATAAAGACAGTATAAAATTAATCTATATTTAAAGGCTAAGAGGCAATGGCAATGAGATATTTAAAGGCTAAAGGCAATGAGATAATGTCTTATCTCATTGTCAGATAAGACAAGTGACAGGGATCTTTATAAGACTTGTGCTTAAGAATAGATTTTGGTAATCATTTGGAAAAAGTCAAAATTTTTCCTGGTAGAGTATATAGAGCAAGTAAAAACATAAGAGAGTAAAAATGCAAATGCAACTTTTTAACTGTATGTTTAGGCACAAATCAGCTATGTGTTTCTGTCATAAATTAGTATTTACTACCTAAAATATGCCTGTGGATACCTAAAAAGGAAAAAAGAAAAGCAATGGAAGGAATATCTGAAATTCAAGCATAGAGAATTAAAGTCGTTTGATTTCATATGCAATATGAACTGTGTATGACCGGGATTATGATTAATTTTTGTTTAACATAAAATACAGACTTTGTTCTTGCACTACATGGTATAAAAGTATTCACTAAGAATTTCTCAACCATGGCCACTCTTTGTAATTATGCTAAGATCATTCATTAGAAAAAAATATTTATATAGAGAGAAAAAAAAAAAAAGAAAAAAAAGAACATGGAACATCACTATGAATTGCAGACATTAATAGAGTGTCTTATTCAACAAATAATTGTGAATGTGTGTTATAAAGTCAGAGTATCATGATTACAATGGTACTGTGCCTTCTGGTGGTCTTGTGTGCCTGTTTTATTTTCACGTTTTTCAAAGTCAAAAGAAACACATGAAACTTCAGTATTGTCTCACCTGAGTTGCTGAGAAATTTCACTTGGCTGAGAAAATTGTTATTCTAATTTAAAGGTTTCATTTTCACATTTCAGTGAAAGCTTTTGCATTTATCTATTGTGTGATCAATAAGATAGGGAAGAGTAGTAGGGAAGTAGGAAAACAGTGCAGTGATATACATTTGCAGTATAGTTAATGGTATAAAGGCTACGTATATGAAAAAAGAAGAAGAAGAAAAAAACAAAACAAAACAAAACAAAACAAACAAAAAAAAAAACACAACCAAACCAAACCGAACCAAACAAAAAAACACTAAGTATCAGTGTCCATTCTGGTTGAGTTACAATACCAATATCACGCTAAGATATTGAAGTGGTGTAGAACCACTTCACACCTTGTCACAATCCTAAGGGACATTAGCAGCCTCACCTATGATCCACCCCATACTCTTGACCATGGATGTGTGACTTCATTTCATCTTAGCCTAATGTTGTCAGTCCCTTTCCCAGAGACACTGTAAAAGGGCTGGAATCCAGTCCTGTCCCTGCCCCTGAATGGACCCTTCAGCCATACATTTTGACTTGTCCCTGTCTCTGTCCCTGACCCCATTGTCCCACTGTACTCTGCTCTGGTGAGGCTGCACCTTTAGTACTGCTCACAGTTTTGGGCCCCTCACTACAAGAAGGACATCAAGGCCCTGGAACATGTTCAGAGAAGGTCTACAAAGATGGTGAAGGTCCTGGAACAAAAGTCCTATGAGGAGTGGCTGAGGGAACTGGGATTATTTAGTTTGGAGGAGACTCACGGGAGACCTTATTGCTCTCTACAGCTACATGAAAGGATGTTGTGGGAAGCTGGGGGTCAGCATCTTCTCATAGATAACTAGTGAGAGGACTAGAGGGAATGGCCTCAAGTTGTGCCAGGGGAGGTTTAGGTTGGAAATTAGGATAAATTTCTTCTCAGAAAGAGTAGTCAGGCATTGGAACCAGTTGCCCATGGAGGTGGTGGAGTCACCGTCCCTGAGGGTGTTAAGGAAAGGTTGGAGGTGGTACTTAAGAACATTGTGTGTTGGGTCTGTCTGGGATGGAGTCACCTTTCCCTGCAGCAGCCCACACAGTGCTGTGCTCTGCACTCGTAGTTGGAACAGCACTGGTATCACTCCTGTGGTGTATCTATTGCTGCATAGTGCTGGCACAGCATCAGGACTCCCTCTGAGCCCCCAAGAGCCAGCAGGCTGGGGGTGTGCAAGTGATGGGGATGGGACATCACCAGGGCAGCTGACTTTTTCTCCTTTCTCTCTGTGCTTCTGCATGGTCTTGTTACCTTTTTTTTGTTTGTTTGTTTCTTTCTTTTTCTCCGCATTGCCTTTCTCTTTGTCGTGGTTCCACTCAAGTGGGCAGCCGAGCTCCACCACAGCCGCTCTCTCACTCCCCCTCCTCAAAGAGGAATGCGGAGAAAATATGTGAAAAGGGCTCAGAGGTTGAGATAAGAACAAGAAAATCACGCAATAATTATTGTAATGGGCAAAACAGACTCAGCATAAGAAGATAGTAAGATTTATTGCTCATTACTAACAAGCTAGAGAAGTGAGAAACAAAGGAAAGAAACCAAAAGCACCTTCCCCCACCATCCACCCTCTTCCACCTCCTCCCCCCGAGCGGCGCAGGGGAACGGGGGAATGGAGGTTATGGTCAGTCTACAGCACTTCTCTGCCGCTCCTTCTCGTTCACTCTCGTCCCCTGTGCTGTGGGGTCCCACCCACGGGATACAGTCCTTGATGAACTGATCCGGCGTGGGCTTCCCACAGGCAGCAGCTCTTTCAGAACTGCTCCAGATATGGGTCCGTACCACGGGGTCCATCCCTCAGGAGAAAACTGCTCCAACCTGGCTCCCCTATGGGCAGCAGCTCCTGCCAGGTCACCTGCTCCTGCGTGGGCTCCTCTCCACGGGCTACAGGTCCGGCCCGGAATCTGCTCCGGCAGGGGTCTTCACAGGTGGCAGACTCCGTCGGTGCAGGTCCACCTGCTCCATCGTGGTCTCCTCCACGGGCTGCAGCGTGGAACCCTGCTCCACCGTGGTACTCCATGGGCTGCAGGGGGACATCCTGCTTCACCATGGTCCTCACCACAGGCCGCAGGGGACTTCTGCTCCGGCACCTGGAGTACCTCTCCCCCTCCCTTTACACTGACCTTGGCACCTGCAAGGCTGTTTCTCACTCCCGGCTGCTGTCTGGCGCAGTGTTTTTTTCCCTGTCTTAAATATGCTCTCACAGAGGCGCAAACCAACATCGCTTATTGGCTCAGCTCTGGAAAACAATGGGGCCGTTCCCAAACATGGGGCAGCTTCTAGATCTTTCTCACAGAAACCACCCCTATGGCCCCCTGCTACCAAAACCTTTCCATGTAAACCCACTACACTCTTTAATTAAATCATCCTCATCTCAAACCTCAAGCTCTTTGTGTTGTATTTTCTCCCCCTTCCTCTTTGAGGAGGGGGGAGTGAGAGAGCGGTTGTGGTGGAACTCAGCTGCCCACTCAAGTAAAACCATCACACATGGTTTAGTGGGTGATGGTGGCAGGGAGATGGTTGGATCAGATGATCTTGGAATTCTTTTCCCGCCTTAATGATTCTATAATTCTATGCAGAATCTCTCACTTTTCAGGACAAATGAGATTAGGAATATGAAACAAATCTTCTTTTGCTCTCAGCTGCTCACTGGAGAGACCCTGGACCTGGTTCATGTGTTGTCATGTAGATGGACCCTGTTACCAATCCTCAGCTCTGCCCCTGTGTTCAGCCCCATGAGTAAGGGTACAGCCTGCACAGGGTCACCCTTGTCTCCAGGATCACTGTAGCTGTCCTTCATTGGCCTGGCTCTCTTCTCTTCTGTTATAAGCAAGTAGAGACCGCTTATAACTTATAACTGCTCGAGTTACTGCTTAACTTCCTTCATATTAGCGGGGTTCCTGGGACTTGAGTAACTTTTCTATTTCTTGAAGACTTTTTGTCATCCTGGTATTATTCTACATAAAGATACTGTAAAGTAACATATTTTTTTTTTAATTTTTACTTTTCTTTTTCCCCTATAAATCAACTCCCCTTTTTATATAAGATTATAATCTTAGACTGTTTAGAGTCTGTGAAAGCCCTAAATATAGGCTAAATAAACACAGAAATCTTTCAAATATGTGGGTTATGGCTACTGCACTAGTGAAGAATAGCCTACTGAAGAATAGCCATGAGCAGCTTATACAGAGATATTGTATGGTTCTTCTGTCTGCTTTCAACAGTACTGTTTCATGGATCCCCAGAAAATCTCATAGATATGACATTGTTCTCCTAGGTGAGGTCTGCTCCAATCAGGACATTAGGTCTTTTACCTGGCATTAATAACCACAAAAAGGGAGAAACTCGTTTACTGTATCTCTTGTCTGGTTATAAAATATAGCATATATTTAAGTGATATGATGCCCATAAAAATAATAGACACACTCTTAATCCTAAAACACAGAAAGAAAGGAAGAAAGGAAGAAAAGAAGGGAAGAAAGGAAGACAGGAAGAAAAAGAAAGAAAGAAAGAAAGAAAGAAAGAAAGAAAGAAAGAAAGAAAGAAAGAAAGAAAGAAAGAAAGAAAGAAAGAAAGAAAGAAAGAAAGAAAGGAAGGAAGGAAGGAAGGAAGGAAGGAAGAAAGGAAGAAAGGAAGAAAGGAAGAAAGGAAGAAAGGAAGAAAGGAAGAAAGGAAGAAAAGAAAGAAAGAAAGAAAGAAAGAAAGAAAGAAAGAAAGAAAGAAAGAAAGAAAGAAAGAAAGAAAGAAAGAAAGAAAGAAAGAAAGAAAGAAAGAAAGAAAGAAAGAAAGAAAGAAAGAAAAGAATATAAAAGTGATAGGAAAATATGATAGGATATGACTGTGTGACTAGTATGTCATACAGAAATGTCAACAGCAATAAAATAAAATAAAATAAATAAATAAAAGAGAGAAAAGGTATACAATGGTCATATTGTATATGCATCAAACACATTGATGAGCTGCAAAAAAAATCATACTGTTTCTCTGGCTTGTTTAACAGATGAATTTTTGGTCACACACACTTAACAAAAACAACGAGGTGGAAAGGTGGGAAGGCAGCTTTGGAAATCAAGACCAAGTTGGATGTGACTTTAAGCAATGTGTTTTAGTGGAAATGGAAGCCCATTGGGGTGTGTGGGGGGTGGGGGATAGGGAGTTGGAGGGACAGGGCTGTGATTCAATAATCCTTCTATTCCAAACTGTTCTAAGATTCTCTGATTCCATGGTTGCCTAGTACATTCCTGTGCTCATAGTTTTTGTCTAGTACATTCCTGTGCTCAGAGCAGGAAGGATCAGCTAAAGTGGGTTGCTCAAGGCTGTGTTGTCACATTTTGAGTGTTTCAAGGATGGAGATTCCACACTCTTTGGTAAACCAGCTCCAGTGTTTTTTATTGCTGTTTGCTTTAAGCAATAAGACAAAGGTAGGAAAAAAAAAAAAAGAAAAAAAAAAAACTACTTTTTTGTTTGTTTTTGTTTTGTTTTTGTTGTTCTTGTAGGCTGATAAAACCTGATACAAAGTTTTAAGGATGTTCTTAGGGACTTAATTTTGTTTGTGGCTATAGATGTCTGAGCAAGATTGTTGGAGAACTTTGTTAAAAATAATAATAATAATAAACTTCTTATATCAGAAATACCATTTTCATATTTTTGATGGGTTTTTGGAATACTGGAATGTTCAGATGACATCACTTATTAACTGAAATTCTAATATTTAATTAAGATCACTACTTAAGATCATGCCTCACAAGTGTCTTTCTGGCATCAGTCCATTTGATATAACCCAGAACAAAGCATCTAGCTTAGAGATGAGGAATCTCTTATAGTTGACTGGTACAGATCCCAAGGGGTTGCTCTGCATCCATACCAATTTTTTTCTATGCAATGCATCAAAACAAGCATTCTCCTCATTCATGTGATATCCATATCCCTTACATGGGTCTTTACTGGAATCAAATTAAGTATATTACAAATCTTTTCTAGCAAATCACAGTATAATGTCTCTTTCATCCTGAATACATGAACAGCTATTGGTAGACACTACAAACCAAAGCACAGGGGGACTTGGCAGTGTTACCATGCAGTTCTTGATCTTTTACAGTTGGCATGGAGAGTTAGGTGGACCCTTTTATCATTCTGTAAATCATCAACTTAGGTGACACATTAAAGAGGGGGAGAAAGGGCATGTTAGGAACAGCTCTGCTGGAGTAATGTCTGTGGTTCAGACAGCACAGAAGGGTGACAGGATAAAGAAAAAAACTGATGATAAATAATAGTTTCACATTACATTAAAAAATAGAAAAGAAGAAAAATCATTGGTCTTCCCTGTCATTATCTGTAAATAGCATTTCTATTGTGTATAATTGCCACCATCATGAACATAATTACTTTAAAAAAATCAAGAGAAAGGGAGCAGAGAACTAACAGCAAGGTATTATAACACACGCTAACCAGTCCAGTGATCACTATTGTGTGGTGTCTGGTGTCTTTATGGTCTCTGATCATTCAAACAACTTAAATTGCATTATCAGTTTCATAAAAAAGAATCTGTGGATATCATTTTATGAAATAATTTCTAAAAATATGTTTATCTCCAGTAAATAGAGACCACTTCTCTGTTTGTAGCTACTAATGGCAGGAAAGACAGTGAATATCCATTCTAACTGGAGACATTAGCCGTATCCACAGCTCCGTAAAGTCAGTAGATAGAGGATCGATAATAAATAATAATACTAAGAATCATAATTAAGCTAATATGCACTGTCAGCATCTGTAAGTTACCAAAAAAAGGCCCAAGCTCACATGTGAGCTTGTGAACATATTTGGTATGTTTTCCCTGAAATGATCTGGTTTATGAAGAGGCAGACCCTTCTTGGTATATTTTCCAAAACATAAGTGATAATTCAACTGAAAGTTGGGGTTAGTTGACATAGAGCTGTTATTTGTTGCTGAAAAATCATTCTGAAAAGTTGTATCATAATGTACAGTTCTGTAAGAATAAATCTACATAAATAGAGACTTTTATGTATGGACAACATTCATGTAAAGGGAAATTAAGGTATGGATGTCTCATATATATTTTAAATATATTTTTTAAATCCTTAATCTGAATTCTCAAACTGTTATTTGCAGTTTTTATTATGGAATTTATTTTCCTTTCCTCCTTAAACATATAGCTTTTTTTGGAGTGGATGCTTCACTGCCATCATTACTGCTAAGCAATTACTATAAGAATTCTAGCTATTCCACTGAAAATAGAAGCCAAGGTTGATGTTCCAGAAGACCAAACAGACCTTTCAGAGACCAGTACTATGAACCCTGATGTCACAATTTACATTTAAAAATTTGGATTTGGTTTTGAGGGTTTTGACATTTCTGACATCCAGTGACATTCAGCACAGCTGTACTGAATTATAGCAGAAACTGATCTGGAACTGAAACTAAGAGCACATGTCAATCATTTTTACCTTTTTACCAGTCCACCTTTAAATGGACTTTGACACAAAAGCAGAAGCACTGATTGAATATGACCACTAATACATATATGATGTATTAAAAAAATGTTATTTTTTGAAAAGTTAAACACGACAGTAACATCTGACTCAGTAAAAATGTTCAGCAACATTTGAATACCCTCAGTAAAGACAATTTGGTTTAGTGAATTACTCCATGAAGCTGGAGGGATTCTGCTATGGGTGAGAGAGCCTCTTCTTTCCTGTTGAATGCTCTATTTAATAAAAATATCCACTAGAACAGAAATGGTGCCTACATTCCTCACTTACTTTTTCTCACCTTGCCTGAGATTGGAGATTCATTCTTACATAGTTTGTGCCAAAAAAAAAGAAACATTCACAGTGGCTATGTCTCAGCAGGAAGATGGAAGAACACATATTGTTTGTATAAAGGTGACCATAATTCTATGAACAGTAGGAAATAAAACAGTGGTAATACAGGGGTGTAACTTGCGTTTATTTATGGAGATGCATTGTGGTTTTGCTGGTTAGTGTAACACCTAGTCCAGTTCAAAGGACAAAATAATTACAACTCATTGTTTTACAGAAGTCTGGTTCCAGGCTTATATTGTTGATTCTTACTATCCTCCATTATCCTTCACTTCCACATAAATGCAGAAGTTTTACACTTTGGAATTTAGTAGGCAAAAAATTCATGTTAAAACATGAGTCAGATACATATGGAAAATCAGTCTAATTTTCTATCAAAAATGCCTGGTTCAGAGTTCTCCACAATGGACTGAAAGTGGATGAAGCCAATGAAACAGAGATAAAACTGAGATTTTTTTGTTGTTGTTTTATTGTTTTCAGGAGGAAATATGAGAGAAAAAGAACAAATGAACCAGAATGAAAATTGTCGATAAATGAAAATGAACCAGAATGAAATTGTCCATAGGCTGCCAGATCTGTGTCACACGGAGAGAAAAAAATGTCATCTTCACTCTTCATTTTAAGCTAGTAGAATTTATGGCTGATTTTCTTGATTCCCAAATAACATGTTTATAGAAATACTCTTCAAGGTCAGTCTCAAGAAGTCTGTTGGCCATATTTGTTTTATTTTAACAGAACAATCTTAGTTTAGATTGTTCTGATGATTTAGAAACTAATTATTTTAGGTCATATTAACCTGAAAAAAAATAAGAAAAACAAACTTTATACATTGTTAGAAAATAATTTTATTATTAATAAACTTACTAAGCTGGAAAGCAAGTTCTTCCTTGGTTAGTAAAGAACATAACCATATGTGTGCATAAAATACACATACACACACACACAAAACACATGCACACATCTGGGTTTGTAAATTTGCATCACAGAAGCTCCTGCTAAGCAACTGTTCTAATTCACTCTTTGTAAAAATTGAAATAGTTAGAAAAATGCTGATGAAATTAAGAAATAGAAAAAATAAGTTAAACTCCTAAAGTTAAATTCCTTACAAGTTCTCTAATTATAAGTATTTGGTTTAGGATTTCCAAGATGCTGACCTCCAAAAGAAATGTTTTGTATTCTGTCAGTAATAACACTAATAACAGAAATACAATATTTGAAAGAGAGTGTGCATATAAAAATTAATTATTCAGTACAAAACCTTTAACCTTTAAACCTTAAGCCTTTAAAGAGAAGAGATTAGCATTGAGTGCTAATCTTTAGTCCAAATGATTAAAATGTCAGTAAGCCTAGTATTACTTTATTCTCTCTGGTTGAACATGTTGAAAATCACTTGCCAGATTATGATAAAAAATGTAAAAGCAGAAACAATTCAAACATGTTAAAAGATTTGCTGTGGAATTACACCAGTTTACCAGATAAATTGACTCATTTGTATTTTCTCTTTCTTTCAGTAATTTGGATGTTTTATTAATTCTAAATGATTAGCACAAGAATTTGACATTTATGGTATTTAGTTTGAGATCTCTGATTCTGAAGGTACTCAGACCAATATGTGTAACTCTTATGCCACTGAGGACATGAGTGGCACCGAGATGAATGGGGCTCCAGTCCACAAGAGACAGTCCATGTCACAGCTGCACCATTTCACGGTCTGTAGTAGTAGGTCTGACCTTCATCCCGTGGTAGTTGTTGCTACAAATGGTAGTTGTTGTTACTAACGGTACTTGTTTCTAATATAGTACAGCTGAAATGTGGACAGTCATTGTAGTTTTCCTGATGGTAGCTGCAACAGAAATTCAGGATGGACTCCTTGGACAATATTTTCAGGGGCTCGTCTTACAGGTACTTGTAGTCAGCTAGGGCAGGAAAGAATAAAAAATAAAAATATTGTGCTTGTGTGTTTAACTATACAAAAGAAGTAGTGGTATTGATCTTCTGCAGATGTTATCAATATGGTTGATTAATATTCTTGTCTATTCAGATAATTATTAAAAACAAAAAAATAAGAAAGAAAAAGAAAGAAAGCTGTACCTTACTTCTGACTTACTTGTTAATGGAAATGATTTAAAATTCTATGGAATAGGAATAAACAGTGTTACACAAACTAGAATTATGGACAAGGTTCTTGAAATATCTGTATTAGTGTTAGGTCAGAGGTTGGACTCGATGATCTTGAGGTGTCTTCCAACCTAGGCAATTCTGTGATTTTGTGTGATGCTGTGATTCTGTATTTGGGACTTCAAACAAAGATACATATATATATTTATATTGGGATTATTTGTTGTTTTCACTTTAATATTTTCACATGTTTCTAGTCAGGCTGAATCAGATTTATGTGTATAAATTTTGGAGAAGACTCTTAAAATAACTTTTTTACTGAAGAATTAGATAAAAAATACATAACAAAAAAAAAAAAAAAATCCAGTCCAAGATTCTTTAAAATGTACCAACAATTTACACCCTGTTTTGGAAGATAGAAATGAAATTGACTTGTGGGTGAATCACTGAAACTAATCACTGAAAAATAATGAACATCAGAGGGAAAAAATGAACTTCAAAAAATAATTAATTCCAAGATATCTTATTTTAAACCTTATTTTAATGAACATTTTGAACACTGCTGATGGAATGATTGTTCTGTTTGACAAATGTATGGACTTCATTAGTGCAATCCAAACTATGTAATACATATTTTTAATATGCAGTTATTGATTTTTATGTATATATACATTTATGTATATATATTGTATATGTATAAACATATACAAATTATTATAAATTTGTGTAAATGCATATGTATATACATTTATTATGTATATATATATTTATGTATAATGACCAAACATTTTTCAATTGGCAGAGGCAAGATTATCTATGTCTCAGAATGCCTGAACAGCATTTTTATCTTCTGTGTTATCTTTTTGACATAAGTTTCTGGTAAGCAGTTTAAAAAACTACTGAGTTTGATTAAATCCTTAAGTTCAGAATCTTTGGGAAGTAGATTCTGGCAGATATTTTCAAATATTTAAGAGAACAGACTACCAAAATGTGAGTTACAAAATATACCAGTCATGATTTTTTCTACAGAAGAACTTGAAAGGAACTCCACACATACCAAAACAAGGAGGACTTAAGAAGATCCCCTTTGTGAATTGCTTAGGTTCTTGTCAAATGTACCTCAGAAAAAAAGCTAAAGATCCCATAGAAGTATATGTCCTAGAGTTGTCAGTAAAACTGCCTCTTCACTATATTTACACCATATTTTTCAACAATTTATTTTTGATGGTGTGCCCCGACTTCTACGTGTTTCTTAAAAAAGAAATGACAGAGGAACATTGAAAACCATATGAAATATATTCAAAGTTAACCAACAAATAATTATAAACAGAAATTTAAAAATATGTTCTATAAGAAGCTCTGAAAAAGTTACACTTGTACAGACATCTTGCACATCAAATTACTTGCATATTAATTTTTACCCTGAAGATACATTTAACAACAAGAATATCAAAACCCAGAGAAATAGTCTGTAATGTAAATTAAAGAATTGCAACTATAAAAGCATTAATGGTATTGCTGAAATAAATTAATGACTCAAAATATTTCTCAAAATATTTTTATAAAGATATGATTATCTTCATTTTCTACATCCACCCATTTTTGACCTATATCTTATTATATGCTATTTTTTTGTCTGAGCTAAAAGATATTGAACTTAAAATCTTTGCAAAGATTGACAAGTGTTAAGTAGTAGCAATAAGCATTTCAGAGATGAATTGACCATTGTGTTCAATAGCCAACTATCAAAACTACAGTATACTTGATAGACCTGATTCATATTCTTACACTATTAAAAATCCACCACATTTCCTTCAGCACAATGATTAACACATCTCCTTTCTAACCAAAGTATTTAAATAATGATACAAGCCTATAAATAAGATACTGTGAGAAAAGTCAGAGTAAACCTTAAGGATGTCTTCTATTTTATATTCATGTTTGCCTGTTAGTTATCAGTGAACAGAAGACAGATTGCTCTTAAGGAAAAGTTGCTAGTGTGAGCTTACAAATAATGTATATCTGACACATACACTGGGTTTGTGCAAAGATGTGTTTGTGTTTTTATTATCAGTTCAGAAGACATCTCCATATCATCAAGTATTCCTTTAAATAACATAGTTTTTCTTAAGAGCTCTATGTTACTGTGTATTGGAAGTATCACTGTAGAGGAAAAAGAAAAACATAGATGGACATTGAATTGAAATTTGGTAATGAAGACTCATGATCTAATCTGCCTTGTTCAAGTCATGCAACAAAGCAGTGGATGCATTCCTTTCTTTTGTTTACCCATAAAATGTTTTAATCTATAGTTCATTACTTTCATACTCACAAGCTCAGTTAAATTAATTGATTAAAATTAAATTGATTTAAATTTAAATTTAAATTGATTTAATTGATTTAAGAGGCTATGTTCTTTTCTTATTCTTTTGTACTTATAGTGGTTCTCCTTTTCTTTTAAATAAGAAATTCTGCTATCTCTTTATCTCTCTCAAAAAACAAAAAACAAACAAACAAACAAACAAACAACAAATTCAGCATCCAAATTGATAGATTTAAATATTAGATACATAGTTTTAAATGATAAAAGATATTTAACTCATTAGAAATCATCTCAGTGAACATGTAAAATACTTTATTTATTTATTTATTCATATTTATTTAGGAAAAACAAACAAACATCACAAATTCTTGGGGAAGGATAAATAGCTAGAAATTTCCACTTTGTTTTTAAGAATTCATACAATGGAAAAAATTACAGCAGAGTTGTCTAGTCAGGCGTTTAGATTAATACATCCACATCTGCATAGATTTCATATTTTTTTTTATATAAAATTATGTGCATCTTTTGAAATGTTGCAATATCTGTCTGAATTCTCATCCTTAGCAACAGTACATGTTTTACTGCAAATTATGTAGTGTCAGGAATGCTTTTAATATGTTAGGTAGATTAAATTATTAGCTTCTGAAAGCAGAATTTCTTCAAAAGTACCAGAAAATATGAAATGAAAAGCTACCAGATCTACAAGTTATAGTAAAAGGTGAGATCTTCAGATACAGGTGACCTGACTCTGTTGACTTATCAGAGTCAAATGTATGCCTGCTTCAGAGCCCTGCTAAGGACTTTCACTAAGACAGTTTCACAAAGTTAAAAGTATATAATAAGGTGAGATATATGACAGATTTGTAATTGTCATTGATAAATACACTTACTGCAATAGCACTAATATATGATAATAGCGCAAGCAAAATGCTTTCTCGGGTAAAGGTTTACCAAAGAAAGGTCCCTGTCTTGATGAAGGAGAAAGGAGTGCATCCCACTGACTGCCTCTTCTACGTATCCAGTTTCTTCTCTTTATCTCCCCTCTTCTCCTCTTCCCCTGCTCTTCTCTTTCACTAACCTGTTTTTTTTGTTGTTGTTTGTTTTTTTGTTTTTGTTTTCATAATACTAACTCTTAAAACTAACTGTTTTTTAATATTCTAACCTAGTCTGTTCCCCCAGGGGTAATGTTTAGCATGATTTGGGTGGAGAGTTGAGTACTATAGTCATAAATGACTAGCATATACTTTATTAATCTTATTATCATATTCAAGGGTGTTGACTTTAATATTCATTTCATAAATAATGAAGCAAAAGATTTCACTCTGGGCACCATGGCCTTCAAGATTCTGTTCTGCCATCAAATCAAGGCTGTCCAGCCACTGCAAGACTCCCTTCTTTGGCAACCTCTCATACCAAGCTTGCAGACCTCCATCTGCAAAATTCATATAAATAATAAGCAGGAACAACTACTCAACTGTTTTTCTCCCAAGACCAGTGCTTATTAGTGACACTAACAAGTCTGACTATTCTCCACAACAGGTTATCTCAGTTAAAAGACCGTCATTTAAATACTTTTCACCTTTTTTGCTACTCATTTGAGTAGAAGTCCACTGCGTATTTCCCCAGGTTCAACCACCAAAGTTCATCTGCAAAGCACTTTGGCTGGAAAGAGTATTGTTCTGATAGATAATTAGGTATCATGTAGAGATTTGTGTGTGTGTGTCAGGTGCTACTATGATTATTCTGCCTTTTATCCTATGTATTTCTTAAAAAAGCTGTATATCTATTTCTAGTGTCCTAGAAATAATGGTTTGATACAGAGTTTACAAACAGTTCTGCGATAATAGCCCTGTATCTTGTCCTTGATCTGTCTAATATTATAAACCACATCAACATGATATATATATACATATGTCGATATGTATACATACCTTTATTCCTTTGTAAGTACACAATAAACAAATTAAAAGACTTCTACAACAAACCTTTCATACCAGCCAAGTGACACAATAGTAGTCAAAAAAGGTTGACTAGTTTTATGTGGACATAAATCTCAGACTTTTTTTTTTCTTTCAAGATTATATTTATCATTTTACATAAAATATTAAACTCTCATAATAGCTGGTGATAATACTACAACAGAACTTAATCAAATAATTTACATCAGTAAACAGTACTGATTTTTTTTTCCATATTTTTTCACCTTTATTCTTGTATTTTCTTCTCTCATCTTTTATCCTAAAATCACTGACTTGGGTTTTATGGTATCTGTGAAAGTCATTCATCTTTATTTACTTTCTGCCTACCCTTTTCTTTCTCACCTTTATTTTTTTACCTTCCAAGTTTTACCTCCCACTTTTCTATTCATGCTGTGTGTCATTTATCAGCTGCAAAAAAAACAAAAGCGTTATTGTACAGAGATTCATTTAGAAGTCCATGACTTGGTATTACACAAGATTATGTTTCCAGTTCTAGCATAAAATAATGTTTCTGAATATTTATACAGTTTATATATCACAAGAGAAATCTGATTCAGCTGGCTGGTGTTGTCAAGCTCAGTTACTGATGTCCTCTCATATAGATTGCTCTTCATAGATATTATATATGCCTAATGATGTCTACACTGTCATGAATAATATGCTTAATCTCAATTTAAAGGATGCTTGACCTCTGCTTTGCCCAAATTACATTACAATTTGCAGATTTATATAGCACTTAGAGATTGTTCTTCTATCATCAAGCTACATTACTTCTTGCTTTGCTTGATAAGTGATACTTTCTACATGATCTATGATCTTTTTTCTTCAGTTATTAAATACACTATTTTGAATAGGAACACAGGTATAAATTAATTCTATTACTTATAAATTATTTCTTTATGTAACATATATATGTTATATGTTATGTTATATATATATGGAAATACATGAATTCATGTGGAACTATATGAATACTTTTATATTTAAAGTTTTATGGTAAAATCCAATTAACAATAAGTGGTAGCATATATGGACAAGCTTGGAAGTAGGTTGGGGCATAATATAGAATGAAATACAGGAGCATATACCATCACCTCTAACTTTGAAAGTCCTTTTACTTGTCAATTTTTTTCCTGGACAGTTATGCAGACTCCAGACTACTTTGGACAGGGAAATTTTTTACTATCCATTCATACACTGATTAGCACAATGGCACTTTATGATATTCCTGTAATCCAACTAGTAAAGACAAAAACAGATTCCTAAAAATTTCATCGATCCTTCAAAAACAGATTATAATCATGAAGTTAATTACTTCTTGTAAAAAGAAATAACTGCAGTAAAAATTATTTATTTGAAACTAGAAATAGTTTCACCATTTCACTAAAAATAAAGACTATAAATAATAAGAAAATGTGCATAATTTATATGTAACTGGAAAGCATGAGGTATTTGAAAACTGTAAGGACAGAGTAAATCAGCTCTGTCAGAATCAGTTCTGTCAAAACTTTAAGGTATATTTGGAATCAATTCTCAATGCAAGAATCTGGCAAGAAATTAGATGTGAAATAAGATGGACAATAAAGAAATTATAAGCAAACAAGAAGCAAAGGCTTTAAATTAAATATAAATTAAAAAAACATTAATTATATTTAAAAACTAAACATTTTAAAAATTAAACATTAAATATATTTAAAATCATAAGTTAATATAATTGTAATCATAATAAAAGTTAAATATAATAAAAAGTTAAGAGAAAAAAGTGATTGAAATAATATTAATGAGATCTGTAAAATTTATAAATATTATTTATTTATTTATTATTATTTATTACTGTATTATAAATGCAGTAAAGGAAAGGATTGTAATATTGCCTTAATGCAGTATTTGCTTTTCTTAGAAGAAACTCATCTTTCACTAAAGAATATAAAAGTTTGGAAAACACTGAGACAGACAAAAAAGGAATGGAAAAGGTATTATCAAATAGGAAATGTGGACATGAGTATAAAAACAAAGTTAATAATGTAAGAAAGTATTATAATCTAGAAGTAGATTTTACACTTTTTCTTATATTCTTGCAATTCTTAACTACGTATATAGACAAGGGAAGAATAGAGGCATGAAGCCTGAGAAGAAACTATGATGTGCTACAGATGGTTTTCAGGCAACTCCTGAAAGACTGATCTTCTGGAAAAAAGTTACAGTGCAGGGAACCTGACACTGGCAATTTTAAGACAGCTTTTGAGACTCTTTTTTGAGACTATTTTTGCTTTTCTTTTGAATATTTTTTTTCCCTTATATTTACGAGAAACTTGCTATGGGATAACAACACTTTCCATTCAGTTTACCTCTTAAATAAATTTGGATAGAAAAGCATTTCCTGCAAAAAAAATACTTTTTACTAATATAGATCACTAAAATATTAATGGAAATAGGGTATATTTTAAGATATATTTTTACATATTTTGAAGTACAGTGCAAAAAAAAATATAAAAAATAAATGTGCAGATTCCAGAAAAAATAAAGTGTATGGAGAGTTTCCTTCATACTTACATAATAATTGCCTTGCTGAATCATATGAAATAATATGCTTTAGATGTGGAAAAATAATACAAAGCATTCAAAAAACAAAAGTATTTATTCTCATTAACCATTTAGTCTAAGTCTCACTCTGTAGGCAAAGGAAGGAGCTGGGATCCTAGAGATCAGCTCAGTATAGCTATCCAAATCTGCCTTGATAGTAGTTACTGTAAGCTCAAAGTTTTGTTGAATCGTGTTTAATTCCTCAGTGCTCCCTGCCCATGCTAAGTCAGTCTGGGTTGCCCTGAGCCTGCTAACATAAAAACGTATATCTGGGTATGGTGACAGTAAAGGAGCCAGCACATCCCCTGAGGGAGTGAAACATAGGAAGTTCTGTCTGAATATCAGGAAATGCTTCTTTACTGTGCAGGTGATACAACAATGGTACAGAGGGGCTCTCCCTCCTTGGAAATCTTCAGAAGCCATCTGGACATGGTCCTGGGCAACATGTTCTACAGAGCCCTGCCTGAGCAACAGGGTTGGACCAGATGATCTACAGAGGTCCTTTCCAACCTAAACCATTGTGTGATGCCACCTATGCTAAAGCATTGCAAAACATTTAAAGACAAGCTTTCTTTAGAAACTGAACTTTACGCAGATGCATTCTTGAGATGCTTGGAGTCCTGTGCAGTTGATTTTCCCAAGTTTATGGGTCTGCAGAGATCCATCAATATTAAATCATACCAGTGATATTCATCAAAAGACTAAGAGGCTCTGAGGAAAGAAATTAACATATTTTACTATGTTAACAGCTATTGCATATGTATAATGTAATATATAACTATTCTGGATTAATATACAACATTGCAGTAAGATCAACTACCCAGTGAGAAGCAATAACAACAGACATAGAGAATGAATTTAGTCACTGAACTGCAGAACATGTGAATTTTAATCCAGCTTTAACTGAAAGAACTCAAAAAACCTTAAGGATCTATTAACTGTGGAGATAATATGTAGGCCTACATAATATATTTCTCTAAGTAGGACATTCTTTCCCTGTGTAAAACATAACTTGATATTGATGGAACACTGTGCTTTTACTCAACATATGAAATTTTAATGATGAAAACATGATTCACAAATTAGGCATTATGCAGATGTACATGATTTATGCATTGAATTAATTCTGAGCAAGACGAAAAGGACAAGCAGGTCCTTTTGACCCAAATTTGACTTTGATTTTGCTGTTTTAGCCATGACCTACTTCAGAGCTGTCTCGGGCATATTTATAAAATACTCAGCATTTAGACCATATGGTGCAGTTAGAGGCACAGAGCACTATTTGAACCTTCCCTAGAATTAGACTTCAGAGTCTTGGTATCCTTTAAATTTAAACCTAACTTTTTAACTTAATGAATATCATACAACATACATGTGGTCCAGAAATCTCTTCTGCCTTTGAAATAGGAATTCCTTGCAAGGATTGAATCATAGATCTATATTTTCTTCAACAACAATTAGACGTATTTACAAAAATATGAGCTGTGTAATTCTGGAGGTACCTAACTACAACTAATCCCACTGATGCTAAAACTGTTAGCAACATAACAGAACAGACAAAACTTGGAAGTAAAAAAATGACAATATATTCTTACATAAATTTTTAATGCAGGAAGAAATAAAGAATTATGGGCTGGGCAGGAATATTAGGAAATTATTCATTCTATTCACCTGCCTAAATCATGACATTCTATGATACTCATATTATATATTAACTATATATATTTATAACTTGTGGCGCATTTTAATCCATTCTTGAAGACCCAGTGAGAAGAATCTAACTTTTTTCCTAAGTAGGGCTTCTTAGTGCCTTGTTAAACTTACTGATACTTGCAAAACTCCATGATTTTAGCAGTGAAACATTACGAATTTTTACACAGGTGCAATTTTCTTGTCAGATTTGCTGGAAATCTACCCTTAAGCTTTTTCATTCAAACATTTTTTTCTCAGTTTTCTTGTAGTACAGTACAGAGGCACAAAGTCAGAAATCTTTAAAAGTCAAGTTATAGGAATCTAATACCTCCATTTTGTCTAGAAGTCCTATTAGCCTATTGTAGTAGATCAGGTTGTTTTTAAGTGATTCTTCTTGACACGTCCTTTTTGGCTATTAGGCAATTATATTATTCCCCCCCCCCCAACTTTTTTTTCCTTTTTTTTTTTTTTTTTTTTCTCCTCCTTTATTTTTATTTTTATTTATTTTTATTTTATTTTATTTTTTATTTTATTTTTATTTTTGAGAAGCTTGAAGTTTGGCAGTTTGATTATTTATTCCAGGTATTATTTGGAAATAGAAGTAAAGCCAACATGCACAATTCCTCCTTTTTCATATTTTTTTTAAAGTGTGGCACTGCAATTGCTTTTTTCATCTTTGCTCCACAAATTCTCAGAATAATTAACATTGATGCTTAAACTTTACCACTGTATTCTTTAAATACATATGAAGAAATTCAGATGTAAAATATAAGAACTTTTAACTTATATAAATACTCTCTAGCCTACTCTTTACTTATTCAAGGCTGAAATGTTTTATTTTAGGTTTTAATTATATTGACTTTTAGGCTTCCTTTGTCATTTTAGCCAAGCGTTATACATAAAATTACTAAACATTTTGGCTTTCTTAGCATTGTCTGCCAGCGGTTTCCTACTTTGATAGTGGCAGACCCATTATTAGCAAACTGATTTATTCACTCTCTGTATATCTTCTTGTTTTTGAGATCCATAAAAAATCATCCCAGTGATCCATTATGATATTTGGGGAGCTATTTATTCATTTGATCACATGTGAGTATCTATTCTGTCTATACTAAACTGTATAATTAATAGTGAATTGAATACTCCTACTGCAGTGGACAGTGAGTACTGCTTTATTTCTACTGCCAAGGAGAGAGTTTTTGATATTATTTCCATGTACCATGCTACTATTACATTTTATGTGAATATATCAAATACAAAGTGTAAAAATACTGTCTCAAGCAGAATGTGGTTTTGGAGATGTAATCTGGTTCTCTATAAATTAATTGTTTCTGCAAACACCTATTACAATTGAATCTAAGGCCTCTTCACTGTGTTGGTGATTGCTCATCTTAGAGTGATTATTCCTGCAAGTACATTCTTTGCCAACATGCACAGGAGTTGCACAATAACTCTTACTGTTCCTATGTGAATAAATTTTTCAAATAAAGATAGTAGTTGCAACCAGCTGTTAAGATCCTCAGCTTCATATTATTGCTTTGTAAGTTTTTTGTCAGGTGTCACTGGCAGCAAGAAAAGTAAGGTTTAAGTACCAGGTTACTCTTAAAATAAATTAATAATCATCACCAGCTCCAAATACAAACAAAAGTGTATTTTAAACTAATAAAATCCTAATGGAAGAAGAAATAATATTAATAAATTAAAAAAAAAAAAAAAAGAAGGATAAAGAAAATAAAAAATAGTAATAAAAAAAAAAAAATCCCAACATTAACATTAACTAAATTATATATTGATTGGAATAGTAAGGAAATGTTTTACAGTATCTTGTTGTTTTTCCCTTGGCCTCTCCACTGTTACTGTAAGTGTTTTATAAGAAATATACGTTCCAAACTATTCTCCCCTACTATTTTCCCTCTCTTCCTTCATGAATTGCTGAATGGTTAGTGTCAAAGTTGTGAATGGTTAGTTGTCATAGAAATAAGGAATACATTTAGGCAGACTTATCCTCAGACTCTATGGAAAACTGAAGTGAGGAAGAAAAGCAATCTTATTTTATTGCTTCATAAAAAAACAAAACATCTGAAAATTTTTCAGTCAGTGCCTGCACAAAATTTTACTAGTTCAATTCCTAAAGCTGTTTGGAAAAGCAAACTTTTATTTCAATTTATTCTGATATATTTCTTGTGACTTTTGTGAAAAGCTTCTGCATTACCTTATTTGGATAAGAAATACATTATTTATGTATTTATTTATTTATTTTATTGGAAAAACAAACTGAGAAAAATGATTTCTTGAGAGAAGTCTTGATATAAATTAGTCTGTTGTCTCAAGAAAGTGAGTTCTAAGCTCCTCCCAACAGTCCATATGTGTACTTCCATATGCATTCAGGTAAGCAAAAGGTGCATAACTAGTGTTTTGGTTATAAGTCATTCATTATCCATTGTATATTAAGTACCACATTTCTCTTTATTCATATCACACAAATTATTTTATAGTGTTCTATACCTCAAACCTAAGAACTCTAGTGCAAGAACGTTTGCACTGGCACAAATGAGCGCTAATCATAGGTCTTGTCTTTTTCTAGTTAACCTAAGTTTTCAGAGTTTCTGCCCTTCAAAATTGTACTAGATTTAACTAAAATAAATAATATACTAAGTTAAATGAAATAATAAAGTGTTGACACATCTCAATGGAAAGTAGTGGATGTAGAGTTCAAAATACATTGAAATAACAGAAAACTCTATTTAGTTTGATTTTACCCTTAACTGTCTTTAAAACGTAATTTAAAAAACATTGCCAAGCAGTTTTACCTTTTGAAATGATTTGTTACTATCAACTTCCAACAAACAAATTTTTTATTGTGTATATTGGTTCAATCAGTGTCAGATACATGAATTTATACATTTCTTTCTTTTCTGTATTAAGCTTGGTATACTGTGTTGAGTTTCTACAGAGATATAAATGTTCATTCATTTCTTCCAAATATATTTTAACAAACTCTTTGAGACATCTAATAGTAAGTAAACCTAATATGGCACAAGAGACTGAACAGACTGCTGAAAAGTTCCTAACCCTAAAGTAATCATTAGGCAGACATTTAGTATGTTTATACAGGAAACTTATGTAAGAAACTTTATACAAGAATGTTTCAACTGTTGCAGCATCTCTTCTCTGGTCTGTAAAACAAATCTCCATATACAGAAAACAAAGAATATAAAAAGATTTAACTTGTACTGCAAAACTACCTCCACATTCACATATTCTAATACTTAAAATTTCTAATTCATCCCGACCCTCTTATTTTTCTGATCTTTCTTAGGAAAACACAGCATGTGTTTTGGTATTTTGACTATGGCAGAGCAGGAAAACAAATGAAATGGTAACGTTTATTTTCTTGGAGAACAACAAAACAACAGATGCTAAATAATATGAATATCTATGTGATAGCAATGGAAGATGTTAAAAACACTTTTTTCCCCGACTCCAAGCAGGCACTGCTAGATTCCTTCTGAAAGAAAGGTCTATCCAGGAACAAAAAGTAGAGAGTAATTTTCTTTGTTGTTTTGCAAATGTATTAAAATCAAAGACTGGAACAAATATCAATATGTTAATGCATCTTCTGGTTCTCCAATTAATTTTAGGCAGCAACTTGCTACACTTTTCATTATCCCAATTGACATTTTATTCACTTAGTTAAAATTACACTGCATGAAAACTGCAACTGTGTTAATATAACTTAGAATGAAAAGACATAGAACATCACACATTTCCGTATATTAGCAATCAACGCATATTTGTGCAGTTTTGTTTGTTTATTTGTTTTTTTTTTTTTCTCCATAAATGTTAAATGAAAAGTCTTTAATTCCTAAATTGCATAATATGCTTGGTCTTTGCAACATGGCATATTTGCATATTGAAATGGCTGAAAAATAAGAACAATGAACCATGCTGTGAAATAAGAATATATAGATATATGTTTACATTGTTTACTTACTCATTTCAGGGTGTAATTTGTTAATAAAATCCAGTGAAAATCTATTTACACAGATTTAAATAGACATTGACATATTTCTACATTTGAAAATTTTCTACATTTTTTTCCATTATTAATGCTAAACCTCTCTCCTGATTTCAGCCAGGATGGATTTAATTTACTTCCTAGTAGCTGATATGGTTTTATGTTTTGGACCTTGATGAGGGAATAGTGTCTGCCCTCAGCAATTACACCAATGATGCAAAGCTAGGAGGAGTGGCTGACATGCCAGAAGGCTGTGCTGCCATTCAGTGAGACCTGGACCAGCTGGAAAGATGGGCAGGAAAAAAACAAATGAGGTTTAATAAGAGCAAGTGTAGAGTCCTGCACCTGGGAAGGAACAACTGGATGTATCAGTACAGGCTGGGGGACGACCTGCTGGAGAGGAGCTCTGAGGAGAAGGACCTGGGTGTCCTGGTGGACGACAGGTTGACCATGAGCCAGCAGTGTGCCCTCATGGCCAAGAGGGCCAATGGGATCCTGGCATGCATTAAAAGGAGCGTGGCCAGCAGGTCAAGGGATCCTCCACCTCTACTGTGCCCTAACAGCCAGGACAGTTGACCCAAACTGGCCAAAGTGATATCCCATACCATATGCTGAACAATAAAACTGGGAGTTAGTCAGGGGAGTGGCCACTGCTCAGGGAGTGGCTGGGCGGTGAGCAACTGCATTGTGATTCTATGCATCACCTGCTTTTTATATTATTATTATTACTATTGTTATTGTTATTATTAATTATTATTATTATTATTTTCCTTCCTTCCTTCCTTCCTTCCTTCCTTCCTTCCTTCCTTCCTTCCTTCCTTCCTTCCTTCCTTCCTTCCTTCCTTCCTTCCTTCCTTCCTTCCTTCCTTCCTTCCTTCCTTCCTTCCCTTTTCTGTCCTATTAAACTATCCATATCTCAACACACAGGTTCTTGCATTTTTCAATTTTCCCTGCTGTGGAGGGATGGGGGTGGTGGGGTGGTAGGTGGAAATGAGGGAATGACTGTGAGGTGCTTAGCTGCCTTCCAGGTTAAACAAGGGCATACTCTGTTCATGCTTTGATTGTGTTTTTTTCTTGGCACTTTTGTACAGTTTTAGCACTTTCCCAGCTGTTTCAGGGTACATTTTCTCTATGGATTCCAAGATTGGGTTCAGGTTTAATTTCTAAAGTTTTCTGCATACCACTACCCATGTTTCTTTCAGAGCTCAGAGGCAACAGAGTACTGTTTGTCTACTCTTGATCTAAACTACACCTGAAGTAATGTTAGATTGGGAATAAATAAATAAACAAACAAACAAACAAACATTAAGAGGTTTTGTTCAGCTAAGATATCCAGATGGTTTCCCATTCTTTATTTAGACTGCAACTACTTATGCCTTCTTACAGTTTGATAGTATGTCAAGTACCTTGTCTGTGCAAACCTTTAGATGACCTTTTCACAATCCATAAAATGATAGTGATGCTTAAGAATGAGGACTCTTTTCTCCTCCCCCCGCACGAGATATGTACTTCTTAGTACCAAAACCATACTTTCAACACTTCAGTAAGTGACTTGGTTGCTGAGCTCCCACAGCTCCTATTGAAATCAAGATTAGTAACCTGTTATGCTGTCTTATTCATTTATCTGATACATTTACATCACAAAGCCACAATTCTATGATCATTAATAGCAGTTACAACTATGCAAACTCAGATAATTACAATAAAAATTGCAATTCATAGCAAAAATTGATAATCTGTGGGAGTCCCGAAAGAAGTTTTCTTCTCTGATTACAACATTAAACAATGGACAGGTGTTTTATGGTGTCTTCTGTTTTTATTCAGAGTATCAAGTACAGACAGCTGCTTGTGGAAGCAGAAAGCCATAGTAGGTTGAATAATGGCACTAATCCAACATTACCTCTTTTATATTCTCATAAGATCTCACCCGTTATGTCTTTTATTTTGACAAATATACTGATTTTATGAAGAACACACAGGTCATTTTTCTTTATTAGTTCCTCTGATAGTGAAGTACTCCTTTATGTTCACACAAGTCTTTTGGAAATAACTTTCTGTTTTTATAAATAGAAGTCCTGTATGCTGGTAACAAATCTTAAAAGAAAGTGGAAAGTTGTTAGGAAGCAATTAAAATAGGAGTGTTAACTAGCTGCACGTGATTTCAAACTGACCCACAAAAATGTGCTCCAAAGCCATGTGTTCTTATATTCAATCTCCCTTAGTACAAAGAAGCAAGAAAGAAAATCCAATAAATCCAATAAAACTGTCTAATAAAAATAATATAAAATAAACTTCAGAAATCATGACAAAATGAAAGAGCAATACAATAAATCCCCCCCCCCAGAGTACTTCTTCAGTACTCTGGATAATCTCTTTCCAATGAGGAATGGTTATTTATTCATTATTTATTATTATTATTATTATTATTATTATTATTATTATTATTATTATTATTATTATTATTATTATTAATTAATAATAAATAATAAAATAATAATAATAATAATAATAATAATAATAATAATAATAATAATAATAATAATAATAATAAATCCGACTAAATTATGGATAATAAAAAAGTTGTTATCAATTTTTTATTGAGAAATTTATTATTTTTATTCTTTCTAAATTCATTATTCTGCAATATTACTCCACAGTTTTACCAGTCTGTGAAATCAAGAACTAAGTTCAAATACATAGATTTAACTCTTAAAACTAATATTATTGAATCACATACCTAGCCAGAATTTTTTGAATCACTAATTACAGCCCCCTAGTATCCTTATATTTAAACCTCCCTGCCTCTCACCCCAGGATAAATGCCTAATTTTCTCTGTCAATTACAGAGGGATCACAGGGAGATTTAAATCACTGGGCTATAGTTAGCCTTTGGGAATATTCCTTTAGTTTTTTTTCTTTTTATGTTGCAGCTAGGTGAAGTGAATTCTGATTCTGTATAAGAATGAAATGAGGAATACATCATAATAAAATAAAATAAAATAAAATAAAATAAAATAAAATAAAATAAAATAAAATAAAATAAAATAAAATAAAATAAAATAATAAAATAAAATAAAATAAAATAATAAAATAAAATAAAATAAAATAAAATAAAATAAAATAAAATAAAATAAAATAAAATAAAATAAAATAAAATAAAATAAAATAAAATAAAATAAAATGCAACACCTCATTAGTGCAAGTTAATCCAAAATAAATAAAACAGTTATAGTATCTTGACAGGATACTGTTACCTTGGTTTCTCAGCAGCTGGCATGAATAGTAGAGCCCAGCACCACATAATTTATCTCTCTTCCATCTAGAAAATTGTTCTCATATTGCAGTTTGGTTTTCAATTCCCAAATGAGGAGCATATTCGGTCAACCTGTCTCAGGTCTCTTGGGAAATGTTACCTAATACTATCCTCATTCTCTGTCACGAAATTGTTAAAATTTCAGCTTCATATAATGCTTGAAAGAAAAGATATAATGATAGTTTGCTTAATTTTACTGAACTATTGAAGCATACAGATCCCAAATTTCTGATACATTAGCTATGTCATTTTTATCAAGGTTATCTGTAACAGTCCTTGCCACTCCTTTTCCTTCACATCATGCTTCTTCCATCAACAAATCTAAGTTTGTAAAAAGTAATAGTGCTTGCAAAATTTGAACAGCTCTGATCAAAACCCCACACAACCTCTTCATATATATTTTCAACTATATTTGAAATATATATACCTCATATATATCTTCAACTATATTTTATATTCGTCTTTCATGAACAGAGGATAGGCGTTTCCTTCTCTATGAAGTACTGTCCATCTGCATTTTTGCTAAATTAATTAGGCAAATAAAACCATCTGAGCGTCCACTGTTCCAGTGGACCCACAGATGGAGAAAGAGTTCTTCTTATTCTTTAAAAATTAAGAATATAGATATAATTAATTCAAAAGCTCGTACATTCAAATATCCATACCAGAAATAGTCAAATCAAAAAATAGCTATAATGTCATGTATACTCACTGGGAGGGTGGTATAAGAAGCTGGAAAGTGTATAATTAATAATAGTAACCCACAGAATCTGAGTATCAAGTATTACATATTTAAAATACCTGCTTGCAATACTTCTATAAAGATTAGAAAAAAGTTTGCTTTTCTGACAGACTTGAGAAATTCACTCTGGAGTCACTAGTACTAAACAAATTTTAAAAGGATATATTTCCCAAATAATTTAAATAAATTACTGAATTCTACCTAGGATGAAGACATTTATTTTTGACAAGATTTCATGCGTATTTGTAGGGTGTGTTTTCCATGATGGTTGTGTGTATATATGTACAAAAGAATAACTCTCAGATTAAAGCAAAAGTGTGGATTTTCACTTGATCTAAACATATTCACTAGGTCTTAGTTTACTGTCCTTGAATTTGGAGCAGGATCCTAATTTAGCAGTTGCAACTAAACTATTGCCCTGGTTTCAGTTAGGACAGAATTAATTTTCCTCCTAGTAGCTGGTAGGGTGTTATGTTTTGGATTAGGATGAGAAGAGTGCTGATAACATGCTGATGTTTTAATTGTTGCAGAGCAGTGCTTACACCAAGCCAAGGACTTTTTTAGCTTCTCGCTCTGTCCTGCCAGCAGGCAGGCTAGGGGTGCAGCAGAAGCTGGGAGGAGACAGACCCAGGACAGGTGACCCAAACTAGCCGAAGGGGTATTCCATGCCATCTGACATCATGCTATATAATGGCTAGCCAGGGTGAGGGGCTGGCTGCTTGGGGATAGACTGTACATCTGTCAGCTGCTGGTGAGCAATTGCACTGTGTATCACTTGAAGGGAAGGGAAGGGAAGGGAAGGGAAGGGAAGGGAAGGGAAGGGAAGGGAAGGGAAGGGAAGGGAAGGGAAGGGAAGGGAAGGGAAGGGAAGGGAAGGGAAGGGAAGGGAAGGGAAGGGAAGGGAAGGGAAGGGAAGGGAAGGGAAGGGAAGGGAAGGGAAGGGAAGGGAAGGGAAGGGAAGGGAAGGGAAGGGAAGGGAAGGGAAGGGAAGGGAAGGGAAGGGAAGGGAAGGGAAGGGAAGGGAAGGGAAGGGAAATTTTTGTGCCAAAGACAATGAGAGCTAGAAAACAGTAATTGTAATACAAATGAAGATACAAGTAAAGGGTTTGGATATGACTACTTAAAGAACTGAAAAATGACTGAAGTAATTGTTATAGAAATGAAGATACATTTAAATGAAGATACGAGTAAAAGGTTTGGATATGACTACTCAAAGAATTGAAAAATGACTGAAAGGTAACCAAATATTTGCAATAACAAATCATATTAGTATGAAGTTTCTAAGGAACATTAATTCTGATATTAAGAGAAAGAAAAAAAAAAAAAAGAGAGAGGGAAACAAAAGTTTAAGGACATGCAGAAAAAATATAATGAGCTTGATAAAGTACAAAAGACAATGTATGCATAAAAACTATTCAGAAGAAAGATAACCCTATCCATCTGAAGTTAAAAAAATTCAAATGGTACTTCCAAAATAACATGGCTGCACTGCAATGTACAGCAAATATTCTAAAGAAACATATTTTAAATTCAAAACTGTTGTTCATATGTGTACTGCAATCTATTGCTAGTTGGAATGACCCATGCCTAGGTTGCCTGTGAGCTGATCCACTGAGTTTCCATGTATTAGTGCACTATCAACAGTATAATGAAATGCAGTTTTCTGTATTTATCATACTAGACCAGGGAACATAGGGGGACCCATCTGTCAGTGTACTATTAATCATCTTTTCTTCTTGCTTTTAGACTGATGTATCTGATAAAAAATTACAGTTTTGTGACTGTTCTCCTTTCTATTTTGTAAGAGACATATGGTCATTTAATAGACAGAAAGCATGCATTTAACAGGAAAGAAGCTATATTGTTATGCAGTCATTCTGATTTCATTGTTCTTGTTCTCTCTCTTCTCTATGTACTGCAGAGGTAAAGATTAGAATAAAATAGTTCTTCTTTGTAGATTGCTCTGTAATGGAAAGAGGTTCCTCAGTGTTACAAATGAATATTATTATTATTAAATATAAATTTGAGTTCTCAGATCCCTTTTTGAACATATATCTTATGAAAACAAAACATAACAAAAAAGGATTTTTTAGATCTTTGAACTGCTATCATTCATATGTGTTGTGGTGTAACCCAGCAGGCAGCTAAATGTGACACAGCCATTCACTCGCACCTGCACCACCCCCTAAAGGGTTAGGGATTAAAATTGAAAAGTCCAAGAACTCATGGGTTGAGAAAAGGGTAGTGTAATAAGAAAGAAAAAAAAAAAAAAAAAAAAAAAAAAGTGGAAAAAATAAAACAGCAACAAAAAATCAAACAACAACACTAATGACAAAAAGAACTAAAAAAAAATCAAGTGATGCACAGTGCCTGCCAACTGATGCCCAGCCACTCCCTGAGCAGTGGCCACTCCCCTGACTAACTCCCAGTTTTATTGTTCAGCATGTTGTCATAGGGTATGAGATATCCCTTTGGCCAGTTTGGGTCGACTGTCTTGGCTGTCCCCTCCCAGCTTCTTGTGTACCTTTAGCATGCTTGCTGGCAGGGCGGTATGAGAAGCTGAAAAGTCTGTGATGTAGTGTAAGCACTGCTCTGCAACAATTAAAACATCATTAGCATGTTATCAACATTATTCTCATCCTAAATCCAAGACACAGCACGGTGCCAGCTACTAGGAAGAAAATCAACTCCATCTCAGCAGAAAACAGGACAAAGTATAATAAAGATGATTGTATTTAAATGTAATATTTGATAATTTCTGTATTTCTGTGATGTCTTAAAGGAAGCCACCAAATATACACATCAGACTATTTTTTTAATTCTTTTCCTCCATGCCTGTGCTAAATACTGATGTATTTTTATGTCTTTATTCAAATATTGGTATATCTTTTGCAGAAAATCTGCTTTTATTTAACTACAAAAACTTCAGACCTTTTACTAAGGAAATTTAAAGCAGAGCCGGTATGCAGTGCAACAAGGTCAAGTGCAAGGTGCTTCACATGGGTAAGGGCAATCCCAAACATGAATGAATGCAGGCTAGACAATAAGTGGCTAGAGGGCAGCCCTGTGGAGAAGGACTTGTGGTACTGGTGGATGAAAAGTTCAAACTTGATGGAGGCAACTCTGTCTTCCTACTCCACTCTAAGAAGGCCACACCAGGAGTACTGTTTTTAGCTCTTGGGCCTCTAGCAAAAGACATAGACCTGTTAGAGCAGGTCTGAAGGAAGGCCGCAAGGATGAACAGAGGTCTGGAGTACTTCTACAAAGAAAGTCTGAAAGAGTTGTGTTTGTCTAGACTGGAGAAGAAAAGACCTTCCATTGGAAGGGAGACCTTCCATTACCTAAAGGGGGTCTACAAGAAAGATGACTTTATCAAGGAGTGTAACAATACTGTAGTGATAGGACTAGTGGTAATGGCTTTAAAATAAAAGAGGACAGGTTTAGATTAAATGTAAGGAAGTAGTTCTTCACTATGAGGTTGGTGAGGCACTGGAACATGTAGCCCAGAGAAGTTGTGGATGTTCCATCCTTGGAGGTGTTCAAAGTCAGGTTGGATGGGACTTTGGATACCCTGTTCTAGTGTCTGAGGTTGGAATTATGTGATCTTTAAAGTCCCTTCCAACCCAAGTCATTCTATGATTCTGTACACATATATTTGTCCTCTTAAAATTCTCTCTGTTTAATTTTAAATGCTTCATTTGCTATTAAAAAAATAATAAAAAAATTATTTTTTCTTTTCTTTTCTTTTCTTTTCTTTTCTTTTCTTTTCTTTTCTTTTCTTTTCTTTTCTTTTCTTTTCTTTTCTTTTCTTCTCTTCTCTTCTCTTCTCTTCTCTTCTCTTCTCTTCTCTTCTCTTCTCTTCTCTTCTTCACTTTTATTTTATTTTATTTTATTTTATTTTATTAAGTTCAGGAAATTTCAATTCATTAGGTAAATTCAGTTTAAGTAAATTTGTCAATGAAGACTTCAGTTTGAAATTAAGACATGGAATATCACACTTCAAATGGTGAAAAGGAATTTTAAAGTAAAATATTCTACACTCTAGCATCACGTTTTTGTGCGTAGGCATCTATAACAGACTGAAATAATCTGAAGTCAATAAAAGAACTCTAATTTTCTTTAGTGACTTTGGATCAAGCTCAAAAATATTTGTTTCTACCATTTAATTTTTTCTCCTATTTTATATATCCATTTTAATTTCAGCATATGATTTACTTTACTTAATATTAGCCTTAAAATGTATTTAGGATACTTCTGTAGTCAATTAAAAATTTTGTCTGGAACAGGTGTTTGTCTTTCACCTTAACTATTGATGAAGCCTAGATGGGTATACACTGTAAGATAGGTAAAGTTGAATTAGGTGAATCCCAATCTATCTGAGCATTTTAAGGTCTTTTGTGTGAAAATTTAGAAATTACATATTTGGATCCTCTAAACATGCACCCACATTTTATATCTCCTTAGTAAATTGTACATTGATGATAGATAGCACTGACCTACTGAGTGGGCAATTTAGTGTACATGCTAAAAAAGTGCCCTATTATTTCCAAGGATGGTCTTTTGATTAACATGCTAGACAGACTCAAGCTATCCTTACATTCACAGTCAGACCCGGTGAACAGTAAGTCTTTTATTGGTCTTCTGTTTTTAAAGCAGAGTGTTATAAATGAATTTCCTGTACCTCTTTCCATTTCTTTTTTAACACAAATCTCCTTACACATCCAAATCCTTTTGCTTTCCACAATTTTATTAGTGCCTATTAAATTAGAGCTAATCACACTCACACTTATGCTATCAGGAATGGTTGCGTTGACATATTCTGGGCTCTTTCAGATACAATTTCAAAATTATGTTAAAAAAGATTCGTTATATATTCTGAATATATTCAAAATATATTCATCATATATATTATATATATTAATATAATATATTCATTATATATATTCAAAATATATTCAAAGTATATTCAAAATATATTCATTAAAATTAAGATAAAGTCTTCTTTTATGAAATATATTTTCTGTTATTAAAGCACATAGCTAATGTAACTTAATTCTGTAACAATGTCTTCTCTCTCTCTCTTTTTCTTTTTTTTTTTCCCAGAACCATTAAATTTTGTTTGTTTCTTTTTTTTCTGGAATCACAGCAGCAAATTACAAGTGATGTCTGAAGCAAAAAAAAAGTCCCAGTCCAATGTGTAGACAGAATATCGATAATGTTAGGCATTCTTAGAATAGACACCCACCCCATCCCCCACTTCCCTACCCCTCCCCCAAAAATTCAATAGGTTGAAACACTTAAGGGTACATCCAAATTAGGAAAAAACAAACAAACAAACAAACAAACAACAACAAAAAAAAAAACCCTTACGTTTTAATCTAATGATTCTAGTGGGTTTCTTTGAATCTTCAAAGTTCCTTGCAACAATACAACTGATATTTCCTTAGACCATATATTTCAAATCCCCTGCATATACTTGAAATATATAAACAATACAATATCATAGAAAATCACAGAATCATACAAAATTCCAGGTTAGAAGGGAACTCTGGATATCACTTGAATATTTCTGTTGAAACTAGGCATTAAATTGGGTTACCTGTGGCTCTGTCAAAACAGTTTTGAATATCTCCAGCGAAGGAGATTCAACCACTCCTCTGGGCAAATTATTGCAAGGTTTCATTATTTTTATAGGAAATAATATATTTCTTATATCCAGATGAAAATTACCCTGAAGAAATGTATGTGTTCCCTCTTGGCCTGCTATCATGCATTCTTGTGAAGGAATTATTTCTATCTTCTCTGTAATGACTTTTTATGTACTAGAGGACTATGATTAGAAAAATACACACACATGGTCTTCTCCTCTCCATGTTCGATGAACCTGATTTCTTCAATCTTTTTTCATATATCACATTCTCCAGTCTTGTAGTTATCAGAGTCGTGGCTCTCCACTGGACTCTTTCAATTTTTTCATTTTTTTCCTCACTTTAACTCTGGAAACTGCACACTATTCCAGGTGTGGTTTAATGAGTAACAAACAGAGTAGAATAACTATATTCCTTTATCTACTTTATCCACAGATGAATTACAGGACATGATTTGTCTTCTTTGCAGCACTGGGACACTGCTAACTGATGTTCATTTTCTTGCCCAACACAATCCCCAGAGGCATTTCAGAAAAGCTATATCTCAGCCTGTAATAATAATATTGAATAATCCCTGGGGATTATTCAATCCAGTGTAGTATTCTTTACTTATCTTTGCTAATTTGATGGCAGAGGATGTGCAATCCTGTAAACAAAATGGACCATGTCAAATCAAATGTTTGTTCTTCTTTCTTTGCTTTGCACCTGTCAATAATGTAGATGCATCCAGTAAAGATTGTGGTTGGATTCACTGTGATTTGAATGAGCTACAAACATATAGATTAATACTGAATAATAATCTGGAAATCGTGATTCTTCCTGGACAGTCTTGGATTCACCCTCACAAAATATCTATTTTTTGCACAGGTGGATGATGTTCTGTTGTAACCCAGTAAACATGGCATTACTGGCCACAGTACGTATTAACACAGTTAATACACTGTTAATAACTGTGTTAATACATACTGTGCCCTGGTTTCAGTTAGGATAGAGTTAATTTTCCTCCTATTAGCTGGTAGGGTGTTATGTTTTGGCTTAGGATGAGAAGAGTGCTGGTAACACCCCGATGTTTTAATTGTTGCAGAGCAGTGCTTACATCAAGCCAAGGACTTTTTCAGCTTCTCGCTCTGTCCTGCCAGCAGGCAGGCTAGGGGTGCAGCAGAAGCTGGGAGGAGACAGACCCAGGACAGCTGACCAAACTGGCCAAAGTGGGTATTCCATACCATCTGATGTCATGCTAAATAATATATAGGGGTGGCTAGCTGGGGTGGGGGGGCTGGCTGCTCGATGATAGGCTGGGCATTGGTCAACGGGTGGTGAGCAATTGCATTGTGCATCACTTGTTTTGTACACATTATTAGTAGTAGTACTATTATCATCATTATTGTTATTATTTCTGTTGTTATTATTATTTTCTTGTCTTAATAAACTGTGTTTATCTCAACTCACAGGCTTCACTTTCCCATTTCTCTCCCGCATCCCAGAGAGGGAGGTGGGAGGGTGAACGAACGGCTGTGTGGTGTTTAGCTGCCAGCCGGGTTAGACCACAACAACTCTTCAGGGCCACAGGAGTCAAAATCATCTGTGCTGATCCTAACATGCCTAGAGTTTTATCTTGTTTCACCCTAACAACTCTCTAAGAATCAGGTGAATACTACCTTACTGAATCTAGCTGAATTATATGAAATTACTACATATCTTTTTATGATAATTTTGAAAAAATACTGTAATAAAAGGAGTTTAATAACAAGGCTTTTGTTTGTTTGCTTGTTTTTTGTTTGTTTGTTTGTTTTAATGATCCTAGAATAAAAAATGCCATGTAAAGAAGTACAAGTGTTGGATGGTGGCGTAGGCCTTGAAAGCGTAGGCATAAGAGGTTACATGAGGGTCCAAACAATAAACATCTGAAAATGATCCTGGGCATTAATGGAATGTAGTCTTCTGAGCTGCATAAAACTAGTTTTATGAATAACAAAGTTATCAAATAAAAAATGCCCAATAGATATAAATCATATATATATGTAACATTAAGATATAAAGGGAAATTGCATATGAATGATGAAAGACAAAATCATGATCATTTGTAAAAAGAAACAACAAAACAAACAAAAACAACAACAACAACAAAGTTGCACCAAGTAATTCTCAGAGGCAGCAGGAAAAAACTCCCATTAAAAATGTTATACCATTTTTGGCCAAAAAAATAAAAATCAGTCAACTGCTGACTCACCTCAAAGTCACCCATCCATTTTTCTTCTGGAAGACAAGCCCTGCTGACCTTAGGATTCCAGAGTAACTTCTAAGGCAAACATAAAAACAGATAAAAGGTATAGAAAACTAGGAAGTGTGTATAATGATTTAAACCATATTAGCACTGAAGGAGTGTTTTTTTTCTGTAAAAATTAGGACTGCAAATGTATCATTGTTATACTAAAAATGCTAATACGTAACTGAATTAATAGTGACTTTTTGATTTGTCTATTAAAACTTGAATTAGACTAACTTTAAATTTGAGTTTTACACATAAGGTGTGTTTCTTAGTACACATTAATTGAATAAAGTGCAACACTTAAAAAGGTTGAATATATCTACTCTTAAATCATATTTTTTTCCTATTTTTAATGTTATTTTATTCAAAATCAAACTATGATGTCTGTGGTATATTTTTTCATCTTTTTCAATTAAAACATTAAGCATATTTTAGAAAATAACTTGTTTTTTTTTTTAGTGTAGTAGACAGAATGTAATTCTTTGGGCTAGATCTATAAGGAGAGATTTATTAAACAAATAGTTCCTCTAGGGTTTACCTGAATACACTGACGTCCTTGCATTCACATAATTCCTACCTGGCTGTAGGAGTCAAAGGCCCTGTGGTCATAAAAATAATCATATTGAAATACTCTAGGCATCAATAATTCTATTCCTGGGAAGTTACACACATATAGAAGTATCTAGGATTATAAATGCATGGATACAGAATCTTTAGGAAGAACAGCCCAAGAAGTCAAGGAGGGGGAGTTGTTCTTGATGTGAAGGAGCAACAGCAATCGAGGCTGGGATGGATGATGAGCAAGTTGAGTGTTCATGGGTCAAAATTAGCAAAAAGACCAACCTGAGTGCCATGGTGGTGGGAGTCTGTTACAGACTGTCTGTCCAGAAAGAAGCAGATGAGAACTGGAAGGTTTATGTTAACAGATCCTGATCCTCATGCAAGAAATTGAACCCCCTTGAAACTTGGTGGTACAATAACATAGTAGGACATAATAAATCCAGGAGGTTTTTGGCGTCCATTGATGGCACCTTCCTAACACAGGTAATCAAGAAGACAGTCAGGAGAGACACTCTTCAGGACCTTATAAATAAGGAAGAATTAATTGGAGATGTGAGGACCAGGGGCAACCTTGACTCTAGTGAATGTGAGATGGGGGAGTTCTGGATCCCAAGAGGTAGAATCCAGAAAAAAAAAAAAAAAAAAAAAAAGTAGGATAATGTCTTTGGACTTCAGAAGAGAAAACTAGCCTGTTGAGGGGAAAATCCCATGGTAATCAGTTCTGGAGAGAACAGACATCCAGGAGAACTGGATGACTTTCAAGGATCACCTTCTCCATACTCAGGAATGGTTCATCTTGATGAGAAACAAGTCAAGAAAGGGTGGCAGAAGACCTGCAAGGATAAATAAGAAGCTCCTGGTAAAAATCAAATATCAAAAGGAAGGATAAAAGAAGTAGAAGAAGGGACAGGTGGCATGGGAGCAATACAGAAATACTGAGCCTGCATGGATGTATCTAGGAAAACCAAAGCCCATCTGGAGCTGAAGCTCGCAAAGAACTTATAGAGATCATTTCCGAACATATGAAAGACAAGGAGACAGACTGGTTAGCATGTACTCATGAATGGAATATCACGCTGGACCAACCCAGTAGTTTTTACAGTTAGATGGCTGGCTCAGTAGCTGAGGGAAATTGTTTATGACTTCAGTAAGTCTTTCAAGACTGACTTCCATCATGTCTTCATAGACAAACTAATGAAATAAAGGCTAGATATATGGCTAGTGAGGTCAATGGAAAATCAGATCTTCCAGGCTCAAATAATGTGGAGAGCAGCAAAAAGTGCAGCTGGGGGCCAGTCTCTAGTGTCATACCCCAAGAGTCCAGGCTTGGGCCAATACAGTTTGACATCCCAATTTTCAATATGGGCAAGAAAGAAGATCCTCTCAGTCTCACTTCTGTGCATGGTGAAATTATGGAGATTATGCTGGGAGTTGCTGAAAAACACCTGAAGGACAACACAATCATTCATAACAGCCAACATGAGTTCCAAAGGGGAAGGTCACGTTTACCAAACTTGATTTCATTTTACGAGATCACCCAGGTAGTTGACCACAGGAAGACAGTTGATGTAATCTTTCTGGATTTCAGAAAAGCTTTTAATACTGTACAAAATAAACAGAATAGAGTTAGACAAAAGGATAATAAGATGGGTGAACAATTGGCTGACTGTTTGGGCCCAGATATTTCCTGTAAATGAGGTTATACCAGGATGGCGACCCATCACTAGTGGGGTTCCCCAGGGCTCCATTTTAGGACCAGTCCTCTTCAATGTTTTCATAAAAAATTTGGAGGTGTGACTTGAAGGTTTTTTGAGCAAGTTTGTGGATGATACCAAATTAGGTGGAACTGTTGACTCCATCAAAGGTGGTGAGGTCTTGCAGAGAGACCTAAACAAGTTAGAGAGCTGGGCAATCACCAACAATATGAAGTCTAACAGGAGCAAGTGCTGTATTCTGTACTCATGAAGGGGCAACCCTAGTTATACAAACAGAGGAATGAGAGGCTGGAGAGTAGCCCTGCAAAAAGGGATCTGGGGGTTTTGATCGACAACAAGCTGAACATGAGCCAGCAGTGTGCCTAGAAAGCCAGAAGGGCCAACTATTTCCTGGGGTACATCAGGCACAGCATTGTTAGCTGATCAAGGGAAGTGACTGTCCCACTCTCCTCTGCACTGCTGTGGCTTCACCTTGAGTACTGTGTGCAGTTTTGGACACCACAGTATAAGAAAGATATAAAACTGTTAGAAAATGTCCAAAGGAGGGCTATAAAGACAGTGAAGGCTCTGGAGGGGAAGACGTATGAAGAGTGGCTGAAGTCACTTGGGTTGTTCAGCCCAGAGAAAAGGAGACTGAGGGGAGACCTCATCACAGTCTACAGCTTCCTTATGAGGGGAAGTGGAGGGGCAGGCTCTGATGACTATCTCTGGTGACCAGCGATAGGACCTGAGGAAATAGCTTGAAGCTGCAACAGGGGTGGTTCAGGCTGGATGTGAGGAAAAGGTTCTTCACTGAGAGGGTGGTCGGGCACTGGAACAGGCTCTGCTGGGAAGTGGTCATGACACCAAGCCAGATGGAGCTCAAGAATCATTTGGATAATGCTCTTAGACACATGGTCTGATTTTGGGGGTCCTTTGGGACCTAGGAGTTGGACTCAGTGATCCTGGTGGGTCCCTTCCAACTCAGGATATTCTATGATTCTGTGATTCTATGATCTTGGTTAATGACCTGGGTAATGAGACAGAGAACACCTTCAGCAAATCTCTAGATAGTACAAGACTGGTATAAGTGACTGACACAACAGATGGTCAAGCCAACTTTCTGAGGAAGCTTGACAGGCTGCAGAAATGAGCTGACAAGAACTTCATGAAATTCAACAAAAAGGGGAGCCAAGTCCTGCGCCTAAGGAGGAATAAACCCATACACTAGTACACACTGGGGTGCAGCTGTCTGGAAAGAAGCTTTGTAGAAAAGGAGCTGGTGGTTCTGGTGAACAACAGGCTGACCATGAGTCAACAGTTTGCCCTTGAAGCAAAAACAGCATGATGGTGTACTTCCCCTCCCTCCTTCCCTTCCTCACTTTCCCACTCCTTTCCCACCCCCCATCATATAATCCAGCCTAAGCAGATAGCCATCAAGGGTAGTTATGATGAATGTGTCTGATTATGATTGCTTCAGGGGAGACAGAAGATGAATAAATTAGGGCTAATTTGAGCAATAAACACCTTGCCACCTACCTCACACAATCCCCTCCCAAACCACAGAGCTGGCCAAATCTGGAAAAAAAAAAAAAAAAAAAAAAAAAATCTGTATGCAAACATGACCATAAATTAACCATTTTACACCTCCTGGGCTGCACTAGGCAGAACATTGTCAGCAGGTAAAGTGTCTTTCCCCTCTGCTTAACCCTGGTGAGACGTATCCGGGTGTTGTGTCCAGTGTTGGGCATCCCAGGATAAGAGAGACTTGAACATACTGGACAGAGTCCAGAGAAGGGCCACATTGATGATTAGGGGACTGGGGTATATGAAATAAAGGAAAGACTAGAAGAACCGGCACCTTTCAATCTGGAGAAGAGAAGGAATTTTATCCATATGTGTAAATATTTGATAGGGGGAACTAAAGAAGATGAAACCAGACTCTTCTCATTGGTGCTCAATGACAGCATAAGAGGTAATGGGCAAAACTGAAAATATAGAAAATTCTGTTTAAACATAAGCAAATAGTGTAGGTAATAAGCAAATAAGCAAACTGTGTAGGTAACTGATCAATGGAATAGGTTTGCCCAGAGAGATTGTGGATTCTCCTTTCTTGGAGATATTCAAAATCCAGCTGGGATTATACCCGAGTCCCTTGCGCTTTGGTGGTTGCAGTAGTCAACCTCCAGAGGCTTCCATTCTCAACTGTTCTGTGACTCTTAATGCACAGAGAAAAAAAAAAAAAAAAAAAAAAAAAAAAAAAAAAAAAAAGAGTTCTTCTACTACTTTGGTAATTTGTACTTCGTATTTTTATTACATAAACTCTTACACAGGCAATATCCCTAATATTTTTCTCACTATTTCAAAAATTCAGAACTTTACCAGGGTTATCAGAAGCTTAAGTTTAATTCTGTCTTCTTTTAAGCTTTTAAAACACACTCATTTATACTTCATGACAGTATCCTTGGACAGGATTACGGAATACTCTGATGTGCTGTTTCCTTTAAATCTTTTGCAGACACTTTTTAACTTCCACATGTAATTAAAACCTAGTAAGGATGCTAGCAGCTATAGAATCCTCACAGGAAAATTACATGCAAGATTAAATGGTGTCAATGTACATTTATTATTTTCCTTGTAAGCCCATGTAGGATCAGTTCAGGACGAACTGTATCCCATGGGAGGGACCTCATGTTGGAGCAGTGGAGACAAAGCATTACAGACTGTCCACAACCTCCATTCCCCTGCACTACTCAGGGAGAGGAGGTAGAAGAAGGTGGATGGAGGGAAGGTGTTTATAGTTTGTTTTCTTTGTCACTCACTTCTCTAGCTTGTAAGTAATAGGTAATAAGTTATATTAATCTCCCTGTGTTGAGTCTGTTTTTCCTGTGACAATAATTGTTATGATCTCCCTGTCCTTATCTCAACTCTTAAGCCCTTTTCATCATATTTTCTCCCCCTTTCCCTTCGAGGAGGTAGAGTGAGGTTGTGGTGGACCTCAGCTGCCCAGCTGGGTAAAACCACCACAGGAACTCAAGATCTATAAAAAAACTGTCTCAACTGTGACAACATCCTATTTTCACACTTCTTTCCCTTTAGCATTTTCCAACCAAAATAGTGGATCTTTGAAATAAAATCTAGTTAACAACAGGACAGGAGCAAATGAATTTTGGGGTGATCAGTTGTGAAAATATTGAAGAGATAGAAGGCAAAATAGTTTCAGGGGGACATATTAAGGCTGTCCTTCATTTACTTAGATCACTGTTACTTTGATTTATGTAGTATAATTTGAAACATTCTGAACAATATCTCACAACATTTAGTAAAATAGGTAGAAAAAGAAAATGAAAAAAATAAATAAATAAAAAGAAAATAAAAAAATTAAAATGGGAGAAAAGGAAGACTCTAATTTGATGCAACCCAAACCACAATAAGATAGTATTAAAGTAGAAAAGTATACTTTAAGTTCTATTGTGTAAAATGAAAAAGATGAGTCTCATCCCTGAGGTTGTAATGCTGTGGACAGAAGCCTCATGTTCTTATACTGCATTCTTTCTTCTTATCAAGGTAAAGATTTTTATTTTTAGAAAAAATTGATTTTATCCATATGTTTTATTTCAATATGTGTATATGATATAGTGCTCCTGTAAGTGTTTTACTGATACCATTATTTCATGTCAGATTAAGTGAGATTCAGTTCCAAATTTAAACATCTATATTTTTCTATCTAAACATAGGTGTCCCCATATGACCTGAGAAATACTCATCTTAGAATAGACACCTATATTTGCTCAACCAAATTGCACTCCAGGATCTATTGACTGTCCTGATTAGATCTCCATTGACATAATGGAGACATATAGCTCACATGTGAATAACTAATTTAGCAGACTGGAGATAAAACATTCAAAAAACATGGGATGAATGCCTCCTGTGTGGATGCAAATAGTGTTTTCATCATTTCTCCATTTCTGAGTTTTTAGTAAGACTTTGTACTAGGCATAGAAAACTGTCAAACTGAAACTTACTTTACTGGAAACTTTGTATTTGTGTTTGTTTTAAATTTGATCTCATACTCATACTCTGAATTTAGATAGCAATATCTCCTACTTTTTTGTTTGTTTGTTTGTTTGTTTTGAACTTGGAGATTTGTATCTTTCTAAATACAGCCTGGGAAACATATTTTCTTGATATGGTTGTTTCTTCAGTCCAGTTTATTTTTATTGCACTTCCATTACAGAAGATTCACTATGTTCTTCCCCGGGAAAAAATAAACTTCTACTGTCTACATAACTACCTCTTGCCTGAAAGCAGAAGCAAATGATCTAGCCAGGTTAGGCATGGGGGGAAGGAAGAATCTCTTTTATTTATCCATGAATCAAACTAAACTTTTATATAAAATCATTCTGCATCTTTAATACAAAAGACTGTTTTGCAACAATTCAGCTATGCAAATCTAACAAGAGCCAGTTGGGTGAGAAGTAGGTTGCTATTTGTATTATCAAAGAGGTGGAGAGAAAAAAACCTTTCTTAAAGTAAATGGATTTCAATTTGAGAGTGAGATTAGTTACTGGAAAGTCCTGGGCAGAGTTACAAACAGGAGTGGCAAATGGATATCATCATTAAAAGGCTTCAACATATAATTGCGATACCCAGCCACTCGCCAGGTGATTGGCTCTAAGGCAGTCATGTTCTGCAGCAGAATGGGGGATCGTGGCGGGCAGGTAGTTATCTGCATCAAGACCACTCGAGGCAGCTGAAGGAGCCACCAGGATCTGGCAGCCTTCATGAGGGCGGCTGACAAGGCTTCAGCAGAGCCAGAAGCCCCCCACCACCACCATACAAAGGCAGCCCCTAGGGAGTGCGGTGAACAGGGTGGGCAAACAAAGTGTGGTGCATCAGTCAGGGTGTGGCACAGCACTTGGCATGGCAGCTGGTCCAGCAGTTCATGAAGGGAGAGTGGAGTATCCTTCCCCACTCAGGAGACCAGCTCACCTACCAGCTACCTCCTGGACAGCAAACCCAGCCATGGTCTCGACCAGACAGCAAACGCACACCAAAGTGCTTGCCAAAAATACTGTGGCAACCCAGACTGAGTGCCTGCCCAAAGATGTGGCTGTTTAGGTCTCTGGCTTCAGGGAGTAGCTGAGCCTGTTGCTACCAATGGAGGCTGACAGAGATACTGACTGCATGAGGTACAAGTGGGTGGAAGATCTGATCAGCCTGGTGGCAGAGCTCAAGGAGGAGGTAGAGAGATTAAACTGTCAGAGAGATTAGACTGTCAGGGAGAGTGAGCAGGAGTTAGACCAATGGAGTCACTCCCTGCCATGCCTGAGGGAAAGGCACCAGGGCAACATATCCCAAATAGTTGTGGACCCCCTGCTCTGTTGCTGTAAGGCAGAGGGAGGAAACCTGAGAGATGGAGAGGAATGGAAACAGGTCCCCGGTCTCTTCTTGGTGTCACAGGAGAGCCCCCTCCCTACCTGCCTTGCCTTCCCAGGTGCCCTTACACAATAGGTGTGAGGCCCTGGAGCTTGAAGGACAGGGTGATGAGGATGTGGGGCAAAGTCCACCCAGGAGGCTGTCTAGGGCAAGGAAGTCAATTCCACACCTCAAGACTTCCTCCAACAAGAAGGAAAGAAAGGAATGGTCATAGGCAACTCCCTTCTAAGGGGAACAGAGGGCTCCATACATTGGCTGGACCCTACCCATAGGGAAGTCTGCTGCCTACCTGGGTCCCAGGTCAGGACATTACCGGGAAACTTCCTGACCTTGTTCTCCCCTATTATTATCCCTTAGTGATAATTCAGGCTGGCAGCGATGAAATTGCTTAGAGAAGCCTGAAGGCTATCTAAAGGGACTTCAAGGGATTGGGGATCTGTTATAGACTGCCAAACCAGGATGGAGAGATGGAAGAGGCATTCCATAAGCAGCTGGTGGAAGTCTCTTAATCACCAGCACTTGTCCTCATGGTGGACTTTAACTTCCCAGATAAATGCTGGAAATACAATACAGCCCTGAGGAAGCAGTCTAGAAGGTTCTTGGAGTGCATGGAAGACAGCTTCTGGACTCAGCTGCTTAGTGAGCCTATCAGAGGGGATGCCCCACTAGACGTTGTTCATGAACTGAGAAGGACTGGTGGGAGATGTAGTAGTAGTGAGTTGTCTTGGGCAAAGTGACCATGACATGGTAGAGTTCTCTATTCTTGGTGAAGTCAGAAGGGGGGTCAGTGAAACTGCTAAATTGGATTTCCAGAGGGCAGACTTTGAATTGTTCAGGACATTGGTAGGGAGGGTCCCTTGGGAGTGACTCCTGAAGGAAGAGGGATCCAGGAAGGTTGGACGCTCCACAAGAAGGAAGTCTTAGAGACACAGGAGCAGGCTGTCCCCGTGTGCCGTAAGATGGGGAAGAAGACTGGCATGGCTGAACAGAGAACTTTTGCTAAGTGTCCAAGAGAAACAGAGAGTTTATGTCTGGTGGAAAAAGGGACAGGCAACTCAGGGAGAGTACAAGGAAGTTGACAGCATATGCAGAGAAGAAAACGGCAAGGCCAAAGCCTACTATGAGCTCAAACTGGACACTACGGTGAAGGATGACAAAAAATGTTTTTATAAATATGTTAACGCCAAGAGAAGGGCCAAAGAGAAACTCAATTCTTTACTGGACACAGAAGGGAACATCAGTACTGAGGGTAAGGAAAAGGCTGAGGTTCTTAATGCCTTCTTTAGTAGATGTCTTTGTCCTTCTTTACTAGTATTCTTTGTTAGCCAGACCACTTATCCTCAGGGTACTCAGCCTCCCGACCTGAAAGGCAGGCATATGGAGCAGAACTCCCCATCCCCCACAGTTTAGGTGGAAACAGTTAGAGACCTGTTGCTCCACCTGGACTGCCACAAGTCCATGGGGCCAGATGGTGCTTAGGGAGTTGTCGGACATGATTGCTAGGCCACTTTCCATCATCTGTCAGCAGTCATGGTAATCCAGAGAGGTCCCAGATGACTGGAGACTTGCTAATGTGACACCAATCTATAAGAAGGGTCATAAGGAGGACCCGGGGAACTACAGGCCTGACCTCAGTGTCAGGAAAGGTGATGGAGCAGGTCACCTTTAATGCAATCACATAAAATATGTGAGACAAATAGGGGATCAGGCCCAGTCAGCATGGGTTCATGAAAGGCAAGTCCTGCCTGACGAACCACATCTACATCTATGACCAGGTGACCCGCCTGGTGCATGAGCAAAAGGCTGTTGATGTAGTCTACTTAGACTTCAGTACGGCATTTGACATGGTCTTCCACAGTGTTCTTCTGGAGAAGCTGGCAGCCCATGGCTTGGACAGGTACACTCTTTGCTCACTTAAAAACTAGGTGGATGGCCGGGCCCAGAGAGTAGTAGTGAATGGAGAGCTGGTGACTGGTCACCAGTGGTGTTCCCCAGGGGTTAGTGTTCATAGAATCATAGAATCATTAAGGCTGAAAAGACCTTCAAGATCATCTCGTCCAACCATCACCCTCCTACCAATGTCACCCACTGAACCATGTCCCTAAGCACCAGGTCCAACCCTTCCTTAAACATCCCCAAAAGGACCATGTGAGCCAGGCAGGAGTCGAACCTACAATCTTCTGATCCGTAGTCAGATGCGTTATCCATTGCGCCACTGGCCCTGACGTTGGGGCCTATCCTTTTTAATATATTTATTGTTGATTTGGATGAGTGAACTGATTTTCAGTCAATTCCTCCTCAGTAAGTTTGCAGATGACACCAAGTTGGGGGGGAAATGTCAATCTGCAGGAGCATAGGATGGCGCTGCAGAAGGACCTGGACAGGATGGGACGATGGACAGAGGCCAATGGGATGAGGTTCAACATTGATAAGTGCCAGGTCCCGTGTTTTGGTCACAACAACCCCATGCAACACTAAAGGCTTAGGGGAGAGTGGCTAGAAAGCTGTGCAGAAGAAAAGGACCTGGGGGAACTGATTGATGCTCACCTGATCATGATCCAGGAGTGTGCCCAGGTGTTCAAGCAGGCCAGTGGCATCCCAGCTTCTATCAGGAATAGTGTAGCCAGAAAAAACAGGTACATGATTGTCCCCTGTACTTTGTTCTGGTGAGCCTGCACCTAAAGTATGTGTTCAGTTTTGGGCCCTTCAGTACGAGAAGTACGCTGAGGCCATGGAGCGTGTCCAGAGAAGGGCAATGAAGCTGGTAAAGGGTCCGGAATACAAGTCCTTAGTGGAACAGAAGAGAGACCTAGGGTTGTTTAGTCTGGAGAAGAGGAGGCTCAAGGGAGACCTTATTGCTCTCTACAACTAACTGAAAGGAAGTTGTGGGGAGCTGGGGGTTATCCTCTTCTCACAGATAACTAGCAATAAGACTAGAGGAATGGCCTCAAGTTGTGCCAGGGGAGGTTTAGGTTGGAAATTAGGAGATATTTCTTCTCATGATGCTTGGACCAGATGATCTTGGAGGTCATCTTTCCAACCTTAATGATTCTATGATTCTATGATACTAATGCATTCTGCTAAAAAGATTCAGTAACAACCTTTACATTGAGTCAAAGTTTCTGATTCTAGCATCTGTGCATGGTTACTTATAAAATTTTGAGTTCTTGCTATTTTCCTATTAGGCACTTCATAATTCATGCATTTTAAATTTATTGTTAAGCTGCAATTCTTATGGACTTATGTGCTTTGTGAATGCCTCCCTACTGAATAATAAGAGGCAAATGGATGTAAGTGTATTTTATTTTCTCACTGACTACATTTTTGAAGCAAGCTGCCTCTGGACTCTCATCCATTTGTGCATAAACTACTCAGTCAGATTAAACTTTTGGATTATACATACCACTGGATCTCAAGGCTTTCTTATGTTTTCACGTACCAAACACATTCAAATAGATACATCTGAGACAAACAAATTTAAAAAAAAATGTGGAAAAAAAAAAAAAAGTGAGTCATTCACTTTACTCTGTCGACAGCACTGGAAATCAGCATTAGTATTAAAAGTCAATAATGCTAGGAGTCATCAAGATGTGTGAAGATATTTCCTTATTTCAAATAATACATTACCTTTAGAGTGTTCCATTCAAAAGGAAGGAGAATACTTATGTGGGCTTCTCCAGAATCACATAATAATAAGACAAAACATGATAAACTTCATTTTGTTCATGAAATAACTTATACTTCTGAGTTATCTATCACAGCAGATGACAGAAAGAGTAAGAGGTCTTTCCCATTTAAACATACTCATTTAATTAGTACACAAGAAAATATGCATGAACAAAATCTGAACAGAAAATCAAAGGTTCCATGACCAGCTTTGAAACATGTACGTGTCTTATTATGCAAACATTCTTATTGCACCAGATCTTCTGTGTCTGTACAAACATGAAAATTATTAGACCAGATGAAAGAGAACATTGTCACTTCATTTTCTTTCCTATATTAATACAACTTAAATGATAAAGAAAAAAAAAATAATAAATAATAATAATAATAATAAAAAAGTGAAATTACAGTTCAAGTTTTAACCAAAGAGAATATATGTCTTTGAATAGGTTGTAAATAATTTTGGAAATCACAATAGTTCAAAGGGAATAGGAGAAAAAAATGCACTGAATTTAATATTTTTTTAGGAAGATTCTGAAAAATGTTAGATTGTCACTTCTGGCACATTTGGAGTAAGGTTTTATCATTTCATTTTACTACCATGTATAATATATTTTATTCTTCTTTTTAATTAATGCTGTTCGTTAAAATAGCACAAATTTTTAGATAGTGGATAGAAGTCCATATGTTCAAGAGACCAAAAATACTTGCTGTTTAAAGCCTGACTTCTTGAGTTTGGAGATAAAGATGTAACTCTTACACATAGCAGTCAGAAAACTCCCTGTCACATTTCCATAGATTCCTTTCCTTTCATTTCAATTTACAATAACAGTTTGCTCTGAGAACTTGCTAAAAATTTTAATTTCATTTCAAACTAGGTTTAAAACTATTTAGAATTCAGTCTGATCAAAATAATTAAATTATTTGTTTATGACATCTAATAAAGGGAATTATGTGTCCTCTGTTTTCCACAGGAAATATCTATCATGCTTTGAAAACCAACAAACAAAAAATGTTATTAAACAGAAAGATTATATAAAGTCTTCAGAATGGAACATTTCTAAATTGTTCCAAGTTGTAGATTTTGTTTCCCAAATGCTCATTTTCCTCTCCGGGCTGACTCTCCTATCTGCACAATTTTTTCCATTATGTACTATTGCCAGGGGCTTGCAGTGATGTAAGATTTCTATGGTAAACACTGGAACTGTCTGGTGAATTATTTCTAAGTTGTTTTTTGTTTGTTTGCTTGTTTGTTTGTTTTTAAGTAGATTTTTCATTTTATTTTCCTCACTGAAAGTTATATATATATTTTCATTTGTTTGTTTTAGAAAAAGTGTATCTGTCTGCTTCTGATATACACATAAACCATATGTTTCTCATAAAAAAAGTATCAACAACAGAACATGAGATTCAACTGCTGCAGTCAATTCATTCCATCTGGAAAAGAGTAGAATTTCTTTTGCTTTCTTCAAAGCATCAGGTGCCAGAAGTTGATTTTACTCAACTTTTTTAAGACGATACTCACAGTTTCCATTTGTCCTGGGTCATAACAATCAGGCTGATTCTCTAACCTGAGTCTGATCCAGACCTTCCAAGGACAGTTACAGAACACAAAGGGACTTGAGCTAAACCAGAGAGTTGAGGCACAAGTATGAGGGAAGCAGAAAAAGAAAACCAGGCTAGCTCTCAGATGTATTAGTTAATTAAGGAAGTGATAAGATTTCACTGAACCCCTGCATTTTTGCAGCCAAAGCAACCTAAGACTCCAACAGAGGAATCCACTAGGACAGGCAGAAGGGAAGAGTTTTGCTGCTCTCTGGTCTCATTGCATTCACTCTATTGTCATTAGTGCCCCAGTAAGTCCTCTCAGCAGTGTTCCTACTAAGGATCACTTCACTAAGATGGGATCTCTACTAGTTCTTCTTCATACGGATGCAAAGAACAGTGATCTATAATTCACCAGTTTCCCTTTTGTCACCTACAGTTTTTTGATTCCTTAGGGAGCCTGCCATGGTACTGAGGATACCAATTACTTCAAATTCAGTGTAGGTCTGTTATGTCTGCAGGTGTTATCCTGGATGAACACTGCTAACAGCAGTGAAATGTTTGCAAGAGTATTGTTACAATACTTTTTGTATTAGGATTTGGCTCACGTTTATCTCTTCAGAAATAAACTCAGGTGAACTAAAGAAAAATATGAATTAAAAAAAAAAAATCAATATGGGAAATATGGAAGACCTTTCCCTTTCTAAAGGTTCATAGGAAAAAACTGAGAGATGAAATCAAATAAGTTCTTATCAGCAGTCACCAAGGAAAGGAAGAGAATGCTTCAGATATGGAAACAATATGTTTCTAACAAAAATAAATTTCCTTACAAAGTGACTAAAATAGAGAATCTAAGTGACTTCAAGATAATTTAGTTTGTTTATGTGTAGCATGTGAACAAATAGAAGAATATGATTGCCTTATAATTGAAGAAGACAAGTGTGGTGAGACAGGCTTTTTAATCTTTTAATCTTTTCTCTTTTAAATATACTGAAATATATAGTGAAATTATGAAACTAATAAGGTAGGTTATCCAAATGACTCACCACTTTGCATCATTTTTCTTTGCATTGTAAGACTGAAAATTTGGTGGAATTTATTGATATATTTAATATGATTAATGCATATAAATTTATTATCAAAGTCCTTATGGATTCATTAAAAAAAAAAATTCAACATAGAATTGCTCAGTGCTTAACATCAGCACATCATGCCAGTACTGGCAGTAGGAGATATGAAGCTTCTGATAAACTCCTCTACAGTCGTACTTTTATCAAGTGAACACAATTTACCTGCAGTGCTAAAATTGTTAGATTATTTACTTAGTATATTTTGATGATCAAAATTGCTTGCAGTTTTTGTTGCCTATATACAGAGTTAAAACCTGTTTAAACCTGTTTAAACCAAAATTTAAACCTGAAAAACTAAACACTATATTTCTGATCTAAAATTTTTTTACTGTCTTTGTGGGTTCCTCTATACTGAATTTATGCATGTGTCTCCTTGTTCATTTATTTTTTTAATGAATTAAATTCAATTCTGAGTGAAGGCATTCAAAGATTCTAGATTAGAAAATATGCTTCATTAGATTTTGAAATGGAACAATTGAGTAAATGAATAAGATAGATTTTGATTCAGTATTAATCGTGATCATATGTACAAGATGTACAACAAGAAATGTACAACAACAATGTAGGTGCTAAGGACCTTTGTTTTTTTTTTTTTTCCTATTTGTTTATGCTAGAATTATGCAGTGCCAGCAAGAGTTTGGGGATCTTAAAAATATTCAATGATTATATAACATGTTAGTGCTGTGTTGTAGCAAATGATTAAAGTCCTGAATATGTCATAATAAAATATGTCATAAAGTCCTCAATAATGTCATTCAAGATCCACCAGAGAGAAAAGACCATAATTAGTTAAATTAAATGAAAAAATATGATATAGAAATTACTAGCCATCTTCTTCTCTATTCTCTTTCATCTCCAAATACATAATTCCACATACCTTATTTCATTTAGATGGGACTAAATAGCATGTTCCTACACCCTTCACAACATTCCCTGTATCATCACAGCCATACTACATAGTGGATGTAGTATTCATTATATTCAGCTATATCCAGTTTGGAAACAAATAAATGAATAGACACAAGCGATTAACAAAAGGTCAGAAAATATGTGAATGACAAATAGGGCTTTGAAATTCGGTCTCCCAAGTGCTATATGTTTATTAGTTGAAACTGTATACATAGAAAGTAAAACTTTCATCCTGTTGTCTAATTCAATGGTACACTCAGAAATTATACCAAACATTATTTTGCTTATTTGCATATGAACTAAATGCACCAAGGCTAGTATTTTAAGTTTAAAGGAAAAACTATTTATGTCATTCATTTAAAAATATTTTTAATATTTTGTTCTATTAATGATTGAAGAGGTTTTTTTAGGTTACTTGAGGAATTAGTAAAGATTCTTGAAATCTCTGTGGTTCAAGAAAGACATGCAAACATTTTTGCTTGGAACTGGCAAATAAGTATTGCAACTACAGTACAAAAAAAATAAAAAATATTTATATAGAGAGAGAAGAAATAAAAAGAAATCCTACCATATGGGAAAAAAATGTAAAATGAAGAAAAATAAACTGTTTAAATTATGAAATAGCCAATAAACCTAACAAAAAGAGGAAAAATCATCAACAGATAGAACTGAGGATGTGAATATTTTGTTGTGGACTCCATTTGGTGGAATTTGCCATCATGAAAATCAATATAGGATACAGACCAAGTCTTTTTCAGTTGCATTTAACATTGAAAAACCATTGAAAAGAAGATGTGAAAACACAAACTGGAAACAAAACCACTGGCCAAACACCAAATAACCTGTCATAGTACCATCATCAAAAAATATAACAACCTTACAGATAAAAAGAAAAGAAACATGTTAATAGATACAAATGTGGGATAAGGCAATCTGAAGATGTTATTAACAATTAGACACTGTATTACGTAGAAAGTCAGTACACCACTCTGGAAGTAAGAGTCAAAGGCAAAATGGCACATTTCTAAAATCACAGAATCATAGAATATCTTGGGTTGGAATGGACTTTAATGATTGTCCAATTTCTCCCATGCCATGGGCAGAGGTTAACACTCACTAGATCAGGTTGCAACCTGTTCCAGTGCTTCAGTGAGTGAAGAATTTCCTTCTAATCTCTAATCTAAATCTCCCCTCTTTTAGTTTAAATTCATTTCTCCTTGTTATCTGAGAAAAATATCTCATTATCTCAGATACGTCCTTATTATCTGAGAAAAATAAATAAATAAATAAAATGTATCCTTCTTTTGTATAAGCCCGTTTAAGTATTGAAAAGCTGCAATGAGGTCTCCCTGGAGCCTTCAGCCTTCTCTACTCCAGGATGAACATCCCCAACTCTCTCACAGCCTTTCTTCATAGCAGGGGTACTCCAGCCCTCTGATCAATTTTGTGGCCCTCCCCCAGACCTGCTCTAACAGGTCAACATCCTTCTTGTTCTGGGGACCCCAGACCTGGACACAGTACTCCAAGTGGGGCCTCATGAGTACAGAGTAGAGGTGCACAATCACCTCCAGTGACCTGCTGGCCACTCCTCTTTAAATGCAGGCCAGGATGCACTTGGCTTTCTAGGCTGGAAGCATGCACTGCTGGCTCATGTCAAGCTTTTCATCCACCAGAAACCCCAAGTCTGAAGGGCTGCCTTCAATGAGTTCTTCTCCCAGTGGGATTGCCCCAACCCAGGTTCAGTACCTTGTACTTAGGCTTTTTGAACTTCATTAAGTTCACTTGGGCCCACCTCTCAAGCTTGTCCAGGTCCCTTTGGATGGCTTCCCTTCCTTCTGCAGTATCAACTGCACCACTGAGCTTAGTGTCATCTGCAAACTTGCTGAAGGCGCACTATATCCTTATGTCTATATAATTGATAAAGATATTAAACAGTATCGGTCCAAGGACAGACCCCTGAGGGACAGCACTTATCAATGCCCTCCACCTGGACATAGAGCCATTGACCATCACTGTCTAGTTGCGGCCTTCAAGACAATTCCTTATCCACTGGATGGCCCACCCTTCAAATCCACATCTCCCTAATTTTGATATCAGGATGTCATGTGGAACTGTGTCAAAGGCCTTGCAAAATTCTAGGTAGATAACATTGGTTGCTCTTTCCTTGTCAACTGTTGCAGTCAGTCCATCACAGAAGACCATGAGATTGGTCAGGCATGATTTGCGCTTGGTGAAGCCATGTTGGTTGTCTCAGATCACCTCCTTATCTTGCACGTGCCTTGACATTGCTTCCAAAAGGATCTGTTCCATGACCTTTCCAAATGAAAAAGAGAAAGTTTTTATGTGTTACACATACAATATTGCTTATAAATAACAATTGCTGCAATACACAGTCATATCAACAAGGCTCAGTCCAGTTCACATCACTTTCTTCTCTCCTTTTTGTCCCCTTAAAGCTTATAATTAATCAAAATCCAAGTTTTGAATGCTAGGCCATTTTAGATAAGGCATAGTTAAACTCAGATATACAGGCAGACACCCTAATCAATGTTCTAACTGTTGTATATTGTGGTCTTTGTAGATGAGAAAAGATGGTATATGAGAGCCATCTATCTGGCACTCAGCATGGAAGCTGAACAAGAAAAAAATGACTAAAAAGTAACCACAGAGTAAGTGACCCCCCCAAAAGAAGCATTACTGAAAATATAATCTTGTGAAGCCGTAAAACCATTATTTATCCCGTTCCTAGCAAAACTCCCTGGCTATGTATTTTTTTTTATAGTTTTGCCTTAGCATGATGTTGAACTTCTTTTTTGATTTTGATATACCTGAACTTTTAGAGACTTCACAGCTGCTATATTTTAGTCATGTTCCTTAGGGTGCTGATTTGCTTACTGAAGTAATTACTTCTTTCTTCATCCATAAAAGAAATAGGCTTTTAAGCTGCTCGGATCTATACCTTTTTTAAATGCCTCAACAAGACATAATAAATCACTTAGCAGTCATTTAAGATCTGCTTAACAGTGTAAACTGTATTAACCATATTGCTTGTAACATTCCCTACAGTTTTTGCAGTGGAAAATCCACTAACCTTGCATATTCAGAAGTGATTGTGCAGGCATGACAGTAGCATAGCAGTGGGGAGTATGTTAAGCAAATAAGGGGAAGGTCCTACTGTCCCAAAATAAGGAGGATAGCTAAGAAAAACAGGATGAGCAGTATGAGATCAGTAAAAACAAAAATCATGGGACCTCTAGTCATAATAGAAGAAGGAAAGATTAAAAAAAAAAAAAAAAAAAAAAAAAAGGGAGAAAATAATGTTTGGTCAAATAAAATTGTACATATATGGTATAAAAAGGTGTCGAGTAGGTTGTGAACCTGTAATACTCTGCCAAAGAGGAAACGGGAGAAATCAGGTGTCGGGTAGTAGGGAATATAAGATTATGATAAATTTTTTCTGCGTGTTCCTGCTTGCGGAACACACGCCATTGCAATCGCGAATAAAATAGCTTCACAGAATACCCTTTCTGAAAAAAAAAAATATTGAGATATTTTGAGATATTGAGATATTGGGCATTTATTGAGATATACTCCACAGGTTGTATTCTATCTCAATTTTCCATTCCCTGATGTTTGTCTTTTCTGTATGTAAGATAATTTTATAGAAAGTGAAGGAGAGTGATGATAAAAATGCAGGCAAATATAACAACCAGTATGGTTTCTTATTGTAATAGTATCTTACTAGAGTTATTTTGTGGCCACTAATACCCCTATTTCACCTTCCCTGATTTAGTCTTTCAAGCCTTTTCAAACATTTGCTGCTTGATTGCACAACTAAAAATAAATAAATAAATAATAAAATAAATGCTGATTTTGCTTTTTCTTATGAAGGCAAACATGACAAAACTAACTGACGAGAATTTCTCAGAAAGATGTCATTTCTGACTTTCAAGTCATACAGTAGGATACACATAAGACAATTTAACTTTATTTATAATAAGGCAGAACATGAATGCAGAGCCAAAATCAGAGGTTAGTTTGGTTCTGTAAATGTTTGATTTCAGAGTTTCAAAAGCTAAGTCCCAACAGCTGATGAATACTAATTTCTTCATCGGAAGTAGTAAACTCAGACTAAATCTTGTTTATAATTTTAGACTTAGAAAGTCATTGAGAAAGGTTTTCAATGCATTAAAAATTGAAAATAACAGAATAATCACTGAAAATTTCTAGTCAAATAAATGATCAATATTTTATTTTTCTTGTTTGAAAAGACTGTGTTGCACTCAAACTGCCATTAAGTGCATGAAAATAACACACTTTATGTGAGAAGCCAGGAATATATTCTTAATGCAATTATAATATCTAATCAGAATACGAAAGTTATGAACAGTTATAAATATACAACAGGGCATCACCACAAGTCATCAGGATCCCAAACTGTCTGCCAGCACTTTGATTCTCTCTGTGGGGCTCTCCTAGGTTGGTTTATGTGTCCTTTTGTTCAGTGTTTTTGTTTTTTCTATCCTCTTTATTAACTTTAAAATTGATTTTACTTTGAATACTACCAAGTGTGGTTTGTGATTTATGTTTGCTGACTATGACTTTTTAGCTCTGTAACCCAGTAACACACCGCAGACATATAATGACTTTGCAGATTCTCAGGTCTGGAGTTTACAAGGTTTACTTCATCTCAACTTGCTTCAGACTGCCTGAAAATTTGCTTTTGTTTTATTGTCTGTAACAGCCACTTTTATAGTGACTGCTGTTACATTTATTCAATCTGACTCTCAGTTTTACTTTTGCTTATACTTGTATAGTGTACCTGTGGTTACAAGCAGAAGTACAAACATGGGAGACAGGGCACATGAACCAGGCTTCAGGGCTATAAATAACTCAGAAATGCAGACATGAGAGCTGGACAAAGCAGGTTTTAGCATTAGTATCTAGAGAGAACAAAAAATATAATCAGTACACATAAAATGCACCATATGCATAACATGGTTGCAGGCCAATGAAGAAAGATCAAATTGCAAAATGAGTTTAGCAAAGACATAAAAATAGTACTAGGTAAATCTTGAAGAGAGGAAAAGAAAGAAAACATCATCATTACCATCACACTCCTTATTATGTATTTACTATTATCTATTTACTATTCTGTAGACTTGCCATACCCCACTCCAGACTATTTACCAGAACATTTACCTCAGATCAGAGGAGCAGGGAAAAGATGCAACTCCAGAAAAAGGGTAGGTACTAGGACATGTGTACAACAATTTAAACTGTATTATAATTGATTTTTAACTGTATGATGTAATGATTTAATGTGAAATAATGAAAATTCTTTGATTCAATTGTTAAGATTTTCAATGTATTAATAATATATATTTTTGGTTGCATATATGAGCTGTACCAATAATAATCTTAAATACTAGGAAATAGTTTCTGGTATCATTCTGTGTCCACTTGCCCGTATGAATTTTTATTTAGAATATTTAATTACACATTATCACTATAAACTAAAATGTAATTAAAAAAAAAAAAAAGTTACCTGATTGTTACACTTCTGCTAACAACAGCTAAAATGAGATAAAATAGCCAAGACCAAAACAAGCACAAAGAAATTCTGAGTCTGCAGACCTGGGGCCCTCTAATAGTAACAGCAATTACTATATTTAAAATTACAATATTTATTGAGGTATAGAAGATGGTTGGATAAAGTATAAAGGTGCAGAAGAAGAGATGTAAGTAATTGATAAGGGGAAGAGATAAAAGTAATTGATAAGGGGAAGAGAATAGAAGGGATGAAAAGTGTGAGGGATAGGTGCACTGCCAGGCTTAGATGAAGAAAGAGTTGAAGAGGTATGGAAATAGCTGATACAAGTAGACTGCTTTTAGTGTACTAGAATCTGCTGTTATCTCAAAATACTATTAAAAATACAGCATAGAAAAGGGCACTCTTTTCCATTCTGATCTTGCAGTCTTCAAGTGAAGGTGTCATCAAATTGCTATCTTCATGTCTATCTTCATGGTAAAATCTACCTAAATGAATGCCAGATTTCCTGCACTTTTACAATGTAGCTCAAAATACAAGTGAACTCATAACTATAAGTGTGGGATCTGAGCCTTTCTTTTCCATTCTGCTACTGAGACATACAGTTCTCTGTAATGATAAATCATTTCATATCTACATGGAAGAATTTAACAACCTTTTCTAACTTAATTAAAAAAAAAACAATAAAAAGATCCAACTGCAGATCCAAATATTGAAACTGTTGAAGCACCAGAAGAGAAAGTTAATGAAGACAAAATACCACTAAAAGTATTCAAGGTGTTACCACTGAATATTAAAAGTTGAGGCCTAAATTCATTCAGATTTATGTCAGCTTTATATCAGTTGAGGGTCTGATCATGATCTCTAAAACATCATGGGGCCTACCTATATTCTACCTATATTCTGCCTATATTCTATATATCTACCAAATTCTGCCTACCTATATAGATAGATCAGAACACAGAAAAAGTCTTATGGTTCCAGCAGGATTATTTTGATCTCCTTAGTGAAGCAGCCATATTCCATCCACAGCTTATCATCAAGACCTTTCAGAGAAGTTATGCCTACTTTTCTCCACTGACACTTTTCTCCACCTTCATTTCTAAACAATGAATCAACGAACAGGACCAGGCTACAGAAAAGAGGAGTCACAGCAAAAATCTTGTCAGGAATAGATACCAAATACGTTTCTGAGTAGACAGGACTGGTGGAACAAATAGAAAGTTCTTTCACAAAGCAATCTAGCATTTAAAGAAAAAGAACACTTCAGGGGTGGTGCCCCGCTAGACCTTCTCTTCACAAACAGAGAAGGACTGGTGGGAGATGTGGTGGTCGGAAGCTGTCTTGGGCAGAGTGACCACGAAATGTTAGAGTTCTCTATTCTTGGAGAGGCCAGGAAGGGGACAAGTACAACCATTGTATTGGACTTCTGGAGGGCTGACTTTGAGCTGCTCAGGACACTGGTTGGTAGAGTCCCTTGGAAGGCAGTTCTGAAGGGCAGAGGAGTACTGGAAGGCTGGGTACTCTTCAAGAAGGAAATCTTAATGGCACAGGAGTGGTCTGTCCCCACATGCCCAATGACGAGCCAGCGTGGAAGAAGATTGGCCTGGCTCAACAGAGAAATGCATCTTGAGCTTAGTAGAAAAAAGAGGGTTTATAATCTTTGGAAAAAAGGGTGGACCACTGCAGAGGACTATAAGGATGTTGCGAGGATGTGTAAGGACAAAATTAGAAAGGCCAAAGCTCATCTGGAGCTCAATCTGGCTACTGCCGTTAAAGATAACAAAAAATCTTTTTACAAATACATCAGCGCAAAAGGGAGGACTAAGGAGAATCTCCATCCTTTACTAGATGCAGGGGAAAACCTAGTTACAAAAGATGAGGAAAAGGCTGAGGTGCTTAATGCCTTCTTTGCCTCAGTCTTTAGCGGCAATACCGGTTGTTCTCTGGATAACCAGTACCCTGAACTGGTGGAAGGGGATGGGGAGCAGAATGTGGCCCTCACTATCCGCAAAGAAATGGTTGGCGACCTGCTACGGCACTTGGATGTGCACAAGTCGATGGGGCTGGATGGGATCCACCCGAGGATACTGAGGGAACTGGCAGAGGAGCTGGCCAAGATGCTTACCATCATTTATCAACAGTCCTGGCTATCGGGGGAGGTCCCAGTTGACTGGTGGCTGGTAAACATGATGCTCATCTACAAGAAGGGCCAGAGGGCAGACCCAGGGAACTATAGGCCTTTCAGTTTGACCTCAGTGCCAGGGAAGCTCATAGAGCAGATTATCTTGAGTGTCATCACGCGACACTTACAGGGCAAGCAGGCGATCAGGCCCAGTCAGCATGGGTTTATGAAACGCAGGTCCTGCATGACGAACATGATCTCCTTCTATAACAAAGTGACGTGCTGGGTGGATGAGGGAAAGGCTGTGGATGGGGCCTACCTTGACTTCAGTAAGGCTTTTGACACTGTTTCCCACAGCATTCTCCTCAACAAACTGGCTGCTCGTGGCTTGGACTGGCGTACGCTTCATTGGGTTAGAAATTGGCTGGATAGCCGGGCCCAAAGAGTCATGGTAAATGGAGTCAAGTCCAGTTGGAGGCCGGTCACTAGTGGCGTTCCCCAGGGCTCGATGCTGGGGCTGGTCCTCTTTAATATCTTCATCGATGATCTGGATGAAGGCATTGAGTGCACCCTCAGTAAGTTCACAGATGACACCAAGTTAGGTGTGTGTGTCGATCTGCTCAAGGGTACGAAGGCTCTGCAGGAAGATCTGGATAGGCTGCACTGATGGGCTGAGGTCAACTGCATGAAGTTCAACAAGGCCAAGTGCCGGGTCCTGCACCTGGGGCATAATAACCCCAAGCAGAGCTACAGGCTGGGAGATGAGTGGTTGGAAAGCTGCCAGGCAGAGAAGGACCTGGGAGTGATGGTGGATAGTCAGCTTAATATGAGCCAGCAGTGTGCTCAGGTGGCCAAGAAGGCCAACAGCATCCTGGCTTGCATACGAAACAGTGTGGCCAGCAGGTCTACTACAGGGGGAGATTGTCCGCCTGTACTCAGCTCTGGTGAGGCTGTACCTCAAGTACTGTGTTCAGTTTTGGGCCCCTCGCTACAAGAAGGACATCGAGGTGCTTGAGCGGGTGCAGAGAAGGGCGACGAAGCTGGTGAGGGGCCTGGAGAACAAGTCCTACGAGGAGCGGCTGAGGGAGCTGGGCTTGTTCAGCCTGGAGAAGAGGAGGCTCAGGGGTGACCTTATCGCTCTTTTTAGGTACCTCAAGGGAGGCTGTAGCGAGGTGGGGGTTGGCCTGTTCTCCCACGTGCCTGGTGACAGGACGAGGGGGAATGGGTTTAAGTTGAGCCAGGGGAGTTTTAGGTTAGATGTTAGGAAGAACTTCTTCACTGAAAGGGTTGTGAGGCACTGGAACAGGCTGCCCAGGGAAGTGGTGGAGTCACCATCCCTGGAAGTCTTCAAAAGACGTTTAGATGTAGAGCTTAGGGATATGGTTTAGTGGAGGGCTGTTAGCGTTAGGTTGGAGGTTGGACTCGATTACCTTGAGGTCTCTTCCAACCTAGGAAATTCTGTGATTCTGTGATTCTGTGATTCTGTGATTCTGTGAAATATCTAATATTATTATCCATATGAACCACATCATGCTTTTCACAAAAACAAACAAACAAATAAATAAATATATAAATAGATGCTGTAACTGATTAAATAAGGGTCAGCACTCAGCAGCTTGTTCATCTGTACCATAATTTTAAAAAGTACTTATTCCCATCAGAATTATATATCTGCCACATTTCATGAAAGTGCTACTACCCATGTAGAGCCAAGCTATAAATGCACAAGTAGAGAATATTTCCTATTCATAGAAGTGTATGGGCACAAAATCAAAAGCAATCAGTTTATGTCAGCTCTACAAGTTACTGTTCATCAGGTTACTTACAAAGGACCGTATGTGTACACTTAACTCACCCTAACTTTTGAGGTAAAATGCATTACCTTAAACTAATTTTATGAGGATGTAAATTTTAACTGACCTTATGGCAAGGTTAAGAAGATATAGTCCGTTGTAGTGATAAGGCAGGTGAATGGTATCTTGTTAGAAGGTGGTAATTCAGCCCAGATTGATTAAAAAAAAATAAATAAAAAAAGCTCTTCTCTTACACTATAAAGTTTGACTTTTGTTAAAGGTAATTCTTATTGATCTCAGTGATTGAATATGATAAGTAATATCTTTCAAAAAATGGATCTTATTCAAGAAATAAGAAAGTGGAAGCTTTAACACTTGCTAACTTCATTGATTTAATTGCATCCTTCCTTTATCAAAATGTGTCTGTTATTTAAAACTTCAGTTGACTTTATAACTTCAAGCAATTATTCTTTTTAAACATTTCTCTATCAGATTTAAAATCCCAAAAATTCACTGGAATTTTGTTCCCATTAAAATACTTATACATCATTTTTAGTGTTTGAAGACTAAATTGTAATATATGTAGTTTCTACAATTGTATCAGACTTAAAAAAGGAAATCTCTATTAGAAATATTTTTATTTTATCCTTCAAATATTGAGTTGCACATCTTCAGCTCTATTTCACCATTATTTTTGATATGTTACTAAATATGGGCTATGAACTTCAACTTACTTCAAAAGTAAAGAAAATTGAAGATAATAAGAATGCACATAGCAGATACAAATTTGGTTCTAATTATTACCAAATTATATCTGAGCACAAAGAAATGCCTGCCTGAGGACTGTAAACAAAGAAAAACTGTTATTCCCCACTAAAGCCTACTCTTCTAGCTACAGCTACAAGTTTTATTAATCCATGCTTAATCTCCCACCTTTATTACAGTGACTGTGCCTTCCCTCAGAATGATAGCAATGGACTGAGTACGGAAAAAATGTCATGTTACTTCCTTTCCGTTGTACATCATATGATTACATCCAGCTCAATAAATGTTCACATATTTAATAAAAGTGTACTTGGGTACATACCAAGGCAAAAGTGTGCTACAAGAGACCTGTTCTTATGGTAAAAGAACATGTTCTTATGCGTGCAACATAAAAAGAACAACTTTTTCTTGCTTTATTGCCATATAATTAAGTCTAACATCCAATATTTCAATATAAATTCACTAATTCACTAATTATATGTTTGGGTTTTATGCTAGACAATGACCAATAAACAAAACCGTAGCAGTAGAGTACAATTTTATTGGTTTTTGAGCTTTCAGAGCTCTAGCAAGCATTGTAAATGTAGATTTTTTAATATATTTTAGATATTTCTTGTATTCTTGAATTGCTTTATAATAAAGTAAATTATTTAGCAGAGTGTCTAGAGTTTTGAAAACAAATTTTTGAAAACAGCTTTGCCTTCCAGTGTCAAGAGACTTACATAAAGTGTCACTAGAGAGAGTTTTTAAAACACATGTTTTCTTGATTTTTTTTTTTCTGGCATCACACTGAAAAAATGAACAACAACAACAAATCAATGTTAGCTCTTCCCCTTAACAAATCCCGTGGTATTCTCAGGAAATGTGAAAAAAATGCCTAATTGTGTGATCATGTAAGACATCTGAAAGCCTAAATGTGAATGTCATCACATATCTTTCTATTATATGCTAAAATAACAGACCTCTATTTTTATATTTTTTACAATTCTAGATTTTTACAGCGATTGATGACTTACAAGTAGCTATGAGCTATATAATATTGTGGGGTGGTAGTGTTTATGTTTTTTTCAGAAAGCGAGAGTTATGTGTTGAATTTTTTTCTGAAATTGAATTTAAAAAGAGTGAATGTCTGTTTCAGTTAAAATTCATGATATGCACTAGCTTTAGCTGAAAGGTAAACACAGAGTGAGTTCAACAAGACAACTCAGCACAACACATATAACAATTCACACTTCACAGAATTTATCTTTTTGTAACACAGAGGATAGCTACAATACCACAGTGTTGGCAGTCATGTTAACTGAAAACAATTTACAGATATTCTCTGAGGAACAGGTTATGGAAGTTACATAAGAGATCCTGTTTCAGGTTTCTGCAAACCACATAAGCCTCAGAAAAAGGATCATTAGGAATAAGCAAAGTAGAATCAATAGTACAGTAAACCCTGCAACAAGGTCAATTTTTGTATTTGTAAGAAATGACTCAGAAATCAAAAATAAAATGAAAACTCGAAGGTAATATTTTCTAAATAAAAAATAAATGCCATCTCACATATTTTATAAATAGTTCTGTGTTTAGAGATCCTACCATTTTTTAGTGTTTCAAAATTTCCCCAGTCTAGTGGGTCCTAATAAGAAAAAAATAAATAACTCCTGTTATTAATAACAATAAAAACATGGATTTTGGTTCTTTTACATTGAAACCTGTACCTTTTATTATTTGTATGAATTAATAAGCTTTTGTAAAAGTTTCAGTTACTCAGTTGCAGTCCCTGCACACATTACAAATTGATTAACCAAACTACCCACAAATGAAGTAATAACAATGAACAGAGAATAATTTATGAAAGTATATAAAGTAGCAATTTGTGAATCTGAACTGTTCAGGGAAAGGAGGGGAGGGGAGCGGAAAAGGAAAAAGGAAAAAAAAAAAAAGGGAAAAAAAAAAAAAGGAAAATAGAGAAAAGAAAAGAAAAAAAAAAGGAAAAAAAAAAAAAAAGGAAATTCAGTGACATTTGGCTATTTAAGCAAACAATCCACAAACACAGATTACATGAAACTTTATCTGTGCAATTAATAATTCATCCTGTTTTACTTAACAAATATATATATTATATATATTTTTTTTATTAACAGAACTATTAAGTTTTAAAAAAAAGCAAACAATAAACACACAGAAAGGTCTCTGGAGTGTATATTGATTTGATTCACAGAACATGCTGCTAGCAGAGAGGCACTCCAACAGCAGCTGATTCCATGCTTACATTTTTAATGTAAGTTAAAGTTAATTGTATGTAATGATTAATTGTATAAATTGTAAAAAATATTGTATGTGATTGTTAATTGTACATAATGTTAATGTATGTTAATGTTAATTAAGCTATTGGAGGTTACCAGCTGTGACCTTAGATTCTGCTTGGATTTCTGAAAAAAAAAAAAAAAAAAAAAAAAATTTATTTAAAAGCTTATCCCTACAATTACACTATCTTGCATCACACATTAGCTATATGCAGCATTTTCTCATGCAATAGAAGGCCTCCTTTAATTTAAACTTGCTAGTTAGTTTGAAACAAATTTATATATTTTTTTTATGCATGTTGGACTATTGATTTCATAAATTACTCTCTGAGGATTGGCTAAGCATTCCTTCAAAGAAGCAGGAAGGGTGTCTACTTCTATAGTCTTTTAGAGAGATGTTGAATTAAATGTGCTTCAGCAGTGAGGAAGTAGATAATATGATGTTTTTTCAAGAAATAAAAGTTAATCTTCTTCTTGACTTAATATGAAGTCACCTTTTATATTTATATGCATATACTTGTATACAATTTAGTGTATCTGATAACAGATATCTTAACCAATTAACAGATAATCTTGACCTATATGAATTATAGATGCAAGAAGAAAAATAAGCAATCAGTTGATTAATTTCATGTATGATGCATGAAAAGAAATCAGATGTATCTCAGATCTCAGTTTCATCAAAAGACTGGAAATATTTATTTCAGTGACATTTCTATCATATTCACTAACCAGGGGGAGGGGAGGAGGTGCAAGAATGTACTGTATATACTTTTTCTTCAGTTAAGCAAACCTTAATAAAAAGAGACACCGATTTGATTAAAAGCCATCATATTAGTAGTTCTATTATTTATGTCTGTTACTATTAAAGACTGTAATCTATGCTTTTCTTAAAATTATTGTGCTATGCTTCAGCTAACAGCATTGTGAGCTCATAATATAACTTTATTATGTAACCATCTAGAATTATTTCCATGTAAAACTTACTGATCCATCAAAAATGTACTCCTGGAACATACACTGTTTACTGAGTTTGCTGTACTTAGTATGATAATTTTTTTCCACTAACTTTGTGAATCTCTGTGTTTGTACTCTCCAGATAAGGAAAAAAATAAGGGGAAAAAGTGAATTGACTTTAGATCTGAATCAGAAAAGTAAACCAGTGTATGTCAGAAATCTTCAAAAGGCGTCTTGAAACTACTCAAATAGACCATTTTATGTTCTAGATTTATATAAGTGTTTCATATTTTCCTGTTAAGCAACAGAAAATCATCATCTTTGCAACATGAAGTCTTTGAGCTCCTACCTCAAATTTCTCACTGAGAAAATATTTTATTGTTAAAAAACTTGGGAATGTTAGACTCTTTTCTAATACTTTCCAAAAATGAAAGTATGGGCTTTACTATCATCTACTTACAGGAAAAAATATTCACATGAGAAATATATCATATCAAAGAAAGTACATTGGCTGCCCCACAAAAATCTTTTATATTTCCTGTATTTGACAAAACACAAGAAATTACTAAAGAGACAGATTATATTTATAAGACAAATACAATTGTTGAGTCTTCAAATAAAATCTGAAGAAATTTTATTTTAGGTATTAATGAAATAATAATATAACCTATGAGCTCAGGACTGACAATGTACTTACATGGACCTGAAAATTAATTCACTTCATAGGCCTAACATGAAGTAAATCCATCTTCAAAAGAAAAGTGAATGTGGAGCCGATGGTTCTTGTTAAGCAGTCTTTCTTACCTCTCCATTTTCTGCCTTTTTTCATGATCTTTTCAAAGTTTTTACTTTCCTTTGTTTTTCTTTTCTGCCATGATTCTGGCTGGGATAGATTTAATTTTCTTTGCATAGGATAATACGATGTTTTTTTTGTTTTGTTTTGTTTTGTTTTGTTTGTTTGTTTGTTTTTAATTAAAATAATCATGAAAACACAATGGTTTTAGTTGTTGCAGCACAGTCCTTACACAGAGCGAAGGACTTCCCTGCTTCTCATGTTGCCCTGCCAACAAGGAGGCTAAGGGTCCACCAGGTGCTGGGACGAGGCACAGCCAGTACAGCTAACCCAGACTGACCAAAGGGATATTCTGTACTATATGCTCAGCAATCAAAGCTGGGGTAAAGAATGAGGAAGAGTAGGTGGAGATGTTCAGAGTGATATCATTTGTCTTCCAAAGGAACTGTGATGAAACTGTGAGGAACTGAGCTATGATGAGCCCTGCTTCCCTGAAACTGACTGAACTCCTGTCTGCTAATGGGAAGCAGTGAATTAATTTGTTGTTTTGCTTTCCTTGCACATGCAGCTTTTGCTTTACCAAATGAACTGTCTGTTTTATCTCAACCCATGAGTTCTCATTCTTTTACCTTTCCAGCTCTGTCCCTCTTCCCAGCTGGGGAGAGTAAGTTGTGTGATGCTTAGCTGCCTGCCAGGGTTAAACTACAACATTTTCTTTAACTAATCCTGAAGAGTATTATGTTGATCTTACCTTCTTATTGTATTTTTTAAAGTTAAACCAACTAGGTATTCAGCAGCCTACACCTTCGTTACTTTTTGTGTATGCGGCTCACATTTCTTTGAGTTACCTTCTCCAACTTCACATTAAATCTTGAAAAGAGAAACAGTATTTTTCCTGTATTGTTTTATGACAAAGAACATTTGAATGATTTTGGCCTTTAAGTACAACCATAACATTAATATAATTTGCAATAACAAAAAAAAAATTAAGAATATGACCATAGTTTCTCCTTAAACCTTTTTCTCTGCTTCCTCTTTGTAAGCTTCATGTATTGTGTCAAGCAAAATTTATACTATATTCTGCAAGACAAAGATTTACTTATATGAGTAAGATGATGGCAAAGTAAACTACTTCAGTCATTAGTACAGTTGATAAGAAAGAAGCTATTGCTCTGCATTTTAGATGACATGGTATGATGTGTTTAGAAAAACGTAAATAGATGGCCTTCATTATTGCTAGCTGTGTTGGGTCTGTCTGAGCTGGAGTCACCTTTTCCCTGCAGCAGCCCACACAGTGCTGTGCTCTGCACTCGTAGCTGGAACAGCACTGATATCACTCTAGTGTTGTGTCTATTGCTGTGTAGTGCTGGCACAGCATCAGGGCTCCTTCCGAGCACCCAAGAGCCAGCAGGCTGGGGGTGAGCAAGTGATGGGGAGGGGACATTGCCGGGGCAGCTGACCTAAACCAACCAAAGGAATATTCCATAACATCTGATGTCACACTCAGCAATAAAAAGGGGGGCTCTCGTGGCGGAGGGAGCTGTTCCTCCTGAACAACCACTACACGTTTTGAGGCCCTGCTTCCCAGGATGTGGCCAAACATCACTCGTTGATGGGAAGTAGAGAATATTTTTTTTCCCTTCTCTCTGTGCTTCCGCATGGACTTATTGTTTCTTTTGTTTTCTTTTTCTCCCCATTCCCTTTCCCTTTAATTAAACCTTTCTCATCTCAAACCTCGAGTTCTCTGTGTTGTATTTTCTCCTCCTTCCTCTTTGAGGAGAGGGGGAGTGAGAGAGCGGTTGTGGTGGAGCCTAGCTACCCACCTGAGTAAAACCACCACACTAGCATACTAAAATGAAGTTGATAGAAATAAATAAATAAATAAAACCCTTGGGCTTAAATAGTAATTAATTATGAGTGATTAAATGCATCTTGAATAAATGTCTTCTAACAAGCATAAGCATAACTACAGCTAGGTATTTACGTGTATACATACATAGGAACGTTAATAGATACACCAATACAGATAGATACACACTTCCTTGTAGTAGCAATCTTTTTGTTGTTCAAGACTATAAAGTTCTGTTGGTGTATTTCAGTGAACGTAGGGAAAAAGCTGTTAAAATTTATGGTAAAGTCCATACATATTCTGAAAACTTCAGAACAGAATTCCAGTTCCATTCTAGTAATAACACTGGTCTGTTTAGTGAGTGATATTTTTAGGAAAGGATTGAGGATGGTTCTTCCCTTGAGGAGTCATTGATGAAAAGAGCTGTAGAATTCCTAGTCATTATTACCACTTTAGATTCAGCAGGTAGAATCCATCCCACATAGATAAAAAGTACAAAAGTATTAATTTACTTCTGTGGTTATCTGGGATGTACTGAAAGAGATTTTCAACATTGCTCTGTTTCTGCATAGAAATTTGTACATTTAATTAGATTATTACTGTAAATAACCCACTAAAAACCTCAGCTATTGCAAAGGATAGAACAGCTTAAATAACAGATATTCTACCTTTAGCTCAGTACCCCCTGTATTATTTCTTATTTGCTTCAGCCTTAGCTCCCAGCAAGCAACACGCCTTTATTCTATTAATGTTACATTGTTCCCTAGTTTAATCTTATAAAGAAAATTATACAATCTCTATATACAGTGGATTCAAGCATCTTCTGTATTTTAGGTATTGTTTCTTAGTTTCTACAAAAGCTCACACTTAGCTGACATTCATTACATGGTATATCATTATGTTTCTCTTTAATTACAAAGCAATAGCACTACAAACTGCTATTCACTCTGGAAAGTAGTAGCTTTATCTGAATTCTAAGTCATGACTTCTGTGAATTCAAGACAAAAGAACATATCAAATTTCAAATTCTGTTCAAGAAGCAGAGTAAAGAGGTCTCAGAAAACGTTTAAAGAAAACCCTGTTGAAGGAAGAGGGGGGAGATAATATTAAAATAAAATAATAAAGTAACATTTGGCCATGTCTTGGCAAACAGGGCTTCAATACACAGTGGTTGTTCAGGAGTACAGATGTTCATATCAATAGCCACCCCCCCCCCCCCCCCAAACCCCAACCTTATACCCACTTCTCCTTCCACCTTCCCAGCTTTTATTGCCAAGTATTTCATCACACAATGATAAAAGGGAATATCCCTTCGGTCAGTTTAGGTCAGCTGCCCTGGCAATGTCCCCTTCCCACCTCTAGCATAGTTCTAGACTACTGGTTTTGGAGAGTGGTTGGAGAGAGTCTTGATTCTGTGTCAGCACTGCTCAGCAAAAGACAAAATATTAATGTGTGTGATATCCACTCTGTTCTAGCCACAAGTGCAGAGTGCAATACTATATGGGTTACTGAAGGTAAAGTTAAATCTATCCCAACCCAGTACAACCTCCGCCCCTTGTTCCATATCATTTGTGTCACCCTCAGGTTCCACATACTTTATTATATTTGTATCCTCTGATCACTGTCACATCCAACATAAATATGCATACATTCTCATCATCACTATTCCCTGCCCCTTAACAGATACATAGATACTACCTTCACATTCCATGAGCCTCTTCCAAAATGTCAATAAGAACTGGCAATGCCTTAGGTCTTATCTGCCAAGGTGGTTGCGCAGGTCAGGATGTTTAATTTTTGGATGCCAACAACAGCTTATCCTGAGTCATTACTGCACTCACCTGGTTTCTTGAGAAGCTAATCTGTTTTTTGTTCTGCAGTGTCTTCCTACAGCATACAATTCAGATTACAGGTCAGTTTCTCCCAACATTAAATCTCCTTGAGGCACACACTAAATATCCCCATTCTTTCACATCATCCACCAAGTGCACACAGGTCCTGGGGAGAAGACAATCCCAGAAATGTGTTTGCTTTTTCCCAAGGTACAAGCAACCCACAGTGCCTTCCCCAGCTACTTCCCTGCATGCACTGCCAGGGACTTTATCTCTGCTGACGCTGTGTAGCAGTTTTGTTTCAGCAGGACTAAGATGGTTGTCATATTCCCTAGTGTTAACAAGCCAAGTTGCTTCAGCTAAATTTGCATCCCAGTGTTTCCATGCCCCTATGGGCACGTACACAATGTCCACAGCATAGTCTTTAACAGACTATTTTATCTCAACCTTTCCAGAGTCTTGTGTGTGATAGGGAATGTGATACACCCAGTCAATGCCATGCCTATTGGCCCAGGAGGTTACAAGGTTATTTTAGAAGTGACTTGGATTTTTTGACTCGATTCTCTCTGGGGTACCTTGGTGACACAGAACTTGCCTTTCGAAGCCCAAGATGGTGTTTTGGGCAGTAGCATGGTTTACCAGATATGTTTTCAGCCACCCAGTAGCTGCTTCTACCATGGTGAGTAACACATGCTATGGCAGGCTTGTGGTAATTGTCCAGTATAGCCAATTTGCCAGGCCTCACCTTATGGAAATCCTAGCCACTACCCCCTGTTGCAGAGAGACTTTACTCACATGGCTCACATGATCACAGCATGTTTCACACTCATGGGTGATCTGTATAATATCCTTATTGGTCAAGAGCCCGTCTGCATATGGAATTTCTCCACAGATATCCCTATGTCTCATGGGCTCATAGAGCTACAAACAATTCACCCTTATGTTCCCAGTCCAGGTCCACCTGAGCCACTTCAATTTTTGAAGCCCAGTCCACCCACTAATTATTCTGATGTTCTTCAGTGACACAATTCATGGGCACATGAGCACCTACATGACGTACTTTTACATCATTGTTTTCCACTTGGGTAGTGAAGTCTTGCCACAATGCAGCAGTCCAGATGGTTTTACCTCTGTGCTGCCAGTTGCTCTGCTTCCATTGCTGTGGTCACTGCCACAGAGTGTTTGCCACCATCCATGAATCTAAGGATATAAAACATGCCTGATTGAAAACTTTGATGGGGAATAAAATAGCTGCTTGTTAATTATAACCCCTTGAAAATGTTACTATTTTTTAATATTATTTTTATATTGTACTGAAAGCGTTCAGAAGACTTTCTCACTTGAATTACATTTCTACTAGCATTAACAATATCTATAGTAAGAACTTTATTTGAGAGACAAATTGTGTTTGTACTTGTGTCTTCCTTCATTAATTTTTCAGTGTTTTGTCAAGCCATTATAAACCATGCTGAAATTCTGTTTTCTGCTGCAGTCTCTGAGGACAAAACTAGTGAGAAACAGACCTATAATCAAGCCCAAGAAGAATCAGGTGAAGACACACTTTTCACCATTTTATTTGAGTTTCTAGAAACCTTCTTTTTGGTGTTGGAGGAAACATACATGTACACTCATCCCCTCTACAGCTTGATACACAGAAAACTTAATGATTCAGCAACAGTTGCTGCTTTTTGGCAAATGTTTTTGTACTCAGTAGAGATGTTAGACAGGAGATTTTTAAAAATACATTCCACAATGAAACAAAACCACGTCATTCAAAATGTGTGGCAAAGAGAAACTACAACATAAATTGAACTCTGTGGCATCCAGTGGTTCAGTGATTAAAAAGCTCACAGGTTACTCAGAGGTTCAAAAGCCAGCCCTGCTTTCATGCAGGAGCTGGGAGCAAAGACCCAAGTATCACATCTTTTCTGATAATGATAAGAAAACATAATTATCTACCACTGGATTTTTTTTCTCTGATTTTCATTTCTTTTCTGACTTCTCATGAGTTCTTTCCCAAATACAATACAGTTGAAAGCCTGTCATTATACATACAATTTTACTTACTGTTGACCATCATTTCCTGTTGGAAATGTTTCTCATTCATTCTTCTTCATGGTAAAAAAGAACTAAATGATCTTTCATTACAGGTAAGTATGGCTGTTATCTAATACAAGTATACAACTATTACCTTATTCAGTATATACAGCATTGTTGCAGAAAGAAATTAAGAAAAATGGATTGTCATGATGAAGCTGAGTCAGAGTAAAGTGACCGACAAAGGGTTTTCAATGCAGTGTTCATCTTTCTGATGTGAAAGATATGACTTTCTGATGTACTAGATGTAGAACTTCAAATTGTTGTACCCTATCTGGCAAAATGAGTTTATGATTGATGTTTTGATGTTTCCTTTGGTAAACAGAAAAATGCATTAAAAGGTTCAATGAATTTATAAACACTGTTCAGGTTGAGATGATAGTTTGGAAGAGTCCTAATTTTTTCTTTAGATGCATATTTAACCAAAACAATATATTGTACACTCAAATGTAATAGTTTGGACTCTAACTAGCATCTATATGTTAATGTTAAAACACTGTCACACATACTTGGTTGTTGCTTTATGCAACGTGTATATGTAAAACAGAAGGAATTCATTTTTTGATTGTAATCTGATTTATTAATCACATACTACATATTTTAAATGTATTAATTTGTATTCTATTTAGGACAAGAATGCTATAACCAATTATAAATATAAATTATTTTGAACATTTAAGATACTTATTAAAGAACTTTTTTTTTTTTTTTTTAATTTTATTTTTAAAGAAGGCTTATTTATATAGAATATAAAAAATATCAGCCAGTTACAGCCTAGCTTCTTTGGCCACCTTCCTGGGATCATGTTACTAGTTAACTTATCTATCAAATTTAAGATGTTTAACTAGCATAAATCAGTATGACACCATTTTACCTTAAAGACCTACATTTCTTTCTATCTTATGAAACTTTGAAGTAAGTAATAATTAACAGTCTACTACTGAAAAGATAGATTGTTATGCACTTGATATGAAGAAACTACAGGCCAAACCTATGTACCTATGGTAAAATAAATCTTATTAGTGTCATTTTAGATGGCAAAGTCTGTCAGTTAAGAAAGAATAAAAATGTACTCACACAAAACAAACAAAAACTCAAATGAAAACAGGGTAATAGTATTTTATTTTAGTTAATGCAGAATAACTTTGTATTGAGCAAGTGAATTGTGAAATTCCATTTACATGGAGTAAACTTTTATATGAAAAATACTCATCTGTACAATACATTGTAGAAATTCTACATTATAAAAGACAGCTTGAGCATAACTAGCTAGTTCCTAGCACTTTTAATTTTCTACATATTCTGCTTCATTAAATTTTCATCTGATGTGCAATACATGTTCATTCTGACAATTTTGCATAGAAAGGTCATTCTCCTTTCATTTTTAGTCACAACTGTGTTATGGTACACAAAAATGTATTTAGTTTTGGCCTGGTTTAAGACTCCTGAACATCATAATTCGGTCCAGAAAAATCCAGCTGAATTCTGAGCCTGCATCTGTAATATATCTGAGTGAACACCAATGTCATAGGAATAATTGTTTCTGTTACTTTTATTTTTTATACATATGCTCTGGTAAATTATTCAGTAATAACTATCTCTCATTAAAATCTATGCTTAAGAACTGCAAGTACTGGATAATTTGATTTTTTATTACACATAAATGTTTTTAGTATTTTTCTGTTTTATAAAGTTCTCCCTAATGAGCATCAGCCTCACACTTGGAAAAATAGATGAATAAATGAATAAATAAATAAATAAATAAATAAAAGATGCAATGCTCTAAGTTTTACAATGTTAGCATCAGGCATTTAAAGCAGAAGGTTTTTCCTTAGGTCCCTTGTGGAAGCCTTTTTCCTTCTTCATTCTTTTTCTTAAAACCATTTGGAGAGATTTTAGCCTTGATGAAAATAATGATAGTCAAGGAAAGAGAGTTTCTTCTATGATTAGAGCAACTATACAAAGACTTAAAAAATAATGTAGATTTTAAAGTGCTGAAATTTCCCCGTGAATTTTCTCCTCATTTCATATGTCAGTGTTTAACTGTCTAAATGTTGCTCATGTAAAGTTCCCCTGTTATATATATATATATTTTTTTCCCATTTTATGGAAGTAAAAAGACCATTGCTTATTTGGACTCCATTTACACATCTAGTGTTATCAACTTTAAATTAATTGAGGGATTTATGGTAGCCTTGAATTTGGAATTTCCTTTCAATTTTCTATCAACCATGGGGATGCTCCTCAACAGCCAGATGAACTTGAGCCAGCAGTGTGCCCTGGTGGCCAAGAAGGCCAATGGCATCGTGGCCTGCATCAGAAATAGTGTGACAAGCAGGGCTAGGGAGGTGATTGTCCCTCTGTACTGAGCACTGCTGAGACAGTGTTCAGTTTTGGACCCCTCAGAACAAGAAGGATATTGAGTTGCTGGAAGATGTTCAGAGAAAAGCAAATAAGCCAGTGAAAGAACTACTAAAGAAGACATTTCAGGAGTAGCTGATGGAACTGAGGTTGTTTAGTCTGGAGAAAAGAAAGCTAAGGGGAGACTTCGTAGCTTTCTACAACCACCTGAAAGGAGGTTGTAACAAGAAGGGTGTGACTCTCTTTTCTCGAGTGATAGGCAATAGGACAAGAGGAAACAGCCTCAAGTTGTGCCTGCAGAGTATTTGATTAGTTATCAGGAGGAATTTATTTCAGGGACGGGATTGTTAAGCATTGGATAGGAAAGTGGTAGTGTCACCATCCCTGGAGGTATTTAAGAGATGTGTGGATGCAACACTTAGGGACTGGTGGATTTGGCAGTGTTAGGTGATGGTTGGACTTGATGATCTTAAGGGTCTTTTCCAACCAAAATGAGAATATGATTATATCATATACCCTAAAGTGCATCACTAACCTCTTCGACACTGTTCCTGTGGTCATGGAAAAAGTCAATTAATTTCTTGCTCAAAGGCAAGCAAGGATCAAATCAAAGAAAGAATGCATTAACAAATCAAAACCGTCCTCTGGAATTTAATCTCATCTTCAGATTATTATTTATTTTTTTTTCTGGAAAATAGTACAATCAGTCAGAAGCTCAAAAGCACATGCTGTTCAGTGAGGACAGTAACAAGTTATTGCAATCTTTCTGTGATTCAGATCTCTTAATTTCATCACATGAATTTATAAGAGTAAAGAAATCTTTGTCCTACTAGTGTCCCCCCAATTAGCTATATTATTAATACATTAATAGATCCAAACCAAATTTCAACTTTTTACACCAAACACAGAACTCTTTATTCCACTTTTCTTCATTTCTTCTTCTACCAGAATTTTACCTGAGGAAAGTAAAATAAAAATAAAAATCCCTAAACCTGGTCCTTTATAACAATTGATCTTATACCAGCTCAGTTTAATAAACAAAACACTCAGGTGCTATGTTGTAAATACCTATAACACATATTCCTGAGCTCGCTCTTATTAAATATTTTTATTAGTGTTTTCTTCTGTGCTGTCTCACTGTCTATTCTGAGTGCTGCACAGCATGTGCTAATATTTGAGGGATCAGTGGCTGTGGAGGTGTAAGATCAGTGTGAGATTAGTGTGCAAGTGCATGCATCTGTTTGGTAATAAACTTCAAACTGGACTGGCCAGCAAGTAGGGGGAGATTTGCACAGCAGGTAAGGGGCCTAGGGTCTGGCCATGGCTGGACTGAGAGGACGAACAGATGTGCAAGGGATCTGTGACTCTGTGTGTTTGTGAATTTACAGACTGAGGTTTTGTGTGACTTTTCACCTCAGTACTGATCACAGAATTACAGAATGGTACAGGTTGAAAGGGACTTCTTGAGGTCATCTGATCCATTCCCCACACTCAAGAAACTTTGAGTAGGTTGCCCAGGACCATGTCCAGGCAGCTTTTGAATATCTTCCAGGATGAGGACTCCGTAGTCTCTCTGGGCAACCTCTTCCAGTGCTCGGTCACCCACACAGTAAAGTGCTTAGACAGAACCTTGTGTTACAGTTTGTGCCCACTGCCTCTTGTCCTGGTACCAATGAAAAGAACACAGTTCCATCCTCCTTGTGCCCTGCATTCAGGTATTTAATCACATTTATAAGACACCCTCCCCACCCCCCACCCTCCCCCCAAGCCTTCTCTTCTCTAGGCCTGATCAGCCAGAAAAAAAGAACACGACTGGGCTATTTTATGTGAGTGCTGTTGGTATTCATGAGGCTGCTGTTAAAGGCAGTATCCTGTCTGTGTTGGTCTGCATGGCTGTCTGTGTTAATGTTCTCTGTGTGTGTGTGTGCTCAAAACATTTTCATTTTTACTACCTTTGAATTAGATATGTGTAGTGGTTTAACCCGGCTGGCAGCTAAACACCACACAGCCATTCGCTCACCCTCCCCCCTCCTTCTCTGGGATGGGGGAGGGAAACAGGAAAGTAAAGCCTGTGAGTTGAGATAAAGACAGTTTATTAAGACAGGATAATAATAATAATAATAGTAACAATAATAATAATAACAACAATGATAATAATACTACTAATAATAATGTGTACAAACAAGTGATGCACAATGCAATTGCTCACCACCTGCTGACCGATGCCCAGCCTAACCCCGAGCAGTCCGGTCCCTCTCCCCCAACTAGCCACCCCTATATATTGTTTAGCATGACATCAGATGGTATGGAATACCCCTTTGGCTAGTTTGGGTCACCTGTCCTGGGTCTGTCCCCTCCCAGCTCTTACTGCACCCCCAGCCTGCCTGTTGGCAGGACAGAGCAAGAAGCTGAGACATCCTTGACTTGGTGTAAGCACTGTTCTGGAACAATTAAAACATCGGGGTATTATCAGCACTCTTCTCATCTTAAGCCAAAACAGCATTCCACCAGCTACTAGGAAGAAAATCAACTCTGTCCTAACTGAAACCAGGACAATATGTTAGTTTTGCTTTAATTTGCTTTGAATTGCTTTTGCATATATCCATTAAAAATACAACACAGTGTTATTTTCAGCTGTTTGACTCATTATGTTCAGCTGTTTGATTAATCTTTTTTTCATGGGAACATAGTATCTGATGGATCAGAGACATATCTGATGGATCAGAGATCCATTTTATCTAATTTTCACACACTGTTCAACGCTAGGTGTTTCAGTGGCAAGCTATGAAAGCTGTCAGGCTGAATAGTTTTGTTAACAAAATAATTTTTTGAAAAGTATGTAATTATGGATCTAGGATTCTCTAAGGACTGGTGAGAATGGAGGTATCAGCTTTGAGCAGGGGACAAGAAGAGCGCCCTTCTGAGAAAGCAAGTATGAACAAGCTGAACAGCTACTGCATCAGTAAATGTTACCAGCAAGAAAGTGTTTCTAGGTCCTTGCTGACAGCACAGGGGAGAGGTGATAGCAGCAATGAGGAGTCCACTTGTCTGGAAGAGAGGAAGAGAAGGGGACACCCTCGCAACTGAAAGGATCCAGAGATGGAAGTAATATCTGTGGAAGAGGATGTGGCTGAATGGATAAAACACTGTTCCTTCTCTGATGGCCAGTGCTTTAAAATTAAACTTAAAGGCAAATATAGCTGAATATAAGTTTGGATGTCTGGAATGAATGGTTCTTATTAAAAACCTCAGGAGTAGAGTGCTTGTCAGAATTTGAGAGGGTCATGAGAATGCTCAATACAAGAGACAAAGTATGTGAAAAGTATGGACACCAATCAAAGGAGATAAGCATGCTTTTTTACCTTGAGAGGGCCATGAATGAATAACCGTCCAATGATTTAAGAGGTTGTTTTAGGAGAATAGAAACCTGTGTCTAATCCTAGTCAGTATAACATAAAAATCTTACTGAACAGATATTAGAGAAAGCAACATTTAGTATGTCCCAACTTTTTTGTTATATTCAGAAATATTTCCTCTTCTCTAATCATTTTTTTGTATTCTGTATTCAAAACCTGTTTCCACTAAATTGTATATATAATGAAAACAAATGGACATAAGGACCAATATAATCAGCTAATGTGACATTGCATCATCCTACCTATATCATGTAAGTAACATCTTTATTCAGCAGCTGAGGAAATTTTTAAACAAGGTGTATTTGCCTTTATATGCACTTTATTTTGGTTATTTTTTCAGGTTACATAAATATTTATTATATTATGAATTAATTACATAGAAAAATTATATCGAGTCTATATGGCATATATATATATAAATTTCAATTTATTTTCCATCTTATTCCAGACTTATACCAACATTTTATTGTGATGAAAGCAAATGAACTATTTTGACTACCCTTTCAAATATTCTACCTAATTTCCAACATATTTTCTTGAAATAACTCTGAAATATCTACACTTAAATTGAACCTGCTCTATTTAATGATTGTACAGCTAGTAAAGGTTCTTTTATACTCAGGTGAGTTCATTCTCATTTTCTCAACATATTCAATACTTAAGGATCTCATTATTTTTTCACTTGTAGCCCCTTAGTGTTTCTAGTGCAAATCTGATTTCTCATTTACTATAAAATGCTTTGATGCCACTTATTGTCTCTATATATACCTTTGCCATAGACTATTAGGATTCAGAGAAGAAACTACTTGCTTGTAAATGCAACAACTTTCTTTAAAAGGCAAATAGACAGATATATATCCACTCACACATTCAGTAAGACAATAAACTACTCATTTTTCCTTGTTTTTATAATAATGACAAAGACATACATGGATATACACTATGCTTGAAATAAAAAAATGTAGATGGTGACTGTTTAGGAAAGATAGTTTACACCTTTTTAGGAAACTGGAAATCTTAAAACTGTAAAAATACATCAGAAGAAAAATAAAACAACATGAGCTGATGATAAAGGTTTTTTATATGTAGGAAATTGTTAGAGTATGGAAAATTTTTAAAACTGTGTCTATGGATGTTAATACTATACTTATCTTTTTTTTTATTATTATTATTATTATTCTTGATAACTGAAATTGGAGGAATCAAGACAACAGTTCATTTGGTGCATTCAACAGTTCATCTAGTGCATTCCTGAGAATGGGTAATGTTACACATTTTACATTTTCAAAGACTTATAGAGTCATAGAATGGTTTGGGTCAGAAGGGACCTTAAAGACCATCTAGTTCCAACCCCCATGCCATGGGCGGGGGGTCCACCACTGTAGTGGGTTTACGTGGCAAGGTTTTGGTAGCAGGGAGCCATAGGGGTGGTTTCTGTGAGAAAGATCTAGAAGCTGCCCCATGTTTGGGAACGGCCCCATTGTTTTCCAGATCCGAGCCAATAAGCGATGTTGTTTTGCGCCTCTGTGAGAGCATATTTAAGACAGGGAAAAAACGCTGCGCCACACAGCAGCCGGGAGAGTCAAGGGAGTGAGAGAACAGCCTTGCACCAAGGTCAGTGTAGAGGGAGGGGGAGAGGTGCTCCAGGTGCCGGAGCAGAAGTCCCCTGCAGCGTGTGGTGAGGACCATGGTGAAGCAGGATGTCCCCCTGCAGCCCATGGAGTACCACGGTGGAGCAGGGTTCTACGCTGCAGCCCGTGGAAGAGACCACGGTGGAGCAGGTGGTCCTGCACCGACGGAGGCTGCCGCCTGTGGAAGACCCCTGCCGGAGCAGATTCCGGGCCGGACCTGTAGCCCGTGGAGAGGAGCCCACGCAGGAGCAGGTGACCTGGCAGGAGCTGCTGCCCGTAGGGGAGCCAGGTTGGAGCAGTTTTCTCCTGAGGGATGGACCCCGTGGTACGGACCCATATCTGGAGCAGTTCTGAAAGAGCTGCTGCCTGTGGGAAGCCCACGCCGGATCAGTTCATCAAGGACTGCATCCCATGGGTGGGACCCCACAGCACAGGGGACGAGACTGAACGAGAAGGAGCGGCAGAGAAGAAGTGCTGTAGACTGACCATAACCCCCATTCCCCCGTTCCCCTGCGCCGCTCAAGGGGAGGAGGTGGAAGAGGGTGGATGGGGGGGGAAGGTGCTTTTGTTTTTTTTTTTTCCCTTTGTTTTCTCACTTCTCTCGCTTGTTAGTTGTAGGCAATAAATCTTACTATCTCCTTATGCCGAGTCTGTTTTGCCCGTTACAATAATTATTGCGTGATTTTCTCGTCCTTATCTCAATCCTTGAGTCCTTTTCACATATTTTCTCCCCATTCCTCTTTGAGGAGGGGGAGTGAGAGAGCGGCTGTGGTGGAGCTCGGCTGCCCACTCGAGCGGAACCACGACAACCACACCTTCCAGGTTCCTCACAAACCAGGTTCCTCACTAAACCAGGTTCCTCACAGCTCCTTCCAACCTAGCCATGAACACTTCAAGGGATGGGGCATCCACAAATTCTCTGGGTAATGTGTTCCACTGTCTCATCACCCTCTGAGTAAAGAATTTCTTCCTTATATCTAATCTAAATCTACCCTCTTTTAGTTTAAAGCCATTCCCCATTGTCCTAATACTACATTCCCAGGGTAGTCAAAATAGTCCCTCTCCAGGTTTCTTACAGATTCCATTTAGGTACTGGAATGCTGCTATAAGGTCTCTCTAGAAAGAGATTAAAAAAATAATCATCAAAGAATAGTTTTACAATTAAATGTAGTGTACATACCATGCCAACAAATTCTGCTACTTTCATGTTGCTAAAGTACCCATCAATAGTATAAACAAAAAGTAGCATATCTGAGAGTATCAAGCTAAGTAAACTATAGATGCGCAGTGCTTCAAAACAGAGCCCACCATCATCTTCATTCATCTTCATCACAATAATTAATAACAAAAGACCAAGACCAACAGTTTTTGGAAAAAAAGAATAAAAGCATACAGCACCAGCCATGTGAACCCAATTCTCACCCTAGAAAATCTGCTTAATTTAGAAGCAGAAGAAAAACACTAGAAATCAGGGACTACCTCAGAAATAGAGTGGAAAACTTAAATTAGTAGTTCTAATTTATGAAAAAATCTTAATCAGCAAAATAATACCTGGAGGTAACAATGTTTGCCATAGAGTTACATTAGGGTGAGTATTTTTACTGCAGATATTTGCACCATTAGGACAATTAACTGTGACAGGTTTGCCGCTCTCAGTTTCCTTGTGGTTTTATTCCATATGCTTCACAATCAAAACACTCCAACCCACTTAAATAAATTGCAAATGATATGACAGGTTGCTACAACAGATTTGTTTTTTCCCCCATCCAGTATGGACATATACAGTATATGCAACGTGTGGAACTGGAGGCCAAATCTTACTGTGATGGTGGTAAAGCTGCTGCAGCTACATGCCTCCATGTCCAACCAGTAGTGAGGCTAGACACAAACAAGCCTGTATGTGTATGGTCAGTCACACACATTAGAGTCAGAATCAGAGCACTCACATAAACACACAGAGCACCAGTGGCCTCTACCTGCTCCTCTCTCTTGCTGAGCAGGATGGAGGTCCTCTAGTGAAAATATATATACGCTTAAGTACAAGGTGGATCCCTGGGCAGCTGTGTTCAGATGTTCAGTGTGCCTAGTTGCTGCCTCTGGATCCCAGTTTTTCCAGGTGCTGAAGCCCAGACATATAATCCCTGAGGCCACAGCCCCACTCTGGCTGCTGGAACAGACATGTTTCCCCCTTCCCTCCCCTCCTCTCCTCAAAAAGAGCATCTGGGCAAAGGGCATGGCCAGAAAAGTGTACCGACCAGCAAATTGTTGACAAGTGACTTGTTCGTCCCTTCTGGACGAACGATGAGCTCCTGGCCAAACTCAAGCAGGACTACAGAAAGTGTAAGCAAGGACAGATAGCCTGGGAGAAATGTAGAGAAATCATCCAAGCAACCAGGGATCAGGCTAGGAAAGACTAAGCCCTTTTAGAATTAAATTTGGCCAGGGACATCAAGGGCAACAATAAAGGCTTCTTTAGATACATCAGGGATAAAAGGAAGATTAGGGAAATTGTGGGCCCTCTCCAGAAGGTAATGGGAGACCTGGCCACCTTGGATACAGAGAAGGCTGAGGTACTCCATGACTTTATTGCCCCCGTTTTCATCAGCAAGAGCTCTAGCCACATAGCTCAGGCCACAGAAGGCAATGTCAGGGACTAGGAGAATGAAGAACTGCCCACTATAGGAGAAAATCAGGTTCAAGACCATCTAAAGAACCTGAAGGGGTGCAGAAGTCCATAGGACCTGATGAGATGCATCCATGCATCCTGAGGGAACTAGGAGATGTAGTTGCTAAGCCATTGTCCATTATATCTGAGAAGTCATGGAAGTCCAGTGAAGTTCCCACTGCCTGGAAGAGGGGAAACATAACCCCCTTTTTTAAAAAGGGAATAAAGGAAGACCTGGTGAACTACAGAACGGTCAGTCTCTGCTCTGTTCCTGGCAAGATCATGGAACAGATCCTTCTGGAAACTATGCTAAATCACATGAAAAGTAAGGAGGTGACTGGTGACAGCCATCATGGCTTTATTAGGGGCAGATCGTACCTCACAAATGTGGTGGCCTTCTATGACAGGGTTACAGCACTGATGGATAGGGGAAGAGCAACTGACATCATCTGACTTGTGCCTCTTGACGCTGTCCCCCATGATATCCTTGTCTCTAAGTTGGAGAGACATGGATTCATGGATGGACCACTCAGTGGAAATTGGCTGGATGGTTGTACTCAAGGAGTTGTAGTCAACAGCTCAATGTCCAAGTGAAGAGTGGTGTTGGTGACAAGTGGTGTTCCTCAGGAGACAGTATTGGGACTGGTGCTGTTTAATATCTTTGTCAGCAGTTTGGATGGTGAGATAGAGTGTAACCTCAGCAAGTTAGCCAATGACACCAAGCTGTGTGGTGCAGCCAACATGCTGGAAGGAAGGGATGCCATCCAGGTGGACCTGGACAAGCTTGAAAGATGGGCCTGTGAGGACCTCATGAAGTTAAACAAGGCCAAATGCAAGGTCCTGCACCGGGGTCAGGGCAATCCCAAGCACAAATACAGGCTGCGTGGAGAATGGATTGAGACCAGCTCTGAGGAGAAGGACCTAGGGGCATTGGTGGGTGAGAAGCTCAACATGAGCTGGCAATGTGCGCTTGCAGCCCAGAAAGCCAAACGTATCTTGGGCCATATCAAAAGAAGTGTGGACATCAGGTCAGGGGAGATGATTCTCCCCATCTACAATGCTCTCTTGAGACCCCACCTGAAGTACTGCATTCAGTTCTGGGGCCCCCACCAGCACAAGAAGGAAATGGACATATTAGAACAAGTCCAGAGGATGTCCATGAAGATAATCAAAGGGTTGGAACACTTCTTCTATGAAGACAGGCTGAGGGAGTTGGAGTTGTTCAGCCTAGAGAGAAAAAAAAAAAAAAAAAGAAAAAAAAAAAAAGCTTTGGGGAGGGAGACCTTATAGCAGCCTTCCAGTACTTAAAGGGGGCCTGCAGGAAAGCTGGAGGGGGACTCTGTCAGTGAGTGTAGTGACAGGACAAGGAGCAATGGTTTTAAACTAAAAGAGGGTAGATTTAGATTAGATATAAGAAATAAATTCTTTATTCAGAGGCACTGGAATGGAATGGCCAGAAAAGCTGTGGATGCCTTAGAACACATAGAAGTGTTCAAGGCTGGGGTGGTTGGGTCTTTGAGCAACCTGGTTTAGTGGAAGGTGCCCCTTCCTATGGTGGGGGGTTGCAATTAGTTGATCTTTAAGGTCCCTTACAATGCAGCATTCTATGATTCTATGATTCTTTCCTTTTATATCTCCATTTTTGCACATTTTTTCCTCCCCAAACCACCTCAGTCCATCCCTTTCCCTATCATTGGTTTCTGCCTTAAACATCTCATACTTTATGTCTTGCACACACAGGATGCTTTGCACTAGCATCCCATAATGTGCCACATCACTCAGGGCAGGGACCACTCAGTCTGCGTGGTACCCTGTAGAGCTCCCCACATGAACACATAGTGTTGGGTCTCTCCTGGCCTGTATGGCTGATGCTTTTCTGTGACAGTGCTGGGGAGGCCAGGCAGGGACTCGTGTCTCTGACTGGGGCACTGGGGATCCCCTTCTGCCTCTGTAATCTTCTCTGTGTGTGGGAGAGAAGGAGTTCAACGTATACTCTAACACAGGTCAGCTCAGATCTCTTTTTCAGGCTGCACAAAAATTATAGCATCATCACATCACTATTCATCACTTTTAGATCATCATTCTCCAAGTAATATGTGATGCCTCTGCAGAAAAAGAAGTAAGGGACAGAGCTGGTTGTGAAATGCTCTTCAAAATCAGCACCGATATACTCTTTCTATAATACCGCACTTGGCTAAACAGACAAAGGGATTCAAACATTATAAATCATTTGAAAGTGGAGTACAGAGTGAAATAGATAGGAAAAGGGTCTAGCTATGTTCACGCATACCAAATATCTAGCTGAAACAAAATAGCCTGAAACTAGCTCAATAATCTTTCCACCCACTTTCTTTAACCTCCTCCATGCACACTCTCCCTCAGTCTTTGATCAATGTCTGACAGTAAATGCTATGACCAAAAGTCTGAAATATCTTATTAGGACACCTTGAACACTGATACACATTAATGATGGAGTCATGAATCAAAATTAAGTATCTAAGTTGTGATACTTGTTTATCAGATACATTTAAGTTCCATTTTTGCCTCTCTTTTCTTCACAATTAAAAAATGCAAACACTTGCCACCAAAATCTCCCAACCTATCTATGCCTTTATAACTTTCACATACAATATATAAAAGCCATCAGTATACTTCTTCAGTTTAGTATCCAGAAATATTTCTTCAAATCTGGTTACCAAATCTTTCTGTAATGTCATCTGCTTCTGAACTCATAACTGTTTATTAAGGAATATATGACATGTAGTTAGAATGACAAGTTTTTTTTTTTTCTAGGTATGAATGAGTTATAAAATATGTTAATCATTTTCAATCTGAGATTGCAGCCAAGATTATTGATATTTTAGAGGTTTACTTTTTCTACAGTTTAGTGCATAGAATTCCTGCTCAAGCCAAGGAAAATTCTTCATAAAGAATAAGAACAAACAAAGGCCTTCAAGATTTACTCTCATGGAGATGTTGGAGGATTTATGTATTTAACTCCTGTAAGTATCATGAAGAATAATTAATTATTAATTTTATATTTGTAGTGCTTATTTTCCCTACCATTCCAAAAACCACACGATGTCATTAAAACATTAAACATTAAACAATGCAGCATATAATACAGATTAAAAGTAATATAAATTATTCATATTAAAAGGTCATATAAAACAAAATCTGATATGCAGTAGAAACCTTATTCTCATAAAGTATTATTTTTATCCCCTGGCTAATAATTAGATGTTTAAGATAAGTAGATGTGAAAATCTGCATTCACCAGTGAGGACGCAGTTCAGATTTGCTCAGTGAAGAACCACAGTATATACATTGGATCTGATTATCACTGACTTACAGTTAAGTAACTGAAATGCTTAATGTACCTTTGCTATGTCTCAATCTAATGCAAACAGGACAACAAAATTCAGAAGGATGTTTCAATCTTCCCTAAAGTTATCTTCCTCACCAGCTCACCCAACTTTCTACCCACACAATCCTCTTAAAAAAAAAAAAAATAAAATACACATTGTTTTTATTCCTACTTTAGCACCTAACTACCCCTTCCTGATTTCTTTTCTTTGCATACTGCAGTAGTACTATTATGACTGAAGGATAATACTTTATGCATCTCTAGACAATTCTCTTTTGTTTATTACTTCAGTGACTTCAGCAGCAATTTCCTACTACACTTTTTTTCCCCATTATTTACCTCTTCTCTCTTTTATTCTACTGACACTATGCACTGCTATTTGGTGTTATGGAATTTGGGACTTTTAAAAGTCTATGTAGTCCTGAATGAGAGTTGGAAATCTTTCTTTATGTATTAACTAAATAATTGTATTTGGTACAACAATCACAATAAATGTCTCTTCTAAACTTTGACTTTTCTACAGTCTCTTGGTAAGCTTTCACTGTACAATGTTGCACTGAATCGCTTGCATGCATGAGGGTGTTTGGAGCTACTTATGTATCTCAACAAAGCAGTGCACTGAACAGAATAAACAATGTAATCTTTGGTCATGTAACACAGGTCCTCAACTGCCAGATCTAATGGGTAATACAGCTAGAGTTCAGATACCCATTTCAATGTATGCCAGTAGATTTGATTTCTAAGGAGATGGGAATTGAGATCTAAATTCTGCATAAGATGACTGTACCACAGCCTGGTCTCACTGCACTTACCATGTCATTCCACTTGAGTAAACAAGTCAGTCACTTCTGAATTTCATATACCTTATAGGATTTCCAAATCAACAAATTCAAACTCTGCTGACCAGATGGAAGAACATTAGAGCAACGACAGCTTTTGCTGAGAATGTCAGTTATCTAAATCCCAAACAAACACAACTACACACCAAGATCATCTTGACTGATCATGACTGACACAATAAAAATTAATTTAGTCAGTAAGATATGCAAAGTCTTATAGAGGTAGATCAAAGATGATTCCTTGAATTTCACTTGAAAACTAAGTGTTACATAGCACTATATCTAAGTCAGGAAATGTTGCATAAAATAGAATTGCATTCTCTGTCATGTCTATAAACAGATTTCAGATGTGGTCTCTAGTAAAATGTAAGGAATATTTAATAGGAAGATAACAAAATAACAGTTAATTGTGATAATGAAATGTGACCTCTATCTCCCTGTGAACATTGCATCTGAGATTTTTTTTTTTATTACTATTATTATTGTTATTAATTTAGGATTGTAAATGGAAATTCTTGAGTATTGTTAGTATCCAATTATCTTGAACAGAGCTATTCTGTTCCAGAGCCAGCTTAGAACCTGATTTATGAAAACTTAAGCTAAAAAGCAATTAGGAGGAGTATTATGACCCTTTTTGCTTTCCAGCTATTTCCATCAGATGCTTTACTGCATCTCTGTTTGAGTTGCATTACACTTCATCTTTATCCTATGGCTATACCACATACTGTGAATATGTCTGTAACATCAGTACACCACATTATCCCAACATTTGTGGAATAATCCTCCCTCACTTCCATCCACACTTCATTCTCAGTTTCACATGTAAAACTTTTATCCTCTGATTAAGCAGAAGTAAGGAGTGAAGTGCCACCTACCTGGTAACAGCACAATGTCCTCTTTGAGAATTCCTTTAAAGGACTCCCAGCATGTTGAAAAGCACATGTGAGAAAAAATGGAAGTTTGGGAGTATATTTGTAATAGCCTCCCACTATTTAAAGGTAAGAGAAGAATGTTAGGACTTACAGACAGACTAGCAGGCTGATCAGGATCATAGTTAGGGCTAACAGAATCATATCTGGAAGTACAACCACATAACCTAAGGTATAGGAATTTAGAAAATTCTGTGTTCTGAGTTAGATCAGGATGTTAAAAATGTTTGTGTGGTATGAGTGAATGAGATCTATATTCTAAATCAAGTAAACACTTTTAAATATCACTGCCTATGTGCTTTAAGCATGCATACATATGGTGTCTGTGCTTGCAAGCATTTGTGTATCATATTATTCATAGTGTTATTTGTCACAGAAGACCCAGTACATTTCTAAAAGCAAAGCAATCAATCTACCTACAATTAGAGTGAAGTTACTTGGGAGTAAAATGTAGGAGTTATTTAACAAAATACAGCTACTTTACACAAAAGTATATGGCAGGGAATGAAGAAAAACAAATCCAGTTGAAAATGTAGGAGGAATTTGTAATGTAATTATCTAAACTTAAAATGCATCTGCTTTGGCAAAGTGAACAGGGAGCTGTAAAAGGGGGAAATGTGAATAACAATTGTAGTATACTCTTCCATGAAACTATTTTGGTGTATTTATTTCTTAGAGATTCTGAGATGTGCCTGCTATAGATACCATAACTAAGGCATCGCAGCATCATTTAGCTTACTAAGCATCTAGCAATAACAGCACAAAGAAACACCATCACTGTAAGGACTCCAATGCACATTTTCCACAAGTGGTACTGATATTCATGTGCCTGACAGGTCAGAAATTTAAGTATCTGCCCATTTCTGATTTCAGCACATTTTATAATTCTTGGGAGTATTTAATCATAGTGATTGACTTAATGGTCCTTGCCAAGTCACTTTCATCCTTGACTGGTACCCAAATGATCAATAAGCTTGACCATGCCAAAAGAAGGGGGGAAAGAGAGAAAGCAGGAGAGAAAGGGAGAGAAGGGGGTAGTAGAAAGGAAGGGAGGAAGGGAGGAAGAGGATCGGGAAGGGGAAAGGCAGTAGGTGAAGGAGAGGAACGCTATACATGTATGAAATGTAGTATAATCCACAACCTTAACCCAGAATTATTATTATAAGGTTATGGGAGGCTAGGATTTAACAACAAAACAACCACAATAAGAATGCAGCACTACAATGCGCAAAGTTTTGTTGTTTTTTCCTGTTTTTTTTTTTTTTTTTTTTTTCCTATAAAGAAATTCAAATCAATCCCTAGCATTATTACATCAAATATGTCTTTGCCTTAGGAGCTTAACTCCTATTTTTTAAATGCACCCAACTTACCTGGAAACCTAAGGATCTTTCAAATTAGTAGGAATTTAGCTACAAAAATCTCCTGGGAATCCTATTTTTAACTAGATGGGTTTATTTGTTCATTCTTAACATGTAACTGATTAGGCAAAATTTTGTTTTCAGAAGTAATGAAGATATCTCAGAGCTTAAATCTTACTGGAAGTCAAATAGACATGAGCTCTAACAGTATGTCTCCTAAATAAGTTAGGTACTGAAGTAATGAGCAATGCAATGCCTGCATTAAAAATATCAATATCTATTTCTTCAATATCTATTCAATATCTATTTCTTATCCCCTACAACTGACAAAGCGTTTACCTCAAACAGATTTGATCTGGAAAGTGTTCTTGGGGAAATAAAGACAGAATTTTATTGAAAGCATATACAAAAGCTAAATACTGGAATTGAGCTGATCTGGGCTATTCTGAAAGCACAATTCTCTCTTCAGTTTTGAAACACTTGGAAAATGGCTTCCAGTTACATGTATACATACATACACAAATGTACATATATCTATATAGTAAAGAGAGATACACTAGAATTTCTTTAAAGAACACAGTGGTTTTTACCCATCCCACATTACCTAATGCACAAACTACTGAAATTTTGTCATGAAGTTGGAGGTGTTGGGTCCTAATATGGCACTGCCCTTAAGAGCAGCACAGGGCTTATACCATTTGTGAAATCACTTTTCTAAGCTGCTGCAGAGGAATGAAACAGACCCACCAAGTTTCAATTTCATTAGTCACTCTCCAAAACATATGTGTCTACAAGAGCAGGCTATGGACAGTACATGAGGTCAGAAAATACATTTGCTTCTTCCCAGTAAACAAACCTGTATGGATCCAGTGGGGCTGGTTAGTGTCAGCATTTGTAGCTAAAGGTATTCTTTCCTCTTGCCAGCTACACACAGCTTTACAGTTACAGAGATGACTTCAACCAGACATATGTGAGGCCAGACACCATTAAATGCTGTTGGCCTCACTGAAACAGAGCAGGGACATAAAGAAAGATAGAAGATATGTACTGGTCCCCCCAATACCCACAAGTGAACTGACACACAGCTATGCAAATTTCCTCTTTCCCATCTGTGCTTTGTGAGTAAGAAATGAATTGAACCCTTCCAGAATCCTCCAATCCTATTTTACTTAGTCCTGTTGCACTACTTCATATATATAAAATCCTTACAGATATGTTCATACGAATTCACATTTGCACCTACCAATACATAAGCCTCAAACAACACCCATGTTCCTGTTGACAACAGTTCCTAATCAGGGCATACCTTTCACAGACATACACACTCCATGTACATATGAAAAATACACACTGTGCAATATGGGGAAATGCAAACCCCAGTATGGTCACACACAAATATCCACACTTCATGACTGTCTGCCAAACTTCCAAGTCCATACATATGAGCTGGCACTTCACTTTAGAAATCTGTGCACTCATATTCATGCATATGTACATATATGTACATACAGACATACTTACTACACACACGCACACATACACACAGGTGCAAGACAAAGCATATGTGCACACAAAGGTACAAACCTGTTGACATGCATAAGGCATGCACTCACACATATAAACATACACAAAAAGTAAATGTATGCACAGATGCATGCACACATACACACGGATGTGCATACATGCATACTGGCATGCACATGCACATACAAAACACATGCTTGCACTCATGCACACAGAAACACACAAGGACACAAGTGCACATTCAAACACAGTCATACGTACACGCACAAATACAGACGCACACAGGTGCACTTAGAAATACAAATGCATGCACTCGCGTACACACACACACTGACAGGCACACGCGCACCCCCACACACGCTCAGCACGACAGCACATACATCACACAAGCACACACACACAGGAACATATGCAGACACTCACATGCACATGCACCCAAACACACTCACCCCCACGAAAAAAAAAAAAAAAAAAAAAAAAAAAAAGCCTTTCACAGAAGCACACAGTTACACGACAAACACGCACACACCCCCATGTACGCCCACGCACCTGGAACAAACACCTCCGCACAGCCACTCGCATGCACACCCCCGCACGCATCCCCCGCACCGCGGGCTTGGTTTGCCCATCCCCTCTGCCCGCTCCCCACCGCGGAGGGCACCGCCGCCCCGCGCACCCTGCGCGGCATTTGCGTCCGGCAGCCGAGGAAAGCCGAGCTCCCGCAGTCCCTCCCCAGCCCTTCCCCGGGGCTCTTCCCCCCCAAAACCCGCTGCGCATCGCCGCGGACCCCCGCACAGCGTCACTAGGTGGCACCATCGCTCTTCCTGGCGAAGCCGCGGCCGCACCGCCCCCGGCCCCCCGCCCCCGCCCGGCCCGGCCCGGCCCGGCCCGGCTCGGCTCGGCTCGGCTCGGCTCGGTTTGGCTCGGCTCGGCTCGGCCCCCGCGGAGCTGCCGCCCCGCCCGCTCCGCCTGCGGTGGCAAAGGGTGTCCCCCCCCCCTCCAGGCTGCGGCCCCATCCTTCGGGGAGCGGGGCTGGGCCCGCCGCCTCCCCGCGGAGACCCGCCTGTAATTAATGCGGAGCAATTAGTCCGCAAATCCCCTCGGAGCGGCACATGCTCCCGGGCGAGGTGTGTGCCCAAAGGTGTGCGTGTGGCGGTGGAGTGGGTGTGTGGCGGTGGTGGCGGTCACAGCCCCGAGCACCGCACGGGTAATAATGGTAATAACGAGACACTGATCGCTTTTCCGAGCGGCGGCGGGAGGGATGAGCCCCGCCGGTTCGGCTCCGGAGTCTGTAGAAACCTCGCCACTGTGTTATTTCCCGAGCCGTTTTCCTAGGCAGAATTGATCCTCTTGGGGGAACGGGGGAGCTGGGGAAAGAATCTCAATTGCAAATATTGTTTAGAGTTTATTCTAGAGAGCGTCTGTGCTTTAAGATGTTCTTCCGTAGCTCCTGGTGGGTGCTGTAAGGAGCCAGGATTGTGGTGGGTTTCGGCTGTGCAGGGAGTTGGGTTAGCGGGGGGGTGGGGGGAAGGAAAAGACACGATCGAGAGTAGCTGAGACTTTGTGCCCCCGTTGGAGAGATGGTTGAGTCCTCGTCAAGGTTGCTGTGGTATCCCAGAAACACCATTCACTCCGAGCTGTGACCGCGCACCATCAACAGCAACAACTCCGCTGCGCCTGGCCAAGGAATAGGAATTAGGAGCTCTCAAGAATAATATGAAAGGGATCTGCAGAGGGGAAATCCGTGCAAAGGAATCGAAATTAGCAGACTTTTGGGAAAGGGGATGTACTAAATGTGGCCGGCTGGACTTCATCCTGGTGAAGAAAATGGAGATTAAAAGTGGATTTACATTTTGGAACCTCGTCTTTTTATTGATGGTTTCGTGTGTGAAAGGTAGGGTAGAATTTGAGGGGTATATTTTTAGGGGTCCCTTTGCTTTTGGTCAGGGCGTTGCAAGCTCTCGCCTAATACAAACGTATATTTAAAATGTGGTAATATGTTATTTTATATTTTTACCCTGGGTACTTTGCAATGGGAAGATATAAATGATCATTAAAGCGGGGAGGAAAGAAGGAGTTGAATCAGAGCTCTCTTCGGAGATAGGAAATGTATTTGCTTTGCCAGGCTTCGCGTTCAATGCAGTGACTGAGCTCGGGCTCAATAAATATTCTTGCAGTATGCTCAAACGGAGACGTGAGTTGGTTCATATATCCTCTAACTAGTGTATATTCACGCAAATCCCACAGGGCGACTTTTTTAAGGTGATGATGTTGTTACTGTGGGGAGATCACCTATATTTCTCTTTTTTTTTCTGTCGAGCAACTGGGCTCTTTGCGGGAATGCCTGTATCGATGCACTTATTAGTTTAACCCGTTGCGTGGGGAAAGTTACGGAGGACCCAGCGTGTGCGTAGCCCTCTCGCAGCCCTAAATGCGCTTCACGCTCAGCTGTTTGTATGCATGCAGGTCTCCCTGACTGTCGAAGAGGTATGTTAGCAATTCAGCCTTGAAGGCATGGTCTGCCGCTGTGTGCAAAGATCGACACCTTTTCTCAACCTTCCTTTGGTCCCCCTTTCCCTGTTGAGGTCTCCTGTGGTTTCTCTATTATAGGATTTTTTTTATTTTATTTTATTTTTTTGTCCCTTTTTCGGGGCGGAGGGTATTTTGCTTCATTCCTGATTCTGTCTTCATGAAAGGAGGGCAGAAAGGAAACCGCTGGTTAGCGGTATGAATACCTCGACTAAGTCTGTGCTTATCGACAGTTAAGGGAAATGACACACACAGAGAAAAGACGAAATATGTGGCTTGAGTAACGTGCACCTCCAATATTACTCAGGCTAAACGGTGAAGTGCTGATCCCATCACGCGTGCCTTCAGTAAAGGGACATATTCTGCAACTCCCCACATTCGGCTGCCTACCCGAAATAATCTTCCCTTGTTTGTGGCCAGTGATTAATATCTGATTAATCACCCTTTTATCCCACTCCTTATCCTCATCCCTCCTCCCCACCACACTCGCGTTCTCCCAGAATATTGGATAGACATTATCGATCCTCTCCGAGTTTTTAGACTTGCTTATCGCCTACAGAGGTTGCCTGCACGGGTGGGAGGAAGGTGTGCTTGGGGGGGGAGGGGGGGGGCATTCAAAGGCGTGCCTTCCCAAGCTGGCTCTGCCTTGGATGAAACAGTTTATTGTACGGCTTTGCAGCTGCTTGTCCTCCCCATTTGCATCTCATGGAAAAGATATTTCGTTTTTCACGTTAAGGGGAGGGGGGGTGGGGGGGAGCGGGCTCGAGAGGTTTTACGTTATCCTGACACGAGAGCCGAGGCGAAGGGTCTTGCCTGCGACGTTAACGAACATTTTAATTACAGGCAGCTTTCCCCCGTTTGCGTCCATTGAAGCGGTATGCACTCTGCGCTTGCCCCGCTCTTGAGGTCTACCGGTCAAGTCCAGCCCGGGATTGTGGGGGGCATTTCTTTTCCTGTCTCCCCCTTGCCTATAAGGGTTTCTCCACGCCGGGTGCGATCATTTGCAAGTCATGGGCTCTGTGCCTGCGAGGCGCGCAGTGCCGCTCCGCGGCGCACAGCGGGTGCGGTGCGGAGGCGCTGGGGTAATGGATGGCTCCGGAGCTGCTGCCGAAGCAGCTGCTTTGTGAGCACGAGTCGCGGGGCGGCAGCATCCTACAGAATTAAAGGCTCGGGCGGTTCTCCTCGTGCTGCGTCGGCCGCGGGAGCCGTGCAAGTTTCCACAGCACCTGTTGAGAAGCCTCTTCCCTTGCCCTTGGAGGAAAGGAAAAAAATGGGGGTACCGAGGGCAAAAGCTGGAATGAAGCACCTAAAACAGCACCAAAAAAAAAAAAAAAAAAAAAAAAAAAAAAAAGCAAAAATGGCCTTTTTTCTTCCTGCCCATACACAGTCCCAGAGAGATGCTGTGAAGCAGTCTCCTCCATAGTGTCAGGACTTCAGTTTCCCAGTTGCTGAGCCTCACAGTTTCCATAGGTTTTCCTCATACTGGGGGTCTTCTCAGCAACTTGGGGACTGCTAAGTAAGATTTCACATCCTGGACATGAACTCTAGGCTGCCAGGCTTCATAGAGCTGGCTTAGATTCACTGCAGTACTGCATCTATTTTAGGCATTTATATTTAGTTCTCTCCCCACTCCAGTGAATGAATACATTTTACCTTGATTTACATTCCCATTGTGTCAGCATGCACACCAGCTCCCAGAAACCTTGGCAGAGGCACACAATGAATGAATACTTGCCTATTTAAAATGCTCCAGATGTGGGGAGCAAGGTGACTCCCTGGGTCCTACATCTGCCTGGCATTGTCTGGCAAGGCCCTTTCACCACACCCTAACAAAACATGCTCTATCACATATTTTTGTTTGCTTGATCACCTCTATTTCATAGTCCAGCACCACACTGTAATACCTAAACTGTTGCTCTTCCAGGCTACTTGCACAGTTTTATTTGGTATGTGCATCTCAGGCCCTTCCTAATTCTATCATCTTCCTGTCATCATTTCTATAGTCTTGATCCACAGCTTTTCCACTGTTCTGTGTTCCAGATGTTAAACTATACCTGGGAGATTATGCAGCCATGTTCACGTCTTCCTGGTGTGTGTTCATGTAGACACAGAATTTCTTCATGTTTATCTGAAAATTCATGCCTTTCTGGAATATTGCAACTGCACTTGTGAGGGATTAGAAAAGGAAGAAGCAAGAAAGAGAAAATGGGAGGAAAGAAATCACCAGCTGCTGGAGAAGGGGCGATAATAAGAGATAATAAGGAATTATACCTCTTTAATTATACCTCTTTAATGAAAACCTTTAACTGCTTACACAATATCCCATTATGCCTTGGATCAATCTCCAACATAGTCTTACTTGGAGATTCATGCAGTAAAAAAGCAAAGAAATGCCCCCATTGAAAAATGAGAGAAGGCATGAAAACAACCAACGAACCAAACAAAACAACCCCTTAACAAGTGCCAACAAGAGTCATTTGTGGCCAGCTGCAGGGAAAGATGGATGCTGTGCTCTTCTTCCCAGCAGACACCTAGGAGAGCTCCTTCCCCTATCCTCCTTCCCCCAGAAGAAATAAAGAATATTGTTTAGGTGTAGGATATACATATCAAGCTTGGAGGAGCAGCAAACAAAAACCTTCACTGTCCAGGACAGTTCTTTTATTTGCAAAAATGAAACAAGCTGCTTTAGTGAGCTTTGCTCCTGGGATTTAGGAGAGAAATCACTGAAATCTGCACCCATTCAGTTTGGCATCTCTCTCCACCAAATGAAATTTAAAAAATGCTTGTGACCTGTTTGCAGGAGCAAAACAGAAAGGAAACCAGGCAAAATAACCGCAAGACTCCTCAAAATGTTCTGTGTAGTTGTCACTCCAAGACAGAGCAAAGAAGTCTGCTCTTTTGTCTGTCTGGCTAAAATGAAGCTTTGCCTCTGCTGTTGTTTTTCTGTTCCCCTGTTGCAGTTGTGACAAGTGAAACAAGCGCAGCCTTCAAAATAAAAGGGAGATGAAGCAGTGAAATTTTAAATGGCTCATTGACAGAAGAGGTGATGAGAAAATGGACAGGATTTCCGAGTGATGGGTACCTGGCATGTGGAAATATTTAGCAGACAAAGAGCATACTCTACTTGTTTCAACTACCTTTGCAGTCCCCTCTGTCCCCCATTTCCACCTCAACCCCACTCTCTCACGGATCATTTCAGGAACCACCAACCGCTCCTCACTGTTTCTTGGACAGCCGCTTGACTTCTGGGATTACTGGTGATTGGCCTTCCTCAGTGGGGCACGGGCGAGGTGCTTGCCGTGTCCCCGAGGCCAGTAACAGTACGTTAATGTTGTCTACTTTCCAGATGGTCGCTGCTGCATCTCCGTGCATGTGTGTCTGTCTGCATGTGTGTACAAGCACGCAGGGGAGATGGGAGACGCTGACAGAAGAGGCAACGTCCCCCTTCTTTTTAACTCCTCAGCACACACTCAGCTCCTCTGCAGTGCCTTTTCCCCACGAGCTCACGCACATCACACAGGGCTTCTGCTCAGAGGGCTGCGGGCAGCACCTCAGCGAGGATTTTTTTTTTTTTTTCGTATGCTGCACAGTTCCGCAGGGTTGCAGACAAAATTAACCCACCCCTCAGCCACCGCCTTCCCCTTAATTCAGGGCGAAAGCAAGGCTCTGCTCTACCCTCCGCCTAGCGCCCGGCTCCTCCTCCCCTTCCCCGCGGTGGCAGCGAGGCACACGCAGCCCCCCGCAGCAGCAGGCACCACCTGTCCCTTCCCTGCCCGTGCCGTTAGGGATCCGCAAAGGACACCGGAGGAACGTCGCCTGCAGTCGCCGCTTTTTCTCAGAGAGCAGCAGCAGTCGCAAGGCGGAGCAGGCAGCGAGCGGCGGCAGCTCCACCCGCGCCGCCACTGGCAGCAGCTCCGGCGGCGGCAGCAGCAGCGACACCGGCGGCGACAGCGATAGCGACACCAGCATCGGCCTCCGTTGTCGCCCGGGGAGACCGTCCCTCCAGGGAGTCAGCTCCCTGACACTTCTCTGTCGGAAAATGACGATTGGCTTTGCTCTCTTTAGCTCGGTGACTGCCGCAAGCCTGTGGTTTGCAAATCTGAGACAGCTCTAGGGCTTCGTTTCTTTTTCTTCGCTTTAGGTTTCGACACACAAAAACAACCCCTCACTCCCTGAGCTCAGCGAGCCCCTTCGTGGGAGCAGAATAGGAGCTCCAGGCAATCGAACTGGCTGAAGAGTTACGTGGTGTACCTTCAACTCAGTTATCAGCATTCCGACTTGGAAGCACCAGACCACGAAACCTAAGGAACTCTGTGAATGTGCTTTCAAATCCTTCCTTTTCCAAAACATAGCAGAAACTTATAGTCCGTCTGATTCTGTTTGTTTGTTTTAAGTAGGAACAAACCAAGAAGGATGAATTACCCATGTATCTTAGTGTTCTTTACCTCCGACAGTGAATACTAGCAGCAGTTTAGGGAAAGATGAGAGGTACAGAGAGACTGGTACATCGTCCCAGATATCAGTAATCTACAGTTTGGGGTTCACCCGAGCTACAGGGTGCTTTTGGAACACCATTTTTTAAGAGACATGAATTAACCTGTGCTCCACTCATTTAACTGTTCTCTCTCTCCTTCATCCACTTTTTTTTTTTTTTTTTTTTTTTTTTTAATTAGCATTTGTACTTTCATCCTTCACAAAGTTCTGTAACATAGTTTCATATTATTGCTTTCCTATGCGTCCTCCATCTTATACACTGTGTATCTGACTGAAAGCACTTAATAGTATAGAAGGTTACGTTAAACTTGGCTGTATTATACCTAGTGTTTTTTATGGGTTACACAGATTAATACCCCAGATTTAAGATTTGTAATTATTGAATGCATATGGATCTAGTAAAGAGAGATAAAAGTGTAACATTATTTAGAGATATTTTAAAAGATTTTGAAATATCCTGTGAGGATGTCTCAGTTTGAGTGATTACAACACCGTTTCAGAAAAAAAAGGTTATGAAGAATAATGTAGCCTCCTATCCCCTACTCCCTCCTTAAGAAAAAAAAAAAAAAAAAAAAAAAGTGCCTTTGGCACAATCTATCTTATTTTTAGCAGTATTGAATATTTCCAACTCCACCTGGCTCCAGTAAGAGCCTGGGGAGCTAGTTAGCACTTCTGAAGCAAGGCCAAGTGAGTCCAATGTTATAATGCTGTGACAGAGAGGCAGAATGAATCAAAGGAAAATGTCTATAAAAGACCTTACAGTTATATGTAAAATGTTAAATCTATAGAACCTCTTAAATTGGATGTTTATATATTTATTTATTTATTAGGCATAGGAAAGGCTTTATGATTTGCTGCAAAAACTGTTTTGACTTGTCTCCTAACAGGAAACTTCCATTCTAACTCTGCAGGGTTGTGAAGTCTCAAACCATTTCTTAATTATGAGCACCATTCTGCTTGTATTTCTATGTGTAATGATTAAGGTTGAAATGACAGAACAAAGTCTTTGTGAAAAATTAGTTTACCAGATTACTCTAACACAATTTCACAGGAAAGAAAAATCAGGGAACAGACACTTTAGTACAAAGTGTTGTTTCTTTCTTAGAACCCTGTAATTTAAGTCAGTTTTTACTACCTGAGATATTTGAAGAAAGAATATTTAAGTAAAAAATCAGACAGGCATATGATAAAAGTTGTTATTGTAAGACTGTAAAAATTATCATTATGACTGAATAATTCCTTGCAAAGGTTTACTGCAAAATTCTCGTTCTTTTATAAGCCTTTCAAACAACTTCTCTGGGGAGCATTTCCTTCCTGGTGAAATTGTATAGTTTTTGTACAGAACAACATTTATCAAAGATTCAAAGATTCATATATATGATATAAATTCATATATATATATATATATGCATATATATATATACACTATTAGGAAATGTTGAATATCTGCTTCCTAACACCCGGTTTTCTTTTGGGCAATAGAATGGACAAGGATATTAGGCTGTGAGCAAGCCTATTAAAATAAACATGTACTCAAAGAGACATATCATGTTTTTGTAGATGTTTACATTTAGTTGTTTACTTTTGGGGAGAAGAGCATATGTATAGTCTCACTGCTTAGTTTTTACAGATCATATAAGATTTACTATATCTCCATAATCCTGGCATTAGAACTGCTGAATAGCATGTAAATGTCAAAGAAGGAAATGGTGGAAATTCAATCACCTCCTTCTGAAATATTAGGATGGTTATGATGATAGGTTTAGGCACATTGTTACTCATAGAGGGAGAGCCTCAAAATCATGGGGAGTGTCATGCAAGGGATTCCGGTGCAACTACTGCTCTCATAGAATTGTCAAAGAGAAAGGAAGCAACCAGCAGAGACGTATAAAGACAGACATTCCATTTTCCCTCACGTTCCACAAAATGCTTCATATTATCATGTGTCATATTCATATTGTATCATAGAAATAAGTTACAGAATAGTAAGGGTACTTAACCACAGAAAGATTTCACAGGGTCATAAATTCTCACCTCCTGAAGCCTGTAAATAACAGATTATTTTTGCTATAGGACTAAAGGAATCTAAATGCTCAAGGCAGAAATGACTAAGTAATTGCTTGGATTATACATAAAATGAATCATCACTTCTGACCTTGAATTGTATTTTATGTTTCTTATATCTTCATCTCTTCTTAGTTTTATACCTATATGCATTGTGGCTTGTTGGATTTAATTCTCATGCAATTGTGTATACATGCAGATGTTCGCATACTTATATAATTTGCATATGTGGAAATTATACCCATATATGTGTTTATGTTATGAATCAATTCAACAAAAACTAAAATAGTGTTACTTTACAAAGGTGTAGGTAACAATTTGAAGTGTATGTGCTTCCTAAGTAATCCATTACCTCTCAGAACCACAGAATATTAAAGTATCCTGAGATGGAAGGGACCCACAAGGATCATTGACTCCACCTCCCGGCTCCACACAGGATCACCCAAATATCAGACCATATTCTGAGAGTGTTGTCCAAATGCTTCTTGAACTCTTGGTTCTGTGCTCACTTCCCTGAGGAGCCTGTTCCAGTGCCCAACCACCCTCTCAGTTAAGAACCTTTTCCTGGTATCCTACCTGAACCTCCACAGCTTCTTGCCATTTCCTTGAGTCTTATCGCTATCAGCAGAGAGCAGAGATCAGCGACTGCCCCTCTTCTCCCCTTATGAGGAAGCTGTAGGCTGCAATGAGGTCACCCCTCAGTCTCTTCTTCAGGCTGAACGAACCAAGTGACTTCAACTGCTCCTCTACATCTTGCCCTCTAGATCCTTCACCGTCTTCCTAACCCTTCTTTGGGCACTAGTAGGTTTACGTCCTTTTTATACAGCGGTGTCCAAAACTTCACACAGTGCTCAAGGTGATGTTGCACCAGTACAAAGTACTGTGGGACAATAACTTTCCTTGACCAGCTAGTTATGCCATACCTGCTACACCTCAAGATATGGTTGGCTCTTTTGGCTGTCATGGCACACTGTTGACTTACTGTTGACCAGAAACCCCAGATCCATTTCTGAGAGGCTGCTCTCCAGCCTCTCATTCCCCAGTCAGTACATGTATCTAGGATTACCCTTTCCCAGGTGCAGAATTAAGGACTTGCTCTTGGTAACTTTCGTATGGTTGGTATTTCCCCATCACTCTAATTTGTCAAGACCTCACTGTGAAGTCTCTCAGTGTTTGAGGGAGTCAACAGCTTCTCCTAATTTAGTATCATCTGCAAATTTACTAGGTATGGATTTGAGTCTTGCATCCAGGTTATTTATGAAAACATTAAAGAGAGCTGGCCCTAAAATGGAGCCCTGTGGAACCCAACTAGTGACTGGCCACCAGCCAGTAACCCCATTTACTATAACCCTTTTAGCCTGTGCCATCAGACAGTTGTTCTTCTGTGATTTTGTCTAGCTGTATGCTGTACATTTTGTCCAGAAGGATATTGTGAGAAACAGTATACTTTTTTTTTTTTTTTTTTTTTTTTTTTTTGTGTGTGTGTGTGTGTGTTTTCCCAGTCTCAGAAGTAAGTTACATCTGGTTGCACTAAGAAAAGTGCAACTAGTGATATCTAGCAAATGTTAGGAGAAAGGCTTGATTAAAAGATTATTAGTGCTTTTGGTAACACTAGTTACCAATACTAGCACTGACAATTGTAATTGACTGACATATATGGACACTGATTTAGGAATGTTTTACCAAAATATAATTGTTGTTGTTGTTTATAAAACTCTTTTTAGTAAAACCTTCCAATCACCTTTCAAATAAAGAAAAAAAATCTGTTCTATTTTCTGGTTTAATACTGTTATTATCATTTAAAGAGACTGACTTATCACATCTCAAAGGTAACTGTATTTCAGTAACTTAAAATGATACCTCTATGATCGTTATTTTCATACTGAACTGTCATCAAACACAGCTAGAGGATATTTGCGAGTGCAGTTTGGAGTCCTTAGTTAAAATGAAGTATATAAATGCAGAGTATTTTTCTTGTTACAATATACTTTTGAGATATAACTCTCAAATTACAAGACTTTTCCTTAATTATTTCAATCTGACCTACAAGGAGAAATTCATACTCTACTATAGTTTCCTTGATTTCAGTGTAATTTTCCTTGAGAATTGAAGCTTGATCTAATTTAACCTTTTTTTTTTTTTTTTTTTTTTTTTTCAAACGTGTAAACTGAAAGTTGCATTTTTCTTATGTATAGTAGCTTTGATGCAAAGGTGAATAAAAGTTATAAAATGGGTATAAAAATAGTTTCTAAACTGACTATTATTGAGACTATTGAAACCATAGAATGGCTTGGATTGGAAGGGACCTCAAAGATCATCTAGTTCCAACTCCCCTGCCACAGGCAGGGACACCACCCACTAGATTAGGTTGCTCAAAGTCTCATCTAACCTGGTCTTGAACACCTCCAGGGAAATCAACAAGAGAGCCCAGAATATGAACTGTGAAAATAGATTTGCTTCTGATTCTTTTCAAACTGAGTTTTGAGTTACATTTTTCTGTACATATACTTCATTTGACTTAGAAATACAAATTATAATGGAGGTCAGGTACTTCACAATGCATTAGAAATTTACAATAGAAATGTACTTTGGAAAACTCACATTGTATTATAAAATTGCCAAAGCAAATTGTTTATTATTCTGTTTAAAGGAAATAGATTATATATATGTATACTGTCAGAAAATTTCTTTTTCTATATTTTATTGATCATCATGTCAGCACTTCTGGGGATCAGTTCACCAGATTCAGTGTAACAGTACTAGGCTGACGAAGTGTCAGCTGTAGTCCTTGAAGCCACAAGATACTCATGTTTTTTTTTTTTTTTTTTTTTTTTTTTTTTTTTTTTTTGTCAGGAGATGAGCTGAATTACAGCCATTTTGCAACCTGTTTTCAGCATCCCTGATTACATTTTTGTTCTCTAGTAAAACATTTCTGAATCTGCAGAAGGCTGCTAATAGCTGCTGAGGAATAGGAAGGAACTGAAAAAAAAAATAGATTTCAGTTTATAATGCTTTCAAATGTAATTATTAATGCATTTATTTATTTATTTATTTTTACTTTTATTGGATTATCACATACACTAGATATGCAGTTACATTTGAAAATGTTAAATAAGCTAGCATAATAAAGAAAGGAAACCAGGGAATAATTTACACATTTATTTTGTTGTATTTATCTATTGCTAGAATGTTCTTTTTAGTTTCCACCATCTCAGAGTCTAAAAACATGTAACATATTGAACTGAAATCACAAGAACAAAAATCGTCTGGGGAAAAAAATAAAAAATAATAAAAAATAATTAAAAAAATAAGTCCAAATCCTGACTGTTGGAAGGTCCACCCGGTTAAACTAAGCTTGAGAAAAGAGAAAGGACACTAGGTCTTCAGTCACCATACATACTCTGATGTAAAAGCTACCTTTTTCATGGACCTCCGGATATGTGTGAATGAAATGCGAGTGTATGGGAACACAGATACACACAAGCATACATGCAAATGTGTGTGCACACCAGCAATTTTGATAGCCAGCATCTGTAGCTGTGTATGCTATGAAGAAGAACCTATGCTTAATTCATGACTATGTTCATCTTGTGTATTTTCCCTTACGCACATCTATGTTCACCAATATTTCTTTGATGAATTTAATCTACTTCAATGATATGACTACTGCTACCAATCTTAGCAATGCTTTGTGCATGACATGGGATTTTTAATGAGCACAGTAAAAGAAGTAAGTATAATTCATAATGTAGAACTGAGAGAACAGGATGAAGATATTTTCACCAAAATATTTACATCAATATAGTTCATATCTAAATAGTGAATTTTCATCATTCTGTACTTAAGTAGCGAAATACAAGTTGTACTTTACCAAGTGAATGTTTTTGCAATACTCATAGCAACCATCCTTCCCTCTTATAGGACTATTGCTAAAATTACTAAGATTTTTGCAGCATTCACATTATTTACGAAAAATATCTCTTTGGAAAATTGTCCTCTTACAATCAAAAGGAGTTCTCCAATAAGGAGAATTGACTGCTTATTGTTCAGTTTCTTGGAGTGATCTTTCATTTGAAAACTAACACAAACATCACTTTCCCCTTTCCACATCACTATTCAGGTTATCTGCCACTTTTATTCAGAATTCTCCTTCTTGAATGCTGCTCCTTTCTGTGACTGTGAGCTCTTTTAAAGGGGGGGCAATCATTTCCCTCACACAATTCACATAGTTATTAGCTTCAGAGATTTTGATAATATCACCACTTTACCCTTTATTTCAATCTTGGCAACTCCTTCATGGGAAAATGAAATACCTCTGACATTTGGGAGAATATTTCTTTAGAGGTTTATATGTATTCTATTTAATGAACTTTCATATATCATAAATTCAGCCATGTTCTCTATATAGCAATTATAGACATCTTATAAGAATGTGAATGTTATTATACTTCTTCAGAGGCAAAATATTCTACCCAGGTAGAGAAATTCTTGAGAAAGTTTAATTTTCAACCACTTTATGTGAAAAGAAAAATATAATTGACACTAGATTAGAATTAGCATTTTTTTTTTTTCATAGATACAGTCCTAGCAGTCTCATATCTTCTCGTGCAAGGATGTTTCCAGTGACAAATAGGTGAGATATATTTTATTAGCATTTTCATTGTTGGCAGTGGAAAGTTGCAACAATCAACCATATAAGACACAGTGATTTTTATAAACATCCTGACAAACTTATTCTTCTCCAAGCTATTTATCTGAAAGAGCAATGAGCATCAGAATCAATGTTTAATGTACTACGAGTTCAACAGCCTTAGTGACTCCTGCATTCCCGCCTACATCATTTTTATAAGTATATACTTCTAAAATTCCTAAGTCTCTTTACTACTACAACTGCAAATGTTTGAAATTTGTGTGAGTTTCTGAACTAATTTCAGCTAACTTTAAATTGTTACCCACCAGAAAATATAAAAAAATCCCCACTTCCCACCCCCAATCCACCTAAGCTCTATCTGTATATTTTCCACTACACTCAAATTTTAGCTTGTCAGTTAACTCCCGGAATTTTTCCCAGTTTATCTAGCTTCCCCTGCACTTCTGGGCTCCCTTTTCAAACTCTCTTCCCACTCCACAAGCATTACTGGAGAAGTTCCAAAAGATAAAGCCTGCAGTAGAATATAGAAAGTTCCCTTCAGTTTATATGTCATTTGTTAAGTTCTTTTGTGGCCCAAAGTAATAACAATGTAAGGTCAATCTGTTAGGAAATTGAATATCCTCCTGGCCTTACACTCATAGATTATTAACTTTTTTAGCATGTTCTTTGGAATTTAAATTGTCTGCAGGAAGGCAAGATTGGAAAAATAGAGTATCGGTTACACTTGTTTTCACATTCTTTAGTTTATTCTCTTTGTATGTGATTATTTCTTCATAAACAAAACAATGTAAGGGGTAAACTCTTTTACTTCAAATTAAAGCAACTTTGAGTAACATGAATACAGTCATCAAAACCTAACAGTAACTTAAAGATAAACACCATCAAATTAGATGGTTAAAACTTGGATAGTTCTTAGTAAATTTTGGAAATCTAGGATGTATCTTCTCTATTTTTCAAGCTCTAATGTATGTAATGAATCTGTTCCTGTAACATGGTATTGGAAATTTTTCAGATCTAACATTGCTCTTACATTCTTTATTGATGATATTGTACTGGGATGATCAGACTCTAGAGTGTATCTTAGCTAAGTAAATACATAAATAAATAGAAAAGGCAAAAAATCACATATTGTGTCACAGGACCAGAATTCTAGGGGTTCCGTTACTTGCTTGTTTCAAGACTAATTCTGAACATTTCCGTGAAATCAGGAGAGTTTTATCTGACTTGTGGAAGTTACTCGTCCAAATTGCTCTCTTTGGGGCCTCTTGTACCAGTCATCTTAAAATGCATTGGCAGTTAAGTTAACAGAAATGTCTGATGTAAAGAGTCAGAGAATCCCACTGATATCAGCTAAGGAGAGAATATTTTTAGTAGAAACTGTCATTATTAAGAAGTCATGCTTGTTAGAGTTTTGGGTAAATTTAAGGTAACTATAGAAATTGATCATTTATTTTAAAATGTAGTGCACATCACAATTAACATTGAATCATCACTGAGGAATCTGCAGAGATACTTCTAAATGTATAGCTGTACTTTAATGTTATCTGAGGTATGTTTTATGAAGTACTTTTTCTTCATGGTAACAAGATTGAACATCCTTTGAAAAAAAACTTTTTGGATATATTTAGCTGATCAATCATTTTCTCCTTATCTGTTTCCTCCATGCTTCATTTGCACAAAGTTTATTTGCACCATGTCTTTTATACCACACATTCTTGTGCTTTTATTTCACAGGTTGCTTGGGGCTATGTTCCCATTCTTTGTCAGGCACATTTGGATCACTGCTCATTTTTTTTTAGGAGCTGTTTCATTTTTCATGATCGCTCATCTCTTATCAGTATCTTAAATATGCCCATCATCATTCATATTTTGCAAACTTGGTTTGTTATTTCCTACTAAATTAATACTATTTTTCTACTTTCTACTTTTCTACTTTCTACTATGTTTCTATTAGTGGGTCAGTTTCTCCTTTTAGCCAGAAGGAGCTCATAAACACAAAAACTCTCCTTTCAGTACAGAGGAGTTTATTTAGGATATGACAACTACATAACTTCTGGTACCATACATGAGACTAAACTAATGAAACTGAAAATCTGTATCAGTTGATCTCTAACAGTCTCTATCAGATTCTTTTCGGCCAGTGCACTCATGGAACTAGAGTCAGTGGTCAAGCTAATGACCCTCTTCAAAACCTTTGGCTTCAAAACCAAAGGCTTTGGTCCTTTCCTGCTCACTATCATATGATGGTAGTTAAGTGGATTCTAAAACAAATTGTTTCAGATTTTAAGATTACTATCATTTTTTATTATGGTGTTAGAATACTATTGTAACTCATTATTAATTTATAAAGATGGCAGGAGAAAGACCAGAGCTGCAAAATTAACAGAATTTCTAAATTCCATTTTACAGCCTAAAGGAAATAATTTCAAAACTTTAGAAGATGAGTCTATATTTTATTAAGAAATTCCTTTATTTATTTATTTATCTAACTATGATCTGTTCTAGAAGTTGGCAGGAACATAGGAGAAACCCTCAGAGTTTAAAGTTTCTGGCTGATCTCTAAATCAAAAACAGCTGAGCAGATTTAAATATTTTGTATAAACAAATTTTCATCCAGGCAGCTAATCTGCATGCCAGCTTTCAGTTTGACATTTTCTAAAATGATGGAAAAATGCTAAGCCCTTAATGCTAAATGGATTTCATAATGGAAATGCTGACAGACCCGTAATTACCTGTATTGTGATTCTGCTGAAAGCTTCTTTATCTGTCTAATCTTTCACAGTGGAGTTAAATATACAAATTCTTGAAAGGAGGAAAAAAGGAATTTTATGTTGGAAATGCTAAACTGTACCAATTCTATATTCTTTTCTAGGCATTCACTTATGGTGGCAGAAGTGACAAGAAATTATTAAAAATAATAAATAATAATAATAATAAATAATAATAATAATAATAATAATAATGCAGCCCTCTCTGTAGAACTGTAAAATCAACTAGTTGTGTTAAAAAGTTTAACTTAGCATCAAATTTTCAATCTTTTTGATTCACCTTTCTGATAAGGTATAGGTAAACAGATCCAAGTAAATAATTTTTAATGTAGGAATAAAGAATTAATTACTGAATACATTTCTTACTGACATGGAATGGCAAAACAAACAAACAAACAAGCAAAACCCTCTCAAAAACAAATATATAAAAGAATATTTCTCTGCCAAAATACTAAATACTGGGTGTAAATACTAAATACAAAACAATAGGTGCTCCAGGCATGCAGCAGAAGTTCCCCTGCAGCCTGTGGAGAGGCCCCTTGTGGAGCAGGCTATCCCCCTGCAGCCCATGGGTCCCACATGGAGCAGATCTCCACGCTGCAGCCCATGGAGGAGCCCCTGGTGGAGCAGGTGGATGTGGCCTGGAGGAGGCTGCGGCCCATGGAGAGCCCCCACAGGAGCAGGCCCCGGGCCAGAGCTGCAGCCCATGGAGAGGAGCCCACACAGGAGCAGGGCGTCTGGGGGGAGCTGCTGCCTGTGAGGGACCCGTGCTGGAGCAGTTTGCTCTTGAGGGATGGACCCTGTGGTATGCAGTCATGTTGGAGCAGTTCTTGAAGAGCTGCTGCCTGTGGGCAGCCCCTGCAGGATCAATCTGGGAAGGATGGCATCCCATGGGAGGGACCCCATGGGGAGCAGGGGAAGAGAGTAATCTTGAAAGAGTGGTGGACAGAAAGTATTACAGACTGGCCATAATCACCATTGTGTCCTTATTCCCCTGTGCTGTTTGGAGGAAGGACATAGAAGAGTGTGGATAGGGGAAGAAATTTTTAGTTTGCTTTTAGTTTCTCACTGTTCTAGTCATAGAATCACAGAATCAATCACAGAATCATAGAAACATAGAATCATAGAATGTCTCGGGTTGGAAGGGACCTTAAAGATCATGTAGTTCCATCCTCCCTGCCATAGGTAGAGATGCCACCCACTAGATCAGGTAGCCCAGGGCCTCATCCAACCTGGTCTTGTACACCTCCAGGGGTGGGGCATCCACAGTTTCTCCGCGCAACCTGTTCCAGTGCCTCACCACCCTCTGAGTGAATAATTTCCTCCTAACCTCTAATCTAAACATCCTCTCTTTTAGTTTAAAGCCATTCCCCCTTGTCTTATCTTTATCTGACTGAGCAAAAAGTTGCTCTCCATCTTTTTTGTAAGCCTCCTTTAAATATTGAAAAGCTGCAGTATGATCACACCAGAGCCCTTTCCTCTGTAGCCCCAGCTTTCTCAGCCCCAGCTCTCTCAAGCTTTCTTCATAGGAGAGATACTCCTGCCCTCTGATCATCTTCGTGGCCCTCCTTTGGACCCATTCTAACAGGTCAACATCCTCCTTGTGCTGGGGGTACTAGACCTGGATGTAGTACTCCAAGTGAGGGCTCACAAGGGCAGAGTAGAGGGGTACAATCACTTTTCCCTTGACATACTGGCCGCTCCCAGAATGCAGTTTGCCTTGTAGGCTCCAAACACATACTGCTGGCTCATGTCAGGCTTTTCATCCACTAGAACTCCCAAGTCTTTCTCTGCAGGGCTGCTCTCAATGAGTTCTTCTAGTCTGCACTTGTGTCTGGGATTGTCCCAAACCAGTTGCAGCACCTTGCACTTAGACTTGTTGAACCTCATTAGGTTTATGCGGACCCACTTATCAAGCTTGTCCAGGTCCCTTTGGTTGGATTCCCTTCCTTCTACAGTATCAGGTGCACCACTCAGCTTGGTGTAATCTGAAAACTTGCTGAGGGCACACTGGTAATAGGCAATAAATTATATTAACTTCCCTATGTTGAGTCTATTTTGCCCATGACGATAATCATTGAGTGATCTTCCTGTCTTTACCTCAGCCTTTGAGCCCTTTCCATCATATTTTATGCTCCTGTTCCTTTGAGGAAGTTGAGCGAGTAAGCAGTTATAGTGCCTGCTGCCCATCAGGGTAAAACCACCACAGCCATCTTTGGAGTAGAGGTTTGAAGATTCTTTGGAAGTGTTTTTGTTTGGTTGGTTGTTAGGTTGTTTTGTTTGTTTGTTTGTTTGTTTTCAATGTCTCTTTCATTCCTCTGTGAAAATCTTCCAAATCTTGGCCAGGTTTTGACCACCTGAAAAACTAGATAACTTTTACTTTGCAGAGACTGATTAGATAGACAATCTTTGTCCCATAGCCAAACAATCTCTGTGTGCTGGTCAGGGTGCACACCTGTCCCTGCAGAAAAAAAAAAAACAAACAAACAAACAAACAAAAAACAACAACAACAACAACAAAAAAACACATCACACAGCACAGTAGCTCTTCATCTAAACAGAATGTCCTCTAGGATTTTTGGCCTTTGTGGTTTGCTGTGAGGATGAAATCTGTTTCTCTTGCACTTCCACAAGGACTGGCAAAGCTCAAAGAAAGTATCCAGAGGCAAAACAGAGGAATATAATCTTCCAATACCTTCTTTCCAAACTGCCATGTTCTGCAAAAACACTCCTGGATTTTTACTCTCTCTTCATAAAGCAGTTGCTTCCATTACAATCTCAGCTACTTGCTTACCTCTGCATCTTCTTCAGTCTTTATCTCTGTATCTTCTCTTTACCCTTTTTGAGACATAGAGATTATACTCCAGGCATTACTCGAGATATGGGTGCCTCAGGGTTTTCTGTAGGGGATAAATGATTCCTTTTCACTACTCTTACTGATCATGCCTAATATGCTGTGTGGGGGATGTAAGGGGAATGGTTCCATTGATGACATTAAGTTAGTGATTTCAGAGAAATACAAGTGATGACTCTGGAACTGAAACTTTAAATTCTAAGTTCAGTATTGTGCAGGTATTATTTAGATTATTATTTTTAAATATATATGCATATTAATCTACTCTAAAACTGACAGCCACTTACACATTTTCACACTCTTTTGCCCTTTTGTGAGGGCATTCTGGAGTTCTTCAACATTAATATGTCATTTGACTATTCAAAGGACCTTAGCTTCATCCCTAGTCTTGCAAATTTCACTTCTTACTCATTAATCTATTGCATATGAAGATATGGAGAAAAACTTATCCCATCATTGATCCTGGGACAACCCCACTTGTGTCTTCATTGTCCAAGCAATTAAGCCCTACTCCCATTCTTATCATTTAATCAAATTTAAGCAAATAAAATATTTTTTCTGCCTATTCTGTGGTAACTAATTTTCTTCAGTAACATTTGGTAGACAGCTTTGTTAAAGGCTGTTGTATGCTTACAGTGACTAATTTTTTTTAAAAGATTAGTTATTCTGATTAGTGGTTTTGTAACCAGAATTTCCTATTGCTGGATGAGAGCTTTAACCAGATATTTAGTGAGAGTAATAATCTGCCTGTCTCACACCTCCTTTCATAAACTTTAATAAAAAAACTATAGATCCATAAAATGCTGAGCAAGAGCTATCACCACCATGCAATATGGAGAAGATTAGTTCAGTCACTTACAGTGCTTGGAAGAAATGCAAAGGCCCAAGCATGAAGGACTAGTACAAAGAGTTAGGCTTGTAATCAAAATTTCAGAGGTGCCTAACTGAAGTAAGAGTGTAAGCCTGTGGATGGAGTTTCCTATGTGTCTCTTTCCTGAGGGTTCTCTTTGGCAGCCCACAGAAATCCCAGCCCATAGCACATTAGCTGTAGTCAATGCTAGTGGAATTGAATTCTCTCCTGTATGAAGTATGTGGAACATGGGACCTAATCTATATTTCTGAACTCCTGTTTTGGACCTGATATCCTATTATTTATCCCTTGAAAGAAGGGTCAGAGGAGCAGCAATAAGTTCATCTCAGCTCTGCAACATCTGACTTACAAGCAAGCACTCAACCTCACGAGGTCAAACACCTAAATTATGGGAGAAGAGGCCTGTGTATGTTGCCTTCTCCATTACACAGAAGAGTCATAAATACTTTGTGGGATGATTCAGAACATTTTTTATGATACTTCTGAAGTAGAATACAATTACTTAGTACATTAATAAGAGACTTCTAAAAAAAAATTCTGGAGTTGATTTAGTTGGAAACATTTTTTTTTTCTTAGAATTCAAACTGAACTACTATTGTAAAGTGTTAAAGACATTGAACTGTTGAAGTTGCCATATTTCAGATGATTTGTTGCTGGTCTGCCTGGTCCTGAAAGATTGCATGGTGTTTTTCACAGAATATTGTTATTAGCCTTCATATCCTGGCTAAATTCCAATTTGGATAATTACAGTCTGCTATCTAAATTCTCTAAGCAGAGTATGTTAAATAACCTTCTACACCTTCCTTACTAATCTTCTGAGGGGCATTTCTGTGATTTATTAAATAATAGTTCTGCTTAATCTCAAAGGTAGCTGCTTCTAATGTTAGGGTAAAGTGACTCTTTTAGAAGGTGTGTTGACTACTAAGTGCTGAATGACAAATTACACAACTGTGCTGGTGGTGCTTGCCATGTATAAAGACTTCCTTAGTGCTGTACAAAAGGAAACTACCTCCTTATCAAGATAGCTGCAATTTAATTTAGAGGTGATGGAAACATTTTAGATAAACAATATAACATGCTCAACACAAGAATAAAAATATGAGTCTGGAGAAATTTAAATGGAAAGTTTCATAAATGTTGCAAGGTTTTGTAGTTTTAAATGAAGATTCTTTATTCAAGAGAAGAGATATATATACAAAACTACAGTACGCAAGAGAACGTAGAGGTGTAAAGCTGTGCAAAAGCTTTGTATTTGTTTCTCATATAAAAAAATATAAAATCAAAGGGACAAAAATTGGTCAGTCAGACCTGTTATGAAATCAGATAGTATTGGTACTGCAATAAATTGATGAAAAGGAAACATTTCAGTTGCTGTTGAGTGGAAAATTTTCTTGTGTATATGATTCAATCAGTACTTTGTTTTGATATAAAAATAAAATAATAAAATAATTAACCACATTATAGTTCAAAGTGCTTTTGAACAGTCTTAATTATTGGACTAGAAGGATTTAGAGATAATTTGTTGAGCTTCAACACATTATTCCATCAAAACTTGGTGTTTGTTCCTCCCTCTTTACCCCATGGTAAATAGTAGCATTCACCATTAAAGAGAGATACAAACTAAAGGGAGTCCACAGAAATGTTCTGCCTCAACAGATGCCCAGAATTGCCTGGGGACACAATTATGTTAAACCAGAAGAATCCCTCTCCTGTATAACTTTTTCCATTCTTACTTAACTCGCATACAATAGCCTCTATCAAGCCAGAGAAGATTTTTGCTCTCCATGAAGAAAGGACAACAATGTTAACAATTTTGTTCATGATTATCCTGCCATATATTTTGCAAACTCTGTTTAGGCTCATGGGAAAAAATTATTTTTGTGGGTTTTATACAAAACAATTCAATGTGCTTAATGGAAGTTCATAGGAATTCTAAGACTTCTAGTACTGTTTGGCATTAGTTTAGTTCAAGACAGATCTATTATAATAAAACTCATATATGCTCATCCTTAAACTGTATCTCTAAGTTTAGTCATGTTAAAACAAACAAGCAAACAAACAAACAAAAAACAATCCCAAATGCATTTTACATAATGTTATGTGTAAATTAGGTATTCATAAATTCGATGCATACCTGGATTGAATGGAAGTGGGGTTTATATTTATTGCTCTTTCATTTAGATCTGATTTAAGAAAAGAGTGTTTTTACAGTGCAGATAATGTTTGGATTGTTATCTCAAAGCTTGATAATTTCTCTAATGTTACAGAAGCATAGAAACCTTTTTGACCTGGTTATTGCTGTGATTTACTGTTGCCAAAAGCTACATTAACAACTATTCCAGTCTTCTCCATACAAAATTTTCATTAGTTTAGTTTCATCTTTGAATACAAAATTAATACATATTAGTACAACACAATATGCATAGTTCCAAACAAAAATAACTGGCTTCTTAAAGGGGAAAGAAAAAGAGAATTTATCCTTTAAACAGCTTCATTATTGGTAGGTTAGCAAAACCTCAGCTTCTTTGATTTGTAATTTACTTATAGATTGCTGAAAAATCAAGTTATACATTCTAGTTTGAAATGTACTTCAAAATCTTCATTTTTTTACAACTATATAAGACATTGGGTTCAAGGGAACTGCAACTGTCCTTTGCTAAAGAAATTACAAAAATAATAACTTGCAGTTACAGGGTCAAATATCATGGAGTCTCCTTCTCTGGAGACATTCTGGATGCCTACCTGGGCAACCTGCTCTGAGGAACCTGCTTTGGCAGGGGGGTAGGACCCAATGATTTTTCGAAGTCCCTTCCAACCCCTACAGTTCTGTGATTCTGTGGTTCTCTGATCAGCTGCTTTAATTACTTTAAACATATGGAAATCATGAATAATTATTCATAAAAATATTTATATGCCCTTTCTAGGGTTATTATGGTAGGATTTATTTTTCTCAGTCACATGAGTAAAGTAAAAAAGAGCAAATACTATCATCTAGCATCTGCACATTGAGAAATAGCAATGGTTTTTATTATAACTGTTCTGAGAAGCTGGGTGGTCCAATTCCAGTGCAGACTGAAAGAAAAAAAAAAAAAAAAACACCCTGAAGTTTTAGATCAGACTATGTTGAAGGATTTATTCCCATATTTCCAACTATTTCTTCATTTTTATTTTTGTGTTTCACTAATACATGTTGTGAAGCTAAGTTTCTTGGATTTAGATTTTACATTAGGACAAAAAAAAAAAAAAAAAAAAACCCTCTCTTTAGATAAACTGTTAGGAAATGCTTGGTTTCTCTCTACTTTGAGGGGATTTAAATGAACATCTTACTGATTTTTCAGTATTGGAGCTTTTAATATGTTACTGGAACTGGAACTGACAGAACAACATTGCCAAAATTGTCAGAATTAGAGTTTTTTTATACCTGAAAGAGTTACTTTTTCTGAAAATTATTCTACTTTCATATTTGCCTTATTTTTCACTTTGCATGTATATATGTTATTTCTAACTTTCAACTCAATAATACATCTTGTATCTGAAACCAAACATTTCCCTGCAGTTTAGTGGAGTGAATAATCTTATTTAAAACACTGAAACACACACACAATTAAAACCATAGATGAGTAACTGTATCAACTTCACCATTTAGACCCACGCATCCGCTCAATGTTTCATCCTTCTGAGCTTGCTGAACATCTGTGTTAGCTTCTGAAACTCTCTGTGACTATTCATGCAACCATGGAATATCATAATATGACCAAACTTACCGAGATACAAAAACTAAAATAATTTAATTTACTTCCCACAACACATCATCACATCTCAACTAAGAGACAGCATGTTCTTGAATTTCTGCTGTCCTTGAACAATCACAGAATAAGTCCATGAACATGTGTTTCCTTTCTTCTTTCCCTTACTCACTACTGTGAACTCAGTCCTCTCTAATGACATATTTTCTCTCTTTTTTTTTTTTTGTTGTTGTTATTTCTCTCAATTCCTAAAAAAATAAATAAAATAAAAAAGTTTCACATTTGAAAAATCATGCAGGAGCAAATGAATAACCTCTATGTCTCTCACTCTATGAATTTCAAAGATTCAGATACAAAACTGAGGTAAAGTTCTATATTTGCAAAAAAATAAGAAATGAAGAAAAAGTAATTGTGGCATATTTCTTTATATTGAAAACAAAATAGTATAAGTTTCTAATTATTTCTAAGTTAAGGAGATTAGTTTTGTCTTTCATATATTACTTCTCCTCAATACAATTCAAAAATCCATGTGTAGGAACAGCTTACGGAACCTCACCACCAGAACCAATTTCTGTTACTGTTTGCATTTTTTTTTTTTTTTTTTTTTTTTTTGCTTGTTTGGTTGATTTGTTCCTTCTTGAGAAGAAGGAGTTGGGAAGAAGAGTTGGGGATTCTCTTCATCTGAGCATAGTTCTGAGGTTTCACAAGCAATGGATGACTTTCCGTATTGAGAGTGAGAAAGGAAGGAAAAGAGCCAAATGATTGTTGTTTATGCATTTAAGACAACATGTTCTTCTTTGACTCCAGAGACACTGATTTGAAGACACATGTAAAGGACAGTTTGAATTTCAGTTTGCAGCATACTTGGTGATCCTTTGGGTGTTGTGGTGTAACCCTGGCAGACAGCTAAGTACCACACAGCTGCATACTCACTCTCACCGGGTGGGATGGGGGGGGAGAGAATCAGAAAGGTAAAAGCACAAGAACTCATGGGTTGAGATAAAGACATATTACTAGGTAAAGTAAAAAACACATGCACAAGCAAAGCAAAGCAAGATATTCATTAACTACTTCCCATTAGCAGGCAGATGTTCAGCCAAGCAAGGCTCATCATGTGTAACAGTTTCTTAGGAAGACAAATGTCATCACTCCGTATGTGCCTCTCCCTCCCACCCCGTTTTCCCTAGCCTTTATTGCTGAACCTGACACCACATGGCATGGGACATCCCTTTGGTCAGTTTGGGTCAGCTGTCCCAGCTGTGTCCCTTCCCAGCTCCTGGTGCACCTGGTGCACCCCCAGCCTCCTCATTGGCAGGAAAGCATGGGAAGCAGAAAAGTCTTTGGCTCCATGTAAGCACTGCTCTTCAAAAACTAAAAATACTGGTGTGGTATCACCACTATTTTCATCAAAAATCCAAAACACACCTTCATATGAACCTCTATGAAGAAAATTAACATTATCCCAGCCAAAACCATGGTATTGGGTTAAAAGTCAATGCTTCCATGCTAAGATTATTTGTATTATAAGTTCTATTATAATTCTTTTGTGTCTCCCTGTCATTTTCTTCCCTCAGTTAGGAGGTTCATCTGATGATGAGCCAGCCTAGCTGCTCACCTGCACAGGCAAGCAGACCTGCAGGGAACACCAACTGCTCTGCAGAATACAAAGCAGCCATGCAGAGTGAAGCATCCTCCGTGCTAAGTAGGCCATTTCCCACCATATTATAACAATTTCACACTATGTTACATTGTGAGCCTTAAATGATTGAATGTCCCCTTTGAACATTCAAAGGTTTCCTACTATGTTAGCTCACTGTTATTGCTTTCTACATTGCCTTGTGGCAAATTAGTGGAATATACTGTAAGAAACAGAAGATCATCAGCATCTTATTTCCATACAAACATCATATTATTTTCAAATTATCCTCTTTATGCTTCTCATTTTTAGGGTGTTTTCCACAGCCTGTATGAAGTCTGCCCATTCTATCTGTTTTTTCCTATTAATGTTTTGTTGCATAACATAACAAATATTTTTGCTACTTTTATTCCCTCCTTGAATATAAGAACTAAATTACACTATGGTAAGAACATTAGCAACTATTCTCTATTGTTTTACCAGCTTATACCAAGCTAGTCAGAAAAGTTAAGATAAAAGTGATAAAAACTGTCAACAAAAATTCAACTCTTCACTTTCTTACTGCATACAAAATATTTGAGGATGGCTTCAATATTCCTATACATGTCACTTCACCTAAAAATGTATATCAAATTTCTGAGGCTCATAATGCTTTTGGCAACTGTTCCTATCCATTCCCCTCTGCTGGAGAACAACAAAATATAGTCATGATGAAGGCCAGTTTCCCTATCAGCTGTTTACTTTAGTATGTTCATGGGATCTCCTTGGCTTTACTCATCCTGCTTGCATTTATGAAGTCACTTGCACTTTGAACAACATGTGAATAATAAGTGATTTTTCTAAGATTACATCAAGATAGAAAGCTAAATTATGCACAGTTACAAGTGTCTTCATTATTGACAATGTCTTAACCGCAGACATGCTGAGACATAATGGGGAATGACAGCTTCAGGGAGCCATCTGCGGATCTCAATGCAAAATCATTCAACCCAGCAAAGTTAAAGCAGAAGGAGGTTCCTTTTAACTTTTCCAGCTGGGAAAAAAAAAAATAATAATAAAAAATAAAAAAAAAAAATAAAAAATTAAAAAAATCTAAGGAAATTTACAGTAGAAAAAAAGAGATTTTCAGTGTACCTTAAATCTATCTTATCTTGGACAACTTTCTTTAGGCTTTCATGCCATGTATGATATTAATATTATACTTCTGATATGGAAAATTTTAACTTATATACTGAAGAGCATTTCACTGCAAAATCTAAAAATAGGAAAATATGCAATTATGGCACTTTTTACATTTGTATTGTTGAGTTTATTACCTGAAAAAATATCTCATGTAGTCTGTGATATTAATATTTATAATGGGAAATGTTGGAATCTTATTGTTAGCAGTGAGAAAAAGTTGAAGCCATCCTTGAAGTAGACTGAATTGTCCATTGCTCCATATTAGTAAATGCAATATTAGTGTGTGCATGTAAAAGGGCCTAAAATATGCAAAGAAACAAAATCTAATTATATATACATATAAAATATATATAATTATATGATTATATAATTATAAATAATATATATATTATTTATATAAATATTATATAATAGTTATATAATATATAATATTTAGAATATATATTATTATATACATTTATGGAACTGGTAGTTGTCTCATATATTCTTCAAAAAGTAAGCATTCTAAAGGGTGTCATTAAAAAAATTAGTAAAACAATCATCTGTGTTAATTTACTTCAGTTGTCATTTGCTCAGCCATTGCAATAGGCAGGAAATAGCGAACAAAATATTTAAATAAATAATGATCCCATAGCAAGTCTTTTAAACACTGAAACTCACAGAGATTACCGTACTTATCATACTGTTTCAGGATTATAAACCTTGCCTAATGCTGATACAAACAACACAATACTCCTGATTCCTGCTAAAATTCACAGGGCTTCAGGATTTTGCAGCAGCTAAAATCAAGAAAAATAAATATCAAAGATACAAATAGTGAAAGATCTGTAAAAATAGCACTAAGTGTTTGGAACTATAAAACACAGAAATATTTATTATTAATTGTTTTAAAGAAATTACAATTTTAAAAATAAATTTCAATGGAAATTATCATAGTTTCACATTACAAATAAGCTACAAATATCTAGTGTTTGAACTGGTGGAAAGGGACGGTTTTGTGCAGGGAAGAAGGTGACAACCAGGCAGATGATCTACTCACCATTTTGGTTTATTGTTATTATAAAAGACAATTTTCACTTCTCTCTGTCACTGATCAGCACTAGGAGTTTCCTCAGGCATGTTTAAAAGCTGCATTTCATGTGGTGTCAACTAGTAAACATTGGCACTGTTTCTAGGTGGAACTGTGTTTGACTGTAGAAACAGTATCTTTTGCAGAACAGTATTTTCCTAATAAACTCTGGCACAGCAAACTTTTTCATAAAGGATTTTCATAATGCTGCTCAGTCAACAAATGTGGTAGTTCTTTCTAGTTACTAAATGTGTGTATGTGAATGTATCAAAAGTACAAAGCTTGTATGTTTATTATGGTGATTTTAATTGCTCATCTTTTCAGTCACTGTCAATGTTAGATCTCACATGCATTTACATTACTAGTGAAATGTGAAATGCTTTGTAGTAACTAAAAATCAGGCTAATTTTTCTTGGTGGTTTCTCTTCATCATATTATCTGTTTTAAAGTGACTTATTAGAAACATTATTTGATAGATTCACTCTATTTCCTAATAATAACTGCCTTACCTTTTAAATATTATAATATATATTATATATATCACATATATGTAATTTATATTATAATTTATATTATATTTTATATAATTATAATTATATATTTATATTGTATATAAATTATATTAATAATTTAATTATTTATATTATAATATATAATATGTATATATATTATAAATATTTCTAATTGTACTATTTTACAGACATTCATAGTGTGTTTTTCTCCACTTTGGGATAACAGACTTACATTCAAATACAGAGAATGCAAGAATGACACAAACATGCTATTGTAGAAACTCTGGTCCAAAAGTCCACTGGGAGAGTAGAGTGATATATCAATTAAAAAATAGTATATATAAAATAAAAATGGTAGGAAGAAAAAATAGAAAAATGTTCCTAGAAGAGGTTCTAGAGGCAGCTGGACCAGACCAGACACCATTTATGATTCTGTGATTCTGAGTACTACCCATATATTTTTTAACTCTATCATGCACTGCCATTTGGATTATCTTCTGTCACAAAATTTATTACCAGTTGTTATTTTGTCAGTTCTTGTTATTTTATCAGTTATTTTGTTGTTGTTGTTGTTATTGTTGTTCTTGTTCATCTCTCTTTTCCTTTTTTTATTTATTTTTATTATTATTATTTTTAATTATTTTCTGCTTCCGTCAAATCAGTTTTTCTATGTACTTAATCCTTTTTGTCTTTGAACCACTTTATTTCTACAGTGGTGAAGAACCACCTTTATTTCTACTAGATTTTTCTACTGCTTCTAGTAGTAGAACTACTCGTGGTAGAACTACTTCTAGTAGTAGATATTTCTACTAATTCTATTAAAGAACCACCTTTATTTCTACTCTGGTGTCTTATGCATTGACATGCCACTCCATGCTTTAGCATTATTTATAGCAGTGTTATAATCTTTCATGCATGCTTCTTTACATCAATGTCATCAGGCAATAGTATTGCCTGTTACCTTGTCTGCAGATAGACAGTCTTCCTGAAAGTCAGCTGTGGATTTTTTTTTTAAAGATAGTTAGGCACCTAATGACGCAGGCAAGTTCCAAGCAGAACTGACGAAAGCCTAAACGTCTAAGTCCCATTATTTCAATAGGTATTTTTTTCAGAATTGTACCATGGCCTATATAGATTTCCAGATCCTAAATACCTTTTAAAAACCCTAAAGAATTTTTAAAATGAGCCAATAGACTTCCCAAGGATACAGAAGTCCAAGAGCTTTGAGATTCTTTTTTTTTGCTTTTTTTTTTTTTCCTAGTAAGTTGCACACCACTTCTCAGTGCTGATCTGTCAGCTATCTGAAATAATCAGATGATTGCAATAATTCATAAAATAGAAGTGAAAAAAAACTCTAATTGTTAGTTTATTTTTTTTTTCTGTGAACTTAAAAATAGTTCCTTTTTACTATTTTTAAATAGTAAATGAAGCTAATCAGTGATAGGTATGTATATTCAAAACCATTGGAAAAAATCTTTTATTGGAGCAAGGAATATATATGAGAGTAATTAATATTGACTACAATGTACAAGTAACAATAATTACAAAACATATGTGCAAGATTTGCTAAATGTGTCTATTAGAAAGCAATTAATATTGTTGTTTTGTTTCTTCTCCTTCTCCTTCTCCTTCTCCTTCTCCTTCTCCTTCTCCTTCTCCTTCTCCTTCTCCTTCTCCTTCTCCTTCTCCTTCTCCTTCTCCTTCTCCTTCTCCTTCTCCTTCTCCTTCTCCTTCTCCTTCTCCTTCTCTCTCTTTTTTTTTTTTTTCCCTAACATGCTATCAGAATTATTGCTTATCTGAGTCTTTCCTGTCTTTGCGCAGTGCACAGCACAATTACACCTTGTATATGTCAATGCTTCAGGAGTATTGTCATATAATAATGGTGGAAGCTATGTACATAGTTAATTTACAGGGTCTGAAAAGCACAGTTGCTATTAAGTTATACCAAATTATAATTTTGCATTTGCAATGGCAACAGCAATTTTTGTCTATTTTTTGTAGACATCCATGACAAAAGGAGATTCACGGAGAAGAATCAAACATCATCTCTGTGGAGTTCTTGGCCTGGAAACAAACTAGACTTTAAATGTTTTAAATCTCATAAGCATATTCCAATAAACTGGCGAAAGATTAATCAAAACACACACAACCATAGTTTACATAATTAACTTCAAAACATTGTTTTTTAAGGCTATAGTGCATAATATTTCTGTTGAACATCACAAACAATAACAGGAACTTTGTCATCTCTTAATCAGTTACAGATTCATAATGAAGAGAAATTTAGCATTTCTTGAAGGATATTTTTTTCTAGCATGAAATAATGAGCAATGAATTTTAATATTATATATAGGATATTCTGTAAAAATATGCCTACAAATCTATAAATACCCTGATCTTTTTCAAGTGTGCACTGGGAAGGTTTGTATTTCTGTCCACATTTCATTTAATACATGTGGAACATACACCTCTGGCAAACATCATTAATTTTGATTTCTGCATCCAAAACTCCCTTTCTTGGGCTGCAGGAAAATACAACTACAGAATACACTGATCTCTACTCATGCAGAAATCCTAGAAAAAAAAAAATGGGCCAACTCTCCCATTCCACTCCCCCTGCCCTCCTTGGAATATGTTCAAATCCATATATAAAGAGGCCAGCTGTAGCCAGTACAAAATGATCACCATCATAACAGAGAACAGTAAAACAGAGCTAAAGTTTTTATAATTATTATGTTTTGTCATTATATTACTACCATTTAGTCATAAATAGGTGTGTAAGATACTATTTTTAGCTCTTTTTTTTTTTTTTTTTGATTTTTCTTATAGTCATTTTGCAGTGATAAAGGGGACTGCAAAATAGAAGAAAATCAAACCAAATGCAGAGTAATGGAGTCTTAGGCTCCATTACTTGTCTTGCACTTTCACATTACATTGTCTTGGCTGTGTGCAGATATTCTGTCCTGCTATGTAGTGGCTATACTCATTAGAAGTTCAAATTAATGTAAACTTTATTTTATTTCCCCCCCACACAACACGTTTTTTTTGTTGTTGTTGTTGTTGTTTTTCCCCTGAGTTTTGGAGGTTTTTGTCCTTATTTGCCATAGCTGTATTGGCTAACAACAATCATAATATTAAATGCAGGGAATTCTACTCATAGCATCAAATCCATATTTTGTTTTGATGTATAAATCAAGAAACCAGGGGAGAAAAAAAAAAAAAAAAACATTTAAGTGATTGTTGATGCCTGAACAAAAGATATTTTATGACTTGCTTTCTTGATCTCCCTTTCCGTTCCAATAAATACATTTTTTCACTCTTCTTTTTGCTAGACAGCAATAGAATGATTACAAATGGAGAACTGGAAGATGTCCAACAACCATAGTTTGGTGTTTAGGGAAATCTAGAAGACAATTGAATTCCCTCAGGCAGAATTTAGAATTTCTGAAACAGGAAGAATATTATAATTATAAGCTTCATTGTAGTGTTTCTGCTTTCTGTTGTTGTTGTTATCTGGGAGAACAGAAAGAGGAACTGAGCATTATGTTCACTTGGTATAGTTAGCATAAAGTTGTGACCTTTATAGAATTTTATGAGACTTAACCTATATTTTGAGAATGCCCAGTAGTTCATGAAGACATGAACTAGGGTTCTCAATTCAATCAAGATTGAAGCAGTTTAGAGTGAATTTTAGGCAACTGAGGAGTTTTTATGCAAAATAAAATAATTATTAAAAATATATATATATAAAATATTTATAAATATATATATATATATAAAGCTATTTTTATAGAGATCAAATTTAGCTATCCAAATATATGTTAATAAAAGCTATGTAGTGGTGAGGAACACACTGGAAGATGAAGAAATATCTTACAACATAAACTCACACAATTTAGTGTGTACAGGTAATTCAGATGCCCAATCCATCTCTTCCTAACATTGCTGGGATCCTATCTTAAAATGTTATTTATATGACTTGTTATGATTTATTTAAATAGTTCACTTGACAACTTCAAAAGTATTAAGCAAGAATAAAAACCAAAACCACAGAACTGTGTCATGAATTATGCTGATTCACACCAGATGATAATTTGCCTATCATGGAGCTCCGTATATTTTTATTTATTTATTTATTTATTTGGTCAATATCTAACCTTTATTCCTCTTGGCTAAAGGAGTCCAGGCATTTAAGGTTATGTCAGACCACGTTCTTTTTTTTTTTTTTTTTTTTTTTTTAAGATGGCCAAGCAGACTTCATAGAATCATAGAATGCCTTGGATTGGAGAAGACCTTAAAAATCATGTAGTTCCAACCCCCATGCCATGGGCATGAATGCCACCCACTAGATCAGGTTGCCCTCATCCACCTGTTCCAGTGTCTCACCACCCTCAGAATGAAGATTTTCCTCATAAAATCTAATCTAAATCTCCCTTCTTTAGTTTAAAACCAGCCCTCTTTGTCTTATCTTTATCTGTCTCAGCAAAAAGTTATTCTGCATCCTTTTTATAAGCCACCTTTAAGTATTGAAATGCTGCAATGAAGTCTCTCTGAAGTCTTCTCTTCTTTAGGCTGAACATCCCCAGCTCTCTCAGACTTTCTTAATAGGAGAGACTTAGAAGGTTATACCTCACAGTTAAGAGACTCAGTTCTTCAGAGGTACTTCAATTACAGTTGCATCAGTGGTTTTACAAGTAATTTGCTTCAACTTTAGCTTAGCCTGACATTCTTTATTCCCCAATACTTTGTTATAACAACTGTAGGTAAAAAGAATATTTGGATAACACCAACACTTGAGACAAAGCACATCTACTGTAAGTTTTGAAGGTTTGTAGGTTGGAGAACTGGAAAAAAAGTTAACTTTTTTATAAGGGAATAGGTTTGTGATTAAGTCAAAAGAGTATATTAACAACTAAAAAAAAAAAAAAATAAAATAAAATAAAAATGTTTGAATTAAAATACCTTCTCTTAAAATTCTTACACAGTGAATTATTTGAGTAACCAGGATTAAACGATTATTGCTGAATAATGTATGGCTTGTTCCAGGATTTATATTTGCTTTGCTGGGTGGATATTTAATGGAGTGTGCAGATCTTATTTTCATATTGGTGTCTACCCTTCCTCCCCTTGGCTCTGTAAATTCCCAATGTATGAAAGGATCAGCAGTAATTCACTGGCCCTGCATGAAACGGCTACATGTGAAAAACAGTAACTGCTCTGTTTCTCATAGCTGAGTTCAAGCCAAAGCAACTCTTCATGCTATTAGGGATTAAACCTTCTCTATTCTGTGCTACAATGTCTACAGAAAAACTTGGCATCCACATGGACTTTCTTTATCATCTATATTGCTGAGAGAGAGAGCTGCTTCATTTACTGTACACAACTGCTGAAACTAAACCAGCTGGACCTTGTGTGTGTGTTTTGTTTTGTTTTTAAAAAGAAGAAATGTTCACAATCATAATAATAAACTGTAATATTTCAGTGCTCAGGAAAATAATTGGATGCAGTTACTTTATTTTTAGTGCATTTTGATAATTGGAAGTCAGCCATAACTTCTAGTCTTTTACTCTTAGCAGACTTGTGACATTATTTATCTTGTATTTGCTAATTCATTGTCATAAAGCTGATTAGTCTAAAATCTTTGTTTATGGGATGTATGAGATGAACAGAGCATGTGAATTGTGAATTGCATCATTTTCATGTTATATAAAATTATTTTTACAAGTTACATATAGTTTTTCTATTTGCATAATGGTTCTAATGCACAAAATAAAGCACAAAATAAATGTTCAGATGTTTATTTCAGATACAATAATTTCTTGCTACAGCTTCACCTTTACTGAAAAAAAATATGTTGCAAGCAGAAAAATTCTTTTTCAATCCCCAAGGTTATATCCTAGAGACCAATTAATATTTGCAAGAGATTATAAAATTTTGTGCTGAAACACTAGGGAAAATTAAGTAGCTGTACTTTATGATTTATAATACCTATCTACATATTCTTGCTTCTGTGTTGGATCCTGCACACAAAAGTTTAATTTCATTAAATAATAAATTAACTCATTCCTGTTCTTTTTCCATCAAACTGAATGGCAAAACTCCCCCAGGACTGGAAGGACAAGACAAAATTCTCAATATGTAAAGTTAATTGGGTGGCTAGATCCAATTATGTGTGTAACAGAGAACAAACATCATTCACTTGCTCCCATAGTAGTGCTGTCTTCCCCTCCAGAGGCCATCTCAAAAAAAAACCCATCAGCTGGACCAGAGCTGTGTTTAGCTTAGGTAAAAGCTTAGATTGCCCCTAGTGCTTTTTTTTTTTTTTTTTTTTTTTAACAATTCTAATTTCAGCCTTTTTTTTTTCTTTTTTTTTTTTTTTTTTTTAATGTGTCATTGAGATCAACTTGCAGCCTGTGCATCACTTGTATTAAGCACTTATTTAAAAAAGCTAGAGAAATGTGCATGCAATGAATTTCTATCTAAGGAAGGATTGGTTTTGCATTCAGAAATTAATTAAGGAGATAATAAGAAAAAGTGATGGCGAAATGAGTAGGGAGCTATATTTTTCCATACATCCATCAATTATAGAATTTTACACTCGGATTGATGCTTCCATTATTATATTGAAGATCTATTCAGTGTTATATGCTATAACATATTTCCCAGAGAATACCTCCCAGAATATTTTAGAGCTAAAACAATTCCATCTGAAGAAGAAACACAATTTCTTTTCTTGCTGATATTTTAGAAGATTATTTTCGAAGTTTGTTTGGTAAGGCAAAGATATTTGACTTGAAAGTACTAGAAAATGAACAGAAATGAGAAAAAAACAAAAATTAAAAAAAAATAAAAAAGGAAAATAAAAGAAAACAAATCTGGGAAAACTCCATCTATATTAACCCTATAATTTGTTCCTATTAGGCAACAGAAAGTGTATTTTGGAGTCTTACGTATAAAGTTGATGTTACATTAAAGTCAGCAATAGCTCAGCACATACTTTAAATTAGTCAATTAAATTTAAGTATTTTAGTGAATTACAGTGTTTGTTGTGTTTGTTGTTGTTTTATTTTGTTTTGTTTTTCCTAGATGTTTCTTTGATTTTAACGTATGAAACATCCCTGGGCAACAGATAGCTGTTATTCCTTTTTCTATTCATGCTGTAAAACACAAACAACAACAAGCAAAGAAATAAAAGAATTTGGCCAGAGCTGGCATTTGTGTGATACTTGATGTGAGTTGATGTTGAATTAATTTTCAGAATAGATAGTTACCTTCTGATCAAACTACTGGGCAAGAGATTTTTCCTGTATCAAATATATATATTTGTATATATATATATATGTAATATATATTGAATTTGAAGGAGATAAATTTTTGAATCTCTTTAGACTAAAGTTGCTTGTTTCCCACATTTCTGGGAAACGAGTGTATATTTACAAGCCTCTTTTGTGATTTGTAATCTGTCAATGACAAGGTTTTCCTATCCTAGTTCCATATCAATCCTCTTAAATACCCAACATACTATTTTTTACTGGTATATTTGCAATGAATATATCAAGATTCACAGCTTCTTCTGTAACATTTCAACACTTTGTTTGTTTCTCAAGAGATCCATTACCTTTTGATTGTAAACTGCCTATAGGCCATAATGCATTTTTAATTCTGCAACACTGTTCATCACTACTCAGAACTGACCCAACAAAACTATTTTGAAAGCCAGAGTGCACTTTTAGGCATAGCATATTGGGTTCTTTTTTCTCTCTCTCACTCATGACCTGTTCCTGTATGACTCATACTTTATTTAAATATGCCTTTGGCTTTCATAGCATCTCAGTGTCTTCCATTGTTGGAAATCAAACTCAGTAATTAAAGCAAAATCTAACTATTCATTTCACTGAAAACTGAGCCAGAAAAGATGACTGCAAAATGCAGGCTATTGCTTATTAGAACAAGCTATTTTATAAACTTCAGAGTTTTAATTGCTTAATAATGGATGCTAAGTGTTCTAGGTGTGCTGAATTTTTAAGATATTTATATTTTCACTTGGCAAAATTCAGTACTGTAGGCCGTAAGTATTCACCTAGTCTTGTTCTTATATCAGCCATTTCTAGTGTCTGCAAAAGAAAGGAAGTCTGTCATTGCTAGGTGCTGCTGAAAATCCTATCCATTCTGATTAGTAATACTTATTCATTTCTATTATATTTTATGGATGCAAAGCCTCATATAAACAACTTAAGGGGAAAAGCCATGACTTCACAGTAATATTAAGCATTTAATTAGTGCCAACAATGAGTGACATGTAAAGCTGTAGCTTCAGATAAAACCTTGTAGTTGCAAAAGCACTGCAATACATTTAAGTTAAAACTGAACTGAATGAGGATGAATAAATTAACATGTCTTTGAGAAGGAAAAACAACAGAAAAAAACACTTGAGTGTCACAAATATGTATCTATTTTGATCACTGCTTTTATAATCAACAACTGCTTTTTTTTTTTTTTTTTTTTTTTTTTCCAGTAACCTATGTTTTTCAGTAAACTATGCTTTAATTTCAACAAATTAAGTAAAAGGTATAAAAGCAGACCTAGGATGCCACAATTCCCTCATGTATTTTTGTGTTGTGCTCTATAATCTACATTTTGAATGAATTAATTAGAAAGTAGGTTACACAGTGAATTTGAAAACCCTTTAACTGCACAAAAATATAACTACAGTGCTAATTTGAGATTTCTCTCTCTAGCTTAATTTTCATACCACTGGCCTGTCAGTCAGACTTACTTTCCTCTTACCCCTCCCAGTGAAGGTCCTTGAACAACATGACTGACAGGTAACTCGGTCTTCTTTTGATAAAAAGATTGTTCTGATTATTTTAGAATTTTATTTTTTTGGTTGGGGGTGGGGGGACAAATAAATTTCTTTAAATCAAGAAATCCAAAGAGAGCACCTGAAAGTAAGTCTTGGGACTTGAAGTGTGTGTCTTGGAACTACTTGTGTGTAGTTCTGTTATGTTTCTCATTGTTTCTGGAAAAAATAAAATAAAATAAACAGGGATCTTTATGGGAAAACAAACAAACAAACAAAAACAAACTTCAGAATTAATTCCTACTTACCTGAGTGGATAAGATCTCCTGGAAAACTACATTTAGGGACAGAAGAACTGATTACAGCTGACAACTCTTTAAGGATACTTAAGAGCACAAGAGCTATCCCCATGTGTAAGAAATCAATCAAGGAAAGCATGGCTGAGCAAGGACCTGTTGGTCAAACTGAGGTGTAAGAAGGAAATGCACAGGCAGTGGAAGCAGGGACACGTAGCCCTGCTACGTGTACAGGGATGCTGTCTAGATGTGCAGGGATCTGGAAAGCCAAGACACAGGTGGAACTGAACTTGGCAAGGGATGCAAATAATAAGAAGGGATTCTATAGGTATATTGCTCAGAAAAGGAAGGCCAAAGAGAGCGTACATGCTCTGATGGACAAGAAGGGTGAACTGGCAACAACAGACATGAAGAAGGCTGAGGTACTCAACAACTTCTTTGCCTCAGCCTTCACTAGCATTTGGGCTCCTCACATCTCTCAGTTGAGAACATCTAGGCAGGGGTTAGACATGCCACCAATATTGATTCTGCTGGCATAAAGAAAGAGAATGGTTTGAGAAGTGATTACTCCAGGTCACACTGATGTGGGTAGGACAGGTAAATATGAATTGCTTCTTCTGTGTGGAAAACCAGAATCATGTAGTTTCTACAAAAGTCAGTGTCTTTAAAGCTGTGGCATTCACTTGAAATCTGTTCCTTTTTTTTTTTTTTTTTTTTTTTTTTCTTTTTCTGCTGTTCCTAACCCCTCCTTCCTCTGACTAATTTCAAAAGATAGCAAATGTATTTCTCAACTTTCTTCGACAAGTTTTAGCCACAGCAGCCCGATCTATTTCAGCATGTTTATACAGTCTCTCAGAAGTGAAGATACTTAGCTTTGGCTTAAATTTCTATTGTAAATATGATCCTGATAAAGAATGCTGTGGAGTAACTGCAAGCAGAGCTGCCTGTGTGTATGCCAGGGCAAACTGTCAAGGGAAGAAAAGGAAAGCTGCAGAAAATGGGGAGAGAAAGCTCGGTGTTGTCTAAAATCATAGAATCATAGAATCATAAAATATCCTGAATTGGAAGGGACCCATAAGGATCACCAAGTCCAACTCCTGGCACCCCACAGGTCTACCCAAAATTTTAGACCATGTGACTAACTGCACAGTCCAATTGCTTCTTAAATTCAGACAGGCTTGGTGCAGTGACTACTTCACTGGGGAGCCTGTTCCAGTGTGCAACCACCCTCTCTGTGAAGAACCTCTTCCTGATGTCCAGCCTAAACTTCTCCTGCCTCAGCTTAACACCATTCCCATGGGTCCTATCACTGGTGATTATGGAGAATAGGTCACCTGCCTCTCCACTATCCCTCGCAAGGAAGTTGTAGACTGTAATGAGGTCCCCCCATCAGCCTCCTCTTCTCCAGGTTGAACAGGCCCAGTGCCCTCAGCCACTCCTCATATGTCTTCCTCTCTAGGCCCTTCGCCATCTTTGTCGCCCTCCTCTGGACATTCTCCAACAGTTTTACATCCTTTTTGTACTGTGGTGCCCAGAACTGCACACAGTACTTGAGGTGAGGCCACACCAGCGCAGAGTAGAGCGGGACAATCACTTCCCTTGACTGACTAGCAGTGCCGTGCTTGATGCATCCCAGGATACAGTTGGCCCTCTGGGCTGCCAGGGCACACTGCTGGCAGCATTCAACTTGCTGTCAACCACAACCCCCAGATCCTTCTCTGCAGGGCTGTTCTCCAGCGTCTCATTGCCCAGTCTATATGTATAGCCAGGGTTGCCCCACAGTTGGATTATAAATTGTATTAATCAAGGGAATTACTATAGAACCCGGTTTGTTGCAGTAAGGTTGCTGCTTAAAGTGTGAATAGTAGATAGTGGAGGCATCCATGGAATGTAACATTATCCAGGTCTGTGTCTGGGAGTACCAGGCAAGCAAAACAGGACCATGGAAACAGGAAAGGAACCAATCAGAATCAAGAATAACAAGACATTCCTGAGGAAAGGTGAAGAGGACAATTGCAAGGAAGAGGAGTGCCTTCATTACTTAGGACCCCCAAGAAGACCACCAATAAGATTTGCGCACACATAATTATATTAATGTGAAATTAGCATGGTATGTGGGGCTGTGGGATTGGCTTGCAAATTATAATGAATATGTAGTATACTATTTAAAAATGAAGAGTATAAGAATAGCTGATTTGTGTATCCAAGTTGGAGTTAGATTTGAGTATCACCCCTAGCTCCCGGTGCTAAATAAAAGCACCTTTACATAATCGCTCAGTGGTTATATCGGATTTATCTCTATCACCACCCCAGGTGCAGGACCCGGCACTTGTTTTTGTTAAACTTCATGTGGTTGGTGATCGTCCAGCTCTCCAATATGTCCAGATCTCTCTGTGTTGTCTAAAATAGAGATTTCAGATACACTCTGTGTGATAAAACCTTACCTCTTCTAATTTAGCACTGTTATTTATGCATTTATTTATTTAGCATGGTTATTTATTTATTTATTCTTACTTGTGAATGAAGTAAATTCAAGTTCTTACTTGTAAATTAAGTAAATAAAAAGAACATGCACTCAAAAATGTCATTTGAGTAGTCCAATACATAACAAATCTTGTAATCAATATCAAGTTAGAAAGCTAGGTAATATGATTGAAAAACTAGGATAATTTTAATCCTCTTTATTCCTTTTTATTATGATTATTCCTCTTCTCTTTCTGACTCTAACAAAATAATCCCTTCGACAGAAATCAAAACCAAAATGATCTGCAAAGTTTGAGCCAGTTATGGTGTGAGAATAAGGAAAGAAAACCGCAAGAAGGAAGAAGTCAGGTAAAGTGGGCCCTGCATTAAAATTCATGCTTTCCACCTGTGGAACTGGTTATTAATCTTTCTGTCTCAGGAAAGAAAAAGGTTCTTCACATTCCAGTAATCCCCCAACTGTGCTTTATGAGCCAGATATTTTTCCTGCTATTTTGTCATATGTGCAATGGCACTGCAAGCAGCTCACAAATTACTTGCTAAGGTCAATGACATTGCTAATTTCTTCTTACTTAGGGAATCCAGCAGTGACCAGCTTAATTAAGTGCAAGTTGGATTCTACTTCTATGCAAATATTGCTGATAGTTATACAAACTGTAGCAACAGAAAGAAGACAACTAGCTTGCTAAAAGCTATATGTGCTATTTTACACTCTTTGCCTCTGGTAATATAGTTGGATGTGACATTTTGGTCATTAAAGATAGGACTTGTCCAAGGGCTATTCAGTATACATGAAGCATAACTTTAGTGGCCTATTTCTTTTTCTTTTATTTTCCTTTCTTTTTTTTTTTTTTTTTAATATTTTTTGGTTTGCTTGATTACTATTTTTTTCTCAGACAAGTGTATCTAAGACTGAAGTTGGAAGCAAAGGGATTATTTATGAACAACTATAAAATGTTGCACTTGGGATGGCACTGAATCCACTTTCCCCAATCTAAGTCTTCAGAGTGTATTCAAGCATGCTGTAAGATGAAATCCATCTGCTAAGCTAATTCCTATTATTTAAGAATTCCTATTATATTAGGAAGGCAGGTTTAGCTACCTACTTATAAATACAGATTCAATCCATATTTATTTCCAATAAATGGGATCTGCCAAAGAGATGGAAAGGAGGGTGCTCAAGCATACCTATAGAAGTGGCTACATTCTTGATAGAGTTGAGGTGGTGGATGGTCTATGTCCTGCTTTGCTTGTGAATTGTACAAAAGTTTCAGTGGGGAAAGGTGACAGGTTCTTAGAATCATAGAATGGGTTGGGTTAGAAGGGACCTTAAAGATCACTTCGTTCCAACCCCCATGCCGTGGGCAGGGACACCTCCCACTAGACCAGGTTGCTCAAAGCTCCATCCAACCTGGCTTTGAATACTGCCAAGAACTGGGCATTCACAACTCTCTACTGGTGCCTTACCACCCACTGAGTAAAGAATTTCTTCCTAATGTCTAATGTAAATCTACCCTCTGTTAATTTAAAACTATTACTCCTTGTCCTATCACTACAATCCCTGATAAAGATACTCTCTCCAGCTTTCTTGTAGGCCTCATTTAGGGAATATTGAAAGACCCCTATCAGTTCTCCCTGGAGCCTTCTTCTCCAAGTTGAACAAACCCAACTCCCTCACCCATCTTCATAGGTTCCCTGTGCTTTCTTACTTAGAAAGCAGGGTCTCACATTTGAATACTGTTTTCAATGACACAGTTCTGTCTGCACAGTTCTGTTGCTTGCTTTTGTCCCACTTCAATCAATTCTACTCTTCTTGTACCAAATGTCTTCCTGTACCAAATGTCAGCATGTTACTGGAGGTTACAGAGGTTACATTTCTCTGTTTGATGTGAAAATAAATAAAAAATCCGAAACAGTGCTTCTCCCTCTCATGCCTTAGAAAAGTTGAAGAGGAATCATCTAGACTACCAGACAATAGAAAACCCACCTAAATGATTAAACAACTTGGCTTTAGAAGAAAAAAAAAATAAATGCAATCAAGACTTAGAATTTGCCAGACGATACAAAATACAAAATCCAGTAATGAAAGACCAGACTTTCTGAATCTGCTGGTCATGCAATCGTTAGATCTCATGTCATTCTTCATTGGTTACATTTTTTTTTCTGGTTTTGAAATATTTTCATCTGTGGTATAGAATTAGCATCTTTTACAGTACCTATTTAATTTGCCCTTAAAAAACAATAATGGCATAAAACCTCTTAAATACCAGTAAGTTCTTGTACTTCTGAAAATTAACGGTTAATTTATAGTTCTTCTGAGCCATCCAATTTGAAAATATTGCCTGTGTAGCTACTTTTAAGAGTAAAATTTCAATAGCTTAACTGAGTAATATATTAAAATACTGAAATATTTTTTTTAAAATAGATGGAAAAATGTTAAATTATACAATTTATGTGCACTTATAATAATAAATAATATTTGCTTAACAATGAAGTTTTATATAAACTAAAATAATCAGTTCTAATTTTCCATCTTTTCTGATACTGATTCACTAGTAACATATAAATTAATTCCTTGAAATTTCTAATATTTTGAAATCATAATAGGATACAAAGGTTCATTTCAATGGTAGAATGGCTTCATATTCATGTAGGTAGTGTTTATGTTTCTGATTGCCAGTGTATACTGTATCAGCATTAAAGTGACTAGGATATATATTTAGAAAGATTGTTGCTGCTGCTTTTATATTAAAATTATTTTTTCCTCCATTATGTGCTCTTAAACACATAAACTCTTAGTGCTCTTAAACAGCCATTGGCAGCTTTATAAGTAGCAGTATCCTTGACATCACTATACAGCTGATATAAGTTAATGCAATTGTGTGCAAGACCCTAGGTACTGACCTCAGAGACATCAAATTCACACTTTAGTAACATTTGTATAAATCAGGAGTAGGTCTGTTGATTTCAACTACTCAGTGTTTACAGTGAGATGAAACTGAGAGTATAATTTGCTCTATATATCTAAGTTTAACCTTGATACGAACACAAGTAGAGTCTGATTACTTGAACGAAGCTGGTAAGAAATTCAAAGATCATATTGGTAAGTGGAGAACAGTGATATCCTGAAAAGTAAAAAGCAGGGAAAGAAAAATAAATAAAAAAATAAATAAAAGATGAATGTCTAGTTTAAATTAGATAAAACATTATTTCATCTTTTCCCCTCCGATAAATCTGCTTTTAACCTTCCTCATTTCTTGCCATAAATAGCTGTATTTAGAGAACATGACATCACCAAATCCTTTTCGGCTGAGTACAGTACAGTATGGATTACTCTTAACTTTGCCTGTACATAAGTAATGTATTTAAGAGTCCAGTTTCTTCTATCTGACTAAATAAAAACAGAAGAATTAGGCCTGTAGACTCTTAGGACAGAATGAAAATTTATTTGAGTCACAAAGCAGCTATTCTTATCACGGGATTTTTGTTTTCAAGGTGAATTGTAGAATCCTAGAATCATTTAGGACAGAAAAGACCTTTAAGTTCATCAAGCCCTACCATCTACGTAACACTACAAGTATACTGCTAAACCATGTCCCTAATCACCACATCCATACCTCTCAAATACCTCCAAAGATGGCAACTCCACCAACTCCCTGTGCAGCCTGTTCCTAACTGTTTTTCCATAATGAAATTCTTCCTGATGACCAGTCTACACCTCTTCTGGTGCAACTTGAGGCTGTTACCTCATGTTCTATCACTTATTACATGAGAAATTACCTGAAATCACCCTCTTTGCTGCAACCTCCTTTCAGGTAGTTATAGAGAGTAATGAGGCTCAACCTCCTTTTCTCCAGACTTAACAGCCCCAGTTCCTTCAGCCACTCCTCGTATGTCTTGTTTTCTAGTTCCTTCAACAGTTTAGTTTCTCTTCTCTGCATACACTAAAGCAACTCAATATTATTCTTGTACTGAGGGGCCCAAAACTGAATGTAGTACTCAAAGTATGATCTCACCAGTGCTGAGAGAATCGTTTCTCTTGTCATGCTGGCCACACTATTTCTGACTCAAGCCAGGGTGTCATTGGCCTTTTGGCCACCTGGATGCACTGCTGGCTTCTGTCCATCTGGCTGTCAACCAGAACCCCCAGGTCCTTATTCTGCCAGGTCACTTTCCAGTCACTCTTCCCCAAGCGTATACTACAGTATGCAGTTGTTATGACCCAAGTGCAGCACCCAGCATTTAACTTTCTTGAATCTCATGTGAGCAGATCTGTCCCAACAGTGGTTAATCTAAACCTGAAATAATATCTAGCAAAAAAGGTTTATGAAGAGATGGTTAAAATGCAGCTTCAGGTATATATGTGATGTATAGTGTGGTGCTACTGTGGACAACTGATGCTGTCACCCAGTTATGTGGATTGAAGAGAAATCTTTACTAGGTTTTTATAGTTTATGAGATTATGATAACTTGTGCTATAAAGTATTAATCTTCTTCCAGGAAAAGAATCCATATCTTTGTTTATACCTGCAAAGTACCATGTTTATAGTGCTTTATAAATAATGATACAGAATGTTCTTTAAGCGTCAACCTAGAATGTTCAGTTGGCAAACACTGGAAGTTTATAATAAAGTCTGCATCATTCTCCATAGATATGATTTTTTTGCCTCTTATTCTCCAAATATATTTTATTCTCTGTTCCATAAATAACAATTCCTTGTGATTTGTATATAATGATGTTTGCTAAAATTTCCTATGGGTGGTAAATATTTTCCCATTTTCTGTAGCTGTCATTAAACCGTACTCCCTGTCCAGAAAATAACAAAAGATGATAACATGAAGTACCTATCTAGGTCATCACAATTAAATTGTATAGAAATAGATAAAAGAAAACTTAAAAGAAGATTGGTTCCTTTCCTCTGCAGAGACTTGTTCCTCCAGGGTTTCCTGAGGATGGGCATCTTTAATCTTTAAAAGCAGACAGTGCTGAAACAGTGTCCCAGAATAAAACTATTTTTGTACAGTAAATAAGTTTTTCAAAACAGCATTGCAGCTGCTGTATTCATCAGGACGAACCTCAGCATTGAAATGTTTTGTTTTGTTTTGTTTTTGGTATTGAGGCTGTTTAAAATATGCATTAGGCCACACTGGTATGCACACACATTTGTGTTTGGGAGATATGAACTTGTGCTTGGGTTGTGGGATTCTTTTTTTTTTTTTTCCTCTCATTAATAATCTTTTCCTTATATTCTTTATATCACTCTGACAATGATTGATTATTTCATAATCATTAATCTATCTAGCCTTGTAATAATCATATTTAAATTAAAAACTTCGTAAGTTTTTATGATAAAGAAGCATCAAAATATACAGGTATGCATCTATCGGTACACAAAAAAATAATTTGCAGCTCTATCTGCAGATGTACATGCCTAGCTTTTAATTCAAAAGTCTGCTAAATTTTAAGTATGACATAAGAAACTAGTGGTAGAAAACTCCAATTTAATTCCCACATCCAAGCTGTATGTCCTGTTTTCTATTCAGGATATCAAAATCATTGAGGTATTTCTCTGATTTTCATAAGGTTATGTTCTGATAAACATTTTCACTGGTATTAATGATGCAGTCTGTGTTCTATACAAAGCAGAGAAATGTTTCCAGTTTTAGAGCTTGTCATTTAATCTTGAAGAAATACATTCTGATGTTGGGACTTTTGGCATTGTAGAAGCATGCTAAATTAAGATTACAGTCCCTTATAATTTTAAAATAATCCATTCTGCCTCCTTCAGATCTTACTGACTCTGCATGCCTGTGATACAAGATATGCAAGATACAAGTGAACAGAACTCCTAATATTTTGCATAGCTTCTTGAATCAGGAGGGGCTGAAAACCCAGAACAAGAAAATGATACAGGACATTAGATGACATTAGATTGTTTTCTTGTACAAATAATGTTACTTGCAGAATATTGTTTTCAGGTCTGAGTAAAGATTACAGGAAAGACTGTATTTCTCTTCTAGTTCATAGGGGATATGTTGATAACAATTAGCTGATATGTATACATGTATGTACTAACTTAATAATAACTTATTTTGTAATTTATTTGTTTGGTTTTTACCAGCTAACCTTGGGAATGAAATACAGAGCTGACTTAAAATGCATAGGTTTCATCCTCTGTGTGAAGTAATGCAATGTCAGAACTCTAATGACAGTCATGTCTCCTGATGCAAATCATCAAGAAAATTAATTCAGGATATACTCATTTCTCTTCCAAACTACTTGAATTTTAATGGCACAAGAAAAATGGTATATTAGAACAGTAGACTTTTGGCCCACCACTAAATCTGGGAAGTAACAAAACCCTGAGTAGAAACCTGAGAAATAATACTGGACACACATATGCTGTGGAAAAGATGTGAAGTGGAAAAGATATGTTGCTGTGGAAAAGATTTGTCTTTGGAGTTGCAGATCAAGGTTATATACTAAACATAGTTTTCATTATTCATCCACAAGGCCAATGATTAGAGGTTAGTAGCCTTCACATCACTATTCAATCTGCAGGTACCATTACAAAGAGGTTTCCCATGAGTATCTACTAAATAAATGACAGATATATCTAGCGTACATAAAGTCTTGAAGCTACAATTTAGTCATTTAATTACTGGTGAGTTAAAAAAAAAAAAAAAAAAAAAAAAAAAAAAGAAGGAAGTCAGTGGAGAAGGAATACATTGTTCAGAAAACTACACCATAAGGTACCTATACTTCTCTTTCATAACCACAGATTTTGCCAGTTAAGTTTTTCAGCTGCTGAAGTGATTTATTTCTCAGACTGATAGCAATTCTCGTGACATCTCTTCTCCTTTGAGACCCTGCCTGAAGTACTGCATTCAGTTTTGGGGCCCCAAACATAAGGACCTATTAAAGCAAATCCAAAAAAGGGCCACAAAGGCCCTCAAGGGGCTGGAACAGATCTCCTGTGAAGACATGCTGAGGGAGTTTGAGTTGTTCAGCCACGAGAAGAGAAGGCTCCTGGAAGACTCAAGGCCTTCCAGTATTTCAAGGTGGCTTTTGGGAAAGCTGGAGAGGGACTTTTTATCAGAGACTGTAGTGATAGGACAAGTAATGGCTATAAACTAAAAGAGGGGAGATATAGATTACATCACGGAATCACAGAATTGTCTAGGTTGGAAGAGACCTCAAGATCATCGAGTCCAACCTGTTATGTTAGATTTCCTCCTAGACATTAGGAGGAAATTCTCAGAGGGTGGTGAGGCACTGGAACAGGTTGTCCAGAGAATCTGTGAATGCCCCATCCCTGGAAGTGTTCAAGGCCAGGTTGGTTGGGCCTTTGAGCAACCTGGTCTGTTGGCAGGTGTCGCTGCCCATAAGGGGTTGGAACTACATGATCTTTAATGTCCCTTCCAGCCCAAACCATTCTATGATTCTACGAACACTTCACTGATGTTATGTTTCCCCCACTGATTTTAACGTCAATTCTCATTCAAGCACATACTGTAATCCCATGTAAGGAATAACTTGTGCATCTCTAATAAATGTAGCCAAGGACTGTAGGATACAGTGATGTTCCACTGTTTACACTAGTTTCCTAACTAGGTGTAGGCAAGGAAAATTAATCTTAACTAGACAAAATATTTAAAAATAATACTATGCACTTGTACCTACTGTTTTTAATTGGAAAAATTATGATTTTTTTTTTTTCAGAATGAAAATTACATAAGCAAAATACTGTATTAGGTCATCATCTACTAATGAAATAAAGGGGAAAATGTCTGTGTAATTCATGTAATGATGAACCAACTTTGTCTTTTAGTGTTTCTACCTTAACCTGGACTCCATTACATTATTTTTGTATTTCTTCTTGACTGTTTTAAGTGCACTATATGTTTTTAATGTAAAGCAATGCTTTCACTCCAAATAATTTGGACTATTAGATACAGAAGATAAGGGTAAATATGGAACAAATCTGAACATTTAAATCATTTTAGTTTATTATGGTTATTCTTAAAAGATCTCAATTCAGCAATACCTAGCAAAAGAATTGCTTATTAAGAACAGTAATTATAGTGATCTATAAAAAGAACATGATCATTTCATAAAAAATAAATGATTTATACAAACATATAATGCATTTTAGTCATACAGCTTCTTTAAGTTTTTTTTTTTTCAAACAACACGGGGTCTTTATTTTATTTTTCTTACAGATTTTCAAAACCAGCTTTTCATAATATTAAGGGAATCAAGTTGCATCTTCATTGCATCTTCATTGCATCTTCATTGAATGTCTGTTTTACATTTAAATTGCCTCAGTCCCACCCCATACTTCCTCTCCTGACAAATAATGGAAATAATGGTAAACAAAAATCTTTGAGAAATGTTAGACACAAAGAGATGTATCTTATTTTCATAAATTCACAAAGACTTTGACTGCAAGGAAGTTTTGTTTCATGATTACCTTGTTTCATATTTTTCTCCAGTAATTTAATTTATTGAGAAAGCTAGCAGGCAGGCAGTTGGCCAGTCTAACTCTTACTATGCTTCATTATTAAAGCTGTAATATAGATGTGAAGAAAGTAGTATTTTTAACAAATGTATGTGATTTCCAAACAACAAAAATCAAAGATATGATTTCATTCATACACCAGACTGTGTTTATGATGGCAAGAAAAACACATTATTTTCCCATGATAAAAACAAAAGCAAACACTATATATATATATATATATATATATATATATATATATATATATAGTGTTTTGCTTTTTGTATATATATATAGTGTTTATATATATATGTCTATATATATATATATGTCTATATATATATATATAGTGTTTTTATAGTGTTTATAGTGTATATATAGTGTTTGCATATATAGTGTTTTATATATATATATAGAGAGAGAGAGAGAGTTTATATATATATATATATATATATATATATAAAATACTTAAATTACCATTTCCTAGGAAAACACCTCCAGGGACGATGACTCCACCACCTCCCTGGGCAACCTGTTCTCCTGTTCTGACCACACTTTCTGAGAAGAAATGTCTCCTCATCTCCAACCTGAACCTCCCCTGGTATAACTCGAGGCCATTCCCTCTAGTCCCAGTTATCTGCAAGAAGAAGCCAACACCCAGTTCCCCACAATTTCCTTTCAGTTAGTTGTAGAGAGCAATAAGGTCTCCCCTGAACCTCCTCTTCTCTAGACTAAAGAAACCCAGTTCCCTCAGCTGCTCCTCATACCTGCCATGTGTTCCAGGCCCTTCATGAGCTTTGCAGCTCTTCTCTGGACACATTCCAGGTCCTCGATGTCCTTCTTGTACTGAGGGACCCAAAACTGAACACAGTACTCGAGGTGTGGCCTTACCAGAGATTAATTAAATTAGCATATTTATGCAAACTTATAATGCAAAATATTTGCTTGTGAACAATGTGCTGCTGCAGAGAACTCATAAATCTAGGAAACATATCTGGCAGCCATTTTGTCTTCTGTCCTGCAATTGGTGAAGGACTAGAGACTGGTATAGGTTTTACTCCTTTCTTATTTCTTTGTTGTTGTGGTGGTGGTGGTTGTTTTCAGAAAAGATTTTGATGTATGAGCATCCAGACAAAATAAGACTCCGTGTGTTTCCATATGTTTCTGTATGGAGGATACAAATTTACATGAATTGATATGCAGACATTTTCTGCATTTTTTAGTACTTTAACTTGACAAAGTTAATGAAGACAAATAGTTTACCCAGCAGCTCTGCATGTGTTACTGTACTTTTATTTATTCATTTGGGCATCTTTACGGTCTTGTTTCACATTAGAATGCTGGTTGAAATACTATGTGCATAGTGTTATTTCCTTCATTTTCTTTATTTTATGTAAAGCTTCCCATTTCTTCTTTGTATTTCCTCTTCATAGGTTTAGTGGGTTATGTAGGAAGGAAGACAAATAGTAACACTGCTACAGATAAGAAAGAAAGAAAGAAAGAAAGAAAGAAAGAAAGAAAGAAAGAAAGAAAGAAAGAAAGAAAGAAAGAAAGAAAGAAAGAGAAAGAAAGGAAGGAAGGAAGGAAGGAAAGAAGGAAAAAAACTACTTTTAATATCTGTGGAGTTATAAATATTGCTATCTAATTCTTTGATTTCACATTTTGGTTTCACATTTAGTTTGTTTTGGTTTTATATACTAGAAGTCTTTCAATGAAAAAAATAAAAGGACATTTAAAGTTAAAAAACAATAGTAAGATACGTTGGATGCCATTTGCCATTTAAATGTTTAAAAGTCATGGCTTAGCCTTAATCAGTCAGATTTTTATAATCAGTATGTGGAAACAAATAATAGTATAGAACACAGCTCACATGACTTCCCTTAGATGTTAAACTGAAGACAAGTTGAACAAGTATGTAGAGGTGCCCATGCTCAAAAGTACAGCTTTAGATGCTTAAACCAGGTCAGAAAAATTCCACCCAGCATATTCAGCAGAAAATACATACTGCTATTTAGTCTAATTTTGCACAGAAGAGATTTCAGTTCCTTTCTGAGACGTTTATATTTTCTTCAAAATATAAATAAGAAAAGAATCAATAAGATAACAGTTCCTACTGAACAATGTAATTTAAAGTATCAGATAGGTTGAAGTTACTAACACAAAAGAACTTTGAGAGTGGTACCCAAAATCCTTCTTGACGTCCAGCAATCTTGTACCATGACTTGACTTGCTGAGGTAATCTCAGCAAGTCACATTCTGCAACTGAGGTATGAATTGTAGTATGCAGGGGGGATTCTGCATTGAGGACCCTTGAGGCAGCACAGGGAGCTGCCAGGACCCGTCAGATCTCAAGGCAGTGGCTGATGAGGCATGGGGCAGAGTTAAGAGTGCACCTCCTCTGTTATAGAAAGCCAGCCCCTAGGGAGTGCAAGCAACTGGGAGCGTGGCAAACAGTGGACAAATAGTGCATGGGACTTCAGTCAGGCGTGGTGTGGCAGTTTGCACAGCAGTGCGCACAGGCAGGGCACAAGGTGGGTCATTTTGTATTCTGGGAGCAGTAGAAGAAGAGCATTTTACTGCTACAGAAATGGTGTCCACCTGCCGAGCTTACTGGTCTGAGGCTGAAACCCAGATGTAGAGGCCGCAACCTCTCCAGGCAGATGCCTACCCCCAAACACACCTCCCAGGGATCGAAAGACCTGCCCAGACCCTCAGTACCAAGGTACTCTGGTCTGTGGCATTTCCCATAGGTCCTGAAGGCAGAGGTCGGTGTCATGGGTGTAAGTGTTGTCAGCTGGGTGAACTTTTCAAACAGGTGTCTCTGTTGTAAGAGGCGCTCATCAGGCAACGTAGCATACAGGAATCTGAGCAGGAGGTTGACAAATGGTATTATGCACTGACATGGGCTGAGCAACAGCCCTGCCTTAAGTCCTGGCAAGGAGAAGGTAAACAAGCGGCCAGCCCAGAACTAGAACATTTGAAAGACTCACAGGACAAGGAGAGTGAACCCTTCTCTGCTCAGATCCAGAGGAGTCTTCCCCTTGCCCCTGAAGTGTCTCTGCACAACAGATAATGATGTTCTAGATAATGATATTTCAAAGCACAACTGCATATCAGCAAGTATTTGAATTAAGTGCTTTAATATACTAAAGTCATCACTACACTTGGTAGCAAGATCAGGTAATAGTAATAGTTTTAACTACAAAAAATATCATGCATTGGCTTTTCTCAGAACTGCTTAAAATTTTTACTGAAATTAGTAGACTTAATTCTGTCTGACACTCAAAATAGAAGTGAATTGTGGCTTTTCTGTATTTAATCATGGACATAAGCTGCAATATTTACTTATGAGCAAACTATCCAATTTATGCTAGACAGTAAGCTACTAAACTTTTCTTAGCCTGTTCTAACTTTACATAGCTTCAGGAAAGGTTATATTAATGCCAAGTAAATAAAAATGGAATATTGAATATCAGTATCTGAAAAGCATATTTTTAGAGAATATATAAATAATGAAAAAAGAAGTGACATTGTAGACCACAAGCTGATCACACTTTCATCCCTCTTAGAACACCTTTTCTCTTTCCTATATCTCTATAGAAACAAAACAATATGAAACATATATTTTTTTTTGTCTGACAAATAGCTAGTAAGAGTCAAAGAAATATATTTTCCACAGAAAGCAAAGGTAATAAACCTTTTTTTTACCTAGGTTTATTACCTCCTAGGTAATAAACGCACTTTCATTTTCATATATGCTCTGGGCATTCATTTCTTAATTAGATTCTTAACTAGATTCTTAAATGTTTATTAAAACAATAACAAACCCTCCATTGGTGTCTTAAAAGTAATCATTCAAACATGGGCACCATTTGCTTTCTGATTAGAAAATGACTGTTTTTGTTGTTATTGTTTTTTGTTTGTTTGTTTGTTTTTTTCCGGGGGGGGGGGGGTTAATATTTTTTGGTAAGATTTTTGGTAAGGTTTTGTTAACATTTGTGAAGCAATTGTGTCTTTTAAACCCTAAGTTAATGGAAAAGATTAATCATTCAACAGAAAAAAAGGTATGCCTGATTCCAGTGTCCTGATTCCAGGACAGGGGAGTGTTCTCAATCCAGGATAGGGGAGTGTTTTCCCAGGATGGGTTGAAAATGACTTTTGGAGGCTACTTCTAGACCATCATGTTGAAGTTCAAAAAGCCTAAGTGCCAGGTCCTGCATTTGGGACACAACAATCCCATACAACAACCCTCCCTCAAAGGAGGTTGTTGTGTGGGAGTTGGTCTTTTCTCTCAAGCAGCAAGTGATAGAACAAGAGAAAATGGCTGCAAGTTGTGCTAGGGGTGATTTAGGTTGGGTATTAGGAAAAAAATATTCACTTAAAATGTTGTGAGACACTGGAACAGGCTGCTGTCGTGGTTTAACCCGACCGGCAGCTAAACACCACGCAGCCGTTCGCTCACCCTCCCCCCTCCCTCTCTGTAACGGGGGAGAGAAATGGAAAGTGAAGCCCGTGAGTTGAGATAAAGACAGTTTAATAAGACAGGAAAAAAAAATAACAAAAATAATAATAACAATAATAATAATGATGATACAATGGTGATAATACGAAAGTAATAATAGTATGTACAAACAAGTGATGCACAATGCAATTGCTCACCACCCGCTGACCGATGCCCAGCCTAACCCCGAGCAGTCCGGCCCCCTCCCCCCGGCTAGCCACCCCTATATATTGTTTAGCATGACGTCAGATGGTATGGAATACCCCTTTGGCTAGTTTGGGTCACCTGTCCTGGGTCTGTCCCCTCCCAGCTCTTACTGCACCCCCCAGCCTGCCCGTTGGCAGGACAGAGCAAAGGCTGAGATGTCCTTGGCTTAGTATAAGCACTGCTCTGCAACAATTAAAGCATCGGGGTGTTATCAGCACTCTTCTCATTCTAAGCCAAAACACAGCATTCCACCAGCTACTAGGAAGAAAATTAATTCTGTGCTAACTGAAACCAGGACAGCTGCCCAGTGAAGTAGTTGAGTCACCATCCCTAGAGGTGTTCAAAAGGTGTGTTGATATGGTGCTTAGGGTGCTTAGTTTAGCGGTAGACTTGGCAGTGCTAGGTTAATGGTTGGACTTGATCTTAAAGGTCTTTTTCAATCTAAGTGATTCTATGATTCTATTCTATGATTCTATTCATCTGCTTTAAATAGAATGAAAAGAAATATGTAGTCTCCTCTCTTCTTCTTGCTAACAAAAGGAGGGTTTGAGCTGAAATAGGTGGTCAGAAAGGCAGGACAATGAGGGGAAAATTCAGATGGCTCCCTAAACTTATTAGCTCTGAAAAAAAAAATAATAATAATAATAATAAATATATATATATATATATAAAGTGAAAAACAAAACCACAAAACCATATTTTTTAAAAGCCTAACCAGCATAATCAAATTAAGTGGTGGGAAATATTGTATTGTACATATTCTTTCTGAATTATTATTGTCCAGTATTAAATTTCCCTGTAGTTTGTAATTACTTTTCCAATGAATAGAGGTCTACTCTTCCTAGTTGTACTGCAGTAAAAAGAGTCACATTCAGACTTTCTAGAGAGGCAAGACCATACAACCTGAGGCATCATTCTAATTTATGGTGCAGAATCCCAGGCAATCTAATGATGTTAATAATTGCTTCTGGAAACACTAGGACAAGCAGCAGGTTCAATGTGTTTTTCAGTGGGTGAAAGGACCTTTGTCTGGACACCATTTGCCTTCCTTGAGTAAAATGCAACCATAAATGTTATCATTGAAAGCAATATGCTTTCTAATATTCAAGTTTCAAGTTTATGGCCCAAGACAACATGACCAGCTGGAAAAATCAGTCTTGGTGATCATCTCCTCACTGGAACTTGGTTTTATAAATGTACATCTGCCATTGCCACAAAAATACAACTACCACATGCCTCTTCCCCATACAATCACACCATGATTTCAATTACATAAAAAACTCTCTTTTCTAAAAAAGATTGTCATGATTAAACTGAGAATTCCTTTGATTACATGAGACTTCAATTATCTAAATGCTTTTTTTCCCTTGGGACTTCAAAATACTCAAGTGTATTGTAGTGTTATGCTGCAGTTGCTTGCATAAGGGAAATGATAGATATTATCTCTGTCTCCAGTATATGACTCCGTAGAGGCCATCTGGTCCTTAAGATTCTGGATGTCAGTTTGATGTTAGTAAATTGTGTATTTATATTTCCACATATGTCCCAGTAAGGGATGGCAGCATATTATAAAACCATGTGAGGTAGTGTTCACATCTGACCAGCCCATAGGGTTATGATATGCTACTATAAATTTATATTTTAGAAAATTTATCTAAAGGCAAAAATGATAATAAAGCCTTTTTTTGATAAGTAGCTAATGCTTTCCTTATTTTTGAGAATGGGACAAGAACACTCGTGTCACTTGGACAAATATGGAGGTTTTTACAGTCTAATGGGTTATATGCATTTATGTAAATATGTATGTAAGTCTCATCCATCAATTAATCGTGATACTGCTGGAAGGATTGTCATATTAACATTTTATGTATTATATTCTGAAAAAATAAAATGTGAATGAAGATCTAGATATAGGTCTATTATATTAAATGGCAGACAATACTGTCTTAATCAAGCTCCATTTGCAAATTTGGTGGGACCCTTTTCTCAACCCTTTCCATTTTGTCCATGTCTCTCCTGTACTGGGAGGTCCAGAACTGGACACAGTACTCCAAGTGTGGACCAGTGCTGAACAGAGATGAGCACCTCTCTTGACCTGCTGGCAACAGTTTGCCTAATGCAGCCCAGGATACTATTAGCTTTCTTAGTGGCAAAGGCACATTGTTGGCTCATGGTCAGCTTAGTATTCACCAAGACCTCAGGGTCTTTTTGTCCAAGCTGGCTTGCAACTGAGTGTCTGTCAACATGAACTGGTGCCTGGGGATGTTCCTCCACAGTTGCAAGTGTTTGTACTTCTCTTCACTAGGTTCTTGACTGTCCATTTCCTCAAGGCCTCTCTGGATGGCAGCAGGACTCCCTGATGTATCAGCCACTCTTCCTATCTTTTTTCTCATTAACAAACTTCCTAAGGGTGTACTCTACTCCATCAATTAGATCACTAAATAAGCTGTTGAACAGTACTGAACCTGATATTTACCCCTGGGGTACACTGCTAGTTGCTGCCTCCAACTGGACTTTGTGCCACTGGTCACTCAGGCATTCATCCAGTTTTCTGTCCACATCACTAACCCATATTTCATAATCTCTATGAGGATCTTGTGGAAGACAAGTATTTCAGAAATACACTACAAATGGAAGATTGTACAAAAAAAAAAAAAAAAAAAAAAAAAAAAAAAGTCACTATATCGTTACTCCTTCCATGTTGCATAAAGAAAAAAAATGATGACTGCAACAATCCATCAACTATAAAATAAAACCAAATGGAAATTTTACTTTTCCTCGTCTGGAACTGCCTCTTTAAGAACTATAATAGGAGCTTTCACTCTATTATTCATTTTCAGATGTACTCTTTCTTTTACTAGATACTTCTTGAAACTTCTTAATAACTGTAGTCAAAAATTGTCTGGTTTGCATAGTCTTTAGAAAATCAAAATTTGCATTAAAATTTGCATAGCATTTAGAAAATTAAAATTGGCTTTTCAATATAGAGAAATTGCAGAAGACAAACAATTGCCAAAATATAAAAAGTTAGTGATCATTTATTTGTCTGGTTACCTAAACACTGTAACCTAGTTAATGACTTCTTCTTTTTCAAGGGAAATGTTTTCACAATTATTTATTTTTTCTTTGTATATTTCCTGCTAATGTTCCTGAAAGTTGTCAACAAATAGAAAAGTTATAGTTGAGGTAAGAGTATTTTGGAGTTTAATAGAAAGATAGTAAACACTTTATAGTAAATATTAACATCTTCTACAGAGTTGTGGGTATCTCTTTGCATTATATCATAATCCAGAAAAGTATGTTCCATACCCTTTTAAATCCCTCTGTTAGTTTTATACCAAGGAGCTAAACATGACAGATGCAAAACAGAGAAAAGATATCCAAGTTTGTATGAATACAGTTAAAAATACCCAGACTTCTTTAATTTATGGAATCCCAAGCAGATGGTAGAATATGTTTACTGAACTCTTGTCTCTTTTTCTCTAAAGAACTGGGAGCTTTAAATATCACAGCATGTTTCAGAATTTGACAGTGTGGACTGGAGTTGTTTTCTGTGTTATTTTCTTCTCCTTCTCCTTCTCCTTCTCCTTCTCCTTCTCCTTCTCCTTCTCCTTCTCCTTCTCCTTCTCCTTCTCCTTCTCCTTCTCCTTCTCCTTCTCCTTCTCCTTCTCCTTCTCCTTCTCCTTCTCCTTCTCCTTCTCCTTCTTCTTCTTCTGTAATATCTACAAACCTGACTCAAGTTATTGATTTGAGGTTTCTGTGGAAAAATATTTTTAACAAGATGTAAGAAAATAAAATGTTAATTTATTATTTTCAGCGTTTGTACTACTGTTTAATTTAGGAGTTATAATTTAACACTGTCAGAATTAGGCTGCTTTGGAGACCAAATTTACAATTTAATAATGTAGCATATTTTCTTGTGCAATAAATATATATTTGCCCATAAAGACAATGTGGTGTTTGCCAAAAGCATATTTTCCAGATAGACATTCATTCTAACTTTGAGACAACAAAAAAATGGAATATGCATTAGAGTCACTGATCATTTGCTTCGGTCACGTATTATGGGGGTCATCTTAGAACTTTCCACTCCATATTATTTCCTCGGTGCAGTCAAGATGGCTTTAATTTTCCTTCATGTTATTATTGTTATTGTTTCTCTACTCATATACATTCACAATCATAGACCAGTTTCAGAAATGGAATAATGAAACGTTAAGTGATTTGGGAAAAGCAGCAGTAAAAATTGGGCCTACCAGTATCACTTATCAATATGTGATATCACATATCAGATGAAATTGGACCTACATGAGGATCCATATTCAAGTGGTTATTTTAGTAATATTTAGTAATATTTCTCTTTGAGGATTTCATAACAGCAGTGTTCTACATACCTAGATAGCTATTAATAATTATGTTGTGCTTTTGTGTCCTCCCATGTAATCTGACATTTGTTTGAAATTACACTGACAATTCATTTGATGCTCAAAAAATCTGAATCATCTAAAATTTTGTATTGAGCTTCAAGATAATGGAGAAAGTCTGTGTATACTGCCTGTGTAAATCTATATCAAAAGATCAAAATACAGTCTAGTTCTTCTGAATACTTCTTTACAAAAGTGCTTGGTAATGAGAGCTTCCTTAGAAGTCTGGCTAAATAAGAACAAAGCATAGAACAAGCAATGGTTGGGGCAGCATGCAGGGAAGCAGCAGCATGTGGTTCCTCAGGCGCCTATTCTTCAGGATTATTTCTCTGAAGAAATTCCTGAAGCAGAGTCTTCAGACGAAAAAGGGAAAATGTTTTTTTGGTCACTAAATTTGTATGGACTTTTTAATGGATTCTGAAGGAACAGGAAAACTACATGTAAAGCAGAAGCAGAGTACTGCTGTTTTTACCTACATATTCAGGACTCAAAGTGATTGTCCTTTTTTTAGACTCATCTTTAAAAACTGTGTATTACTGACTTCAGATTTTTTCTTATTTCTCTGGAGAGAGAGAGTGTCATAAGAATGAATGATATGAGAAAGGATTTTCATTCAAACACCTCTGCATTCTGTGTGTTCTGAATGGTATTTATAGTAGAAGTTCAATAGTAGCAAAGACTCAAAATTTGCGTAAAGCATGTACATATGTGTATGTGTATGTATATGTATGTGGTGTTGTGTATGTATTTGCATATGCATATATGCTAATTCATATATAAAAAAATATGGAAAGCTGTATGAAAGTTGAATTTGACCTGCCTAAATCTGAGAGGCTTGCTTTCAGTCAGAATCCTAATGAAGGCGAATAAGAGGTTAAGAACATATCACTTGGCAGACAAATCTGTCAGCAGAGAAGAAAACTGGATGGTCTTGGGAAGCATATTACAAGAATAAGAATAAGTACAAATCTGTAATTGACCATGAAGAGATAGTAACTTGAATATATATTTTCATATATGCATATGCATTATTGAGAACTGTTTAAATACTTTATTTTGTAAATTTTCTCATACATTCATAAAATTTGAATTTCCTTTCTATTTGATTTCACAATATCATCGCTTGTTTTATTTGTTTATCATATCATATTAATATGTGAAAAAGTTTTCAAACCTTCTATCTGCCTTGAGTAACATCAATTATGTATAAACATAGAAAGTTATAAATAACACTTGACATTCTTGACATGTATCATTTAATTTATTCCATAGAACTATAGAACCTCTTAAACACTGACATTCTAACCTTGTGAAATGAGTGTCTCTCTGTGAAAACTTCTAAACTGTGGCTTTGAAGAAAGCGAAGGTGTGAAATGTATGTACATATTTAAGAGGAAATTTTGTAGAGAAGTATTTCAGTGTTTCCAACTACCTATTTCAAGGTTTTTCCAACTACCTAGCTGCCCTCTAGAATACATTCTCTTTTTTGTTTCAGAAGCTTCACAGTGGGAGATTAAATAAGAGGTCACTGAGAAAGTGCAGTTGTGAAAAGAAATTATTCTCTTGAAAAATCTCACTGTGAGTGTAGTGTTAATTGTCCCCTTGAATGCTTCCTTAAGCATAAGGATGAAAATTCACATCTTTTATTTGCATTAAGAATTTGTGCTACTCTTTTGAGATTGCTAGTTATACGCATTTGAATTGCACACACAATTAAATCTTTATTTTCTTAAATTAATTGTTCCAGAACTCCAGTCTCGATTCTCAAAAATGTATGAAGCTAAACGTCAACAAATGAATTCAAATAAAGGTAGGGTTAAAGAAAGTATTTTTTCGGTAATAACCACAAAGATAGCTGAAACTCTTCATCCTCCATTCCTCCAATTCATCCACTGATTTACTGTTGTTTGTTGTTTTGTTGTTTTGTTTGTTTATTTTATTTTATTTTATTTTATTTTATTTTATTTTATTTTATTTTATTTTATTTTATTTTATTTTAATTTTATTTTATTTTATTTATTTATTTATTTTTTTTAAGACAGTGGCTGTATAAAAGAAAATTTCTTTACTGACCTGCAGGTATCACTTAGTGATTTCAGAATATTGAAATGTTTTGGTTAAATTTCCTGTATCTTATTCTTTCCAGAAGAAACAAACCACTTTCCTGAGGTTGTCAGTTACTTCATAGAAAGGCTTTGTTTTAGTAGAATTAAAGTGCAGAAGTAAGCTGACTATGGGTATTTAATGACTTGTCTCTAGTTTCATGTTAAGAACAGTTTACTTGCACAATTGCATAAGTTTTGGACTACCCTGTTTGCTTTTGAATGCATCAGACTGTAATTCTGACACATCTGTTTTATGCACATTCTCTTTCTGGTCCTGAGCATAAAAATAGGAGCTGTAATAGCTATCAGAATACATTTTCTAAAGCTTTTCTGTTCTTTTACCTTGTTCCTTAATGCATGTTTTCAACAAGATAAGAAAATGGATCTAGTCAACTACTTGTCTTCCTTACATAATATTACCAAGTTTTCCCTTTAGATTTGTATACAGGGAGAAAGGAAGGAAGCATCCTATGCAAACTGATCACCTGGCTGATTAAAAAAATTCACATAAGCCTTTTATGTTTTCACCATATATTTTCAGAATGGGAACGAATATTACAGCACTTAAAGAAAAACAAAGTGCAATACTAAAAATATAACTCCAACTCACTTGTGAATATTACATCTGCATACATATATGGAAGATGGTTTAAACTTGTACACTACAGTTGTTAACCTTTAAACTTGTACAGTATACTTCAAAACCAAGACTGTAGATAGTCCAAATCTCATTTTTGTAGAACAAAGCTCCTCTCAAATGTTGAATTTATCTTTGAAAATCCATTTTTAATTATCATAATATCAATGCCTAATCATAATGAAGGTAATTAAACATGGTCCTCATTCTTTTTCTGAAGATTATAAAGAAAAAAGGAAATGAGGTCAAAGATGCAAAAAGTAATGTGCAGCTTAGCAGATTTTCTGGCCCATGATTACCAGGGGTAAATCACATCTGAGCAATCTAATTTTCTTGTATGGTAGAATGACTGGATCTGCAGATGAGGAGAGAGCAGTGGATGTCATTTACCTTAACAAGCAATACCTGTGACATTGTCAACCACAGTATTCTTGTGTGTAAAAAAGTGAAACATGATGATCTGGATGGTTAAAAAATCAGATGGGTAAAAACTCAAAGCACAGTGGTTAATGGGTTGGATTCTGTCTGGATGCAGATAAAAAGTGGAGTATAGTAGAGTCTTATTTAACATCTTTATCAATTACTGGCATAGGCTGAGAAGTGCACTTTCACCAAGATTTAGATGACAGCAAATTGGGAGGAAAAAAATAATTATAAAAAAAAAAAAAAAAAAAAAAAAAAACAGTAAAATCGCCTTTAAAGTTCTGTAACTCGCCACACAAACTAAATGACTTATGAAAGATACATGGGAAAGCATAGATGAATTAACCTGAATGTCAGGTTAATTCACTCATCTATTAAAAAATACAGCAAAATGAGTGTTCAGTAAGATACTGTGTCTCCAAAAAGATTATCAAAGTACAGCTATATCTTCATTCTTCGTTTTATTTCATTTAATCTAAATGTAGGAAACATATCCTTATAGAACTCAATTTCAAATGAATGAGTTTTGGGAGTATATATAAGATCTAAATAAAACTGTCTTCCAAATAACTAGTTAGCCATCTGAATGTATGACTTAATTTTCCATGTTGAGAACATTCAGAGTTTTTTGCAGAATTTGCTGATAGACTTGCAGTTTCTAAAAGTGTCTGTTTTTTCCCTATATGTTTTTAAAAATGCAATAGGAGCTGCCTGATATTTCTTATTTCTGCAAATTAGCTCATGTACAGAGGAAACCAGGCAGGTCATTTGGGAATAAATACTATATTAAGACAAAATATTTAATTCCATTCAGGGACGGTGAATGAATTTCCTTCAACTTCCATTTTGCTTGTTATTTATCATGTGAAATCTGTGTCTGTTTTACTCCTCTATCAGCACTGTTGTTTTTACAGTTCTTGTTTTAGGAACCTTACAAACTTTTATGAACCAAAACCTGGAGTGCATAGTATTTTATTGGAATATCTCAGTATGAAAGCTTTTTTAGGGGAGGAGAAAAACAAACCAAGGTGTGTTGGCAGATATTGCAAAATTAATGATCTTACAGGCTGTTAGGTTTGAATTTTAATCTATTATTCTGATATAAGTATAGAAACAAAAGAGAGAAATGGCTTTTTTTTTTTTTTTTTTTTTTTTTAATACCATTGTAATGCATCTGAGATTCATTTTGGATTACTATTGTTATTATTGGTAAGTTTTATGAATTTAATTAGGATGTAATAAAACCAGATTTCTCCACTACCATCTGAGTTACGGTACCATAAAGCACTCAGGCTTAACTACACATGGAGTTACTAACTTGAGTGCAAGTTCTTGATAAAATTAGATGGTATCATATAATTTTCTATAAAATAGTTTGTGGCCAGGTAGGTCGAGCCCTTATTTCGTCATTATGAATGCAAGTGAACTAGAGGAACCCAGAAACTGCATTCATTAGTATAATTCGGAACTGCTTATAAAATTGTTTTTAAAAACACCAAAAGCAGCAAAATAAAGGTTAGCACTACAGTTAGACCAGACTGAGCACAATAGAAAGAAAACACTTTCAGTTCATAATTCAATATTTTTCTTAATGGAAATAGAATTTATTTATCTATTTATGTAAATAGAAAAAGTCTGTTTCATTTCTATTTTATATTAGGAATGTAGCAACCTATGAAATGGATATCATAGTGCAGGAGATACAAGTAAAAGTTCCTGATTTACTTTTTCTTTCCTATCCTATTCTTGCTCTATTTCTATTATGTTTCTGTTTTCAGATCAGGCTCTGAGTGGGAAAATTGTTGGAAATGTAGATTTTACAGGATTTTTTTTTTTTTTTTTTTCAGAAAAAATCTTTCTGCACAGGTGTTGTTAAAAATCAGTAAAACAAACGCAAACAAAATTAAACAAAATGTAAGCATACAGGAGTATTCTGAATAAAGTACTGTTTAGCTGTTCATAAAAGCTATTAGTATACATTGTCTTTTAAGATCATGCCTGTTAAATTTTCTCTCAGCCTGTATTTTCACTTATTCTAGATCTGTCCGTGCAAGTTCTCTGGGTTAAATAGCAAGCTGAAAATACTCATATAACCCCCCAGCATGACAGTATTTCTCCCCATTTTGTACATGAAGTATAAGACAGACATTTTTGAGCTCATGGGTTGCCACAGAGGTTGCATAGCAACGGATGCAAGAATCATCACATCTCTAACTGTCAGACTCCCAGGACAGCAGAGAAAGTATTTCAGGGTTTGCAACTCCAGATCTTTTACATTCTTTAATCTTTTCTGTTTAAAAGAAAACTGTGTCTTTAAGCAGCACTGGGTGAGCATACATAGGTTTTCAGGTTCCACTAAGACAAGGAAAGTTGAACAGGAACATTAATATAACTTCTTTATCAAAAAAAAAAAATGTTTGTTTGTTTGTTTGTTTGTTTTTCCTACTTCTTCCTTGTATTATTGGAGAAAAAAAGCTGAAATTTAACTCACTTTTACTGGGAAAATTATTTATTTTTTCACTACCTAGACTGATTTCTTGTCATTGTCTAAAAGCTAGGGAAGGCAAGTATGTGAGAAAAATACAAAGGGAAAATATCATGTTATGCTTTCCATTGACAACATTATTCTTCTTTTACTTTGTTGTCAGTGAAAGACAAATTCCTTGTTGTATTTTTCTGCAGCATTGTGTCCTTTGTTTTGCAGTAAGGGTAGTAGGAGATGTGTAATACATAAAAAATTCAGAAAGGGATGGTGGTCAGGAGAACTGGTAGTTGAAAGAAACTGCTGTTTGGATAGGTAACATTAGGTGGCTGGCATCTTCCAGTTGCTGAAATTTCAGGATTATTGTAATTTCAGGATTTTCATACTTAAATCATCAAAGAAAACATATGAATCCCAATACTTTACATGTCTATAACTGTTCCTTTAGAAGATTATAAAAGCCTTTAACAACACTAAGCAACAAAGCTTTGTGACAAATTACTCTAGGGTATAAACAAAAAACAAGTATGGCTCCACAGAGAAGTAATTTGGACAAACTGGCAGATTTGATGTTATCATAGAATAAGATTGTCTTTTTAAGCCTCTAAAGATCTTGAAGTGGTAAATTACTTTGTCGATGAAATGTCGGCACCTCCTGTGTTAAGCTGAGTGAAGATCATAAGTCTGGATTTAGGTGAGAATAATCCCCTTACATTCAATGTTATTTGGAATCTTTTTAATGATTAATGATAATTTAATGATGCTACATAAGTGGCTTAAAACATAGTTGTTAGAGGACAGTTGTATGTTTGTTAGTAACTAATATAAGGTCCTGGAGACTGAATTTTCAGGAGTGCTAAGACTTCCAATTGCAATATTGGTCAGCAGTAATGTGGTTTTGAGCTCATAGGAATTTACAAAGGGTTACACAATGCTAAGGAGAGGGAGAAATTACATGACTCTAAATGTAAACCAAAAAAAACTTGGATTTGAAGACCTGTGTGCTTCAATTCCACTTATATTTTTTGATCAAGCCATAGTTTCATTTCTGATAACTGGATACTTGCAGAGGACTTAGTGTATCTGAAGCACACACATTATTTCAGTGGTAAAATCATCTGTCATTTCACAGTTGTTTGCTTTTTTGTTGTTGTTGTTGTTGTTTTCAATTGTTTTATCATAGTCTAAAATAAAATGCTAATTGTGAATGTTTTATTTTTTGATCTTTGTTTAAGACTGACATACAATTCAAGAGGTAGACAATTTGCTATGTTTTCTGTAAAATGGAGGTTTATGCAATTGGGAATGGTGTTTCATTGGTTGAAATGACTGTTTTTGAACTTCTGCTGAGCAGACACTTAGGATCTTCATATTACAAGATGAGAAAATTCATTTCTGTGCCTGTCAGCAAAAATAGTGCCAAATGCTAAAAGCACCCCAAGGCGCAAAGACTCAAAGGCATGCTTACACAGATAAACAAAGCCTGGGACTGCATTACATTAACTCCCTGAAAGTAATATGATAAATAGATGAAGTGCAATACATTCTTGCCGACATAATATTGTTATATATTTTTAAATAACTATATTAAATGTTATACATTAAAAAAAAACAACAACAACAACAACAAAAAACGAATTATGAGAGAGGCATTCTGCAAATGCATGAGCACTGCCATTTGGAAAATATTTTGGTGTAAACACTGTGATTTCAGAACCTGCTTCCATTTGTGAAAGGAATGAAAGGAACACTGGAACACAAATTTGAAAACTCTAATTTTCATAAAATGTATTGAATAAACTAAACTAAACCACATTATTAAATAATTTCACTTGTTTAAAAATTTTAAGCTACAATTCATAATCAAATTTGATAATGAATATAAAAACAGATATACTATTTTAAGTATGGAAATAAAGCTGAACAAATGGTCTTTGGTGAAACATTATTGCCAATGTTTTTTACTGCATCACAATAAAATATTTCAAGTTGGATCTTTCCATAAGGTTGTTCCAAAATACTTGTATATTATCTTTCCTGATGTCTCATCTCTTGAGACAAACACACACATATATAAAATCACTATGTATCTGGTTGTAAATACATTCACACCTTTTTTCCTATTAAATAAAAATTTTTTTTGGTCATTCTTGAAGCATATTAGATTTTCAATATGAAAGCTGAGACCACAAAAATTTATCCTTAAATTACACGTATGTTTGTGAACTTGGATTTTTTCAAGTTTCCAGTATTATCTTTCCCAACATAAGATAATTCAACAGCATCTGGCTGGTACATCTTTTCCAAATAACAGCAGGAAATGAAAGACAAGAAAAATATTTAGCCTGTGCTTTATGGCACTAACAAGTTAAATATGTAGGCCTGAAGGAAAGGAAAATGATTATTATTCTATTTCTGTAGATGAATACTGAGTCACAAAGAAATTTAATTAAGTTCATAATGTTGCAGAAAGAATGAACCAAAAACTGAAAGTAAACCTTAAAGAATTCTCTGTGATTCCCATATTACTAAATACTTCCATACATAAATATTTTTCCCATGCTTAGTGATCTACCTTTCTAACCTTTCCTTTAGTGGTTCTTTGTGCCCATTTCTAAAACTGCTTAAAATTCTTTTATTGCATACAAACACACACACAACACACAAGTATTGTATGTACTTGGCATATGATAAGTGTATATAGACCATGTAGTTTATGACTATTCACATTTCCTAGTACTTCATGACTAGAATAATTGTGAAAATAATATAAATACTATAGATTTTTTGAGCTAGCCATCATTAAATGTTTTGGGTAGAACGAAGGAGTAAAATACACTTCTTATGTTCCTTTTGATTGTTTTAATATAATCTCAAATATATGTTAAAATATAACAATGAACAAACAAACAAAACACACCACCACACACACAGAACATCATGAATTGTTCTTAAAAAGCCTTGAAAGTTTTACAACCTACATATTAAAACCAGATTTACAGGAACTACTCACTATGATTAAGAATAGGAGAATGTGAGGTCTCTTTACACAATCCCTTCTTCTTCTGTTCTAGCAGTTGGTGTACACAGATAAATAAATATAACTTTCAGTTTCTATTAATCTCAAAATTTGTAGTCTAAAATAGCCCATGTTATGGGAAAAATTGTAAGCATCTATATGCATTTTCAAATCAATGTCATTCTTTTGTTTAAAAAATATGCTAGAGAAAACACTATGTAACACAGGAAAGCTTTTGAGGTTTCTTAAGAGCAATTTTTATGCACATGCAATTTCTTCAAATATGCACTTTTTCCAACAATCCTTGGAATTAAGCTCATGATACTTTCCGTCAAAGGAAAATCAGAAGAGAAACAATTATTTTGTTTAATTAGTTCATATTATGAACTACTGAATTTCAAATTCATTATAGGATTCTAATTGAAATTACATGGGCATCTTCCCGAGAATTGTTCTTTTAAATTATGGCAAGAGTGTGGTATAGATAGGGACTTATACTTGCAAGTTTCCAGCAACTCCATCTTTCTCTGTTATTTAACTGCTTCCTTTCTCTGAAGTTCTGATTCCCAGTTGTCCATTGCTATGACACGAGTGTCCTCTGCACTTACCTAGACCCCCAAAAGTAGAATCTATACAGAGAATTTTATGTCTGGAGACCTTTGATATTATGATGGAAATTATTGTTTGGCTGACCAGTGCAGCTCCTTTTGTTACCAAAATGATTTTTCCAGAGCTAGGTACAAGGTTATTCAGTAACATTTATTTTTCTTATCAGAGAAAGAATGAGATGAGGAATGTCATTGATAAAAGGTTCTAAGGATCTGTTCTCTAACATTTTGTATCACACAGTGGGGGTTGTTACAGTTTTAAAGCTGTAATAATTTGTTAGGTCCTAATCAGGAAAGACATTGTGACAGTGGCAGGGCAGAAGGGACACTAGAAATAACTGTGGAATTTTGGACACACATAAATTTTCACAAGTGAGATTTGTTGCATTTCCATATTCCTGTAACCCAGAAGTCTGTAAAATTCTAATTTCTGTAACTCTTACAGATTAACCAATTAAGAATAACTAATTACAAGTTATTTGGCTAATATGTGGTCATGTGGATGGTCAAAGTTATTGATGTCAGAGAGTGTGTCAACTGTGAAGAGTATTGCTGGTGTTATTGCTCAGTTTATGCTGGCTGAGGAAAATGTGAGAACACCTTACCAAGAATAAATACAGAACTGCATTATTGCAATGGATCTGGAAGCCAGCAGATGGAGCTTTTCAGTTGCACTAATACATACAGTTATTTCAAATTTCTTCAGAAAGCTGATACCTAACCCTTGCCTCACAGTAGTTACACTTAGTCGTTTAAGCAACCAAATGTTTTGTGGTTTGAGCTTTGAGATATAAAGCAGCAGTGACACAACAAATAATTACAGAAATGTTTTATATATTATCAATTGTGAATGCAGCTCTGTATACTTCCTACACTTTCACACAATCTAAACTGGTTTACATAAACATGAGGTAGACCTTTCAGAAATGTTGCTTTACAATTCTACTGTAACCTTCTTGGAATTGACTGTCTTGTTTGTTTGTCATATGACATTTGCGTGAGAGTTTTTTTGTTCATTTTGGTGTTTTGTTTCATTTTGTTTTTCCAATTTGTATCATATTAATTTTGTCCTATTCATACACTTTTGTACTCTTGGTTATTTTAGGACAGATTTTCCACAAGTGTCATCTAACAGAAATTATGATTTATTTAATTTCTAGGGGTTTAAATGTTCTTTACCTTAAAATATAGTGCACAGTTAAGTACAGAAATACAGTAAAACAGCACAATGGACATGGTTGAATATCTATCTTCCTATTTCTCCCACCTCCAGTTTCAAAAATACCTTCTAAGTCAAAGAATAATCACACTAGGTATCCCTGCCTAAGTATCTTTAAACACTCAGGCATCCCCTGGATCTAGCCTCAGAGGCCCCAGCATCCCCATGTCCCAGACAAGTATATACATACACATAAACATACATGGACCCTTTGGTCTGTCCAAGATCTAGCTTCCCTACCTGGATACAAAGCTCTTACTCTACTTACTGGATTAGTCTCGTGTGATATTCCCTACCTATCACATTGTGTATGTGCTGTACACTTCAATCTGTCCAGTTGCTGATTCATAGACACAGTCTCTCACAGTCTCACGCCAGTTGCTGCACTCATACCCCAAACACATGCAGAAGAGAGAAACCCTGGCCCAAGAAAGAGTTAGAAAAGGAGTTCTTAATGAGAAGAAAGGACAGACTGGGCATGTGGCATGACCAGACAAGTGTACACAAACTGTTGACAGGTAACAAATTACTTTTACCTTCTTATTTCCCCATTTTTGCACGTTCCCTACCCCACCTCCTAAAACAAACAAACAAAAAAACAAACCAAAAAAAAAAAAACAACCTTGGATCTTTCCCCTTCCCCACATCATACCCCACATCATACTCTCTTAAATTTCCTATAATTAGACTTGTGCAATACCAGAATGCTTTCCTAGGAGCAGTGGCAGGAGTTCAAGCCTCTGTGGCACAGGAGTTCCTATGGCTCCTAGTTGAATAGGAGTTCCTATGTTTCCTAGTGGAATCCAAAGGGGTTCCCCTCCTTCGTGTATGCGGAGACATGCCAGTGATCACAAAGACAATATGCTTATTCTATGTTTAGGAAAAAAAAAAAAAAAAAGACACAACAAAAAACACATCACAGGTAAGCACATCTAGCCATAAGACACGTATTTTTAAAGAAGATGCAAAATTATGAAATTACCTCTCATTCTTAAATGGAACATTATGAACCTTCCACAGTTTAAAGACTGATGTCAGAATAACACAGCTTTAGCATTTAGGGTGTTTACTTGACTACAAGTGTTGAGGGATTTCTTGAAACAGCAAAAATCCCATGGCTTGCTGTAGCTGAGCAAACCAAGCTACCAGGGCAACTATGAGAAGTTCCCATGACAGTGTTCCCACATCGCCCAATTGAGGAATTCAGGAAAATATTGTTACCAGTAGCTGGCCTCAAGGACAAGGTCTATGTGACTGCTAATCACAAGGGGGTTGTTTTCTTGCAGGTGGGGTTGTTTTCTTGTAGCTGTTTGTCTGAGTGCTTTTGACCAATAATCTTGTGTGAAACACTGTCCACCCCTGTTAAGTTCTCGATAAAAGTTAGGCTATTCGGGCAATAAAATGGAGAATGATCTGACTCTGCTGGTGTCTGTCGTGCTTTCGGCCATGCTTCCTGCAACATACAAGAAGGCTCATTTGCATACCCTCTATAAATCTGCACTGTGCTTTTCTGAGATGACTACTGTCTCCCAGATTGATGATCTTTTTAGAAATTCTCTACTGGACCTGAAAAGTGTCTTTGTTGAGATTGATTGCCTTGCATTAATTGTTTTACTTTCAGTTACAGTGTTTTCTTTAAACAGATAAAGATTTCATTATGTAAACATGTATCAGAAATCAGTTTCTGAAGAACTCTTTGAGTAAAGAGGTAACCCACCCAGTACAGTAATCTCAGTGCTTAGCTACTTTACTTTGTAATAAACAAATGCATTATCTATTCTACTATGTATTGTAATAAAATAAAAATTAAAAAAAAAAAAAAAAAAAAAGAAAAGAAAAGAGAGAGAGAGAAAAAAAGAGTGTTTTTTTTTTTTTTTTTTTTTTATAACTATTTAGAAATATGTTTTCTGTCTGAAAGTCATAGAGAGTGAATATGGTTCTTTAGCTCCAGCTTCATTATGAAACTGTGCTGCTTTCAGATTGCAGTATTTGCTAAAATAGAAAATAACCTATTTTGAGAAATTGCCAAGTGCTGCAATACTTCTATGCTTTCATGGTTATGGATTATCTAAACTGAAATTCTCTTGGAGCCAACACCTGTGAAGAAACCACAAGGATGTCCATCATGCAGTCAAAACTAGTCTGATGAATAAGGGACAAACTGAGTGCAAATGGCAGATATCGTTACTAGAGGTGTGATACGGTTTGCAGCAGTTTTCTCCCTGTTCTCCAATTCAGTGATACACTACTGACATTTTGCAAGAACGACTGATAAACAACCAATGAGATCATATTAACCATAACTTGAAAATTAAAAGGTAAAACCAGTTATTTCTGGAGGATATTCAAAATAAGAATGGAGTTTGGATGGAAAGAGAAATAAAATTGCTGGTTGAATAATAGCAAAAGCTCTAAGTACACCATAAAACACTTTATGAAGTTCAATAGCTAGCCAATAGCAGAGTAGTTACATGGGAAACCTGCAGAGCCACATAAGATAGATATGAGTTTCCAAGGCAGACGTGTGTTTTAACAAACTGTTGCTTAAGAGAAAAGAAACAAGGAATGGTATTTTTAAAGAAATGTAATACAAATACAAAATATATATACTGTATTTAAATTAAAAAGGAGACTAGCTGAGTGAATAGAGTCTCATACAAATCCATGTAAGTTAAATTTTTAGAACTGCTGAAGATAAAATGTTTCTCAAGTAACAGAAACTGGTCAAGAATTTGCATATTGTAACACCTAAATTATTCTTACTTTTTGAAAACATAGGATTATTTCCATTATCTTTTTAATAACTCTTTCCCATGAACGATAATCTAAGTTATTTGCATAAATCCTCTGGCTCAAATTTGATGAGCCACTATTATCATAAGCAGACATTGTTGAGATGAAACAAATGAATCCTAAATGTTTAAAGATGACTCTGACATTTTCTTTAAGAACATCACCATCACTGGAAATGTTTCAAAAAAAAATTTCTGCTTACGAATAAAAAAAATACACCTATCAGCACCAAGGAATTAATACATAAATTAAAAATCCTTTCACATACATTAGAATGCTAATGCCAACCTAAATGATGGAAGGAAGTTTGGCTTTAGTAAGTGTTTGATATTAATATTTATTTGATAATATTTTTTTAATTGTGCTTTTTATAAAGTAAAATTTCCTGTGTAGGAAATTTGTATCTCTTACTTACAGGTCCTATGTCCATATCAAATTTATGATGTTATTCCATCTTGATGTATCTGAATGTTTAGGAGAAAAAATTAAAAAGTAGGAAAAATCCTTCAGAAATGCTCTGAGTAGTTGTAAGATAAAAACTTACCCCAATTTTTGTTTGTTTGTTTGTTTGTTTGCTTGACTGTTTGCTTGTTCATTTTAAATAAAGTGAGATTTGAACCATTTGCCATGTAGAAAAACATAAAAAAATATGGTGGTTGGGAAGAAAATATGTGTTCTTCCAAACTGGAAGTTTGCTGTGTGTATTTGGCTATCAGACTTCAGATATTTGAACATCTCAGCAAAAATGCAAATGCCTGGTGTCATTAATCCTTCTTCTTCCTCACAAAAACAAACAAACAAACAGAGACCGGATCTTTTTGTAGAAGCCATTTTATAAAAGCAAAACATCCCTTCCAGTATTGCAGTTCATACTGTTAGAGGTATGTTAATGTTTAATTTTACTTATCCAAGTAATATTATTTTTGTCTGGAGGAAAACTTCTGTGAATAAATAAGTAATCTTATCTAAACAACAAGCAGAAATATTTTTGCAATACAGATATAACATATCAGATATTTTTGTTTCTTTACTAAATAATTCTCTGCTGACATTTTTTCTATATAATTTACTGTGTTTAGTGCATTCATAATTTTAATTCATAGAGAAAAACACTGTTGTATCATTTCAATAAATATTTTGAAAATTAAGACTGATGACAAAATAACTTAAGCACCCTGTCAGGCTTAATGCCTTTGTGCTGTATGAAAAGATTTTTACACTTGGTTTTGAATTAAAATGTTCCATTTCCTTTGAAGAAAAATAAATCAAAACTGAAATAGTATATATATATATAAAAAAAAAAAAAAAAAAAAAAAGATATATAATACAGTTGATGTCTATTGCTTTTTCAGTAGGAAGTTCTGAGCTGTATTGTTCATTGGTGGAATTACTATTATTGGAAAAAAAAAATCTTATTCTGGAGGGGTTTCAAGCTAGTTGTTTTTTTTTCTCTTTCAAAACAGAGAAAGTTGCAGAAAGGTAATACTGACAGCAGGTTCACAATACCATTCAAAGTTATTCATATGGAAAAGGTCAAATCTTATCCTTTCCTGGGGAGAAATAAATAAAAACATAAATAAATAAATAAATAAATAAATGTGGTTTTGAAAACAACATTCGTATTGGACATTGTCAATATTTTATACACATGGTTCTGTGAATCTGGGTGCAGTACACATTTCCCTATTATTTCAGCCAATGGCAGAAATTCTTTCCTCCATTGTTTCTTTCCATTTTAATGTTAGGGGCCATCAGTGAGAACATGTACTGTTTAGGTGCATGCAATAATAAGGAAAACATAAGGCATCATATAGGAAAGCCGATGAGAAAAATATAGATATGATGTTGCTTAACAACAACAAAAAACAAGCAATATTTACTAAATTTAAATTTGATAGAAATAAATACTTGGGATCTTAAAAAGACTGTGATAGTCATCACAATGACTCTGTAATCAGGTGTATTGGTGTGGTATCACTTTAACATAGAGAAGAAATGAAAGAGAAAAGCATATAAACTGGTAGTTTATACTAGTTTAGTTATACTATTTTAGTTAGTTTACTTCAGTTTTCTCTAAATTAACAAGAAAGTGAGAAAATAGGACTACATACAGGGATTCAAAACCCTCGTTACAGTAATATACATACAGTATACAGTAATATTACATACATTATTTGGACTGTGTAATTTCATACCCTTATTATCATTGTATAGTTTTAAAAGGAAAGAACATGGAAAGGTTTTCTCTAGAGCATTTTGAAATGGAACTAAATTCTGACTGTTCAACTGCAGCTTCAGTTAGTGGTTCATCTGAAAAGTTTCTGTAGGATGGTGTAGGTATAAACATCTGAACATTTTTCTGAATCTTCTTTGATCTTAGAAATGCTAGGACTAGTGAAATTACAGGAGAGAAAATTCAGTAGCTGTATTTTCATAATCACATTATGTAGTTATAGGTATCTATATCTAGAAAGTGACTGCTTCTATTCCTATGAAATGTGATTGTTGGAATCCTTTCCATCTTGCATTTTATGTAAATTCACATGCTACATGTTTTCTTGTATGAACAAATTCCACAGAACACACTGGTTAAATTAGTTAAATTATATTTAAATTAATTAAATGTATTTATATAATTAAATGGTTATATTTAAATAGATAAATTATTAAATTACATTTATATATACACTGTATAATTCTTTTAATACACAAGAATTTGGCAAAACAATAGTTCCAGAGCATATTATCTGAAGGGTCCAACCTACACATTTCATTCTTACCTATACCTGTTAAATCACCTCCTTTCAGTCAGTCTCACAGAGTCTATGCACATATTTTTCTGGTTGTTCCTGTATTGTATGTGTTTATGAATGCAGTTGAACAGGTATGTAGGTTATTACAGGTTTATATACCATTGTAACTTGCTTAAATTCATTAGAGTTATTCCAATTTATAGTAGATAAGGAGGTGGGTTATTACTTCAGGTGAAAACTTCCAGATGCATTGATTCAAAATAACAGCATTAAATTATCTTTGTGATATTACCTTTAAAAAAAATAATAATAAAATAAAATAAAATAAAATAAAATAAAATAAAATAAAATAAAATAAAATAAATAAAATAAATAAAATAAAATAAAATAAAATAAAATAAAATAAATAAAATAAAATAAAATAAAATAAAATAAAATAAAATAAAATAAAATAAAATAAAATAAAATAAAAAAGAGAAAGGCATTATTTAGATCAGTCTCAGTACAGTTAAGATCAGATAAAAAGATGTCCAAGTAGTTGTTTGTAGTTGTTGGCTTTTTTTTATATATTTTTTTTCCATTAATTTTATACAAGTTACATTTCATTTAGAAGATAATTAAATCATATTAATTTATGCCATTTTCACCCACCGTCATTTCCGTCAACACCTGTTTTGGTCCTTATGAACGTCCTGGCATTTTCTGTCTTTGCACATCTCAAACAATTTAATCACTGGGAAGTTCTGGTGCCTTTTCTTTTACCCTTTTCCAAAATCATCAACCATTAAAAATAAATAAATAAATAAAGTATTACAGATGTAGTACAGAGTGTTCTTTCTCTCTGTTCTTAACACTCCAATTTATAATCTGATACACGCAGGCAAAATTTGTAAGGTATACTATGTTCATAAGAAGTTAGAACAGTGAAGTTTGATTCTAGCCTTGTTCATAGATGCTGACATAATAAATATGATTAATAATGCATTTCTACTCACTTCCTCACTGCCATCTGTACCAACATGTTATCTTTCAACCTGCTTTGCTGCTCAATTTACAGTCTTTAAAAGCTCTTGTGAAGGATATTGTTCAAATATTTTTGGACATTCATATAAGTCATACCACTGTTTTCACTCTGTGACTTATTTTGATGACTCTAGGCTTCAGAGCCTTTTTTTCTTTCTCTCATAGTCCAAGCCACGATAATTTGTTCCAGTGACTGTGGATTATGAATGCTATAACTTTTGTGATCACTTTCATTAATTTTCCAAAAACTGAAATATGAATAGCTCTTTAGTTATGAAAATATCTCTCTGTCTGCAAAACAAACTGAATAATATATGTTTATTTTTGTTTGCTTTCTGTTTCTTAAAATGGAAGTTTGAGGGTCATGGAAATACCCAGTGAAGCTCTTTGGAATGAAGGCCTTCTATATTTCTTGTAAAAGCTAGAAGCTATTAAAGCTCTTGATCTACACCTAGATACAAAAACACAGTCCTCTCTTTTTTCTGTCTCATTGTAAAAGTATTTTAATTGCAATAATAAAAATAACATTTTACAGTGCATTTTGTACTCTAATAAAAGAGAAAACAGTACTAGTGACAGAAAAGGAAAGATATTTCATTCATAAGTATTCTGATGATTTTGTAGGTAGGACCTCCCTGAACTTTATCTTAGGTAATAAATATATGAATATATATATATTTTAAATTTGAATGAGGCATTAATAGATACTTGAAAGGCAATAAGCTTTATAGATATCATCATACAAATAAACATTATTGTTTTCTTTTCTCTTTTTTCCTAAGGCTCGATCTTCATGTGATATGCTTAACTTAAAGTACATGTAGCTATGTCATTCTGTATTCATTGAGGTCCGATCCTCATGAATTAATGCTATGATGTACAAACTCTTTTCTCTAACTTTTTCAATAAATATTTTGCCACAATGAAACCCCATAAATATTAAGTTAGAGAAAACTAAAGAGAAAAGTGGCAAGGAATGTCATAATTTTTGAACCTGATCAAGAAGTGCTCTTTCATCTTTCTTGAGCTCATTAGCTGCAATAATCTTCCTGATTCTGGGTCACTTATTGAAGTATAATCATATCACAGGGATATGATTATGTTTACCTGTTAAGATTTAAGTTGTGTTGACAACTGATGAGAAGGGTAATTGTAGCTAATGTTTCTACATTATTCTGTAGGAATTTGCAAATCTTGTAATTCAGCCATGGTGAATATTCCTATATTTTTCTTAGCAATATCTCAGTATCAGCACCCCCAGCACCCCAGCTCAGTACCCCCTTACCAGGTAATGCAAGCCACAGAGGGCTTACTTGGTAGACGAGCAGAAATTGAAAACAAATGAAAAAAGAGAAAACCCTCACCAACCAACAAAATGCAATAAATAATTTAATAATATGTTTAATAATTTAATAATATGAGGTATGTTTCAATACAATATTCAGAATTAATAAAATCAGAAGATATAACTTCTTTTCTTTAGATTTCATCCCTTATAAGATCTTCATAAAATTCACAGATCCAGCAGAACAATTAGTTCTCCATCCTGAGGAATTGTTCTCCACCTGAGGAATTCTTTCCTGTTTTGCATGTAGATTTGGTCAATACTTTCCTATACTATAATATCATATAAACTTCAGTGATGATAAACTTCAATATAGATGATATTTTTTCTCTGATTATGCTTTAAAAGTAATAATTGTTGACAATCAATTAATATTTTCTTTTCTCTTATTCCTAAAACTACATGCCTCCCTATTTTTAATTAATTTATTTATTTATTTTGATTTTTTGCAGTAATCTGAAGAAACATTAAGGAAATACTATTTTTAAAAAATTGTCAAAAAACACCAATGGGATGTTGAATTGAAGCTAAAAACAACAGTATGAAATCTATGGCAATATAGACTTCAGTAGCATGCACAAGCTAGAAGAAAATACTGAAAAAAAAAAAAAAAAAAAAAGAAAGAAAAAGGAAAAAAAATTGAATAATAGTATGAACTTAGTATTTATTGAAAATTAAAATAAAATAAAATAAAATAAAATAAAATAAAATAAAATAAAATAAAATAAAATAAAATAAAATAAAATAAAATAAAAACAGATGACCAAGATATTAAAATGCTGTCAGTCATGCAATGAGATATTGCATGCAATACAGTAATGCTTAGAGTTTTCACCTGGCATGGGAATTGCAATACTTGATGTCCTAAGTAGTGTTAAATATCAGAATATACAGAAGCTTTTAATAAATACTATAACTTTGTTTTGCTTTTTCTTGTGTAGTAGCATACTGTGGTACATTAAGATAACACAAGGGTAATAAGTGAACTTCTGAAAGAATTGTATTTATAAATATGGGGTTGTGTTATTTGTAAAACAGGGATTTATTTTTTTTAACGTACAGTGCTTTTCATTCAGCTCAAAAAATATGTTAAGCAGGCTGGAGTTACCTGACATATTCTCCAAAGCATGGATTTAATATAACACTGGGGCCTTTGGTGTTTATGGGCTTTAAATGAAAATGAAATCAATAACTTATATCTTTATAAAAACAGGAACTTTAATTGTTTGTAAGTAGCAAGAAACAAATTGTTTTGATTTACTCCTACTTAGAGGAAAAAAAAATATATATATATATAATTTCATAGAGGCATGAACAATTCTTTAAACATATTATTTCAGTTAATCTTGCTGCTTATTACTCCACGTGCAAAAATTAATGGATTTAGGATGGTTTAGAATTACCGATTTTCATAAGTAATGTATTGACCAAATCTACGTGCAAAACAGGAAAGAATTCTTCGGGTGGAGAACATGGCTAACTGTTCTGCTGGATCTGTGAATTTTATGAAGACTTTATAAGGGATGAAAGTCTATAAGAAAAGAAGTTAAAACTTCTGATTTTATTAATTCTGAATATTGTATTGAAACATACCTCAATATTATTAAATTATTTATTGCATTTTGTTGGTTGGTGAGGGTTTTCTCTTTTTTCATTTGTTTTCAATTTCTGCTCATCTATCACAATTTTATTTTGTTTTGTTTTCTTTTGTTAACAAGAGAGCATTTTTTTCTAAAGACGTTTCATGAACTAAATTCTAAACGGAAAAAATGTAATAAGTGAAAGTGGCCCACATCTTCTAAATGAAATTTAACAATATAACCAGTATTTATATAAATAAACAGTCTGATTCTTATTAGGAGCTGCCTTATGTTCAGTATTTCTGAATGTTAGAACATAACTTACAATATCAAATTTCCTGTTTCAGTGGATATTTAGTGCATGAATGTCTATTGTTGTTAATACAATTAATACAATAGTGTATTAATTGTATTAATACATTATAATTATTAATAGTTATATATAATTATTAATTATATATAATATAATATATAATATAATATATAACATATATAATAGTTATATATAATTATTAATATTAATTATTAATATTAATTATTAATACATTATAATTATTAATAGTGTAATTAATACAATAGTGTAGCTTAAAAAAAAATAAGTTTGTATTTCCTCTTCAAGTACAAGTAAACATTTTCCAGACAAGTACAAATGTAGTTGTATTCTTGAATGAATGTTTTCAAAGGTATTCTCTTGAATGAATGTTTTCAAAGGTATTCTCTTGATTACATTATCTCCATAATTTAATGTTTTTGAAGAGTTCTGTCTGCATTTTGCTCCTGCATGTATGTTAAACTTTCAGAGAGTGCTATGAACTTTTAAGTAAGGCAAGAAGTCACTGAATCTGGGCATAAATTTATTCAATATTCAGCTTTTTTATATGGAGCACTGCTTTCTTTAAGCTTTCTGATGATTTCTACCAGTTACTTTGATTAACAATTATAGTTCAGCAATCTGGATTTCTGAATGCACTGAGCAGCAGTTGCATTCCCTCTCTTCACATATGGATTTAGCCATATCATATGCATTTAGCCAGAGTAATTCAACAAATTCAGTGCATCCTTTACATCCAAGAAACGCTATTTCTAAAAAGTTGTTAGTTTCACTGTGCATAGGTTTCAGCTTATTACATTGCATTAATAACTTCGTAACATACCTCAAATTACAATAAATTAATTAAGAGAGAAAGAAAAATATAATTACCTTTTGTTTGAAAATTCTGTAATTTCCATGCAGTCTGGGTAAGTTATTCATACCGGGTATGGATTCTATTTCCATTTCACTGCACTAATAGCATAATCATATGCTCTTAATTATAGAGATAGTAAATAAGAAATAAAAGAATATACCACTCCTCATTCCTGTAGAGCATTCTATTGGCACACTAAGCAGCAATTAAAATTTGTTATTGCGTCACATTTTGCACAGATACAGAAGTTTTATAACACAAAGAAAAGAAGATATTTTGTGGGGGAAGGTAGAAGATTTCTGTTAATATATTTTTCACTGATTACTGTGCTTGCTCTCTAGCTCTTGTCTGAATGTTTTCTGTTAAGGTGTTGTTCACTGATGTGAACTGGAGCACTCTGAAGAGAAAACCAGAGCAGAGCATTCAGCATCAGCTGCAGAGATGATACAATTTTCATTGTGTTTCTCAAGAGCTGGTTAAGCGGTACTGCTGTTTTCCACTCATCTCTCCCTCTTCACTGCCCTCTCCCTGACAACTGTACCATGCACTCATAAAAGTCTGATTTTAGGATTAGAGATTCTGTCCTGGGATTCCCTGCATTTCTCTCTCTCCTACAGAGGGAGAGAATGGATGAGCACCCCACTGAGCTTCTGCTCCTCCTGGTACTAGGAGGAAAATGTTACAAGGAAAGGGAGATGAAAAAAAAGAGAAGGAAAAAGGAAAGGAAAGGAAAGGAAAGGAAAGGAAAGGAAAGGAAAGGAAAGGAAAGGAAAGGAAAGGAAAGGAAAGGAAAGGAAAGGAAAGGAAAGGAAAGGAAAGGAAAGGAAAGGAAAGGAAAGGAAAGGAAAGGAAAGGAAAGGAAAGGAAAGGAAAGGAAAGGAAAGGAAAGGAAAGGAAAGGAAAGGAAAGGAAAGGAAAGGAAAGGAAAGGAACTCCTTAATATTTATAGGTTCCAAGAGGATCACTTTTTTTTTTTTTTTTTTTTTTTTTTTTTTTTTTTTTTAGTGTTAAAATGAAAATCAAAGTATACAGTGCCTAAAGACCTATGAAAGGAGTGCCTCCCTCCTGAAAATTTTGTTGAGACGCTGCTGTTACCTAGTATTTAAAAAAGAGGATATGGTTGATTCAACCTGAGAAAGACATGAAGGATTCTCTTTCCTTGTTCAGCACTGAACATGTTTTAATACTCTGCTGAGATCCGTTACTGCTGAGAATGTTTCAGTGTTCAGTGCAATGGAATTTGTTTCAAAGTAATAGCTTTCCTGTTAGAGCTAGTTTGTCATGTTAATGGGGTTGATTAAGCCAGCAGCATTATTACCAGCAATTTCTATTTGTTTATTTATTTATTTATTTATTTATTAGAAATGTGGGATACTGATTAATTTCAGAAATATTAGATACTGAAAGAAGACATAAGTGCTGATAAATGTACTCTTGGAGTAACAATTGCCAAAAGATTAAATAAGCTAAAACCAGAGAGTGCATCAATTAAAGTTATGAAGTCACACAATGTAATAGAAAATTATGCTTGTTACTAACTTTATAACAAGAGACACAGGCTCCCGCTGAGTATTAATAGCTGGGAAGGAGCAACTGTACATCCAAGGCTGTGCCTTGAGCCATTATATAACAACTAGTCATTAAGTATCAAGAAATAATTAACCCAACAATTTATTTATTGCTGATATGTGATTACACCCAAGAGAAAAAGACCTGGACCAGATATTTACATTTTTACTAGGCATGAAGTATTTGTATGCTTTGTGTAATAGTATGTATGGAACATTTATTAACTGTTAATATTTACTCTATTAGCCAAACTGTCCAACTGCCAATCAGTAGATACTGCAAAAAAATGTCAAATTCCTTTGTCTCATGCAACTGAACATGAAGACATCAAGTGAACAGTAAAAATATCACTATTTACAAGAATAATTTCTTAATACAGAATTATGTAACTTTTTAAAAAAAGTTTTACATGTCAAGTTAAGTTATGCCATCCAAGTTAAAACTGCTGTAAAATTTTTTCTTGCCATTTTTGCGATTTCAGTGCTGCACTGGTTCCCTTTATAGGTGCTTTTGTTTGTTTGTTTGTTTGTTTGTTTTCTTTGTTTGTTTTGTTTTCATTCTTAAATAGTTTAATGTGTTCCTTTTCTACTGAAATTCTTCAGTCTGGCTTATCATATAACTTTTTTCTTGAACAAGAGATCAGGCGACTCAACATGTTTCGTTATAAGATGTTGACAGAAATATGACAATGGGTAACTGGTAAATTACAGAGAAACTTATTTATTTATTTATTTATTTGTTTGTTTATTTATTTATTTTTCATGCTAGGATAGAGTGATTGGGGTTTGTCTGTTACTTTCAAGGGAGGAAGGAAAGGAAGTAATCCTGGTAATCATACCATTAAAAATGTATTCCTTTTTGCCTTTTCTGCAAATGCTCAAAGTTAAAATCTAGGTTTTAAATAGCCAGACAGAGAGAAAAAGAAAAATAAAATATTTTCTTGATGGTGATTACTATACATGGGGATTGTCCCACTCTATTCTGCCTTTGTGAGGCCCCACATAGAATACTGCATCCAGGTCTAGGGCCCCCATCACAAGAAGGATGTTGGCCTGTTAGAGCAGGTCCAGAGAAGGACCACAAAGTTGATTAGAGGGCTGGAGTATCTCTGCTATGAAGAAAGTCTGAGATGTTCAGACTGGTGAAGAGAAGGCTCCAGGGAGAATTTATTGAAGCTTTTTGGTACTTAAAGAAGGTTTATTAAAAAGATGGAGCATGACTTAATCAGACAAGGGATAATGCTTTTAAAATAAAAGGGGAGATTTAGATTAGATATTAGGAGGAAATTCTACACTGAGGGAAGTGAGGCACTGGAACAGGTTGCCCAGAGAAGCTGTGGATGCCCCTGTCCCTGGAGGTGTTCAAGGCCAGGTTGGATGAGGCCCTGGGCAACCTGATGTAGTGGGTGGCATCCCTGTTTATGGCAGGAGAATTGGAACTAGGTGATCTTTAAGGTCTCTTCCAATATAAGCCATTCTATGATTCTATGTTTCTATGATTCTTTCATTCTTTGATTGATTTTTATCTCACTTTGTGTAGCAAAATCATCTGGGATGGATGAATCATTTAATATGTCCTTCCTTGCCTCTCTCCAAGTTTCACTGTCAAGGATGGCTGTCCAGTGAATCTCCTCATCAACCTAAATTTAAAACCTAGTTATTCTCATAAAATCCCAAAGTTTTATCATAATATGTTGGGCTCCTCTGGACATCTGGCTACCTCTGCAACAAAGGAGTTTGTCTCTGGAAATGTACCAGGATAAAACTTTACAGTAATAGCAGCACCTCTTGTGGTTATGGGGCCATAATCTGAAATAACTCCTGATCATCCTGCTTGTCTCTATAATATTTTAACAGCTATCTCTGTTAAATATTCTAAAGAATGAGGTTAACTCAAGAGCTATCAATGCCAGAAATTCAAAAGCATTTGTATTGTTCTTGTTATAAAGTAGAACTACCATCAGTTTTATCATCATTCCTAGGAAAATTCCCACGACTATGCAGCATTTTCCAGTGAATAGATATGTAAACTTTATTTGTTTTTCTTTCTACCCAATTATTTGTTTTATTTAGTACCACATATTTTAGAGTCAAGCCCTTCCATGATAGCTTTATATATATATATATTATATCATATATTTTATATTATATATTACTTTATATTGTAATTTATTTATTTATTTATACATACTGAAATATTTGGTAGGAATTAGCATAATATAAACAATAGTAGCAATAGTAAAATTATTGATTTAGTGATGTAAATTGACATCTCATTTTAAAATCTTGCAAACTGAGATATCTCAATGACTAAAGATACTTTGTAACTTTTTTTGATCTTGCCTCAGTCTGTACTGACTCAATTGACTACTGAAATTTATATTCTGGGTTATGATTAAAAAACATTTATGACAGAAATACATACTAAAGATTATTTAAATTTTCACCTATTGCAAATTCACAAATGCACTGTGAGAGCTTATTCAAAATTTGAAAGTAGGCAGACCTGACTATATCTGAAAAGTTAACTCTGTATTTAGACATAGAAATGCTTTGAAAAAATAATAAAAAATCTGTACATTTTTGGATGAGAAGAAGGAATTTTAATTTATTAAAAGACTGCTTCACTCTAAAACTACTTTCTTAGAAAGTTTGTGTGACAGAATTCATTTACGCTTTTAAAAAAGATCTGTGCTAGTTCTTGAGGAAATCATATTGCAACATATATTACTTTTAGAGGTGGGCTGTTCTTCTAAGGATTTTTGCTAACTGAATTTAGTTTGGTCCATAATGCAGAGTCAAGATTTTAATGTTACAAGTAGCATGAAAATTGTAATTTTGGTTTCTGAGCATTTTAAGTTTATTTTAAAAGTATGATACTAAATGTATCTCAGTTTCTTCAGAAGTGAATTTTGTTATAACCTGTTTTTAAAGTGGGTATTTGCTTATATTCAAACACTTAGAATATCTTGTGCAACCGCTTTCCTTTGTTTATTTAATAATTCTGATATTTATAATTTTCTTAGTATTGCTAATTAATTATTCTGTTGTAGACAATTTATTTTATTCTTTATTTTTTACACACAAGATTTTTTCAAGCTTTGCTATGTATTTATAGTCCAGATGCCCACAGGCTTGCACTTTGCAGAAAATCTTTTTTTCTATCAATATCTAAATTTAGTAGGAAATAAATGCAATAGCAATGAAGCTTGAAAAGCAATATGTTGCATGGATTCAACTAAATGATAAACTACTTCAGAACTTTTAAGTTGACCTTCTATTGCAATGGTTGTATCTTGACAGTCTTTCATGCTGTTCACATGAAAAGGACTGACAAATTTTACCAGCACATTTTAATGAAAAGATATCTTTTTCTAAGATATGTTACTCTTCAAGTAGTCAGTTTGTATGAATTAGAAATTGTTATACCTAAAATAACAGAAATGCTCCAAAATGGTGTTAGCAGTTCATATTATTCTGGAAGTCATGCCATTTTGTCTTGTTAAGTGATGGTTCTAAACTAACGTTAAAAATATTCTGACTTAATTATGAAGATAACATTTTCTCAGATCACACATTAAAAAAAAAAAAAAAAGGCAACAAATTAAATACACTACATAATCTTTAGATGTGTTTAGCTTTGGAAAAAAAAAAAAAAAAAAAAAAGTAAGAGTGTAAGGGAAGTACTAATTAAATAAAATTAATTCAAAAACTTGTTTTTACTGTGAAATCTCTGTTTATATCTTTTCCATGGATTAAATGTTCCATATAATCAAAAATGAAACCTGTATGAATTTATTTCCAGGCATGACTTTGATAAGGTGTTCTCTTTAGGTATGCCAGGAAGCTGAGTCCTGGATCAATTTCTGCTTGCATGATGGATACTTTTGACTTTTCAAGTTTAAGAATTACAGGGAGAGTGAATAGAAGGAGAAAAAGAGCAGAGGGTCAGAGTACTGATGAAGGTATTTTCCATGATTAGTTCCCCTAAAATGAAGAAGTCATTGCTCCGAATGTATATTCTTAGACCCAAGAGAGAGAAGAAGGCTATAAAAATACCATTGAGACCAGAAATATATTATTTGGATCCAAATTCTTAAACAAACAAACAAACACCTTTAGTGTTTATCTGCAATCTCCCCAAACATAAGAAATCTGATTCCCCTGCAGTTTGGCAGCAGTAAGCAGGTGTGAGGTGCCATTAAATATGGCAGGTTTTCAATCCTAGGGAGGATTTTTAATTCACTCTGATGGGATTTCAAATGTCTGCTCTTGTTTTTATGTTTAGTGCAATTGCCCAGATGTTTGTTACATCTGAGAGATTACCCTTCTTTGGCTGCATGAGCAAGAAGGCAGTTACTTTGAAACAGCAGAACTCCTGTATAAAAGGCATCAGAGATATTACATGAGGAATTAGAAAGAAGTATTGAAATATCCTCAAAAAGAAAATTAATTTCATACTGGGGAGAAAATCTTCAGTGTATATCAGCTGCCTTGCTGAAGACAGACTTTCATCCTACGGCACTGGAAGCAATGTTTTTAAAATAGAAACACAAGGTTACCTGCTGTAAAGGAGTTATGAACAAACCAATGTATCTCAGTGCCTAAAGGTAGGGAAAAATCTTGTGTTTTCTCAGGGAAGTGACCATCTTCATCTGTTGGATGATTTATAGGGTGGTAGATATATGTTACTTTTTAAAGTTCATCAGAGTTTGGTGACACTATTGAAGTTAAAGTCTTTTCATTTTCAGTTATAGGAAATAGCCATTTTCTGGTGTAGAATGTGAATCATATACTTTAAATAAATTTTAATGATAATCATATATATCAGAGAATCACAGAATCACAGAATTTCTAGGTTGGAAGAGACCTCAAGAGCATCGAGTCCAACCTCTGACCTAACGCTAGCAGTCCCCACTAAACCATATCACTAAGTTCTACATCTAAACGTCTTTTAAAGACTTCCAGGGATGGTGACTCCACCACTTCCCTGGGCAGCCTGTTCCAATGCCTCACAACCCTTTCGGTAAAGAAGTTCTTCCTAACATCTAACCTAAAACTTCCCTGGCTCAACTTAAGCCCATTCCCCCTCATCCTGTCACCAGGCACGTGGGAGAACAAACCAACCCCCACCTCGCTAATGTTATGGGTGCTTTAAATGGCCTTCAGTTGTTTATTTTGACTACTTGCCATTTTAAGCCTTTTCCTCAGGATGAGCATAAACAGTCTTGATATTTCCTATACCTCATATTTCTTGTTGAAATAAGCATGCTCAGTATTGACACAAGGAACAGAAACTGTTGTCCCTCTTCCAGCTTACACAGCTGAGACAAGTAGTGGACTTAGAGAAGTTTCTGAACCTCTTTCAGAAAAGATGCCTGTAACAGAGATATGAAATTAGTCTTTGAAGGAAAAACAGTACTTCCACAAAGTTCTTCAAATGCAGTGATAACTGTTTGACAGTAATAGCTTATTTTTTGGCTGGTATTTTGTACCAGTTTCACTGAGTTGGTTATAAGGTTGGTTATAAGCCAACACTATGAAATGACTGAAAAAGTCATTTTGACTCTTTGTTATAAGCATTTGCTTATCCAACGGCAAGACAACCTATTTTATACAATTATCTGCAAAGGAGTATAGCCATCTCTTCTTACAGCCTTACAATGATGTAAATCATAAAGAAAGAGTCTTAAAAGCAGCTTCTACTGAACACTTTCTGTTATCTATATATTGGCAGCATTTACATTGAACTGTGCAGAGAACAAGCCTTCAATTACCTCACTTGTGAAAGCAAATGTCCTTTAAAATAAATAGAAATGAAATGGCAATTTGGTTAACTTAGGAAGTCCTAAATTTCTTGTAACTCATAAAAGCTGGTTTTCAGATGCACTATAATGTTGATCTTACATTGTGTACTTTAAAAACATAAGATTTTTGTGCCCTTTATCAGGCTTTGTTAGAAATGTCTGGAATTTCTTTAGATTGAGGGAAACCGTATAAAACCAAGGAAATAAGAAAAAAATATATGTACGCCTTCCACACCTAAAATGGAGGAAAATGAAACTGAGAAAATACTGGGGGTTATAGCAGTCTGCTGAGAATGGACACTATGAGTGTCCTTAGAATGGACACTAATGAGTGTCCTTAGAATAAAAGTCATCCATTCTCTGAAAGTGCTGTAGAGAAAGTATGAAAACAGCAGAACATTTGAGGGAGGTAGAGAAGAAAGCGAAGTGCAGGAATAAACAAAATCTAGAATATTAAAGAAAGGAAATTAATGTTTGTATTTATGTGGAAAAAAATGACAGGCAAAGTGACTGGAAAAAGGAAAAAACATCACTGACATTTTAAAAAACGGTAGAAAGGAAAACCTGGGGAACTACAGACCAGTAAGTCTGTACCTGGAAATATTATGGGACAGATCCTTCTGGAAGCAACATCAAGGCACAAGCAAGACAAGGAGCTGATCTGAGACAGCCAGCATGGCCTTACTGAGGGCATATTTTGCCTGTCCAAAATGATTGGCTTTCAATGTTGGAATGACTCCATCAGATGATAAGGGATGACCAACCAATGTCATCTGCCTGGAATTCTGTAAGGCCTTTGACACAGTTCCACATGACATCTTGGTCTTTGAAAAGGTGAACTTTGATTTGAAAGGTGAACTGTTTGGTGTATAAGGATTTGGCTGGGTGGCCACAGCCAGAGAGAGGTGGACAAAAGTTGTATGTCCAGGAGGAGGTTGGTGATGAGTGGTGCCCCTCAGGGATGTATCTTGGGACCAGTGCTATTTAAGGTCTGTATCAGCAACATAAACAATGGGATCAAGTGCACCCTCAAAAAGTTTGCACATGACATCAAGTGGAGTGGTGCAGTTGATACTGCAGAAGGAAGGGATGCCATCCAAAAGAACCTGGACAAGCTTGAGAAGAGAGCCAATGGGAACCTAATTCAACAATTTAGGGTGCAAGGTGCTGCACCTGACCTGGGGCAATCTCAGACATGAGTACAGACTGGGAGAAAAACTCACTGAAAGCAGCCCTGCGTGGAAGGGCTTGAGGGTTCTGATGGACAAAAAGCTCAACATGAGCTAGCAGTGCACGCTTGCAGCCCAGAAAACCAATTGCATCCTGGGCTGCATCAAAAGAACCAGCAGGTCAAGGGAGGTGATGTCCCTCTCTACTCTGCCCTTGTGAGGCCCCCCTTGGAGTACTGCATTGAGGTCTAGGACCCCCAGCACAAGAAGGATGTTGACCTGTTAGAATGGGTCCACAAGAGGACCACGAAGTTGATCAGAGGGCTGAAGAACCTCTGCTATGAAGAAAGTCTAAGAGAGCTGGGAATGTTCAGCCTACAGAAGAGAAGGCTTCAGGGTCACCTTATTGCAGCTTTTTGATACTTAGAGGGGGTATATAAAAAAGATGGAGAGTGACTCTTTGCTCAGTCAGGACAAGAGGGGAATGGTTTAAAACTAAAAGATGGGAGATTTAGATTAGATATTAGGAGGAAATTCTTAACTCAAAGGGTGGTGAGGCAATAGGTTGCCCAGAGAAGTTGTGAATGAATGTGTTCAAGGCCAGGTTGGATAAGGCCCTGGGCAACTTCATCTAGTGGATGGCATCCTTGCCTACGGCAGGGGGGTTGGAATTAAGTGGACCTTATCTTTAAGGTCCCTTCCAATCCAAGCCATTCTATGATTCTATGATACTTGCCTTGGTAGAAATAAATGAAAATTGAATACATACATGAGGTAAAAACAGATGTTACTGATGTTTATTGTGACTCCACCATCACCCAAAGCATGATTGAAATCAGATGATGTTTTATGATTTCAATAAATCATAAAAATTAGAAAGCATATAATAAATATTTAACCCCATAAGACAGGTGAGAATTAAATAACTGAATTTTAACATCTTGTAAGAAACAGTACATTGGAAACTTTGAATCAAGAGGGCTTTATCAATGGTGTTGTGCATCTTCACGCTTAACTCAATAAGCATTTTTCTTTTCTATAGCAACTTCAATCTTTTCAAAATTCTTTATCTCGTGCTTTGAATCAATCCTTCCCTTTAATGAAAAACAAGTTTGCAAGTAAATCATGTTGTAAATGTTAGCTATGAAATCCAGATGAAAGAGATCACAGTATGCATTAGCAGTTATTTCAGCATGAAATTTGCCTTTGCATTTGTTTTGAAAGTAGAGATTAAAGTGTATGTTATATGGATTCTTTTGCCATGTTTTTTTATTTGTTTCTTTGTTTCTTTGTTTGTTTTACTGGCAAAAAGAACAGACCTATCAAAATCAAATTTCATTGCTTTTCCACTTTTGGATTTGAATACATATCTTCTGATACATGCATAGCTCTGTTACATTCTACTAGTCATCACTGAAAAATGTCCAACTTTTTCATCTTGGTATGTATAAATAATTTTCTTTTGTTATAATTTGGATAAGCAACATAAGGAGCAAATGGAAGTTTTATATCTTATGGAAGTTTTATATCTTATGGAATTATCGTATGCATTATTTCATATGCATATGTGGATAGGAATAATTATTGGTTCCCTTAAGATATTCCTTAGTAGAAAGCATATAACCTTGCAGAGCACTTTTTAATTATTATTATTTTTTTTTCCCTGTCATTTTTCTGTATAGACACTGTTCTTTTCATGGAAAAAAATATGATTTTTTTTTGGTCACTGAAAATCTGTATTTGAGTTTTTTGTTATAGTTCACATTGAATGAACACAGTAACATATGTGTAATTGGTATTCCACATTGTTTTTGTTAAAGATAACAAAAAATGTTTTTATAAATACATCAACACAAAAAGGAGGACTAAGGAGAATCTCCATCCTTTACTGGATGCGGGGGGAAACTTAGTTACAAGAGATGAGGAAAAGGTGGAGGTGCTTAATGCCTTCTTCGCCTCAGTCTTTAGCGGCAACACCGGTTGTTCTCTGGATACCCAGTACCCTGAGCTGGTGGAAGGGGATGGGGAGCAGGATGTGGCCCTCACTATCCACGAAGAACTGGTTGGTGACCTGCTACGGCACTTGGATGTGCACAAGTCGATGGGGCCGGATGGGATCCAACCAAGGGTACTGAGTGAACTGGCAGAGGAGCTGGCCAAGCCACTATCCATCATTTATCAGCAGTCCTGGCTATTGGGGGAGGTCCCAGTTGACTGGCTGCTAGCAAACGTGGCACCCATCTACAAGAAGGGCCTGAGGGCAGACCCGGGAAACTACAGGCCTGTCAGTTTGACCTCAGTACCAGGGAAACTCATGGAGCAGATCCTCCTGAGAGTCATCACGCAGCACTTGCAGGGCAAGCAGGCGATCAGGCCCAGTCAGCATGGGTTTATGAAAGGCAGGTCCTACTTGATGAACCTGATCTCTTTCTGTGATAAAGTGACATGTTGGGTGGATGAGGTCTACCTTGACTTCAGCAAGGCTTTTGACACTGTTTCACACAGCATTCTCCTCAAGAAACTGGCTGTCTTGGCTTGGACTGGCGAACGCTTCGTTGGGTTGGAAACTGGCTGGATAGCCGGGCCCAAAGAGTCGTGGTAAATGGAGTCAAGTCCAGTTGGAGGCCAGTCACTAGTGGCGTTCCCCAGGGCTCGGTGCTGGGGCCGGTCCTCTTTAATATCTTCATCGATGATCTGGACAAGGGCATTGAGTGCATCCTCAGTAAGTTTGCAGATGACACCAAGCTAGGTGCGTGTGTTGATCTGCTTGAGGGTAGGAAGGCTCTGCAGGAGGATCTGGATAGGCTGCACCGATGGGCTGAGGTCAACTGCATGAAGTTCAACAAGGCCAAGTGCCGGGTCCTGCACCTGGGGTGCAATAACCCCAAGCAGAGCTACAGGCTGGGAGAGGAATGGTTGGAGAGCTGCCAGGCAGAGAAGGACCTGGGAGTGATGGTGGATAGTCGGCTGAATATGAGCAACAGTGTGGTCAGGTGGCCAAGAAGGCCAACGGCATCCTGGCTTGCATAAGAAACAGTGTGACCAGCAGGGCTAGAGGGGTGATCGTCCCCCTGTACTCGGCTCTGGTGAGGCCGCACCTCAAGTACTGTGTTCAGTTTTGGGCCCCTCGCTACAAGAAGGACATGGAGGTGCTTGAGCGGGTCCAGAGAAGGGTGACGAAGCTGGTGAGGGGCCTGGAGAACAAGTCCTACGAGGAGCAGCTGAGGGAGCTGGGCTTGTTCAGCCTGGAGAAAAGGAGGCTCAGGGGTGACCTTATTGCTCTTTACAGATACCTTAAAGGAGGCTGTAGCGAGGTGGGGGTTGGTCTATTCTCCCACGTGCCTGGTGACAGGACAAGGGGGAATGGGCTTAAGTTGCGCCAGGGGAGTTTTAGGTTGGATTTTAGGAAGAACTTCTTTACCGAAAGGGTTGTTAGACATTGGAATGGGCTACCCAGGGAAGTGGTGGAGTCACCATCCCTGGAAGTCTTTAAAAGACGTTTAGATGTAGAGCTTAGTGATATGGTTTAGTGGGGACTGTTAGCGTTAGGTCAGAGGTTGGACTCGATGCTCTTGAGGTCTCTTCCAACCTAGAAATTCTGTGATTCTGTGATTCTGTGATTAGACATGGCAGCAGTGACAAAGGTTTGGAATTATGGAACTGCATTATAACCTTGAGCTAAAGTTCACATTGTGCTTTCCATATTTGGTCTGGAGAGATGGATAGAAATTATCAGCACACACTATATAATTTTCAAGTGTCTCTCTCTCTAAGGTTTATCTGAGATTAATCTGAAGTAGACCTCAGCAAGAGATTTATTAAAAAGATAATAACAAAATAAATTAAGAAAAAAAAAAAAAGAGGACATATTAAAGATATGAACAGACACTTAGCTATTTTAAATGTTTTATTCCAGTGACTGTGTTTGGGGGAAGGTGCTAGAGTTGTATGATGAGGGTCATATGATAAGTTTAATTTTGTAAAGGGACTTGTGCACAAACTGTGTTCCAAAAGATTTTAAAAGTGCTAAATAAAACAACTGAGCCTAAATAATAAATAATAACACATAAAGAAGAACTAAAACAGTATATGAGGGAGAGATTCAGAAATAGATAAATAAATAAAACAGACTACTAGCAATGAAAATAACAAATGAGTCATAATAGGTACTGACATGAAAATGAATTCTCTAATCTAATTTGCAGAAGGTAAAATTTATTATGCATGTCAGATGAGGCAAACAAAGCCCTAATTACTCTCTAAGAGGACTTTCCATTCCCTCTGTCCTACATATCTATGATATACTGACTGTAAAATAGTAATCATACTGTATAAAAGTAATCTTTTCTTACTGTTGGAGATAAATATGAAAAAACTAAGATTTGAAAAATAAATAAAATTGTATATGTTCCTCTTCTATTATCAAAAAAAAATAATGTAGTGTTACAATACAAAGTGTATAATCTTAAGAGATTTCTACTTCACACTTCAGAATAAGGATCTCTGCACATTTAAATGTTCAACATGAAGACATGCTTGTGAATGTGCCATAATGAAGATGATTTAATGAGCTCAAATATATACATAAAGAGATGACATCTTGTTTGTATTTTGTTATGAAATGCATATCATCTTTCTCTGAAAAAGCATGCTGAGCAGCTGCCTCTCTCAGTGAAATTCTCCTCTTAGTGGAAGACACTTGCTCTGAATGCACTTAGGGAAGACAAGTTTCTGGAGCACAAAAGGCAAAACGGGAAAAATAATTTAATTTTTTAAGGGATCAAAGAGCAGAAATCCTGGAGAAAGCAATTAGGAACTGCTATAACTGAAACTTAGAGCAAAAGAAAAACATGTCCTGCCAGGATACATTATTTTTTAATAATTATTATTGATTTCTCATTTTTCCTAAACAAATGTTTTTCTCTGAAGAAGAAGAAGAAGAAGAAGAAGAAGAAGAAGAAGAAGAAGAAGAAGAATTTTCACATTTTTTAACAATAGTCCTACATTTTGTATGTGGAAGCTATTTCAGGAATTTGGGGATAGTCACATTGAAGAGGATACATTGCAGATCCATCTTTTTGATCCACTTGGTCGTCAACATAAAAGTTGTTCATCTTACTACTGTATTTATATATATTAAAGCTTAATAAGTTCTTTCTGGTTTTACAAATACACAGTGGAGTTGTTTTTACATGAGATAACATAGGGATGTAACAGATGACTATTTCATCTTGATCTTTTAAGCATACAGTTTAAACAACAGAATTATTGTTTATAAAAAGCTTTCTCATAATAGCCTTTCAGCCTCTTCCAGTCCCAAAATCTAGGGAGGAGCAGCAAAAGGTTTATGGATATAATCTGTAGCAGAACTACAGCAGAACTGTAGAATAGGATTCATTAACTGCTATGGAGTTCCTCTTGCTTTTTACAAAAAAAAAAAAAAAAAAAAAAAAAAAAAAGGAATTTATGCAAATAGTTTTTCTCATAGATGAGCAAATATGTTTTACACCTGTATATATTTATTTGTGAAAATGCTACCATTTGTCTTTATATAAACAGTGTGGAAAACACATTTGTAGGGGTGGTTTTGAATTAAGTAGCCATGATTTATATTAAATCATGGACTCTACCTTTCTTAAGCCAGAGCTTGGTGAGAAGTATTTTGATAAAAGTGAAATTGTGAATTGAAATGGCATTTTGTTGAAGCTTGATATTAAAACAAAACAAAACCCATTTTGCTAACTTCTGTTTCCTTGCTTGTTTTTTTTTTAGGATTTATTTATACCTGTGGTGGAACTTTAAAAGGACTGAATGGAACTATAGAAAGCCCTGGCTTCCCATATGGATATCCAAATGGTGCAAATTGTACATGGGTTATAATAGCAGAAGAAAGAAACAGGATACAGATTGTCTTTCAGTCTTTTGCTCTTGAAGAAGAATATGATTATTTGTCATTATATGATGGGCATCCTCATCCTGCAAACTTTAGGACAAGGTAAATAATAAACATTATTAAAATGTAACGTCTATTCGTATGTTAAAAATATCTGAGAAAATAGTTAAAACTAATGCCTTTATATTACTAATTATTTGTTATTTAGATTTTAAGGTACAACTTTTCTTTAATCAATTAAAAATGATTTTAAGTGTATATTATGTGTTTTAATTACATTTAAAATAAGTGTTAAAAACATTAGCCCTCATAAAATCTGTTGTCTCAATAATGCAATGAATTAAGAAACATACATGTATGAATGAACATAAAGTGAGGATGAAATGGTGTGTCTCAAGGTGCATGACCGCCCTGAGTTGTAGAACTTTTTCATTTTTTTTCAATAGGAGGCTTTCAAGAGGAATTTGAAAAACAAAATGTCTTTTAAAGTAGAAAATATATTTTTGTTATTGTTTATAAGAAACTTCTAAGATGAGGGGATCTCAACAGTGAAAAAAATATTTGAAAAATCAAGAGCTTGATGGGTCACAGTCTAACAGTGACTAACAGTCCAGCACCTGTACACTACAATGATAATGTAACAAATTACTAGAGGGGAATTAGAACTGTAAAATTCTTTGACTCATGTCTGTGTAGGTTGCAAATTCTGTTTGTCAAATGAATAACACCTAGCAGATATGGGGAAATTTATTTGTAATGAAGGTTGTTTTCTTTGTATTTCTATATTTCCCATTGTACTTCCTGTTTCATGAGTGTTTGTGTGCAATTCTAATATCAGCTGCAGGAAAGAGGGTACCCATAACTATGAGAGTTGTCTTCCACAAGAAGAAGACACAAGTACATGTTGCTTTCCTCCTTAATGCCCACTCCTCAAAAAATAGTTTACATGGATATTTGATCTCATGTAGGAGTCCAAAAAGTAAGACCCTCATTGTCAGTCAGGACTTCCACTGGTGAATATACTGTAAACTGTAATCCCAGGGAACATGTGAACAACATTCTGTACAAGTGCAATAGAATAATTAATAATTAATATTAGGAATTACAGTTCTTACTGAGTTATAGTCTTAATGAACATCAGAGAAAACAGGTGAAGAAAGCTAGAAGGATGTGAGAAAGAGGAAAGTAATACCTTGTAATTTGTATAACTTGTTCAAACCACAAAGAAGGTATTTGTGTGGCTGCATATGTGCATACTTCTATGTACACCTATCTGTACAAACATATATATATAAATATCTATCTCCATATATTTATATATGTATTCAGGATTCCTTTTACATTAAACTTAGCCTTCAAATCTGAAGTTTTAGGATGCTTTTATTTTTTTATTTTTTTATTTTTGATATATTGAAAGCAAAGTCAAGGAAGTCTGGCATGCTCAAAGTTTTGGTACTTAGAATGCCACTACAGTATGGCAGGGAAATAGATAAGAATTCTGTAGAAGTCAGTTGAATAAATCAGCACTTAAAAAGGAAAATGCAATTAAGTCTCCATACAAGTCTTGAAATAGATTTTTTCACAAGACTTGCGAGATTTTGCCTGTGCAAGGAAAAAAAAAAAAAAAAAAAAGTATACATTTGTGTGAGACTGGAGTATTGGGTTTTAATTTAAGAAAGTAATAGTGAAATTATGCAAGCTCTATTAGTTCTTTCATGGTGATGTTTATTTTCTCAGATTACTGTAGGAAGGAGTAAGATAATGTTTCATGAACTTTTCTTTTTGCAAAAGTTATTTACTTAAATAGAGTTTTACTGGTATACAGATTCTTGTGGAAAGTTTCTTTCTAACATGACAGTCGATTTTGTTTTATTACCTAGTGACATTCATAAAAATTTAATCAATTCACCATCACCTTAAAGACTAAAATATTCTCAGGGGATTATACACATCTATTTGCAAAGTACATAACAGGACAGCTAAAAAATGGTCTCAGACATTGGCTTCTACTACAATTTGTTCATTGAAAATGGTTTCTGTATGACATAAAGAAATGTCCCATCTGGGCTGTTTGTGAAACTCATGACCTCTGACTCCATCCTCATGCAGCTTTGTATATCCTTTAATTTTTCTCCTCAAAATTGAATCTTGTTGAATTTTGTAGTTATTGATTGTCTTCAGAAATTGCTTAACAACGTTATGTAGTTTAGATGGCACTTAATGACAGCTAAACCATCCACAAATGAAAGAGAAGCATATCAGATAAGGCCATTAAAGAAAGTGTACAGTCAATATTATACTTTCATGTATTATTTTATTGTATATGCTTGATCAAACATATTTAATGTGCTAGATACTTGCCTCAAACTATAAATACAGAAAATCTAGAATAAAGCTGTGAAGACAAATAGATACATATTTCTATAAATCATATTTCTGTAGCATCCACAAAAAAAAAAAAAAAATCTATTAGCAGAAAAAAATATTATTACTTCTTGTATTTGAAATAAGCTTTCAGCAAATTTCATTCCTGTTAGTCTACTTGTAGCATGTCACTATTTTTATTCTTGTCTTCCCTGTGCATCTTTGTGACACTTCTGTGTACTGTATCTTTCATGTTGATACATTTAGTTAAAAAAGAAAAAAAAAACAAAGGCAGGGTTTGTTTTTATGTGATTGGTTTAAAATTGCCACTTTGATTACATCTTATTTTGGAAATTAGCTAATAGTTCTGACTTCTATTCTGAGTGAAAGTGTTGTATTTTCAGGTAGAAATCCTGTTCCATTTTTATAAATGTTCTGCCTTTCAAAAAGTTGTTGTATGTTACTAGATGTTTTCAAACAAGTTTTTTGAAGATGCATATCAATAACATTTTTTTAAAAATTCTGGGTGCTCAGCTTGAGAAACAAGCACTTATGATAAGAAATTTCACTTTTAAGTTAAATAAATGGAAAGTGTGTTTTGAACTGATAAAACACCACATAAACCACCAGTTTTGAAAAAGCCACATGGAGTCATCTAATGATACCCCTTGCATATTATGAAAACAAATTTTAGTAAAACTTGCAAATAATTCACTGTAGTAGCTAGTGCCATATATCAAGGATTACCAGAAACAGGATTGCTCCTTGAAGGGTAAAAGCTGGGTGTCAAGGTTGACCACATACAGGCTGTGCTCTCAGCAGGGCTCAATCCTGCAAGTGCAGACCTGGGAACTGGTAACAGGGTCCTGGGAACTAGTCACAGGAGTAACAGTCCCTGACATTACAAGTGATGAACCAGGTCTAGGGTCCCTCCAACAATCTCATCTGGGAGTAAAAAACTCATACATGAGGCAGGGACAGGGACAGAGCTAGGGAGGAGCACCTCCCTAAGCACCTGCCTCACTGAGGCATGGTCTGGACAGCCCAGGGTGAGCTGTAACAGTCTCAGGACCCTTGTGCAAAAGTGAGTGGGAATCCCAACTGAGGCTGGTCATGGCAAGGAGGGTCTGTTGGGTTCCTCCAGATTCTGATACCATATACAAAAATCTGGGACAAAACTATTAAATAATTAAGTTCACAGAAACATTTAGATATTGTATAAAGTATGGGATTAACTGTATGATTTTTTCTTTGAGTACTCTTCATGTCAGTCCTTGAATACTATATGTAAACAGCAAGTAATTTTAAAACATGCAATTAGTGGCAGTGATACAATGTATTTGTAGGTGACTGAGAGAATTTCAACCTCAGTTCTAACATTTCTTAGTAACTGTTTTACGTTACAACCTATATAATTTTTGTAAGTTTAGTTTTTAAGAAATTCCAGAGCATAACATCTAATGTACTATCAGGAAACACCAGAGTATTTATGTCCTTTTTTTTTTTTTTTTTGTGTGTGTGTGTGTGTGTCTGTTGTTTTGTTTTTGTTTTTGTTTTCCTTAAAATATCATTTATTGATCTAATTAGTTACCCCAATTTGTAGTGTGATATTGGAAATAGTTTTAAATAATTGAACAATAATTTGCGATTATCTACCCAAACTTTGTTCACAGTTCCAAGTAAATATGTTTCCCAAAATTACCAGTACGTAACCAGTTAATTGATTTAATTTTTAAATATTCATAATGAAATTAACATTGCATTGAATTTGATGAAACAAATTCAGATCTATTTTAAGCAGAGAAAAAATGCATATCTGCTACAATTATATTGGAATTGGTGTTTTTATTGGAAAGGTGTTTTTAATTTGTTTCCTTTGTTTCTCACTGCTCTAGCTTGTAAGTAGTAAGTCAAGTGATCTCCCTGTCCTTATCTCAATCCTTGATCCCTTTCCATTGTATTTTCTTCCCCTTTCCCTTTGAGGAGGGCAAGTGAGAGAGTGGTTGTGGTGGAGCTCAGCTGCCCAGCTGGGTAAAACCACAATAATGAGGTTCTAGATTAAATCTGTCAGAGACAAAATCTCTTTGGTTATTCATTTATTAAGCCTTTAAGGCATATGTCAGAGTAGAATATTTGCAATTATTCAGGGTTTATTCCCAAATAATCTTGACTACTGAAAATGTGCAAAGCTTCCTTTTTCACTTTTTTTCCTTTTTCTGTTTAAGCATTTGGGGCTGTTGATGTAAAATAATAGCTATTGACAGGGAGACAGTGGACATTTACTAAATCTCAAAAAGCTTCCTTTATCAGAGGCATCTCTCATAAAGATTTCCTTCCATCAGAGGCAACCACAGCTCTTTGTTGTTTTTCCACTCAACTTATTTTTATTATGCTCTAAATACAGGCACTTTTTTTCTCTCATCACTGTTCACTTTCTGTCCAAATTAGCAACCAGAGCAGAAACCATGAGTTGATTAGGATCAAATTAAGGATTCAGCATTTTGGAAACACCTTCAAACCACTGATAACTGAATCATTGATTTTTCTTTTGGTTGAGCCACTATTCTCTAACTTTCTCCACTATTTGCATGGAAAGAGAAAACAACAAAGGAAGAAAAGAATTTCACTTTGGAATTTAGTGACCAATGAACAAAAACAAATAGGATGACAGTCTCCTTTTACAAAGAAAGAGAAAATAAAACAGTGTAAGTTCCAATCAAAGATCAATGAGGAGGTAAGGAAATAAGGAAAAAAAGATCAAAGACCAGTGCAGACTGAGGGAGGGAATAATAGCAATTAAAAACAGGGAACAAAGGCATCGTGAACCAGCAAGCAATGAGGAAAATGATGAGATAGATAAGGTGATTGAATCTAAGTAAGAAAAATTACACTATATGAACAAAAATAAATAAAGCAAAAGTGTAAACCAAAAATATGTATATTCTTAGAAACTGTCTGAACATGCGGCAATGAACACAATAAGGCTTGCAGATAAGAGAAAAAAGATAATTGAAACAAATGTAGCAGAATTTAATGGTAAATAGACATTTGGGATTTTAGCTCTGAGATATGGGTGTTGAGCAGGCAAGACATTTAAATGGAGATTTGTCTTGCAATCTGAAAGGACTGCTTCATGAAGAAAATGCATTGAAGTAATAAAATGTTTAGCATTGTGATTATAAACACAAAGCTAAGAAAATCTCAGCTCACACCAAATAAGTTATATTATTGGACATATTTTGGTATGATGTTAAATTTCCAGATGCTCATTGAAAGTGAAAGGTAAAAAAAAGTAATTAAAACTGATATAAGAAAGTGCTTGTTCAGAAAAGGCAAATATGGCCTCTTGAACTTCTGCTTACATTACTACAAAGAGGCCAAAATTTTAACAAGTTTGGAAAAAATGGATTAGATATTCACTTGGCTAGAAGGATGTCCAAGGTTAAATGGTAAAGATCAAATGAAAATAAAAATAAAAATAAAATTTTGTAGCCATTATTTAAGATGTAGTTAATTTTATTCCTCACTGAACTTAGGAAGAGACTTTTCCATTGCTGAACTTGAAAGGGATATCTTTATCTGAAGTAACTGGTATGGTCAGTTTCACACGCACACACAGAATCACAGAATCATCTAAGTTGGAAGAGATCTCAAGATCATCGAGTCCAACCTCTGACCTGACACTAACCAGTCCTCTAATAAAACAAATCTCTAAGCTCTACATTTAAACGTCTTTTGAAGACCTCCAGGGATGGTCACTCGACCACTTCCCTGGGCAGCCCATTCCAACACCTAACAACCCTTTCAGTAAAGAAATTTTCCTAATATCCAACCTAAACCTCTCCTGGTGCAACTTTAGCCCACTTCCCCTCATCCCGTCGCCAGGCACATGGGAAAATAGACCAATCCACATCTCGCTACAGCCTCCTTTAATATACCTATAAAAAGCAATAAGGTTGCCCCTGGGCCTCCTCTTCCCCAGGAGGAACAATTTCAGCTCCCTCAGCCACTCCTCGTAGGACTTGTTCTCCAGGCCCCTCACCAGCTTCATCGCCCTTCTCCAGACTCACTCGAGCACCTCGATGTCCTTTCTGTAGTGAGGGGCCCAAAACTGAACACAGTACTCGAGGTGCGGCCTCACCAGAGGGGATAATCACTTCCCTAGTCCTGCTGGCCACACTGTTTCTTATACAAGCCAGGGTGCTGTTGGCCTTCTTGGCCACCTGAGCACACTGCTGGCTCATATTCAGCCAACTATCAGCAGTACTCCCAAGTCCTTCTCTGCCAGGCAGCTTTCCAACCACTCATCTCCCCATCTGTAGCACTACATGGGGTTGTTGTGGCCAAGGTGCAGGACCAGGCACTTGGCCTTGTTGAACTTCATACGGTTGGCCTCAGCCAATCTGTCCAGCCTATCTATCTCCTGCAGAGCCTTCCTACCCTCGAGCAGATCAACACACACACCTAACTTGGTGTCATCAGCAAATTTACTGAGGGTGCACTCAATCCCTCCATCGAGATCATCGATGAAGATATTAAAGAGGACTGGCCCCAGTACTGAGTGTTGGGGGATGCCACTAGTGACCAGCCTCCAGCTGGATTTGACTTCATTCACCACAACTCTCTGGGCCCAGCTATCCAGCCAGTTTTTAACCTAACAAAGCATATGCCAGTCCAAGCAATGAGCAGCCAGTTTCTTGAGGAGAATGTGGGGAATGGTGTCAAAGGCCGTGCTGAAGTCAAGGTAGACCACATCCACAGCCTTTCCCTCATCCACCCAACATGTCACTTTATCACAGAAAGAGATCAGGTTCATCAAGTAGGACCTGCCTTTCATAAACCCATGCTGACTGGGCCTGATCGCCTGCTTGCCCTGCAAGTGCCATGTGATGACACTCAAGATAATCTGCTCCATGAGCAGTTTGAATACTTTGAAATAGCTGATGGATATTGCACTACCTTGCTTACTTAACCTTTTGTGTAATGGAAGAAAAACCTCTTTTATAGCCTCTGAGAACTATTAACATTTTTGGAAAGGCTGATAACTGGTGTTTTACAAATAAAGAATTCAAATAACAGGAGATGAATGTGGTCATCTTGAAAAACTACCTCTGCTAAATATTATTCATTGTGTTTTGCTTTGCTAATTGTTTTATTGGGCATGAAAAAGTCTAGGAAGCAAAGTTGATTATTGTTGAGACCACTTAATTTATGACATTATGCCACAGCATACCAATCTGTGATCATTAGTTTTCCACCTGTTTCCAGCTATGTAAGCAGAAAGAAGTGTAGTTCACAATAACCATCTTGTCCCAGAAAGTTATAGTGTATAGGAAAAAGTCATTGTATTGCAGTGGTGTATTACTATTTGACTTGCTTACATGGAGAAAATTCAGCTTGTATTTCTGTAGTTGGAATTATCAATATCTCATACGTCAAAAAGTTGATAATTGATCCAGAATGTACCTAGACCAGCATATATCTATATCTATAGATATATGTTATTATAAATTATTACTCCTGTCTCTGAATGCTGAGTTACTATATGAATAGTCTGTCTCTATTTTTGAAGAAAGTCATGTTCATTCTATTTTAACTGATATTCCTGCAGAAAGCCAAAAACAAACAAACAAACAAACAAACAACAAAAAACACAAAACAAACAAACAAACAAAAAGAAAACATATAAATTGGTGTGCAAATGCGTGCATGTGTGTGTGTATTTATATGTACACTAATTTGAATTAAGTAATGGTTGGAGAAGGCTTAAACTGGAGAACATTCCTCTGTCTCTCTAATATTTGTCTTTAGTAGTGAATGTGATAGCTTATTACTGAAAAGCAGCTACTATAGATTAGATTACATTATACACTATATGCATGGATTATGTTACACAGTTTGAAATGAACATTTTATCATACAAATTATTCATATAAATATAAATTGTAATATTTTATTTTATTTAAGTACAGTTTAATATCAACAGTATACTAGTATCCTGGTTTCAGCTGGGATAGATTTATTTTTCTTCCTAGTAGCTGGGATAGTGTTGTGTTTCAGATTTTGGAACAGAATAAGGCCAATATAATCATAGACTCCCATGTGCCTGGTGACAGAACGAGGGGGAATGGGCTAACACTGCACCAGGGGAGGTTTAGGTTGGTTATTAGGAAGAACTTCTTTACCGAAAAAGTTGTTAGGCGTTGGAATGGGCTGCCCAGGGAAGTGGTTGACCTGCATCCCTGGAGGTCTTTAAAAGATGTTTAGATGTTGAACTTAGTGATATGGTTTAGTGGAGGACTTGTTAGTGTTAGGTCAGAGGTTGGACTCGATGATCTTGAGATCTCTTCCAATGGAGACAATTCTGTGATTCTGTGACTCGTAGAATGATTTGGGTAGGAAGATATCTTAATTATCATACAATTCCAACTCTCATGCCTTGGGCAGGGACACCTCTCACTAGATCAGGTTGCTCAAGCACACTGTTTTAGTTGTTGCTGAACAGTGCTTGCACTAAGTCAAGGACTTTTCGACTTCTCCCACTGCCTTGCCAGTGAGGCGGCAAGACCAGGTCAGTTGCCCCAAACTGGCCAAAGCAATATTCCATACCATATCACATCATGCTGAACAATAACATTGGAGAGAGTTGGCCTGGGGGAGGGGCTGCCAGTGCTATAGGGATGAGATGGGCATTGGTTGGTGGGTGGTGAGCAATTGCATTGTTCATTACTTGCTTTGTATAATTCTCCTCTATTATTGTTACTATTATTATTTTTACTGTTATTATTTTCCCTTCCTGATCCTATTCTATTGTCTTTATCTCAACCCATAAATTTTACCTTTTTTTTCTGATACTCTCCCCTATCCCACTGTGGGGAAGGGGGAGGTAAGCAAACAGCTGTGTGGTGCTTAGCTGCCTGCTGAGTTAAACCACAACAGTACTTTTGGCACTCAGCTTGGGACAAAAAATGTTGAGATAGTGATGGATCTGACCACAGTAAGTTAAAACACATTTGTTATAAACACTATATTAGTTTAAAGCTGCTGGTTTCAATGTTGATTTCTGTGTGTGTATGTTTGTTTGTTCTCACAGTCATTTTATGTTGTACCTTACTTGCTCTCTGCTCCCTATAACATTGATCACCCCTGGGGGCTGAATTAAGGTTACCCTTTTGCTGTATCATGTAATACTGGCTTAAGACATAATAAAATTGCAGGTCATGAAACTAATCTGGTATTTGTACTCAGCATTGTCATCATCTTTGCTCTTTGGGAACCATCTTTCCAAAGCTATTAATAATTACACTCTCTTTTTCTCCAATCTTTTTCAACCAGCCAGTGTGGCCCACTTTCCTTAACTCCTTCACATACTCTTACTGTTTCACCTCCTACTTCTTCTCCAGGTTAATTACAACAGGTGTTGGGAATTTTGGATATGCTTGGGATGTTCTAACCATCATGTTCCTATTGCTATGTCTCCTGAATGTGCTTCAGGTTTTAAGGTTAAAAAACTCTTTAAGAATACCAATGAGAGATCTGCCCTAAGGCTGGATAGTTATGAGTAGCAGGGTGCAGGGGATAGTATGAACAGGTACCTAAGACAGTCAACACCTCCAGTGTTTTGGAATTTCACCCCTGAAAAAGTTCAGAATCCTGGAAAAAAAAAACAAACAAACAAACAAACAAACAAAAAAGTAAAATAATTAAAGTAAAATAAATTAAAAAAAATAAATTAAAAAAAAATAAAGTAAAATAAATTTAAAAAGTAAAATAATTAAAAATAAATAAATAAATAAATAAATGAAGTAAAATTATAATCACTGCAATGTGCTGGGGCCTGGCCCATACTTACTGAATGCTATTCAACATTATTCAGCACCCCAAAGGGGAAAAGAATGTCTCTGGATCTGACAGCAAAACAACAGGTGCTGAGGCCACTCCAACCCCTGTAACAGGCTCTACAGCTGTTCTGCGGCTACTGCAGCCTTGCAACAGGCATTGCAGCTGAACCAGAGAACCTACTCATACCAATATCAGTCATTTCTGATCATCCTCATACATGAGAAGAAACAATGGGTGTGAAAATCAGCTCATTTAATAAGGGAAGAAACTCCTACAAAGAAGGGGAATGAGGAGGAATTTGATAAAGAAGACTACTCCAAAGCAGGACCATCACAAGAACAGAAAAGAAAAAGGGAGAACTCATAAATGAGGCAGTAACCACCTGATTCCTATCCCTGGGTGATCTGTGAGATATGCAAAAAGATTTCATCCATTATCCAGGCAAGCACATTGTCACCTGGCAGTTCCAGTTCTGGGATAATGGGGGCCAGCAGAATGGAACTAAAGAGCAAAGAAGCCAAGCAGCTGGGATCCCTCTCTAGGGAAGGGAGCATTGACAAAGTGATAAGAAAAGGGGCACAAGCCCTCAGCCTCAAGAGGGTTAAGTATGAGGGTCCTGTTAAGTATGAAGGAATTTTTAGTTAAAAACTGGCTGGATAGCCAGGCTCAAAGAGTTGTGGTAAATAAAGTTAAATCCAGCTGGAGGTCGGTCACTAGTGGAGTCCCCCAGGACTCAGTACTAGGTCCAGTTCTCTTTAACATCTTTATCAGTGATCTGGATGAGGTTAATGAGAGCACCCTCAGTAAGTCTGCAGACGACACCAAGTTAGGTGCATGTGTTGATCTCCTTGAGGGTAGGAAGGCAGCAGTGTGTTCAGGTGGACAAGGCCAACAGCATCTTGGCTTGTATAAGAAACAGTGTGGCCAGCAGGACTAGGGAAAAGATTGGCTCCCTTTACTTGGCTCTGGTGAGGCCACACCTCGAGTACTGTGTTCAGTTTTGGGCCCCTCACTACAGAAAGGACATCGAGGTGCTTGAGCAGGTCCAGGGAAGGGCAATGAAGCTGGTGATCGGTCTGGAGAACAAGTCTTATGAAGAGCAGCTGAGGGAGATGGAATTGTTCCTCCTGGGAAAGAGGAGGCTCGGGTGACCTTATAGCTCTCTATAGATGCCTTAAAGGAAGCTGTAGCAGGGTGGGGGTTGGTCTATTCTCCTACATGTCTGGTGATAGGACACAGGGGAATGGGCTAAAGTTGCACCAGGAGAGGTTTAGGTTGGTTATTAGGAAGAACTTCTTTACCGAAAGGGTTGTTAGGCGTTGGAACAGGCTGCCCAGGGAAGTGGTTGAGTCACCATCCCTGGAGGTCTTCAAAACACGTTTAGATGTAGAGCTTAGAGATATGTTTTATTAGCGGATTGGTTAGTGTCAGGTCAGAGGTTGGACTCAGTGATCTTGGCGGTCTTCCAACCTAGATGATTTCATGTGGTTCTGTGTGAAAGGCATCCCTTTGAGGAAGATGTTGTATGTCAGTCAGGCAAGTGGACCACCATAGAGTCAGTCAAGTACATACCAGTACTTGAGGAAAATAGCCTGGAGGTGATTTATGATGATCTGGACAATGGACAATTATCCAAATATTCAGATAAAGTCAAGTGCACATAACCCATGTGGTGGAAGTTTTTATGGAACACACCATCAATGACTTATGTTAAGTCATTGATAGTAATGACCTGTAAAGACGGAGAGGGACAAACAGTGGATGAATTCTGGCCAACTCCAAAAATATGAAGAAAGTCTCTCTTCCTTCCTACTGGCCTTCATCTGGCTGTGAAGAATCTGTCCTGGTAGTTCCATCAATTCCTACTCCGCATCTCTACAGTCCACTATCTCAGCTATTAGAAATAAGCATTCCTCTTCTCAAGAGACCGGATATAGTGTATACAGACCTTGTGCCACCCTGTGATTTCACATGTGAGAGCATGGAGAGGAAATGAGGAAGTGGGATGGAAAATCTACCTCAACCATAGAAACATGGGTACATGAGTTGCAAGGAAAAACAATCAAAAAAGTGTGTTCTTCCAGGAAAATTGCAGCTCCAGTTTTGAGCGGGCACTTCCCCAGACAGAGTAAAAGGGTTGATCTTACTTCTGACTTTAATAAAGGGACTTCTGACTTGCATTTTCAAGAAGAGAGTAATGAATATAATGACCAGAACTAAAGGGGCCCTACCTCCAGCCAGGTGCAGGAAAGGGATAACTGTTTATGGGACTGTGTGGATTCAATGTCTTGGTACATCAGACACTCAGGAGTATATGGCTCTAGTGGACACTGTTACACAGTGTATCCTAATGCCATCAGTCTATAGAGGGACAAAATCCTGAAGTGACAGGAGGATCCCAACAGCTAACTGTATTGGAGGCTGACATGATCCTGACTGGGAATGAATGGCAAAAGGACACCATTTTAACTGGCCTGGAGGCTCCACGCATCCTTGGCATAGACTACCTCAAGGACACAAAGGGTACTGTTGTACGTCTGGTACAGCTGCCTTGGAGACAGAGGAAATTAAGCAGCTGCCTACCTTGCCCCACCTTTCAGAGGACCCTTCTATTGTGGGATTGCTGAGCATTGAAGAATAGTAGGTGATGATCTCTACTACAGTAGTGCAGCAGCAGCAATACTGCACCAACTAATATTCCCTGATTCCCATCCATAAGCTGATTCATCAACTGGAGAGCCAAGGAGTTATTGCCAAGGCTCACTCACCCTTTAATAGTTTCGTATGGCCAGTGTGAAAGTGTAATGGAGAGTGGAGGCTAACAGTGGACTATCATGGTGTGAATGAAGTCACACCGCCTCTGAGTGATGCCATGCCAGACATGCTAGAACTTCAGTAGGAACTAGAGTCAAAGGCAGCCAAACAGTATGCCACAATTGATATCTGTAATGCATTTTTCTCAATCCCTTTGGCAGCAGACTGCAGGCCACAGTTTGCTTCCACTTGCAGGGACAGCCAGTACACCTGTAATTGACTGCTCCTGGGATGACAACATGTCACTGCCATTTGTTACAGACTGATCCAGTCTGCACTAGAACAGGGGGAAACTCCTGAACATCTGCAATACATTGATGACATTGTTGCATGGGGCAACACAGCAGAAGTTTTTGAGAAAGGTAAGAAAATCATCCAAATCCTTCTGAAAGCTGGTTTTGCCATAAAACAAAGTTTCATGTCCTTTTTATACTGTGGTGCCCAGAACTGCACACAGTACTCGAGGTGTTCTGATAATAATATTTGCATTACAGGCTTTGCAATAGTTATCTCAGTGGTTTGGAAAAGCTATACACAGAACTTTTATTACACAGTAATATACTCAGACAATAGATAGTCAATGAAAACATTAGAAAATTCCTGTGGAGATTAGTTTGTTTGATTATTATTATGAGTAGCAAAAAGTTACAACTGTGACAGCTTATGTTGGCATGAAATATAAGTAGCTAACACATCTTTTTTTTTTTTTTTTTTTTGTGCAGTATCCTGTCTGCAGTAATGATTATTTCCTTTAAAAGTCTTGTTTACTCCACCATCTGATACTGTTTACAAAGATTAATTTATATTAAATGTCAAAATGTCAAAAATCATTCATAAAGTAGAATTAAGACAACACAGCCTAGCCTAATGATTGAAAACAGCAAAATATATTAATTGCTAAGTGGACTCAAATCTGTTTTATATATTTATTTTTATTTAATCCTATCCCACATTTAAAGTACAAACTGGGTGCAGACCTGGCAGAACTATTTGCATTTATACAAGCATAGCTATTGTCTAATAGTATATAAAGAGACAAACAGTATTTGTATCTTCTTACCTCTTTACAGCAAATGTAACAGAATATCTTAAATTTTCTTCCTTTAAATGGTTGTGACACTCCAAGAATTGGATTGAATTTATCTTTGTGCTAAAATTCTGGATTATCAGAATATAATCAAAAAGACCTTTTCCTTATAAAGTTTTCTTAGCAATGTTTAGTAGAAGTGTTACTTTGTATAGAAAAGCAGTATTTTATTTTGAAATGGCTGTCTCTAACAGTGGAGCAGTACAGATATTCAAAGAGTGTGTTCTTAAAACTGTAAAACTAATTACTCAGTTATTGCTGCAATAACAGTTCTAGTTATTCCTTAATATTTAAGAAAATTAGAGAAGCATTATGTTAAAATTTTTGAATAGTACAACACTGTATGCTTTCATGCATAGCAGAATGACATGTAATAGACTACATTCTCAGGTTATATATAAAATTGAGGATAATATTCTAGTGCATTTATTGTTGTCAAGGGTAAGCTGCATTTTGTCCTCATGACTTTTGGAATGACTAACTATGTTTCTTACCCATTAAGAATATATATATAGTTGAAAAGCTCTGTACTTTTAAATGCTAAATAATTTGTTTCAGGCAGGTGATGTTTTTCAGCGGTCTTTTATGTATATCAAGATAAAAGCTTGGTTTTCAGTTACTCAGAAAATGCAGATCACTTTATTTAAATGGCCAAGTTCAGAGCAGGGATGTAAAGGAACTAAAGGTGTGATTCAAATCCCAGGGAAATCAGTGGGAAGATACCCAGTGATTATGTTGGATTCTGAATCAAATTGAGCAAGCACTAAGGATCTCTGATACATATATATAAGATTTGATTAAAAGTATAATATAAATAATAGCTTAATAGTATAATAGTTTTTATAGAAAGTGTATAAAAAGTTTTGATGATAATGATGCAGCCATTTTAAATTGATTGTACATATTAATTATAATTAATTATAATTAATACATTAATTTTGGAAAAATGCTCATATTAAGGGAAGATTTTCAAAAGTGCAGGTTAGAACTGGGTACCTGATACCTTTCTGTTATTTTATACCAGATTAAAATGTTTCACTGTCCTTTGTAAACAGCAGTTCTTTTGATCATTACCATTTCTTTCTGTTCATTTCTTATCATAGGAGTTCTTTGAAGACAGCAGTCTATTAATTTGAAAATTACACTTAATTATTTTGTTTTGAAAAATATGAAAATTAACTATGCTGAGATTATGTTTTTTTGTTTTTCCTAGAGAAACTTATACCTTTTATTTGTGAGGACAGAAGATCAAACAGTTCACATGCATTGATTTTCAGGGGGTAAAGAAAAAGTTTTAAAAAAATATGAAAATCTACATTTTCCTAGTCTGATTTTTTTATTAGATTTTTTTCCCTTTGAAGAGGGACCTTATTTTCAATTTTAAACTCAGGATGTATTTTCTTAGATATGCTTTTCATCTTCTTGATTGAAACTTCTGTCAAGCACAAATGTGTAAAATTTGCTGTGACTTTTTGGATATAATGATCAATATGGAATTATATACCTACCTGTTATGGGACTGAAAATGACTCATTTATATTCTATGTGCTCATGTAATATAAACATTAATCTACAGCCCCTTACTTATCTGTGTGTTTATTTATTTATTTATTTATTTATTTATTTATTTATTTATTTTTATGTTATTTCACTTATGACATGATGCGGTAAATAATGTCTTCAATATCACAGCTTTTTTTTTCCCCCAGATCTGTTTCCCTTACAATTTTAGATCTGCAATTAAAAATATTTTCCATTTTATCTTGGCTTTCTCCTCTACTTTGTTTTGGATGTGGCTGTCTCTGTTACCCTGCATTTTTCTATTATTTTCTGTGTTATGATCACTTCCTCTCAAGCAACCAAAAAGTTTTGCTGTTCCTCCCACCTCAAGGGCATTTTAGAATGGATATGGGAAATAGAAAGATTAATTTCTCACTGCAGAAGTCTAAAATGAAATCTTTACACATACTTCATTCTCCACTGCAGTGGATTCAGGTTCTGCCTTGAAGTACCATATGCCTTCCTGTAAAAGGATAGCAATATCTGGTGTTGGAGGAGGACGATTTTCCTCTAACATCTCCTGAGCTTCTGTCTTACTCTTTGCTTTATACTCAGGCTATATTTTCTCCTTTAAAGTGAACAGGAGACTGTGAGAAAAGTAGGTAGCTTTTGACTTGGAGTACAAGATTTCTGGAAGAAAATGGAATGAAATAAAATCCATGGATTATTATATATATATATCTATATATTTTTTAACTACTGCAGTGCAAGCTCTGAAGTATGTTTTCCAGCTAAAATAGATGATGAAATGATAGGATTTATTCTATTTTTTTGCTATTACTCAACAATGACTTTATATTCTAAGAAAGAGATTTATAAAATATATTTATATATTTACATATAGATATAAAATAATAGATATAATAGCAGATAGCTTTTCCTCCTTCACATGCCCTGCTACTACAACTTTATCTATGTACCAGGACAGAAATAACATGTACAATGATAACATCATTTTGCTCATGGATGAATTCCAAAACTTGGTAGAATATTTAATATAAGTTGAAGCTGCTCTGGAAGTTCCTGGCACTTACAGTGTTGATAAGCAAAATATGGCATCTCTCCTTTCCATATCGTGCTATTTTCACACATTAAGGTTAAATTTACAGAAGATAGTTAAGATCATCAAAAAGATTGTTGTCACTTAAAGAAACAACACTGGCTCTGACCTTGGTTATGTCTGATCCTTCCCGTCACTTCCATTGGCTTTGGTCCTCATCAGGCTCATCACCCTGTAGATTTGCTTCCCTTTGTGAACTGAATAGGCTTGTTTTTGTTTTTAATGGATTAGTTCTTCAACAGGGTGGTTAGATGAACCAATTCACAGAGGACTGTGTAAAGCCTTGTGAAATCAGTGGTAGAGCTGCGGGAAAGGTGGAAGGAGAAGGCTTCTGCTCTGATGCTTAGAAAGCTCCAAAAGCTTCAAAAGCTATGCTATTCATCCTAACGCAATTTTAAGAAGAGAAAAGTAAACTCTGTTATTATAGTGTTTTAGATGTTAGAGAGTAAAAATATGTACTGCTTTTTAAAAAAAAAAAAAAAAAAAAAAAAAAATCTTGTTACTTTAAGGACCTAAAAATGTTTTTGAGTACTTTAAATGTAAGTCGTTTGATATGTTTTACTCTGATCTATTTTTCTATCCAAGAAGCAGCCAAATCCAGACCCTAGAGATTTTTAAAGAATTTTTTTGTATAGTAGTGAGATACATGGTTCTTCTTACTCCATTTTTTTTTCTTGATATTTTTGATGTATTAAGCTCAATTGACTGTCTTAGGAAAGGTAATTATATTTAATGTCTGTTTCATTGATGATACTAAAAATGAGTGGAGAGCTGTTTAATAAAAATTTCAGACTGATAATGGATAGTGACTGTTTTTAGAAACATTCTTTGTAAAGAAAATGATCACACCAGAAACTGATGAGCAATTTATTCTCTAGTTAAAAGCAGCTGTTCAATTAAAAATATTCAGCTTTGGCCTATGATCATTATTTTAAATAATGAACAGTTCTCTGCATTTTGACAGGGAAAAAGTATCACTTGAACAAATAAATTAGTTAATAAATCATATGCTGTTTTGATAATCTTTTTTTGAATACAAGAATTTTTTATTAACAAATTATAGTGAGAGTAGGATTTGAACCCTGTCACTCTTCTGCTCAATCTTGTTTGCTTTGTTCTATATATTATTAAGACAAATTTTACTTATTTTAAACTGAGTAGACATACAAAGGTGTAGGAGTTACTCCTATTCATATCTGAATTGAAATTATTTTTAAAAAACAATTTTTCATTTCTTAACTTTCTTTCTAACTTTATGGCTAAATATTTTCTTCCTGAGAAATCAAATAGGAAGACCCAACATTAGTTAAATTTTCTAAGAATGCTACAGGTTAAACTTGCAATAGTAGTAAAATTCAACACATTTAATAAGTTCTCAATGTGCAAATGTGAGTGCATTCATAGCCAAAATCTTAAAGACTGAGCAGATAAGTTGTCTACTACTGAGTAGTAGTGCTTTTGCTTTCTATCAAGTTTTTGAGATTTCTATTTATTTATTTATTTTTTTTCTGAACTGGCATGCATGAATGACAAAAGTTGTGGTGCATTGACCTTGGCTGGCTGTCAGATGCCCCCCCCCTCCCCCCCCCCCCGGCTCTTTTGTGTCTCCCTCATCAACAGGACAGAATGAGAAAATGAGATGAAAAAACTTGTGTTGAGATAAAGACAGGGAAAACACTTACCAATAACTATCACAGACATAACAGACTCAATTTGGGGAAAATTAATTTATTGCTAATTAACATGGAGTTGGATGGTAAGAAACAAAGACAAAAACTAACACACTTTCTTCTCACTTCCCCCTTCTTCCTAGGCTCAACTTCACTCCTCCATTCCTATCTCTTCTGAGTGGTGCAGGAGAGATGGGGATAGTCTATAACAGCTTCTCTCTACTTCTCCTTTCTCCTCATATTTACCCTTACTCCAGTGTGGATCTTCGATTGGCCATGGTGTGGATATTTGTTCCACCATGCTTCACAGGCTGGAGAATAATCACTGCTCCAGTGCATGGAGCACCTCCTTCCCCTCCTTCTCTTACATTGGTGTCTGCAGTGCTATTTCTCACTTTCTTTCCCTTGTTCCTCACATTGCCAGGCAGCATATTGCCCTAATGAAATCTGCTTTCCCAGAGGCACCACTTCCTTGGCTGCTGGGTTCAGCTGTGTCTTGCAGTTGGACCATTGGAAATGGCTGGAACTGACAGTATCTAACAGAAGGTAGCCCTGGCCTGTTCTCACAGAGCCTCACCTGTTACCCAAGGCTTGACACCTGTACCTAAAGCCCACATAAAATACACAAATTACAAAGCCTCAAATTATTTACACTAATAAATAAATTAATTAACTAGCCTCACTAATAGAGGCTAGTTAACTATGAACTATGATATTTTTGTATCCTTTCTAAAACTGGCAATTCTTTCAGTGATATACTGCAAAACTCTGAATTTACTTACTAGCTACATGTCCAATCAGCTTATGGATTCTTTTTAAACTTTTGGATTAATAAAAGAACTAGTTCAACATATAATATCTTATCATAAGAATCTCTTATCAGTTCTAATTTGCCACTCTCAAATTTAATAGAAATCTATTATTGTGAATTGATGAATAGATTTCCTTTAAATTAAAATAGTTATTTTCTAAAAGTATAGCAGAACACTAGGAAAGAATTTGATATTTGATTATTTGAGTACTATAGAAAATAAATAGTGGTTAAATGGTGGAAAATGTTTAGAGAAGGAAGGATTAGAAAGGGATATAATTCAATATTATGATTCTAGTTATTTTTACAATATTACAATGTTTAGTTGTTCTAGATTATTTTACATTACAATATAATGATGGAAAAAAATGGAGCATATCTACAAAAACAATAGCAATAAAATCCTGAAGTTTAAGTCATTATTTCTCTGTCCAAAATGTATTAATATGTGTGAGCAGTGACTTAATTGCTATCATAACCAATTGTATGATCCACAGTTCCTTTTTAGTATATCTGATCCTCTCTTGGACTAAGTACTATCACCCCTTGACATTTTAGTCTGTGATGTTTTCTGAACCTGCTGTTTTGACATGGTTTATTGTGCTAAAAATCCAGAAAGGCATGGATGCATGAATAGATCCATTGAAAATGGGTGTGAGAAAAGACCACAACATTGAACATGTAAAGGGAAACTAGTTTTGCTCTAACAGTTACTACAGCAATCATAAATATGTCATCATGAAAACGTTGTTGACTTGATTTTACAGATAGGAGTCTCAGACATTTAGATATTTAATGTCTTATGTCTAAAAAATGCAGTAGTTTCTTACACTCAGAAATGTTCTGGTCTGATTTTAAGATGTTTTTATTATTTTCTTTTTTCATTTTCTTTTTTTTTTTTTAGTGTGAAACTTAATTTTTGCTTTTATCTAAATAAGAAATATAAATAAATAAATAAATACACTTGAAAGACCTACCCCAAGCATCTATTAGAAAGTAAGAGAAGTAAGATGTCTTTTTGCAAATACAGAAATATTCCTGTAAGGTCTGTACAAGAGATAACTAGCATTATGCACTAACAAAGACTTACAGCTGTTTTACATGTTAATCGGTTAATTTTTACTTAAGTTATGGTAAAGAATAAAACGCACTAATTTGTCCTAGTAGCTCTGTACTTCAATTTATTTTCCACCATCAAACTTTTGTAGGTTGACGTGTTAGACATTGTGTTTCTCTTTGGCAATCTATATTTCCTTAGAATTTTCCCCTGAGTTTTGTTTTCTTCCTCTCTAGCCTCCACCCACTAATTACAGTATTTTCTTCAGATCAAAGACTGTAAGAAAAAATGACAGAAATTTGGGCTTTTACAATTCTAAATCCTGATTTCTTTTTCTTGGGACGTGTTCCTTCACTGGGGAGAAGAGTACTTTCCTACTTTGGTGTACATTGTGACAATAAGGATATTAGAAGTACAAGGTACTCGCTCCTGGTATTTGAGATCACTTAGTTATGTTAGATCAGGTGAAAAAAAATGTTACTAGGAGACTGAAGAACTTGAATATGACACTGTATATCAGTATATGGGCTGTTAAGAATTGGATCAAACTTCACATCTTCATCTTCATCCCTGTAGATTTTCAATATTCAGCTGAACAAAGACCTGAACAACTTGCTCTGATCTCAGAACTAACCCTTCTTTGGGCAACAGGTTAAAACAGAAACCTCCTGAGGTCCATTCCAACCTGAATTATCCTGTTTTCCTGTAATGTGCAATAAATATTTGGAGATATACAGACAATTTTTGTTGTTGTTTTTGTTTTGTTTTGGTGGGACAACCTTTCTATTTGGTAAGATTAACGTAATTTTGTTAAGAGGCATAGGAAAGCCAAAGCGAGCTTGGAACAAATCTACTTCTTTCACTTGTAGGGTTCATTCTAGTTTACAGTGGACACTGAGAAGATAAAAGATGCTAAAAAGATTACATTTCAATCTCAAGCACTAGGCTGTGGAATTCGATATAGAAATCCAATATTTAGAGACTGAAAGACCCGTACAACATTTTGTATGTGATATAGACAATTCAGGTTTAGGGAAGAAAGAGAAACACTGAGGTAATACCTTCTGGGCTACTTAGATGTTGTATGCTCTTATGCAAAAACAAGGATATATGTAAATGATAGTTGTAGATAACTATTTCTTTTAAGTAATTTAATTTCCTATCTTCTTCATAAACATAAAATCACCACTGATGTTTAAATAATGTATTTAATGCCATAGATATCTTCAAAGATCTTAGTAGTGTAATGCATACTTTAATTTTTAAATGCATATTCCCTTGACTGTCCTAGTTTTTTCCATTGGCTACCTCTTATGATTAACTGCTACGGCTCTTTAACAATCTAGTTTTTAACTATTTAGTTTTTAGTTGCTTTTGCAACTTTCTGCTATTAAGTTTATTCAGTTCAGAGATCATATTTATGAGGAATTATGGGAGAAATACTGAATTAAAAAATGCCACAAAACAGAGTGAAACAGATGCTACATTTTGCATTGTCTTGAAAGAGAACAACCAGACATATGTTAGTGAGGAAATAATTAATTTTAATTTGGCAGTCAAAATCCGAATATTAAATTGAATACACCAACATTTTAAAACTCATACTTTATTAAGTAATCATATATGTAATCATGTGATATCTCAGTATGCAAAATAAGAAAATTCCATAGCATGTACAACTCAGGGGTAACCAGAAACAAATATTTATTGAGTATTAGCAGAGAAAAATGAAAATGTGCCTTTTATTTCAATCAACCAGATGCAAACTTTATCTTATAAATGCAGAAGGAAACTGTGGGTAAGAAGAGCAATATCTTTCAAAATGCAAATAAGCAACCTCTTCAATGGAGGATATCTATGCTGTTGTTTCAATTGCCTCCCTCCCCCCACTAATCAGAACTAGTGGGAAAATGTTAAGAGTTTGGCACATAAAAACACAAACTTGAAGTTGAATGGTTGCAACATCAGGCAAGTCAGATATTAATTTTAATCATCTGCTACTTTCCAAAGAAGTGTATGTGAATATACTAACATACAGATGCAACTTCACCAGCTAATAGTTAATTCATCAGCATATAGTCCAAAAAGAGCAAGTCCTATCAGTACCTTCCTAAGTTATTATTTGGTAAGCACTAAATGGCAGTGTCCACATAAATAATATTTATGAAGTTACTGAACATAACATCAAACAATACAATTGTCAGGAATACTGTATTATTTTAATGGGAGTAGACCACAGTTTTTGCAACTTTGTTTTTTCATGTACTATGGTTTCTTATAATAATATTCTCCAAAGATTATTGAGTTACATATGTATCACATGGACCGAAACATAGTTTGCAAAATTACATTACTATTAAAAAAAAAAAAAAAGTTACATTAATATTACAAAGGCAAAAATTATCATTAGAAATATTACATTTATGCTTTGAATATATCAGATAATTGATTTTTTAAAATATCTAATATGGAATAATGTTTCTACTGTCTTCAGAAAAAATGGCTTTATGCGTGGGGAAGATTCTCAGTGAAAAAATGAAAAGTATTAATTTTACCTACTTTTATTTTATACATAGAATCTTTTTCAGAATCTATCTTCTTTGTTTGATGTAAAAAAATAAATGATTGTTTGGAGATCAAACTAAAAGTGAGAATGGATTCAGACACTTTTTCTAATTTTGCAAAGTTATAATAAATTGACATGTTTTATGTTTCTGCATTATTTTGTACAAATTAGAACCAGTAAAACCAGTAGTGGAAGGAAAATTAAATAACAAATGTAGTAAATAAAGAAGGAAGGAAAAAAAAAAAAAAAAAAAAAAAAAAAAAAAAAGAGAGAGAGAGAAAGAGAGAGCACTTGAGCTCCTACAGAGAAATTTGAATTTTAAGTGTGTTTAATATGTGTTTGATGTGTTTGTGTTCAGGAGATGACTGCTTACTTGGCATGTGCCCCACCTAAAGGTTTTCTTTTTTGGGGCAACCTAATCTAGTTGGTAGCATCCCTGTCCATTGTCTAAACCCGTGATGATCAGATCAATGTAGCATATATTACCTTGCAGGCATTTTGCTGTTTATCTGGTATCTTTCTCCTTGAGTTATTATGGACTTGCTTTATATGATCAAAGAAAATTATTCTAGTTAGCATTTGTAGCTTTTTGTAGAATTTTACATACAAATGAGACTTAAGACCTGGATTACATGATGAATAATACTCAAGTTGTCACATTACTAAATAACTTCAATTGTCCGAGCAAATTACATTCCATTTCCTTTTGAAAATTTGTAGTAGTTTACCAAATTATATTATAGAGGAATATCATTTTATTCTTATTTAAAATTCTTTTTAATTTTGCACCCACTAATGCACACATAAAAAGTTTTTTTTTGTTTTTTTTTTTTCATACAAATTTCAGTGCAAAAATGAAATTAAAGAAACAATCAATCATTACCTTTCTGAGTAGCAGGATAATGATGGTGATAAATGTCACATCCCTGAAAGCTAAATGTCATCATGAACAGTTGTAATAATAATCTTTTAGGAAAAGAAAATGTAGTGGATGATAAGCTAGTAATGTCTTCATTTTAAAAATCCCTTACCCACCTTGTGCATACAAGCCACTCATAAAAAATAAACACCTTGGCATAAATTTGTACTTCTTTCTTGTGGGTATGTGTTCCACAATTCCCTCAAATCATTGAGTAGGTAAATAGACAGGAGCTGAGTGCTGCAAATTAAATTTTTAGTGAAATTATTTGGCTTGGTTTTATCTTGGTCAGTTTATTTTCATGTGGTGATACTTACCAATGGATCAATGTATTTATTAGATCACGAAAAAGTTAATAGGAAAAGTGCTTTATCTTGACTTGTCAAATAATTATACTTATGCTCATTTGGGAGAGGTAAGAATCTTATTAATTTGTTTTATTCTTTGAATTAAACTATATTCTTGCAATCAAATTTAAAATGTGCTTACTAAATCCAAAGTGTTCTGCAACTAATAATCTGCCTCTGCATATTAAACATAAGTTGTTTAAATCTAGTCTTGGTTTAATTACTTTATTTGTGAAGATACAAATGACAAAACCAATGACAGGTTTCTGGATACATGTGTTGATGACTTCTTGCATATGCTGTAACAGTACCTTACCATTTGGTTGTCTTACCAGTTATGACTGTAACCAAAAATAGTGCACTACAGTGCTCAGCTACAAACACATGAAAACAATTTAACACTAAACATTAATAAAGTAAGTCAACCTATGCTGCTACACAATTGCCACAAAAGACAAACTGGGCTCTAATGGCATGTCCAGATTTGCTGGTGAGCATACACTGCCAAATTATTCAACTTGTTCTTTAGATTTTTTTGACTTGTAGATAGCATGGGGATTACTGGTCTGATACCCTGATGAGGTTATATCCTGAAGCCTGATGAGGTTATATTCTCCTAGAATATTTCCAAATCATTTAGAAAAAATAAATGCTGCCATATGTACATCAAACAAAAAGAATGCGTAGAGATGGATATCTGTAGTGCATGTCACCAGTGCTATGAGTACACAAAATTGTCCTTTCATATGCATCTCACATATAGTGGGTTTAATTAAAAACAAACAAAAAAACAACCAACCAACCAAACAAACAAACAAAAAACCAAACAAAACAAACAAACAAAAATTAAAACACTCCACCAAACCCTCAGCTCCCTAGAAACCCTGTAATTCACTTCAAGAGAGATTTCTTTATGAACCATGTTCCATTATACTGCAGCAGAAAATTCATCCACTATAACTTTTAAGATAAGTCCGTATAAAATTAATAATGCAATAGAAATTTGAACATAACCCTAAATAGTGTAAATTGGCTGTTTTATTTTTTTTCTTCCATTGATACTCTAGACACTTTTTAAAGTCCAGTTTCTATATCATACAATCATCTCTACTACACACATTTTCTCAAACCAATGTACCTTACCTGACTCAGTGTCCATGAAAACTCCTCATATTTTATACTGATGTCTTAAACTATCATATAAAACTTTTAAGTTATATATAATATGTATATAATATACTTTAAGTTGTCTGCCCCTTCAATGATGAAACAGCAATGTATTCACAGCAAGCTATAATACAGTTTTATTTTTAAGACAATTAACCATGAGTTGTATTTTTTTTTTTTTATTTTGTAGGTTAACAGGATTTCATCTTCCTCCACCTGTGACAAGTACAAAATCTGTATTTTCACTGCGCTTGACAAGTGACTTTGCTGTTAGTGCTCATGGGTTCAAAGTTTACTATGAAGGTAAGACATGCTTAACAAAAGGATTTGGATTTTTTCTCTGATGTCTATACATAACAAAATTAAATGTCCTAGCTGTGCAAACACACATATAAACCTTATCCACATTGCTTTTGCTTTTCTTGCAGTCATTCAAATTGTATGACTCCCATCTGAAACCAGAAAACTTAAAACTGTCTGCAATCCCACCCAGAAAAGAATCTTTTTTGACATTTACTTAAATAATGCCAAATTTTTGAATTCTGAAAAGGAAATCTTAATCTTTCTAGTCTTTCAAAGATGTGGTCATCCAAATTTGTGTCAAGACGCTGCTTGTTACTCCTGAATTTAATATTTAAATTTTTATCTGCAAGTTTCATGATTTTGCATAGAAGAAACACTGACTCAGCTCTCTGAACTACCATGAAGCTACCTCACTACTGTGGTTTGGTAATTGTCTGCCAATTTCACACAGACCCTAGAGCAAGTGAGATGGCAGATGCATTTCTGAAGTCTAGAAGTTCATAATAGTTCATAATAGTTCATAGTTCAGTTTCCATGTTCCAGGAAAGATCTTGTTTATAATCAAGCTCACTTAAGTCATATTTGAAGAGCTGGAGTATATGATCCATCCGTTTTTTATAATAATTTTCTTGGCACTGAGATTATAAATTCTAACATATATTTACATGATATAAACAAAAAGTATTTTCTCTCTTTCTCTTTTTCCTTTTCTTTCTCTTTTTCCTCTCCCTCTCCCTCTCCCTCTCCCTCTCCCTCTCCCTCTCCCTCTCCCTTTTCCTTTTCCTTTTCCTTTTCCTTTTCCTTTTCCTTATTGATGTAAGGACAGTTAATCTTTTTGCTTCGTTAAATGTATCTGTTGGCAAGCTAGGAGCTATAGTAAACATCCTGGAAAAGCTCCAAGGCTGTTGTTGTACCCTACTCAGTCCATCAGCAACAGAGAACTAATCTTTCAGAACATAAATAGCTGATTCACACTGAGATCTACTAAAATATCCAAAAACTGGTAATGCACATGAAGAGCTGCCATAGAAATAAAGCAGCCAATACTGACTCTGAAGTAAAACGTCTTCAGCAATAGACATAGCTTACTTTCAGCTGTAATGTATTAAAATGCTACTTCACACAGAAATTCCCACCTATATACAGTTATGTTAAGATAATTTACAAAATAGACATTGACTCTGTGTGTTAACAACTGATTTTGGCTGGTTTATAGCTGCTTTGTAGTTTGTTTATTTTTCAAGTGTTCAATAACTTTGCTCTCCAGCAGTGTGATTACAAAACTGCTGTAATTACTATGTAATTACTATGGAATTTTTACTTTACAAAATGTGGTACATCCTTCTTTTATGCATACTAGGAAAATATGTAGCATTTTTTATGACTGATTTGGTTTCATAAATCAAAAAATTTAAATTTACTATATATAGTATAATCTGGTATCCTCATACATTGCATAATGAAGGGTTTTACACTACCAATGCTAGCAGAAAGGGTACTATGCATTTCAGTTTGACAGAGAATGATTAAACCTAAAATGCAAGATCAACAATGACTTCACAGATGACTAGCTCCTCAGATAGTTCCTTTGCAGGCTAAAATATCATGCTCACATCTAGCTCCTAAAATCACTGAGAAGTGTGAGTAAATAGTATCTTCAACCACAGAAAACAGTATTTTAGAACAAAACATAAACATGTTACCTTTAATTTGATACTCGTGTGGTTTTTTTTTGTTTGTTTGTTTGTTTGTTTTTGAATCTCAGATTTATTCTGTAAAATCAGAAATATCAAGATCAATTAGGCTAGACTCCAAAGTTCTAGTTCACTGGAGTCTCTTATTTAGGAGGCCAGAACTACTTCTTTGAGAGCTGCATTAAGGCAGCTATATTCAGTGAGAGATGTTTTTTTTTTTCTTTCAGTGCCTGTTTTTTTGATTTCCTGTGATACTACTTGTCTTTATACCCAACTAGCAAAGAAACGAAAACTCATTAGTTGATATTCATCTCATGTCTCATTCCTTAATGTGATAAAATAGATGTATTTAAATGATAATCACATCAGATCAATCTCTATTTCTGTTCTTGTACTCTTTGTGAAGGTGTATAACCCTGCAATCAACATTTTCAGATCTGGTTCTACCTAGTACCCAATTTTCAACAATTTTGATTGCCCAGTAGCTCCTTGTTAGCTTCCCGATGAAACATCTGCATACTTAGTACGCCTAAATATCAGATCCATACTTAAGTGCTTCATTATGGATATGTAATTTGAAACCTAAAATAGAAATGATTAGCAACACATCATTGCAATAAAGCAAAGTTATAGACAGAGATAGTATGAGAGGACAGGGTGAGCAGTATAGACATATACCTGAATGGTTCAGATCCAGGTGTAACGTGATTTGAAAAAGAAGGAACATATGTTTCACAATCAGTGATTATTTAAAATACTTTTCTTTGAAATGTTTGGACATAAGCATATGATTAAATGGAGTGTATTATTTTTCATTATCTTAGAAAATAAATAAAAGTAAAAAGGCCTGTCAACATCTCTTTCTCTGTCCTTGACATATTTTCTCATCCTTGATTATTTTCAGTTGAGCTGAAACTCAGTAAAAAACTCCAAAGTATCTGACAGAGTCTGCGAGACATATACATCTACTGTGGACTTTCTTGGCATAGGAAAACAATAAAAATATTTGTGGAAACATTTAAAATATATGATTGAGTAAATAGGAATGTACTTACCAATCTTATATAAGCCCCTGGAACTGCATTAAATCGAATTAAATACTCAACAGACCACAGAAATACCCACTCTGGTCTCTTCATCTCAATACTGTAAGACTCAGTCTGTATCTTTCCTTCTTCTGTCTTTTCTTTCTCCATGTCAAATTTGGGTTAGCTTTGGTACCATTGTGCATATACTTGTTATGTTCATTTTTGAGAACGAATGCATATGAGAAATATACCTATAAAGCATGACACCCTTAAGGTGGGGAAAGGATTTAATGAGACAGAACTGAAACAGATTACTGAAATGAAAAATACCTCCCATACAGTGACAGTAGAAAATGATGAAATACAATAAAAAAAGAAGGTGTTTTTAAGAAAAATACTTGATCTACACTAATTTCCAGCAGAGTGCTTTTTATTATTATTCACAGAATAATAATAATAATCATAGATTTATTTTCACAGAATAATAATAATAATCACAGAATCACAGAATTTTCTAGGTTGGAAGAGACCTCAAGGTCATCGAGTCCATTCATTTCATCACTGCCCAATATTATAGCTTTGCTTGCTGGAGTGAGGAATGAGGGAATTGCATGTCTGCTGATTCTCTAATTCTCTGCCTTTTTTGTTGCTGTTGTTTGTTTTGTTAGTTATTGCTGTTTTTTTTTTTGTTGTTGTTGTTTGTTTGTTTATTGAAAAGTTTCTATCATCCCTTTCTTTCATAGTAGCTTCCAGGGTTTGTATAACATGTATGGGCGGTAATATGTAGAGGAGAAATGTTATAATTAATCCCTTATTTGATAATTTAATCAAGTCACTGTGTAGTTCTTCCTTTTTTGTTGTTATTTGCAGCATAATTATTTTGTTTTTTGAACAGAAGAGTTTGAGATGTGCTTTTCTATTTCCTGTTGTCCTGAGATATAAGGCAGCTTTATTCATTGTGACTAGGAAGGGGAAATACAGCTGCTAAGAAAGAAAGCAACACAGTACCTTGGACCACACAGCAAGGGGATTCAGTGAACATAGTCCTGTTTTGAATAGTGATTCCTTTTGTACTTACTGGGTTATTTTACAGTTATTAAAAAGGTATCTGGCATAGTTAAAAATCATTGACTTCAATAACAATTTTACTGAAATTTTGTGGCAGTCTTTATTCAATGTAAAGATGATAGGCATTTTTGTGCTATTCTATTGATTATGAGCAAGAAAAAATAACTTCATTTATGGATTATTCATATACTGAAAACTCTGAATGTCCTGGATGTAATAATTTATAATTAGTTATAATAGTGTTATGAAATATCATTTCATTTTTTTGAATGTCTACACTTCTTATTTAAAGCTGAAGTATAACAGTGGATTATTAGACATTATAAATAATGAAATGGTCTTGATGTTTTCACTGGAGTGGCACTGTAGGAACACAGCAATCTAACTGAAATGCTTTTTGGGGGTTTTGAGAGCAATGTTAAACATGTCAAGATTGATCTCGTCTTCATTGATGATGGGAAAGAGAGGTAGGAAAGTAGATGGTGATTATTAACAGAACAGAGTTTCCAGTTAGTGACTTTTAGTGACCAATCATGCATTCATTTCAGAAATACTCAGAAAAAAAAGGTAGCTGATATACAGGATTATTGAAGTATGTATAACAGAAATATTATTAGGACTTAAACTGCCAGGATGTGAATGTTAAAAATAATTTTGGCAGTTTGTACAGAGCTAGAAAATGTGAACAAATCTATTGAATCTATGTAATCTATTTTTAGCTCTCCTGCATACCAGAATTCAGAAATGTGGCTACAGATAATCTAAATCTCACATTTAGGTAATGTACACAAGGTATTGACTGTATTAAGCAAACAACATCACAACTAACTTCATATCAAAAAAATAAAATAAAATAAAATAAAATAAAATAAAATAAAATAAAATAAAATAAAAAATAAAAAAAAATAAAAGGACTGGTATTGAATTATTGTTTAATGTTGGAGTGGTATCTGTAAAAGGTACACTTAAAAAGTGATTGCTAGGTTAGTGTTGTAAAAGCCACAGACTTTAAGCTGTGAAGTTTTCACCAAACTTACTATATGACAGATACTATAGAATTCTTTCTTTTCTTCTTTTTTCTTTTATTGTTCAGATTTTGCCATAGCTATTTTGTGTGTTTCTGCTTTCTGTGAAAAGATTGTTTCAGCAAGCCCTTACTAAAAATGGAATTAAATTACATTTCCCTACTGTTTCTTAAAGAAAAGTCCAAAAACATACACACTCAAAAGAGATGGTTTAAATTACCTAAACATATACATTTACCATGGAAACTCCTGTTTTTAAAAATGAAACATAATAAATATAAGAAGGAAATCTAAATTCTGGATATTTACTCCCATTCAACTCAATGAAAACCAAAGGGGAAAAAAATAGTCCTAGAGCTTCTTCCTTTTGAGTATCTGTCAAAAGGAAGAAGCTCATATCTTCCAGTATGAGTATCTGTCATGTTTTCTATGTAGTCACAGAAAATGTGACTACATCTAATATAGAAAAAAAATAAACAAAAAATAAACAACAACAACAAAAAAAAAAATCATCAGTGCCTGATCAGACACTACCCACAGCATGTGATGAAAAAAAAAAAAAAAAAAAAAAGAGTGTGCTTGGATGTTCAGGGAAAGAACTACTTCAAGAAAAGTAGTTCTGTACTCTTCGGGTACAGTGAAGTTAAAGAGAAAGTTACAATATTTTAACATTAATTTAGTAAATAGAGTTATCAAATCATAAGCAAAATTTATAGATAGAATAACTAGATAAATAGGTAAGCTATAAAATATGGTGTTAGGTCAAGTCACAAGGGTTTTGTTTGTTTTATATTGATGTGATTTCAGTGTAACCACATCTAGAGAATTAAAATTTCAGATTATCTGCTTTTGATCATATGGTTGATAATCCAGACAAGAAAAGAAACAAAACAAACAAAAAGATCAATTTTTAAAAATTATTTAATTTTAAAAATTTTATTTTTTTAAAAAATATTTAAAGATCAAAAATACCTCAAATATTTTGTCTGGCAAAACTATAATTCAATATTATTTCCCATGCATTATACACAGATGCATAGCCATCACTTTTAGATTCACATATAAAAATTCACGTTTCCAAAATGCATTCTGTCAATTAACACTTAATATTGTTACTAAATAAAATATATATATTGTCTGGAAAAATACTTCTTTCTTCCAGTATAGCCTGCATGTTACAATACATCTTTGCCTCAGTACTACCATGCTAATCCTAAATGCCAGAAGTACTTGTAATGCTGTTGCACAAAACAGCATTACAGTTCTCTCTTTTTGAAATTTCATTTCATCCAATTCTCTTGATATTGCAATCACTAACTAGAATTTGGCTAAAGAATAACTTCTGGAGACAAACTCAGCCATTAAAAACATCAAGATCTTAGAGAAGCTATCACTTTCTTTGATTTCATTGATTACCCTGCCACACTTAGAATTAAAACTTTGATTTTTAACTTCTAGTCACTGGTTCTTGCTCTGTTTTTATCTGCTAGATTACAGGACCCTTGATATTAGCATCTGTTCTTATATTAGGTTTTTAAGTATTGCAATAAAGTCACATACTTCAGAGTATTCTTTTTCTTTAATATGAGCTTTTTAAGTCTTAATATAAAATATTTTGTTCCAGATTATAAATTATTTTGTTATTCTTTTGTGTTTTTATCATTTTGTGAGTGTCATGAATCCTAAATGTTTTCTATGCTGTAAAGAGAAGTAATTATAACCACCTGAATATTGCATTTGCCCCTTTCTGCAGTCATATCTCAGTCTGAGCCCATTTTATTTTGTTGTCTAGTGCATTTTTTTCATAGAATCACAGAAATATTGACCAATATCTTGTGCAGTCATGTTGCCCAAATTGCTTGAAGCAAAAATATTTTCTTGCTGGTAAATCAGGTTAGCTGTGACCATCTTTAGTTGTATCTTGAAAGCCATTGAAGAAGATGTTTCCTTGGTGTCTTTGAGAAGTGCTCTTATGTTGCACTACTGTCCTGGTGAAAAATGTTTTCGTGACACTCAGCCTGAAATTCTCAAGTTGCTATCTGTATCCACTGACTTCTTTTTAACTGCCTTTCAAGTCGCTGCAGGCTTCTTCTCTGAGCCTTCTGCATCTGCATCTGCTGAATTTCAACCAGTCAGTTCCCTGTTTATATCAATCCATATATGAAGTCACTTCACTCCATGCCAGACTTTGTTCTTTTTCTTATTGAACTTTACGAGGTTTCTATTGGTTCAGTCCTCCAGTTCACTAAGGTTTAAACTGTCATTTGGCATATCAGTATTTCTTCATGGTTCACTCTTATCTGCAAATTTGCTAACAGTGCACTGAGTCACCCAGACTGTTCATGAAGATGTTGGACAGTATGGGTCCTAATGCTGACTGATGGGTTATTTCAGTTTCTATTATGCTCATAATGATCAGTAATGTTCATCCTGCCTACACTGCATCATCTGCCAAATGAGAATGCAATGGAAAATTATACCAAAAGCCTTACTAAAGTCAAGTTATGCTAAACCAACTGCTTTCACTTACCTTGTCCGCGCAGCCAGTCATTTCTTCTTTGTAAGGAAATTTAAAAGGTGAGAGTGTCTGCACCCTTAAGATTATCCAGTCAAGGATCCTTTCAATACAAAAGAGGATAATAAATAAGTAAAAGGAAAAACAAATGCACACAGAGACACAATCACAGAATGGCTGAGGTTGGAAGGGACCTCTGAATCTCCTGATCACCATCTTATCCTCCACATGCTTGGAGATGACCTCCAGGATGAGCTGTTCCATCACCTTTCCAGGGATAGAGGTGAAGCTGACTGGCCTGTGGTTGCATGGGTCCTCCTTTTTTGCCCTTTTTGAAGACTGATATGACATTGGCTTTCTTCCCATCCTCAGGCACCTCTCCTTTTCTCCACAACCTTTCAAAGATGATGGAGAGTGGCCTAGCAATAACATCAGCCACACACGTGTGCATTCCATCAGGGCCCATGAATTTGTGAATGTCAGGTCTGAGATTCCTGAGGGCTGACCATAGCAATAAAGGCTGAAGCAAAAAAGGCATTGAGCAACTCTGCCTTCTCTGTATCCTTTGTCACCAGGGCACCCAACCCATTCAGTAGTGGGCCAACATTTTCCCCGGTCTTCCTTTTCCTACTGATGTATTTGAAGGAGCTCTTCTTGTTGTCCTTGACATCCCTTGCCAGATTCAATTCCAAATGGTTCTTAGCCTTCCTTGTTGCATTCCTGCATACTATGAAAAAATCCATATATTCCTCCCAAGTGGCCTTTCTCTTTTTACACATACTGTAAATGTCCTTCTTCTTCCTTCTTCTGTCTGAGCTTCACCAGGAGCTCCCTGCTCATCCTGCACCCTTTGCTTCCTTTCTTACTCATAGGGATGCACCAATCTTGAGCTTTGGAGGATGTGAAGTCTTGGACTCCTCTTCCTTCTAGGGCCTTAACCCGTGGATTCTTCCAAGTAGATCCCTGAAAAGTCCAAAGTTTGCTGCCCTGAAGTCCAGGGCTGCAATCTTACTTTTTGCCCAGCTTCCTCCTTGCCAGGTCGTGAACTACACCACGTCATAGTCACTGCAGCCAATGTTGTCCTTGACCCTCACATCTCCTACTAGACTTTCCTCATCTGTTAATAGAAGGTCCAGCAGAACACCTCTCCTTGTTGGCTTCTCCACCAACCATGTCAAAGTTGTCATCCATACACTGCAGGAACCTCCTGGACTGTTTGTGCCTAGCTGAATGGTCTTCCCAGCAGGTATCTGTGTGGTTGATGTCCCCCATGAGAACCAGGGCTTGTGACTGAGAGGTTATTTCCAACTGTCTGAAGAAGGCTTCATCTACCTCCTCTTCCTGATTAGGTGGCCTGTAGCAAACACCCACAACAGTATCAGCCATGGTACTGGCTGATACTTAAACCCTTTAATCCTTACGCATAAACTCTCCGCTCACTCTTCATCCACCCCTAGGCAGAGATCCATGCATTCCAGTTACTGTCTCATATAAAGAACTCCACTGCCTCACCTTCCAGCAGTCCTCTTTCTTTTCTATATGAGGTACCATGATTAAGGTAGCCAGACCCTGGAAGATAACGCCAACAATCTAAACGTTGTTTGGCTTCCTTCACTTGGTCATAGCCAGAGTTCTCCTAACCAGAAGGACTGAGATAATCCCCTTTGCTCTCACCCTCAGAATCCCTTAGAAATTCTAGATCTCCTTAAGGCCATATTACTATCCTTTGGTGAAAAGCATGAGGCAGCATTTGTGTAGCTGAACAAACAGCTCTTGCTCTGAGAAATTACAGTCTGGGCATTAGGAAAGAAGCAAACTTTACAGGACTGTAGGTCTGGCTTGTAAGAAGGGGGGATGTGCTAGGCAGAGTGTGTATCTAACCATTAGTACAACTCAAAGGCTCTGTATGGCTTTTGTGTTGCTTTAATAACACTATGCAAAAACAAAGTTAAAGATTGTTCCTGCATCCAAGGGTTTACAGTTGTATTTTAGAAAAAATATGGAAAAAAAAATCAGCAAAATAGAACTTCTCTTCCTTCTTATATTTTAGGTTTTTGTATTAACAAAATAACGTATCATTTGTAGTTAAAAAGATATGCACTTGATTATTAACAGTATTTTATTCTACCATAACTATGCATTTGACCTTACTTGTTGCCAGTTGGGTACTACATTTTCTTTTCTAAATCCTAAAAATTAGATAAATAAATAAGAGCTAATTGATTAAAGAGCCACATGGAGAACTATGCCTAGTTTTGTTCCAAGCATAATGGCTGGAGATAAATTCATCAGTTATAACATATGCAAAACCTCATTACTGGAAAGTTAAAAACAATTAGCAATCTATCATTTCTTCTGCTTTATGTCATACTTAGTTATTATTATTAATTTTTTTTAAAAAAAAAGACAATATTTCAGTGTTTTGTTTAGTTTATTTCTTTTAGAATAATGTTGCTAAATAAACCATGTTTATCAACCTGTTCATATCAAAATTTAATTAAGACAGTAATTAATTTGAAATCTTAATTATCTATCAGCCTTACTTTATTCTTTTCATATATATTCAATGTCATTTTTCATGAACAATATATATATATTGTTCATGAAAAATGAACAATATATATTATATAATATATATATATTGCATTGCAATATATATATATATTGACATTGCAGGTCTTGAAAGACATTTACCAAGAGATTCTGATGTTTTCTTTGTGAATCTACATTAATCAGCTACAGGATAAATACAATACATGGACAAAAACAAATCTGAAGACAATCTAATTTAAGATTCACATTTTGATCCCATGTCTAGGGAAGTAGAGATAACTGTAATCCAATAAAGCTGAAACTGTATTCTTTAGAAACTAATGCAGTGTTCATTAAAGTATCAAATTAAATGCATCTCCATGTTTATAAACTGTTTCTTCCTTCACACTTTTCTTAAATTATAGTTCAATGAAATTTTGAAGCAGTAATGCACAATAGCACACTTTGAAATATCCATAGTGCTTATAAAAATTAAACTACTGATGCTGAACATGCATATCAATAATATAGAACTCTGGCCCAAGAACAGACACGTTTTTTCATCTTAATAGATTTTCAAAGTTTGCTAGTTTTTCATATGAGTTAAATGTATAGTTCCATTAAATCTATAGTTAAATGTATAGTTCAGCCTGGAAATAAGTGAATGTTTTTTAGGTTTGTAATTAAGCTCCCAGTTGTGTCAGTCACTGATGTTATCCAGAACAATACCATTATAACATTATCATTTTGCTGTGTTTATAATGAGACTTTTTTTTTTTTCTTTAAGAATAAAGAAGTAATTACTTACTAAATACTACAGTTCTCTGCCTGTTGAAAATGAAATAGAATTTTCTGCAAGGTGTTTGGCGGCTTTGGATTTTTGGTGGTTTGCTTTGTTTCTAATATGTATGCTTATTTAAAAACAGTTCTTAACAGAAGATTGCTCTATAGCCAATAACGCCACTCAAGCAAACTTCTTCGTAAATTTAGACAACTTTGAGAATGAGTGGAATAACTCTATGAACTAGATTAGATGCCTTGTTCAAGGCACCGGATGCCAGGCAATTAAAAAAAAAAAAAAAAAAGAAAAAAAAAAAAAGTCAAAATAATTGAAAGCAAATATATCTACAAATGAATACAAGTCTTCTAGTCGAGACATTCTCATGTGGTAATTCTGCTTTCCTGTTGATGAACCTCTATACATGAACAGGAAGAAAAAGCAGTACTCCTTTGTTGCAATATTGACAGCAGGCCTCTAAAATCCCACGGACCATAAATTGCATGTCAGAGCTAAAATGAATTAGCTAAGCTTTTTAGTTCATGCTTAGGTGTTACTGAAAAAGTTGTCCCAATATATTGACATGATTTTAAAACTTCTTTTTAAAATGAGGCTCAAAAATGTTTCAAAGCCCAAAGTTTCCTTTTTTTTTTTTTTTTTTTTTTTTTTTTTTTTTTTTAATAAAGAACGTAATCCTAAAGAAAAATCGCAATGAATTATTGATACATTTTTTGGTCTAAAGAACTAGATGATTACGTAATTTAAAAACATCGGTGCATTTTCAAAGCATTTAAAGAAAAAAAAATCTAAATATAATGACAATTAAATTATTAAAATGTAAAAATAATATTTATATTATTAATATAAATATTTACATATTTATTAAAGTTAGTTAAAGAAGAAATTAAGAAATTGAAACAGTAAGATTACAAAGATCTTTCTTTCTCTCTTCCTCTGTTTAAATTAACACATATGCTACTTTTCCCTTACTCTCCTGTTAATGTGCCTCTGAGGCATGTGTGTTCTTAGTTCTTTCAGGGCAAGATACCATTGTCACTTGCAACATTCAATTTCCAGTCTCTCTAAAGAGATGATCAACACTGATGCACTTAGTGGCTGATTTTGTGATGAAGACATGTATCATCTGAGAAATGATTTGAAACCATGGTATAAGGAAATGCTCCTTTCAACATGAACATCGCTGGGTCTGAACTGGTGACACAGAAATGAAAGCCTCTGCTTTATACTTATTCCTTTCAGTGTCTTGTCTCTCTAGTTTACTAGTTATTAGTAAGTAAACAGATGACAAGAATAAGATGTTTATAGATGAGCAGTGTTGTAAAATAACAGCATGTTATGTCATCTTTATTTACAGTAGAACATTGCTCAATTTTGTGCTTGTCATGAGAGCTCCTATAGCTAGCAATAAGACTGTGTTATTCTGGGTATGAAGTGTCTTAAATTTTTTTTTCTACTTTCATCCACAATTCTGCTAGTCACATCTAAAATACATTCAAAATTTAAATATTGTTGAGGTGTATTGAAATTCACCTTGAAATATACCTCCTTACACCTCGACCTTTTCCGGGGCTCAGCATTCCCTTGAAAGGATCCTTTTTACTGAAACCTTCAATTAAATATATTTATTTATATACTATTAAATACCTTTTAAAGTACAGTATAAATACTAATAATGTTCATAAAGCCAGGAAAAGTTGAGCAAAACCAAGGACTTAATTGGAAAAAATAAATCAAAAGAGGAAGAATCTCTTGGAAGATGATAACAGAAATTAAGAAAGAAGCTAAGTGTTCTCAAAGCAGACTTGGTTTTAAGTGCAAACTGGCACAAAAACACTGGTACATTGGTTTTTGTGGGCAATACATTTCAATTTTGACCAATGTGTCAAGACAAATATGCACTGTTTTAGAGAAGTTTTTCAGAGAGGCAACCACCAATTTGGTAAGATTAAACCAGAACTAGAGAGCAGGCTAAGGAACTGCATAAACAGTGCTTATGTGACTTTTAGAATAAAATAGTATTGTTGCTTTTGAAATGTTACTGGCTTAGTCTGGTCCCCAGCCACACATCCCTTTCTCCCTCCCTCTTTGGCTGCTGCAGCATTCACAAAGCAATGCAGACAGATTAGGGAATTAGTATGGTTGAATACATATTGCATTGCCTCCACTTGTACCCCCATCTTTTTCTCTGATCCAGCTTTCTGCATGGCTCAAAAATGCTAACAGCCTAAGGCATGCATGGGAAACATAGCTGGTAGCGTGAAAAAAAAAACATTGCTCTTTTGCCTTAATTTAAAACATTTACCAAACTGCATCTTGATGCAAAATGTGTAATGCAGAGAGACAATAAGAGATTATAACAGTCCTGTTTTACCACTTGTCTGTCCTTGCTATTGTGTAATGCCTGTAGGCACATTTACTGAATGCACAAAACTGGCTCTCCCATTAAAAGAAAATGTATCATAATATCGTGGATTCCCAAGCTTGTTTTGGGTTACAAAGAAAAAAAAAAAAAGTCATATTTGGATCTGGGTTTTTGATGAAACTATTATACAGTGTTGTTATACAATAATGTATATATTTACTTGAAACCAGTTTGATCACTATACAGATTTGAAACGATAAATTAAAAAGAAAAAAATATCCCAAAGATTACACATATATTACAGATTGGAAATAGTTACGAAAGAAACTTAATTTAAGAAACTTAAGAAACTTAAGAAGTTGCAATATAACATATAATTTGTACTTTTTTTTTTTTTTTTCTCCCTAGGCTGCCTCCATTTCTCATGAAATTTAGGTCTCCTTTCAGTCCCCAGTCCTTCTTATTTTAAGGTTGTCTTTCACTTGTAAATTACTTCAGAATATGTTTTCACTGCTCCCTTCTAAGAGATGTTTGTTTGTTTGTTTGTTTGTTTTTCCTCCTCTCTCTATCTGCTAGAATTCCATTCAGGTTCATTTATTAGATAGATAGCAGGTCCTTAATTTATGCTGTTCATGATATGAATCAGTCTTTTTCTCCTATACTACTTGTGTCATAAATGCAAATTAAAAAAATATTGCCTTATTCCCTGGAATTGGAATACTTTCATGCTAGATTATTTAAAATCACTTTAACTGTTATTTCGTCACCTCATTCCTCATTCCAGCCAAGTACACTATCTTGCAGGTAACATTTTTAAAGCCTACTACGTCAGTTTATAAATCCTCTTACATGATTCACAAAGCTTGCAGTACACAGTTACAGTGCTGATGTCAATATCTTACTTTGTCCTTGTAGACTTCCTATATAGGAAAGAACAGAAATAAACATTTCTAGGGTACAATCTCTGGAATTCTAAATGTTGGACTAGATGATCGTAGTGGTCTTTTCCAACCTAAATGATTCTATGTTTCTATGATCTCACTACTTTCCTCAATACTTTTCATAAAGCAAGCATAAGCAAATGGTACGTGTAAGCATCCAGGTTAGTCACACTTAGCTGCACCTGTACCGTTTCTTTTTCTTTTTTTTTTTTTTCATCTTTGATAGAGTGTATGACATGAAATGATAGTCTTAGCATTTTTTAACCCTTGCTGCCACAGAAATTTTCATCAATTTAAAGGGCTGTATTGTCACATGAGTGCAGGTGACATGGTGGAAAAGATAGGTATAGATGGCATTATCAATGTTCCTGCCTTCAGGTCACATTTGTTGTTACCTTACGAACAGATGAACACCACATTGACTCCACAGGTCACCTGGGGATTTTGACTGGTGGAACTGATAAAAGGCTACAACTGTTTCATGATCAGACCTTTAGGACAAGTCAGACTCTTACATCATGCTACCTGCAACTAATTTGTCTGAACATTTCACATTATTTGCTTGTTGATTTTTCTAATTACTTTGGCCTTCTTGCAATGAAGACAAGACTAGATTTTGGCATATTTCTGAATTTGTCCAGTTCTTTGAACATCTGAAGCTAGGAAGCTCATTATTCTCAGAATGTGCTTTTTTTTTTTTTTTGTGGACTTAGCATTATGTCTACAGATCTGACCTAAGTATGCATTTTTCCATTCCTGATCAAAATTAGGATGTCATTATGGTTCATCTGATCCATTGCTTCTTTTTTTAACTTGGAGAGTAAATGAATTATATAAAAATTGTATAAATCAGTTCTGTTCATAGATTTTAAGCAAGAAGGAAAAACAAAGGACAAATGCAATGAATTAAATGTTGTTTTTCTCTATGCCATTTAAGAAATGCAAAGCCAAAATGATTTTCTAGTTAACATCATTTTAATGAACATTGCTAATTGCAATCATATCATTTTAAGATAAAAAATTTAAATTAACAATATAAATAAAAATGCAATGACCACTACTATAATTTCAAATAGTAGATTTGTAACTAAGTTATCATACTTAGTTGGTTACTTTTAATATTTGTAATACTGAGTTCAAAATGGAGTCTCTTTCTTATGATTTGTATTATAAAAAGTAGAAAAACATGGTGGTTAGAGCTAAAATTTGGAAAAATATTTGTAACATAATTGATTTGTTTTTAATGCCAAGAATTCTTTTGTTTGTAGTATGCATAATCCTAAGCACAAAAACGCATAGATGATTCTCCATTACAATATACTTGCATTATGGTAATTATTTTTTTATCCATTTTCTGAAGTTAATGCAATAGATATTGAGTGCAAGCAAAACTCATAATATTGATTGTGACTTTCCTTTCTAAAAGTATAATTGTTCCACTTTATCATCTAGTGAAATGAAATTAAGTGAAATCTAATGAAATCTAACATTTTAGATATTTTTTAAAGTATCATTAATTTACATGTCATTTTACAAAGAAATGTAAAATGTCTCCTGTTCCTAAATTGTTTTTAAGTTGAATGTGCTGCACAGCATACACAAGACAAAGGGCTGAGAGATTGATTCTGCTGTATACTTTTATGATCTACAGGATATATATATATATTTTTTTTTTTTTTGTATGATTTACTTTATTGAAATCATATTTCCTACTATTATCCAGCTCCTTGAAGAACCCTGGTTTCTCATAGCAGAATCAAGGGGAAGACTGAGAATTTGTAGAGTCCCAGGCCCTATTAAAGAGATCTGATTACTTGCTGGGTCTTATTTCCCCCACAACATTACTGATATGACCTTTTGATAAGGATCTCTGGTGGTGACTTTTTGGGAAAGCTTTTTACTGTTCATAGAATCATAGAATCATTAAAGTTGGAAAAGATCTTCAAGATCATCTGGGCCAATCATCACCCTACTACCAATGTCATCCACTTAACCATGTCCCTAAGCACCAGGTCCAACTTTTCCTTGAACACCCCCAGGGACGGTGACTCTATCATCTCCCTGGGCAACCTGTTCCAATGCCTACTCTTTCTGAGAAGAAATGTCTCCTAATTTTCAACCTTAATCTCCCCTGGTGCAACTTGAGGCCAATCCCTCTAGTCCTATCACTAATTATCTGTGAGAAGAGGCCAACCCTCAGCTCCCCACAACTTCCTTTCCATTAGTTGTAGAGAGCAATAAGGTCTCCCCTGAGCCTCCTCCAGACTAAACAATCCCAGTTCCCTCAACCACTCTTCATGGGACTTGTGTTCCAGGTCCTGCACCAGCTTTGCAGCCCTTCTTTGGTCATGTTCCAGGACCTCAGTGTCCTTCTTGTAGTTAGGGGCCCAAAACTGAGCACAGTGCTTGAGGTGTGGCCTCACCAGAGCACAGTACATGGGAACAATCACCTCCCTGGGGTCCTGCTGGGTATTCTATTCCTGATGCAAACCAGGATGCCATTGGCCTTCTTTGCCACCTGGGCACACTGCTGGCTCATGTTCAGGTGAGCTTCAATCAGCACCCCCAGATCCTTTTCCTCTACAGAGATTTCTAGCTACTCTCTCCCAAGTCTGTAGCGCTGCATGGGATTCTTGTAGCCAAAGTGCAGGACCTGGCACCTATCCATGTTGAACCTCATCCCATTGGCTTCTGCCCATCAACCCATCCTGTCCAGGGACTTCCTTCCAGCAGATCAACTCCAACTTGATTATAGTGACATGAAAAATGAAAACTAAGAAAATAAAATAGGCATTAAAGCCTTCCTGAGAAAGTCACTATTGAAGCCAAAAAAATTGCAAGACTGGACAAAGGACTCAGAAAGGACTCAAAAGAACACAGAAAATGTCAGTCAAGGTTTTAATTGTACATTTGACAAAGATTTTGGATTTTTTTTTTCTTTTCTTTACTTGGAAGAATAACTAAAAGGCAAGTTTGAACTTTTATACCTAAATCTATACAAAGGGTATTGTGAAGTTTCATGCATGCAGTAACAGGTTTTTTTGGTTGTTGTTTTTTTTGAGCCCGTCAGTCATTATTGAGATTTTACTTATTATTCTCAAATCATGACAACTTCTCCTCTCTTTCCTCCTTCTACACCTCCTCTGTCCCCAACCCGTCTACACCGTTGTCTGTGTAGACAAGGTGGGACCCAGGATGCTTCCTTTCAGAAAGGAACTTCCTTTCAGATACAGTGATATTTCAAAAATAATCTCTCCAGGGTCTTTAACTGACAGCTTGTCTGACATAGAAAATCTAGAGGATTCTAGGTCACTTCTCTGCTGTGAACTATTGAGCAGAAACTTTGAATTAAAAATGTTTCTTGTCAGCATTTCTGCTGGGTACAACAGCATAACAGCAGCAAAACTGATAAGATGTTTTTTAAATTGTGAAGGAGGAACTGTTCAGGCCCTTTCAGTTTTCAAACGCAAAGAGTCCAAGGCCTTTGACTCCAAGGCTGACAGGAACATTGTATTTTTATTTTCTATTATATGTTTGTGTGAATGGCAGAGGAGCTGTGATGTCTGGGGGTATCTTCTCAAGCTTATAGGCTCCCACAAAAATGGGCTTGTAAAAGAAAGAGGATAGTGAACTAGTCTTTAAAATCTTTCTCATCTTACCTTCTGGCTTCCTTTCTCCTTACCATTTTCCTTTACTGTTTTATCTCCAGCCTGTATTTGAACATAGATACAGAAATGAAAGTAGAGATACTGACATACAAAGTTAGTGACAATGCACCTCTTACCAGTTTGTTCACAAGCATAGCTTTTGTTTATCTTCTGTTTGTGTGAAAAGCAGGCTTTGAGCTGGTATTCCCTTCTTATCATTTCCACTAGCACGATATGGTTTAGATTGCATGAAAAATTTTGGGTAGTAACTGAGATGTATCATATAGGGGTTTTGAATACAGTAGCAAGGTAGCAACATAAATATAGTCTGTGTGCAAAGCAATCTTCTTTTCAGAATAAGTGGTTTATTTAGGATATGCCTAACTGGAATCTTTATAAAGGTAACTAGGAATGAATTCTATTCATGTTAGCAACAATGACAAATGGTTTGATAGGACAGTGTTAGTACAATGAACCTTCAGTGAGCTGGGATAGTGATGTTTGATATTTTAGTGGAAAAATATTCCAGATAAAGCTGTAACAAAAGAAGAAAAAATGAAGAGTAAGTAAAATCAAATGTTGTATATGTTCTGTTTTACCTGCTTCTGCATTACAGGATTTATGTTTATTTATTTATTTGCTATATCTGTTCAACAACCAAATTCTGCCTGTAGGTTCTGGCATAGCTGCCTACAAAGTGCAGCTGAGGGTAAAATTTACCTTCTAATTTGGAATGACTGACCACATATTATGATAATCAAATGATACATTTAACTTGGAGAAGAAAAATATGTTAGAATGTTTGGCAGCCAATAATAAGGAAACAAAACTTTGCTTGTATATCTCAAATTGTCAGTCCTTTTTCAGGATACCAAATGCAAGGAAATATCTTCTAATGCAAATTGACAGCCTTGCAGCACTCCAGAGGGCCACAGGACTTAGAATAAATCCTTGCATTTGGTTCATTTGTACATCAACCATTTACACGAATATGAATTTTATGGGTGAATTGAAGGCATGATTACCAAGCCAACTATACAAAATTTATTATATGTTATATATAATAATAATAAATATACACATAATGTGGAAGTTGTTCTTTGCAGGTTATTTCATCCATTTACAGAAAAGGGAACTAAAAGCACTCCAGGTCACATTTCTTGCATTTTCCTGATTTCAACTTTGAATTTTCAAATAATATGATGGAAATGATCAGTATTCTATGCATATGCTCTAAATATTAATTTTATTGATAATATTTTTTCATTATTTTTTACTTTATTATTTTTTCATTATTTTTTTTACTTTATTATTTTTTCACTTTATTATTTTTTCATGGTGAATTTATCATTTCTAATTCATGTACATGTTAAAAAAGAACAGTGGTCATGCACTGAAAATTAAAGCTTTGTTTTGCCTTTATTAAATACATTAAATATATTCTTTCTCAATGTCCAGACTTTACCCTCTGTCAAAAATAATAAAGGACAAAATGAATTCTGATATCTGGCAATGTAATAAAATCAACTTCCAACAGGGATATCTGATGATGACTAAGATGGTATAAGACTAAGATGGTATATCTAATTATATAGGACACAGTACAGCTGCTTTCAATTTAATGCAGATTAAATAGAAAATCCTATCTGAAGTATCTGTAGTAGTTATTTCCATAGATGGAATCATTGTGAATGAAATCTAATCTGTTCTGCTGCTTGTGTAGCTGGAGGACTTCCTTAGATTTCATCTCTGAACAATTCAAAACCTGCATAATTATTTACAGAAAAAAAAAAAAAAAAAAAGTTAAGAAGTGGAAATGCATGTGGAAATAAAAGACAGAAAATAACTCAGATAAGACTTACTTCTTATATTTTAATTTTGGTAAACAATGGTTACCAAATCAATATTAAGTAATTGAATAAATATTTGATTAAATAATTGATATTAATATTAAATAAATGATTATGGGTCAGATTCATCTCCTTTAGTCACAATTGTTTAAAACATTGATGTCTGAAGGGAAGTTCTGTTCCTTTTACCATAGGTGAAGGCATGAGCTTTCCTGACTTGATTTGGACAGGCTCATTCTAAAGCTGATGTCCTTCATTAATTGTTTTTTAGAGATGCCAGTTTCAACTAATTATCAACGGACTTTAGATGAACTGTTCAGAGATATCTTTTATAGACGGCTGGATTTGTTTTCTGCTGTCCTGGAAAATTTGATTATTGTTTTTTGGTGCTGTATTTGGTTTGTTATATTGTGTTTTCAATATCTAAGCACTTGATCTAGCAAAACAGCAATGAGTGATGCATATGACCTACTTCTGTGGAGCAGGAGTAGTTTCTTCAGCTTTTTCATCATGTCTGTCTGTTGAGCAACACTTATATCAGCTTTATTAATCACAGTCTTGGAATGAACTTTAATTAAAGAGAGTTATTGTGACATGTTCACCTTTGCCTATAATAAAAGAATTAGATTTAAGAAACCCAACCTTTCTAATGGATTCTTTGGAGCTACTAATCTTCCCCAGGTGACTTGTTTTCTCTGTAACTCAGGTCATGATGACACAATCAAGGTCAGGAAGTGTACCTAAACCAAAACTTTCACAGTGAAAAAAAGAGAAAATAAAGAAAACTCAGTAGAAATTTATCTTAAGAGTTCCTGAAAATTTAAACTCTGTGTTCCAAGCATAATTGATAATTGTGTTATAAATGGTTTAAACTCGTCCAGAAATTTGTGTATATTCTGTATTAATGTCCACTGTATTGTGCCTTTTCCAAACCCAAAACATTCCTAAATGCTTTTCTTCTCTCTAATACTTTTTGAGACTTCAGAAGATTTGTCGTATGGTATATGGAGAAAAATAATATAATAAGCAGCTTATTTAATTTTAATTCAAATGTTTATGAAACTGGTCATAAAAAAAGCATGTTAATTAACAGATTTAAAAACTGATCCAGATGAAGCTGGTTCTGAAAGCATTCTGGATATTCTCAGGCCTTTAAAACACAGAATTTAAATATGAATGTGTACACAACTAAGAAATGATAGTCTTAACATTTTTAATTATATAACTGTTTGTTGTTTGTATGTAATGACTTATTTTTGTTTGTTTGTTTGTTTGTTTGTTTGTTTGTTTTAAATGAATGTTAATGTAATTTAGAGAATTAAAATTCAGGCAAGTGGCCAGGAGTTTATATGTTAAATAAATAGTCAGAAAGATAGCAATATACTTATAATCACATTAAAAAATAAATGTGAATTCTGAAGATATTTATTTAAGCTGAGGATGAATATGCCCAACCTCAGATTTTTCCTGTTTTAGTTGTCTATAAAGTAGTGTAGAAACTTCAAGTAAATAGTCTAGTCTAGGCACATCTTCTGCAGCATATAAACACACAAAAGTCTGATTGTTTAAGCACATATGTATGCAAGATATATAATCCGTGACTCACATTAGATAACATCAGGCACCTACAGTGTGTATATTTATTCTGTGACCTCAACAGTCTGGGCTTTTTTGGTGTAGGAGAAAGGAATGCTTTCAGAATGCAATTTATGTGGTCTCTATTAGTCATTTGCACTAGGAATACAAAGTCTTACAGCATCATCTTTCATCAAGCCAAACAACAGTCTTACTGGCATTCAGGTTTTGTATTCTATCTGAAAGGTGTCAGTAAAAATATATACAAGTATCTTTTCCCACCGCATGAAGTGCTTAAATAATAATAATAATAATAATAATAATAATAATAATAATAATAATAATAATAATAAATCAATTTGTCTGGAAATTTAATTTCAAATGTTTACAGTGGGGGCCTGATTTTCTGCTTACACCGTTATTAACAGTGATTCCCAGAGAATCTTACAGAGAGTCTCCATTTCACAGATTGCCTTTTCTCCACTCACAACACATCTTCCTCTTGTGACTGCATCAAAATGAAAAATAAAACAGTGATCCCAGTTTGATCTCTATAAGAATAGTTCCAGGGGTTATAATTAACAAGATCTTGTTTTGAGCAGATGGAAAAGCATTTTTGTAGCACTGACGTAATCACTTGAGTTCTTTGTATACTAGTAAACTGAACATGCCTGCAGTATGAGGACAGACCTTAGCAGTTGATCATCTGTGCCATTTGTCAGAATATTTATTCCCTGGCATGTTTTCCACTTGTATCAATTAGCACCTTGGCACAATTCCCAGGCATTATGTGGGAGACTGCATGGACTTAAGCAGTATGTATGAAGCCATCATGTTTTAGGAAAAAACCCTAGGCCATAAGGATTTTAGCCCTGTCTTGACATGAGCTCTCAGAAATAGATCACAGTTTGTGACCTATTTCTTTACTAGTTATTTATGTAATCTCAAACTCTAAGGTAACATGGCATACCTTGCGCTCAGTTTTTACCAGCTAGCCAGTACTATGTTTCCATGCTCAACATCCAAACCTATGAACTGTATTTACTTGACATTTCTCATTGTAAAATCTGTGGAATTAAGACCTGTAATATAGATTTTTAGATTCAGCTGTGGGAGATGGGTGTTTAAAATTTAGTTAAGACAACACAGCATTTAGCAGCTTTTTGACACTCAGATCTTCATAAAATTTATCCCTCAAACCATTCTGAAATTAAATAGTTAACATTTTCCAAATAATAGCAGGATTTTTTATTTATTTATTTATTTTTTTAATGATGGTTTGTGGAAGACATTATTTTCACTCACAACTAACTTGGTAGCATTGGAAAAAGCAACCATTCCTAGGTTCAGTCTTGAACAGGAGATACAAAATAATTAATCTTAAGACGAAAGATCATTTAAGAATTAGTTTCATGATTGAGCAATTGTCCTTTCACAGTTAGGGAGGGTGCATCTTTATACTGGGAGTAGGTACAACTCCAACTGAGCAGAAGAGTCCTTAGCATTAAAAACAAATAAATAAATAACATGTTTGATAGATTTTCATATTTATAAGTGCTTTCTGATTCATAGTTTAATGTGTTCCTAGGTCATTGCAAAAGCTTTACTTTGGCTGTTAAGTTTTGCATTATATCCATTAAACATAAGAGAACAAACTGGCGTAGTGTCACAAATCAATTGAACACTGCTAAATAATCTTCATTTCATGTAAATCAGCACTCTTAGATAACAATAATTGTCTTATAAAAAAATCCCTTTCATTACAAAATTTGCGTTGTTTTGTATGAAGATACCAGATGGCATCTTAAAATACATCTATCTTGATCTGAGGTTTAAAAAAACAAGGTTTAGGATTTTCATGACATGTCACTTCTAACCTTAGACTCTTTTTTCTCATCTAATTCGAGAGAAGACTGTTCAGGCAAACAAATAAAAAGAAACAAAGTAAAAATATGAAGACAGAATCGTAGAATGGTTTGGGTTGGAAGGGACCTTAAAGATCATCCCTGCCAAAGGCAGGGACATCTTCCACTTGAACAGATTGCTCAAAGCCCCATCCAACCTGCCTGTGAACAGAAGGAAGAAAATTAATGGGATGAGGACAAATTAGGTAATAACTGGAGACAAAATAATGTACATTATATTAAGTTAATGCTTCACCTTAATATAGAAAGTACAGCAGGCAAAATCTGGTTTTATTTGAAATTGATAAAAATGTAAGTATTCCATGTGTGTGTTACTGTCAATGTTAATTTAACCTATGCCTATGAACAATTGTTCCAATTTGAAATCAATATATCTGTATTACTTCAAACTTACTGCACCATTGATGAGATCTTCACATTGTTGTTTAACATTATGAATAATTAGAATATTATGCAGCATATTACAGTCAGTGTCTCAAAACATAGGGAGATTTGCATGACTGATTGTAAAATCAGTCATGATGACTGAAGGTAAAAAGTTACGGGGAAAAAAAAAAAAAAAAAGATTCTATCTTAGGACACCATGGTACCAATATTTGTTCCATCACAAACATTTTTCATCATGAAAACATCAAAGAAAACAGGAGAGTATAACCAACTGATCCTTCTTTGGCTTCTTGCAGGAAATGGAACATTGTCACCCTTTTCACTCCTGCCTTTACAATAACTTAAACCCTGACTGATCCTTTCCTGCCTCTAAATGAGATTTTAAATGAGATTCATTTAGGAACTTTCTGCTTAATAGAATAAATTGTTAATTAAAAACAAGGACTAGCAGCAAATAACATCAAAGACAAAGATGCAAAGACAGGTAGACTATAGAAACTTACTGAGAAATTCAGTTGTGCTGCTCCTGCAGCCAGACCATCCCTCTTCTGCTGTGATTCTATGTTAGAATTTTATGTCCTATTAAACATGCTTAGAACATGTAAGTATTCACACACATATGTAGAAAAAGACCCTACATCAGGAATATATAGTGTCCTCAAAATCTGTTGAACAGCCTGTTGAACAGCCTTCATGCCTGTGATAGCAGGATGGATAGCCAATTGTAAATGAAGCCAAGTAAATGAAGTGGTCTGATGATAGCCAGAGAGTTAACACCTCCCTTTGTATGTCTCAGTTCACAGAGTCTTTATAGTATCCCAGACTGCTGCTAGAAATGTTTGATATAATTCTCCTTAGTGGCATTTTTTTTCCTTAGAGATAGCACTGATTTATAATTTAACAATGACAACTTTTTATGTGAAAATTAGAACTAGAAAATTAATTCTAATGAAAATTTTAAAAAATTATTGAGACTTTCATACTGATACTAAGATTAACTCCATTATCCCGGTCAATTACATCATAAGTAATGCATTCTGCTGACCTGTTTGAAATAGAATATATCATTTTCCTAACTTATAATGCAATTAATTGTTGATGTACTTAATTTTAAATATTAAGATTTAACAGTGACCCTCATTTTAAGCGTTATGGACAGACAGAAGTCTGGGGGAAAATTAAATATATATATATATATATTTAATCCAAATTAATATATAAGTAGCACATCTTGCAGTATGAAGTGTTTTCAAAAGAACACTAAATTATGTTTCTGAAATGAAAAAGCAATAGATTTTAAACACAATAAGTATTTTTGAAAGCAAGACTACTGAAAGCCAAAATGTAGAGTGAGACTAAACACCAAGTAAATTCTGAAATGAGTAAAAAGTAACTTTGAGCCCTAGGAATATGTAGTTATTGGCATAAATAAAAAAATAATCATAACAATAAAAACACTCTAAAAAATCAAAATACATTACACTGAATAAATATTCTTAAAACACATTCAGCTCACAGTAATTTGATATTATCAAAATATCAATCTACTTAAGAGAAGTTCAAAGTGAACCATAAGAAATATTTTATGTGCTGAAAAAGATTGATATAATCATTTAGAAATACACAAAGCATATATTGATAAAGTTACAATACGGACTCTAAACTGAATACATTTTATGCACAAGATATGATTTTAAAAAGATCTGAATCTGATCTGTCATGGTGTGCCATGATTTCATTACTACTTTTCACTTTATGGAATACTTCAGAGTTACTTTTGCTGGTGCCTCTTAAAACAACAACAACAACAATACCTTTCTACACTTCAAGATTACCAGAGAACATGAATTCCAATATCAACAACATCCAGAAATGCTAATTATTATTACAGAGAATTTCAATGATAAAGATCAGAGGTGATCTTGAAAATTTGATAAAGTAGTGTTTGTTCTTTTTATTACCTTGTCTAACTACTTGAAGACTTTAAGAGAGCTGTAGACAGCTCTTGCTTAGTGAGACTTTTTAGGAAACAAGAAAGCGCTTTAACCTCTTGGAGACTGTGGTTATGAAAAGGCTCATCTCATCTCTGGAATATCTCATAATGGTACCAGACACGGCCTACATCTTTTCAAGCTATTTGAACAAATCTTTTCTAGTAAAAGCTTTTCAATTCTTCTTTGAGCTGATTTCAGTTTTTCAATTCTTCTTTGAGCTGAGACCAGACACTAGAAGTGAAACAAGGGAAGTTATCTCTCCTCTATTACCAGGGTTTCTGCTGCTGGCATGAAGTGAAGGACACAGTATTTTTCCAGAGTAGCCATGATACTATAGGGTACAAGGACTATACTTGTTCTGATTGTGAGGAAGACCTTCTGGAGTAAAGAAGGTCTACAGAAGATAATTTTTGTCTCTTACAAAAGCTGGAAAATGATTGGTGAAATGAGAAGGAATGGAATAAGTATTTTTCAAAGGGTTTTCTTGAGAATTATATTTTTCCCTATTACAACTTCTTTATGCTTCATGTAGCTTGAAAATATTTTTTTCCTTTCATAAGTCTATTTTATATTTCCTTGAAAAATATGAAATTCATGCCTAACATAAAATTGGGAATTAAATAAAACATTTTATTTTTCCTTCTGTAATTTCAGTTACCATCTATAAAATCATTAGACTTTAAATATCTGTATATCTCAAAGACAGGTGTGTAATGCATGTCATCTCTTCAGTGTATGAAGATCTTAAACAGTCATTATTTAAGCGGCATCCTCACTGATAAATTAAAATATTAATATATATATATTTTTAAATCATTATGTGAGCACTCCAGACATGCCAGTAATTGTGCCACTATCCCCTACATCTCAAAAACTTTCGAATCAGATAGTTTAAAATTATCTAAAATGACCTGGAGCTAATTTGGTTTCCACGGCAGAAAGTAGATAACTGAAAAGAATAATAGTGGGTGATAATGATGCGAGGGGGATGTTTGGACCAGATGATCTTGGAGGTGTTTTCCAACCTTAATGATTCTATGAGTCTATGAGAAAGAAGTGGTGGTTTTACTTGGGTGAGCAGCTGAGGTCCACCACAACCACTTTCTCACTCCCCCTCCTCGCAGGAAAAGGGGGAGAAAATAAAATGCAAAATGCTCTAGGTTCGAGGTAAGGACGGGGAGATCACTCAACAATTATTGTGATGGGCAAAGCAGTCTCAGAATAAGGAGATTTTTTTGCCTATTACTAACAATCTAGAGAAGTGAGAAACAAAGGAAAGAAACAAAAAACACCTTCCCCACAAAATACCTTCTGCTCCAGCACCTGGAGTACCTCCTCCCCCTCCTTGATCACTTCAGGGCTGGTTGTCACTCCTCTCTCTCTCCCATCTGCTGTTCCCCAGAAGTTTTTTGTTTGTTTGTTTGTTTTGTTTTGTTTTGTTTTTCTTTCTTGAACATGCTTTTACATGAGCATATATGCGCAAACAACATCGCTTACAGACTTGGCTCTGGCCAGCAGCAGGACGTTTATATAACAGCAGCTTCTGGATTCTTTTCACAGAAACCACCCATATGGATCCCCACTACCAAAACCTTGCCGTGTAAACCCAATACAAGTATATGGATTTGTTTCATAAATTGGATTTTTTATTGTTATTCCTTTTTACAGATAATATCTTGTTGGAAAAAAAAAAAAAAAAGTTTTCCATTGGTTAATGTTCAAAAGGGAAACGTGTTGTTGTGTATGCTACATACACAATTGCTACATACACAATGTACACATATTCCAGTTGTTAAAAGAAGATATATATTTTAATAGAATATTATTTCTTAAATAAGAAGCAATTAGAATAACATGAATTAAAGGATTGTAATAAATTAATTAAAATAGAAAAAGAAATCAATTATATTTTCAAGAAAAAAAAAAAAAAAAAAAAAAAGATAAGATTATCAATAGGTTTTTCAAAAGGATCCAGTATTAGCCAGGACTGAAAATTACAGAAATGATACCATCATTGCTAGTGTGTGGCATTTAGGAAAGAATTTTAAGTCTTGAAGTTTAATTTCTAGTATTTGCTACATGGGTTAAGAGATGTTTGAGGTTGCCTGACATCCATTTCTAACCACTGGTTAAAAACTTTTTTTAAAAGGGGGTGGGGAAGGAACACACTTTGATGTTATTTAATGCTCTGATGTGTACAAGTTGAAAACTGTTGTAGCTATAAAATAATAATTAGCATTTCTGGACACTGCTGATATTTAGAATTCAAGTTGCAGCTATGAGACAGAGAATTGTAATGAAGACAGCACTGACTTTTGAAGAGGAAGTAGAATTTCATCCAGTTGATGATGAAATCAAATTCTTTATGAGTTCTGTAGATTGTTTTCTGTTTTTACCACTCTCACCAGACTGCTCTCAAGAAAAGACTGAACTAGAAAACAATGAGGAAAAATAAGCACATTTTTCCAACACAAAATATAATTATATACAAATTATGCAAAGTTTGATTTATATAACTAAATTTGACTTGACTGTTCCTAGAAAACAAAAATTGAGAATTTCTGTTATTTTTAATTTTAAAATAAGAATCTAAATACAATGTCTATAATAAAATGCTTAGAAATACAGGAAATAAAAATAAATAAATAAATAAATATGAAGTTATTTCTTTATTCAGAAAGTCATAGTAGTCTTTCTCATCAAGAGCAATAAGTCCTTAGTCCTCTGGAATTTGAGTATCCATTCATATATTTAAACGTTTATTCAAACACAATTAAGTAACACAGAGTTTTTAATAACTAAGCAGTCCCGTAAATTGTAACATTGAAGGAAAGGGTTTACTTATGTCAGCAGTGTAACAAAGCCAATAAAAATCAGCCTTCATGAAACAGCTCAGGAGAGTTGCAATTCCCAATTTTAATAAATCATTATGTGTTTCAAAATATTTTATTTTACAAAAAAAAAAAAAAAAAAGTAAACGGGCAAGTATTTTTATTCCATTCTCTGTTTAATTTTTGATATGCTATAGAATCAATGTTCGACAGTTAGCCTTGAAACGTGGTCAACTGTTGTACGGAAAAATGCTTTTTAAAACTGTGAGCAAAAGGGAGATGATAAATTTGCCAGGCTAATCTCCAATTTGTTATCTTCCAATTTGTAGTTACCACTTAACATTATTGAGCTCTATCATAGCTGCAGTTTATACTTAAATCCTCTTAGATTTTTTCATTATTATAGAGAAAAAAAAAAAAATTAAGTACCTTTAGTAAAACCTTACAAAACATAGCTTATGTAGATGAGTTCCCCCATCACAAATGATGCTTGCTTGTAGCACAGTGGTGGCAAATAGTCAGCTTGAAAGTTTTTTTTGTTTGTTTGTTTGTTTTTGTTTTTGTTTTTGTTTTAAGATATTTTAAATAACTCCTGCATAAGGAAATTACATTTCATCAGCAAATATACTATTTTCATTCTTCTATGGCTGAGAATTCTGAAAATGTTTTTGCAAACATGCTATGGAACTTGCTTCCAGCTTGAGGTGAAGCACACAAACTTTGAGTCTTGAGGGATATTCTCTAAAAAATACATAAGCCCATTTGTAGTGGGTTTACATGGAAAGGTTTTGGTAGGGGGGAGCTGCAGGAGTGGCTTCTGTGAGAAGAATCCAGAAGCTGCCCAATGTTAGACAAGGGCCAATTTCAGCAGGTTCCAAAGGGACCAGAGCCAAGCCAATAAGTGATGTTGTTTGTGCCTCTGTGAGAGCACTTTTAAGAAAAGGAATCTTAAAAAAAAATACAACTGCTGCACAGCAACAGCTGGGAGTGAGAGGAGTGAGAAATAGCCCTGCAGATACAAAGGTCAGTGCAGGAGGGCAGGAGGTGCTTCAGGCACACAGAAGTTCCCCTGCAGCCTGTGGAGAGGCCCCTGGTGGAGCAGGCTGTCCACCTGCAGCCCATGGGTCCCACACGGAGCAGATCTCCATGCTGCAGCCCGTGGAGGAGGCCACACAGGAGCAGGTGGATGTGGCCTGAAGGAGGTTGCGGCCCTGTGAGAGCCCCCGGAGGAACAGGGGACCTGGCAGGAGCTGCTGCCCGTGGGGGACCTGCATTGGAGCAGTTTGCTCCAGATGGATGGACCCATATTGGAGCAGATGTTGAAGAGCTGATGCCTGTGGAAAGCCTACACGGGATCAATTTGGGAAAGACAACATCCTGTGGGAGGGACCCCATGTTGGAGCAGGGGTAGACATTGACCATAAAGAAGCTGTGGAGATGAAGCATTATAGAATGATGACAATCCCCATTCCCTGTTCCCCTGTGCCACTCGGGGTGGGGGGGCGGGGGACACAAGACACGTAGATGAGGGTAGATGGAAGGAAGGTATTTTTAGTTTGTTTTTAGTTTCTCACTGCTCTAGCTTGTTAGTAATAGGTAATAAATTACATTCATCTCCCCATTTTGAGTTTGTTTTGCCATGATGATAATTAAAGTTGAGTGATTTCCATGTCCTTATCTCAACCCTTGAGCCCTTTTCACAGTGTTTTCTCTACCTTTCACTTTGAGAAGGGGGAGTGAGAAAGAGGTAGTGGTAGAGCTCAGCTGTCCAGTGCCCACCACACCATGCAATGAGGTTAATAATAGTACACTGAATACCAACAGTAATGTTAATTCTTATAAAAGAAAAATGGTAGTGTAATGGTGGAATAAACTAACAATTGCAGATAACTGTTTCCTATGTGAAGAGCATCTGGGAATTCTTACTAAAAGTGGGAATAAATAAATAAATAAATAAATAAATAATAAAAACAAAGGGAAAAACAGTCTTCATGCTTTTGTGTTTGGAGTAGAATATGATTTTCCTCCCATGTGGAAAGCTGACTTTTGTTTAAGATACTACATTGTGCATGCACAGCTCAGCAGTAACTTTGTTTTGAGGAATATAAGTTACCCAAAGGCCTCGCACTTGCTCTTGATTAATGTCATGTTGCAGATGTTTATTTATTATATCTCTTTATTTTATTTCCTTCTATCAATTAATTTGAGTACACCATATTTACTGGTTAATGCATCATCTTGTGTGTAATTTGGACAAGATAGAAATGTTGTATTATTTCACCTTATTCAGTAGAGTCTTCAGGCCATAATGCAATTCAGCGCTGTGAAATTACCAGGGTAAGTACCATTAAAAGCAGAATCATGTATATATCCTTGACCCAGTATTTTTACATGCTTTTTCTCTGAACATTTCTAATGAAAAATTCATTTTATACCCAAGATTAAAATTTACCAAGGAGAACTTTTCTAATAAAAATGACTTTATTATGTAGCCACCTGCTTTAGACCTTGGAAGTATGATTGTGGTTAGAAAAATGACTGAGAATAGCATTTTATGATGTAAGATGTGCATTTTTAATGTATTTCTGAGCAAAATGAACAAAATAGTTTTGTTACTATTAGTTGTATGCCTTTAACTATAGAACAGAAAGCTATTTTTTCTCCCTTTTTATATCAGTAGTATTTTCATCTATATTCTGAATGCAGGATCCTTATGAGTATTGTTTGATATAAAGAAAATGGATTAAACTTCTGACAATATCAAATGGACAATATATTACTAGTATTTTGATAAAAAATGTTTTAATATTCAATACTGTGTGGTATTTGAAAATGTGATATTTTTACTTTATTACACATTATCACAAATTTACACTCATGAAAGTATGAATACATATCAATGACAGCTATGTGATACAGTAAAATGTGGCTAACTGAATAAGCTATATCATAATAGCTGTATCATACATAGTTTGAAAGCTGTGCTTGTGCAGCTTGAAGTCTTCATGAATTTGTGTTAAGGGTTTTAAATTTCATCTGATATGCTGACACCTGTGGCACACATAGAGACAAGAAGTTTGTGTTTTCTAAAAAAGATGTGCTATTAGAAAGATATGATCAGGACATTCAGAAAAGTAATTGCAGCAATCTAGTCTTGACTACACAAAGGCACTGCCTAACTAGAAACCCTATCTACCGGTTGAGCAGCATTGTCAGTCAGCCATGATGCAGAGCTGGTCCTATGTCAGTAATTCACAGAGCTGCTATGGTATTAGTGACATATACTGAAGGAAATGTTTGTCACTCTCCACAGTCGTATAATGGCTCTGAATGTTTCAGGTGCCACATACTACCCAGTTCTCATTTAGTTAGATCCTTTTAAGAGGGGGAAAACTCCTAATTTTCTATGTGCACATTTTGTGCCACAATCTAATAATGTGTCTACAACACACCTCGTATCCACATCTTATAATTTAATTCCATTTTTAAACCTTGAGTGATCCACTTTACAGGGAATATAACAATATATATATAAAGCAAGTTAATAATTTCAATATGTCAGAAGATCTCTTCCTTCAATATTAAAATACAGTATGTTGAAAAGACCTGTGGTGGTGAAACTTTGTCTAATAAGTCAGACATGAGACATGGTTGATTAGCGTTGCTGTCGTGGTTCCGCTCAAGTGGGCAGCTGAGCTCCACCACAGCCGCTCTCTCACTCCCCCTCCTCAAAGAGGAATGGGAAGAAAATATGTGAAAAGGGCTCAAAGGTTGAGATAAGGATGAGAAAATCATGCAGTAATTATTGTAACGGGCAAAACAGACTCGGCATAGGGAGATAGTAAGATTTATTGCTTATTACTAACAAGCTAGAGAAGTGAGAAACAAAGGAAAGAAACCAAAAGCACCTTCCCCCCACATCCATCCTCTTCCAACTCCTCCCCCCGAGCGGCACAGGGGAACAGGGGAATGGGGGTTATGGTCAGTCTACAGTCCTTGATGAACTGATCCGGCGTGGGCTTCCCACAGGCAGCAGCTCTTCCAGAGCTGCTCCAGATATGGGTCCGTACCACGGGGTCCATCCCTCAAGAAGAAACTGCTCCAACCTGGCTCCCCCACGGACAGCAGCTCCTGCCAGGTCACCTGCTCCTGCGTGGTCTCCTCTCCACGGGCTACAGGTCCAGCCCAGAATCTGCTCTGGCAGGGGTCTTCCACAGGCGGCAGCCTCCATCGGTGCAGGGCCACCTGCTCCACCGTGGTCTCCTTCACGGGCTGCAGCGTGGAACCCTGCTCCACCGTGGTACTCCATGGGCTGCAGGGGGACATCCTGCTTCACCATGGTCCTCACCACAGGCTGCAGGGGACTTCTGCTCCGGCACCTGGAGCACCTCTCCCCCTCCTTCTTCACTGACCTTGGCGCCTGCAAGGCTGTTCCTCACTCCCTTCACTCTCCCAGCTGCTGTGTGGCGCAGCGTATTTTTCCCTGTCTTAAATATGCTCTCACAGAGGCACAAAACAACATCACTTATTGGCTCAGCTCTGGAAAACAATGGTGCCCTTACCAAATATGGGGCAGCTTCTAGATCCTTCTCACAGAAACCACCCCTATGGCCCCCTGCTACCAAAACCTTGCCACGTAAACCCACTACACTTGCACATATATATGTATCATCAGACTGGTCTGCTCAGATGAACTTTGACAACAGAAAGCTGGAAATAATAGTGCATACTTTCTTTCTAAGAATAACCAATCTCTAGTTTATCATCATTTAAGCAATAAATATTTCAAATTAGCCTTTTTAACAGTTTAAAAGTCAATTCACTAATTAGCAAAGACTGTCATTGCTCAAGTGGCCTTCCTAAATATCCTTAGGAGTTCTCACTACTTTTCCACCAAAAAATAAATAAATAAATAATAATGTTTTATTTCATTCTGTTCCATTCTTTCAATATTCCTGTAATCTTGAGTAGAAAGTTATTAATCTCCCTAATAATTATGCTGTGCCTTGCAAAATAAAACCCTAATTTCAACAAGAGTCTAGATATAACAGTACATCAAATATATGAAAGTAATAAAACTTATTTAACATATTTGTCTATTTGACATATGTATCTATTTTTTTTTTTTTGCTCATGAAATTTGTGTGGAGACACTGTATATATGATTCCACACAACTTTTTTATGTTATGACATCTTCCTTCAATGGGTAAATTGCATTTTCCTAAATTCAGTTAGCTTCTCTTATCTTTGGTTACTGTAAATTCTCCAGGTATGTGTTGTCAGTGAGGAACAATGCAGCATGTATATAGGAACTAGCATAAAAGGAAATATGATGAGGTATTGATGGAACAGGGGTATAAACATAAATAATGTTATTACATATTTCTTGCCATAACTATTCAGATTTTGGATGATATTCTTTCTCTACAAGGCATAGTAAGAAATATGTATTACTACATATTACAGAAAGAATAGCAATATGGTTTAAGTTTTAGGATGAATTTTGATTTCAGATTGTCCTGGACTCTGAACTAGTCTTTGCTCTGTAATTACAACAGCCTCTTCCTAGTTGCCTACACAATACAGCAATGCCAAAAAAAAAAAAAAAAAAAAAAGTACTTAGAACACTGTAGTCTAAATAGAACAATTGTGGATATATGGATTTATCACAGCTATTATTTGCAGGCAGGATGCATCTGTGTGGGCTTCATCAACTTGGGAAACTGAAAAAAAAAAACACTATATGTGGCAGATATCATTCCTCAGTCTTGGCACTATGCTGATTACGTTGCATATTTTCAGAGTAGTGTGGATGGAGCAAGCTCTGTCATGTGCTATCATCACCAACAATTCTACTCCTGTTCCAAACTTCCTGTAGTCTCCAATGGTTTTCCTCACTCCAATATGTGACCTTACCTGCCAGCCATAATTGGGGTTTAAATGGTGAACTCAGCAGCTGTACAGGAATTTATTACAGATAACGCTTTAATATACCAAATACGAAACAATCTTTATACAGGGAATCAGAGAATGACAATGGTAGGAAGAGCCCTCTGAAGGTCTTCTGGTCCAACCCTTGTACTCAACCAACCTAGAGTAGGTTGCCCAGGACCACATCCAGATGGCTTTTGAAGATTTCCAAGGAGGGAGACTCTACACCCTCTTTGGGAAACCTTTACCAATGCTCCATCACTGGTACAGTAAAATGCTAATCTTGATAATTGATAGCTTTCTGTTAGATTCTTTCCATGTCCATGTCTCTCTTATACTGGGGGTGCCAGAACCACACACAGTACTCCAGGCACAGCCTCATCAATGCTGAACAGGGGGCAAGGATCACCTCTCTTGACCTGCTGGTGATACTTTTCCTAATGCATCCAAGAATTTGGCACATTGCTGGCTCGCATTCAATTTGGTGTCCACCAGTACTTCTAGGTTCTTTTCTTCAGAGCTGTTTTCCAGCTGGGAGGCTGGAAATAGTGGTTCCTGGGGCTGTTCCTCCCCATGTACAGGACACTGAACTCCTTCTTCTTCTTGAATGTAATGAGATTTTTGTCAGCCCACCTCTCCAGATGGTCCAGGTCCCTCTGAATGGCTGCACAGCCCTCCAGTGAGTCAGCCACTCCACCCCGAACCCAGGGACTTGCTAATGCCCTGTTTGCTCAACTATTCCCTGACTTCTTCTTCCAACAAAGGGACCATCTTTGTTCCAGCCTTTCAGTCTGGCCTAAGGGATCTGGGATTCCTGAAGGCTAGTATTGCTGGTAAAGACTGAGTCAAAGAAGGCATTCAGTACCTTGACCTTTTTACTGTTCCTGGTAATCAGATCTCCTGTTTCCTTCAGGAGCAGGCCCATATTTTCCCTAGTCTTCCTTTTGTCATTGAGGTATTTTTAGAAGTTGCCCTTGATGTCCTTGACCAGATTCCATTCTATCTGGGAAATAAGGGTGGCTAATACTTTTAAAGCTGTACCTCTGTATGAGCTAAATATGCAGTATTTACTTGTTTGTCATTCTCTTAAGGTAACACCTCTGAAGTGTGTTTGCTGTCAAGATGTCAGATTTAATCCATGCCTACTGAAGTTTACAGTCATTATTTTCTGTTGATTTCACTTAGTGTTGGATTATGCCCTGATATGATACAATTATTGACTGCCATTGTCTTTCTCTGTGCTCTGTCAGCTCTCTAGTGCTGTCCCGTTTCTTCAACTGATTTAAACGTGTGTTCAGAACACACGTTCCCTATTGCATGCAAAGGGAATGTACAGCAAACCCTGGACCATTTCTTGCATTCCATTTGTCATGCTCACAATTATCAATGTTACTACTGTACTGCAGTTGTCACTTGTTTCCTGCACATAACCTAGACTTTGTTGTTGTTGTTTGTTTTTGCTGTTCTTGTTCTTTTACTTGTAGAAACATTACATGAATGCAGTTCTAATTTACTTAATGCTTAAAGCGACATGTTCTTAGAAAACTAAAATATAGTTTTAATGCTATAAATAGAAACATTCATGTGTTGCTTGCAGATAAGTCAAATGCAATGGTTGTTTCAACTTAGTTATCACCAAAATCAGACTTGGTATCATCAAAATCTACCTTTAAAGTTCCCTCAGGAGTTTTAAAAGACACTCCTATACTAATCAGTAAATGTATTTCAGGTAAATCAAGTTCCTCTGCCATTTTTTTTATTTTTTTTTTTCCAGGAAGGTAATTTCAAAGAGAAGAAAAACGTAAAAATATGCCATTCATTTAAAAATAAGTAAGAAACTATGCAATGTTTTTTCACTGTGTTATCTTCAGTGAACAGTAGAGACCCTCAGTCAGGTTACTATTTGCAAAGATATTTGTCTATCAGTGAAGAGCAATTGAGAACAGGAGCAATATATGTATTTTATAAATATATTTTATATATACATAATTTTTTTTTTGCTTGTTTTCCTATAGGCAAAGAAGAAATCTTTCTCAGATTTCCTCTTACCTACCTATGTATAGATAGATAGAAGAATGTGACAGTCGCTTCTCTTTGACCAATATTAAAAACAAAAAAGAACGAAATTCAGGGAAGTTTTGGTTGTTAGTCAATTCTATTACTGCTGTAAACAACAGTGAATTTCAGAATGGTAACTACTCATTCTGAACTTGTATCTTCAGGTGAACAATCTGTTGAAATCAAGGAATAATCAGTTTTATTTTTTAATTACAACACAGAAGAAACTTGGTTTTTGGAGGAGAGGATTTTTTTCCCATTTACTCTGTTTTTATACATCTTTATTGCTCATGTAAGATCTTACAGAGCATTTATTAATAATATCTTTTTCTTCAGTCTTTGATCCATGAATATTTATATAGTTAAAGTGCCATGTAGGTATCTATTAATTGAAGAAAACATAAACAAAACCCACCAAAAACACAAACCAAGCAAACAAACCTACAATAGCATGCATGAAATCTTTGCTGTTGGATTGGTGAATGTTGTCAATGGGTTCAAAAAGCACCAACATAAATAACATAAATATTAGCAGTAGGCTTCACTTGTAGAAACAGGCAGAACAGACTGTTTGGTTATCCCTGAAGATCTGCACAGCAGCTCTGGAAGACTGTTCTCTTTCTTTCTTTCTTTCTTTCTTTCTTTCTTTCTTTCTTTCTTTCTTTCTTTTTCTTGCTTGCTTGCTTGCTTGCTTGCTTGCTTGCTTGCTTTTTGCTTTTTACTACTATTAATAAAAAAGTACCTCAAAAACATATAGAAATCTGGATGGATTGTGATAATCCCAGTAGAGCGCATAGATTTCTACTAATGCTTAGATTAATTTCAGTTGCCTAATCTATGCATCATCTTTGTTACTAATTTACTTAGTAGCATATGGTATAGAAGTGAGACTTCTTTGGGATACAGGATGCGACTGGTGAAATACAAATGTTGTGGGAATTCATAAACTACACATTAAAATATGAAGAGCTTGGTTACTATAAAAATGAGAAGAGAGTGAAATGAAGGCACATAAAAATACCTTTATCTGCCATATCCTTTGCATGAATGTTATAAGGAAAATGCTGTGTGTGATATGTGTAATGAATACTGATGTTTTATGTTCATAATGATATGTACTATTATTGACAGATTGAGTGCAATTTATCATTGCTTGTATTCTGTTAATATATTTGCAATCAGATCATTTTTTCAGCACTATTTAATTCTTGTGGTTTGTAGCATGCTTTAACTGAATCTCAAAAACTGATATACTATAGACCACGCAGCATTTTTTAGTTGATGAAGAAAAGTTCTCAAGCAACATACCTCTAGTGCAACATACCTTTCACTTTTTCCTGAGTGGTATCTCACTGCCATGAACTGCTGCATCTCCTGTCACATTTCATGTGCACATTTTATATTCAGTACTTTTGCCAAATACAATATAATGATTCACCCTAAATTTTGGTGGGATTAAATAGTTATGGGAAAATAATATTATTGTAGGTCAAAAGCCAAAACAAACCAAATCAAAAAAGTATAAATGAATGCAAATCATCTATTTATTCATGAGAGCTCAGTCATCTGAAGAGTGTCATAAATTAATCTATCATGGTTTTGTAGAAAGATTAAAAGGCATAAATGGATAGGTAATTCCTAGCAACTTACTTTGGTGGACTTGCACTTATATTCAGGATGTTTTAAGAATGCTTTCTTAATATTGTGGTGGTTTTACCGTGCTGGGCAGCTAAACCCCACAACTGCTCTCTCACTCCCCCTCCTTTGGATGAGGAGGGGGAGAAGTAAAGCAAAGAACAACTCACGGGTTGAGATAAGGATAATTTAATTAAAGGGAAATAATTATAATAATTAAATAAAGACTACCATGAACTAAACAATTTAACTAAGGGGAAGTAAAAGGGAAAAGGGGAAAAAGGGAGGAAAACAAACAAACAAAATAAATGAAAGCTATATGGAAGTGCAGAGGAAAGAAATTACTCTCTACTTCCCACAAATGAGCGATGATTGACCACGTCCTTGAAGCAAGGCCTCAACGCACGCAGCCGGTGTTCGAGAGGAGGACCGACGTCTTCTCAACGAGAGCCCACCCCCTCCCCTCTTCTTCCTGTTTCCACCTTTTATTGCTGAGTGTGACACCACATGGTATGGAATATCCCTTTGATTGGTTTAGGTCAGCTGCCCTAGTGATGTTTCTCTCCTCACTTTTTGCCCACCCCCTAGGAGGGTTAGAGAAAGGCCCAATGCTGTGCCACTGCTGCTCAGCAGTAGACAACACTGGTGTGATAACACTGCTGTTCCAGCTACAAGTACAGAGTACGGCACTGTATGGGCTGCTGCCGGGAAAGTTAACATTCCAGCCAGACCCAGTACAACCTCCACCCCTTATTCCGTAACATTTGTGTCACACTCAGATCCCCATACTTTAGCATACAAGCATTCTCATCATTATCCCTTGTCCTTTAGCAGGACAAGGATTTAACGGGACAGGATTAATAGGCAGGTGTATCTTTTCATTCCATAGGTCTTTCTTGAAAAATGTTCATAAGAACTGTTGATGATTAGGTCTTCATCTGCCAAAGTGGCCACTCAAGGCAGGCGGAGTTGGATGTCTGGACACCAGCACCAGCTTAGCTCAAGTCCTTGTTGCACTGCCCGGCTCCTTGCAAAGTTGACCTGTCGTTGATCCTACAGCATCTTCCTACAACATATAACTTAGATTATAGATTAGTTTTTTCTCAATGTCAAATCTCCTTGAGGCACACACTTGATATCCCCATTCTTTTGCATGACCCACCAGGTATACCCTGGTCCTTGGGCGAAGACAATCCCACGAGTGGGTTTGCCTTTTCCCGAGGCAGGAGCAACCCACACTGCCTTCCCCATCCACCTTCCTATATGCACTACGGGAACTTTAGCTCCTTTCACAGTGTGTAGGGGTTTTGTTTCGGCAGCACCAGCACGGCTGTCAGACCCCCTATTGTTAACTAGCCAAGTGGCCTCTGGTAGATTTGTGTCCCATTGTTTCCATGTCCCAGCACCTAATACTCGTAACATAGTCTTTAACAGTCCATTGTACCTCTCAACCTTCCCAGAGGCTTGTGGGTGATAAGGGATGTGGTACACCCACTCAATACCATGCCTCTTTGCCCAGGAGGTAACAAGATTGTTTCGGAAATGACTCCCATTGTCAGACTCAATTCTCTCTGGTGTACCATGACGCCACAATACTTGTCTTTCCAGGCCCAAGATAGTGTTTTGGAATGTGGCATGGTTTACAGGGTATGTTTCCAGCCACCCAGTAGTTGCTTCTACCATGGTGAGTATGTACCGTTTGCCTTGGCGAGTTTTTGGGAGTGGTCCGATATAGTCAATTTGCCAGGCCTTACCATATTGAAACCCTAGCCATCTCCCCCTGTTCCAGGGAGATTTTACCTTCATGGCTTTCTTGATTGCAGCACAGGTCTCACACTCATGGGTAACCTGTGTGATGGCCTCAATGGTCAAGTCCACCCCTCGATCACGAGCCCATCTGTAAGTGGCATCCCTCCCCAGATGTCCTGATGTTTCATGGGCCCATCGAGCTACAAACAGCTCACCCTTACGTTCCCAGTCTAGGTCCACCTGAGCCACTTCAATTTTCGAAGCTCGATCCACTTCTTTGTTGTTCTGATGTTCTTCAGTAGTGCGACTCTTGGGCATGTGGGCATCTACATGACATACTTTAACATCCAGGTTTTCTACCCGGGCAGCAATATCTTGCCACAGGGTAGCAGCCCAGATAGGTTTACCTCTGCGCTGCCAGTTGTTCTCTTTCCATTGCTGCAGCCACCCCCACAGAGCATTTGCCACCATCCATGAGTCAGTATAAAGATACAATACTGGCCAATTTTCTCTTTCGGCGATATCTGGGGCTAGTTGTATGGCTTTTACTTCTGCATACTGACTCGACTCACCTTCCCCCTCCATGGCTTCCACAACTCGTCGTATGGGACTCCACACAGCAGCTTTCCATTTCCAATGGCTCCCTATCACACGGCAGGATCCGTCAGTAAACAACGCATACTGCTTTCTGTCTTCTGGCAACTCATTGTATGGTGGTGCCTCTTCAGCACGGGTTACCTCTTCTGTTGGCACTCCGAAATCTCTGCCTTCCGGCCAGCCCATAATCTCTTCCAGGATTCCTGGGCGATTGGGTTTTCCCATTCGAGCCCGCTGTGTAATTAACGCTATCCACTTACTCCATGTAGCATCAGTTGCATGGTGTGTAGTGGGAATTTTCTCTTTGAACATCCAATGTAACACAGGTAGCCGCGGTGCCAAGAGGAGCTGTGCCTCTGTACCCACAACTTCTGAAGCAGCTCGAACACCCTCATATGCTGTGAGTATTTCTTTTTCAGTTGGGGTGTAATTGGCTTCTGATCCTCGATAGCCCCGACTCCAGAAGCCCAGAGGTCGACCTCGAGTTTCTTCTGGGGTTTTCTGCCAAAGGCTCCAGGTGAGCCCATGCTCCCCAGCTGCAGTGTACAGTATATTTTGCACAGCTGGTCCAGTACGGACAGGCCCAAGGGCTACTGCACGAGCTATTTCTTGTTTGATTTGTTCAAATGCCTGTTGTTGCTCAGGGCCCCACTCAAAATAGTTTCTCTTTCGAGTCACTCGATATAGAGGACTCACAAGCTGACTATAGCCTGGCACATGCATTCTCCAGAATCCCACGAGGCCTAGGAAAGCTTGTGTTTCCTTTTTGCTAGTTGGTGGAGACATTGCTGTTATTTTATTGATCACATCCATTGGAATATGGCGACGTCCATCCTGCCATTTTACCCCCAAGAACTGGATTTCCTGTGTAGGCCCCTTGACCTTGCTCTTTTTAATGGCAAAACCAGCTTTCAGGAGAATTTGGATTATTTTCTTCCCTTTCTCAAAAACTTCTTCTGCTGTGTTGCCCCACACGAGGATGTCGTCAATGTACTGAAGGTGCTCAGGAGCTCCCCCTTGCTCCAGTGCAGACTGGATCAGTCCATGGCAAATGGTAGGGCTGTGTTTCCACCCCTGGGGCAGCCGATTCCAGGTGTATTGGATGCCCCTCCAAGTGAAGGCAAACTGCGGCCTGCATGCTGCTGCCAAAGGGATGGAGAAAAATGCATTAGCAATATCAATTGTGGTGTACCCCTTGGCTGCCTTTGACTCTAGTTCGTACTGAAGTTCTAGCATGTCCGGCACTGCAGCACTCAGTGGTGGCGTGACTTCATTCAGGCCTCGATAGTCCACTGTTAGCCTCCACTCGCCATTAGACTTTTGTACTGGCCATATAGGACTATTAAAGGGTGAGCGAGTCTTGCTGATTACTCCCTGACTCTCCAGTCGGTGAACCAACTCATGGATGGGAATCAGGGAGTCTCGGTTGGTGCGATATTGCCGTCGGTGCACCGTTGTAGTAGCAATTGGTACCTGTTGTTCTTCAACCTTCAGCAATCCTACAACAGAAGGGTCTTCTGAAAGGCCAGGCAGGGTAGACAGCTGCCTAATCTTCTCTGTGCTCAAAGCGGCTATGCCAAAAGCCCACTGGTATCCTTTTGGATCCTTGAAGTACCCTCTCTTGAGATAGTCTATGCCAAGGATACACGGAGCCTCTGGGCCAGTCACAATGGGATGCTTTTGCCACTCATTCCCAGTTAGACTCACTTCAGCTTCCAGTACAGATAGTTGTTGGGATCCCCCTGTCACTCCAGAGATACAGGTGAGTTCTGTCCCTTGGTAGCCTGATGGCATTAAGGTACATTGTGCGCCAGTGTCCACTAAAGCTTTGTATTCTTGTGGTTCTGATGTTCCAGGCCATCGGATCCACACAGTCCAATAAATCCGGTTATCCCTCTCCTCTACCTGGCCAGAGGCAGGGCCCCTCTAGTCCTGGCTGGAGCGTCTGCCACTTAATTCTTGCAAATGCACAAATTCTGGCAAATGAGAGGTAGAGGTCCCTTCATCATGGTCAAGAATAACATCAGCTCTTCTACTGCCTCTGGGGTACTGCCCAATAGAAACTGGAGCAGCATTTCTCTTAGGAGCCCCTCTTCTTGCTGCTGTATTTCCTTTCAGTTCACGTACCCGAGCAGCTAGGGTTGAAGTAGGTACACCATCCCATTTCCTCATATCTTCCCCATGGTCACGCAGATAAAACCACAAGGTGCCACGTGGTGTACGTCTTGGGTACTCTCTCTCTTGAGCAGGCGAATGCTGATTCTTAGTGGCTGAAGTATCACTCTGTCTAAATGAGGGGGAATATACTTGTTCCACGAGCTTGTCAAGTCCTTTAGACAGTTTCTCCACAGCTGAGACACAGGACTGTAGCGGAGCAGAGAGATTGTCTTCATATTGTTGAAGCTGGCAGGAGACATCATACATTGTTGGTCCCATCCCCTCGTCCCAGCGAATTGCTGCCAGGGTACTGGCATGTGCTGATGGTGCACTCCGCACAAATTTACGCCACATGGATGTTGTGCACTGGACTTCATCGGGGTCTTGAGGTGTCTGGGCATTGTCCAAATCACTATAAATCATCTCCTGCACAGCTAATTCCCGCAGATGCTGGAGACCTTTATCCACAGTGGTCCACTTGCCTATGTGATATACAATATCTTCCTTATGGGGATATCTTTCTTTGATAGCTGCCAGGAGTCGTCTCCAGAGGCTGAGGGCCTGTGCTCCTCTCCCGATTACTTTGTCAATTACCCTTTCTCTAGAGAGGGATCCCAGCTGCTTGACTTCATTGCCTTCTAATTGTAGGCTACTGGCCCCAGCATCCCAGCATCGGAGCAGCCAAGTGAGGATGTGTTCACCTGGGCGTCGACCATAATCCTTTCGTATTTCTCGCATCTCACTCAGGGATAAGGATCGAGTGATTTCTGATTCCTTTATGATTTCCATCTCGTCTTCCTGCTGTTTTTGTGATGGCTCTGCTTTAGAGGTGCCTGCCAATTCCCCTTCTCCCTCCTTCTTAGGAGAGCCTTCTTCCCTTACTAAACGAGCTGACCTCCGTTTCCATTGTTTTGACTTGACTATGGGGGCGACTGATACCATAGTTGGTTGGTCCTCTGGGTCAGCCACAGCGTGTGTTACTTGGTCATCAGATTCAGAGACTTCCTCCCGCTCTTCAAATTGCTGGATGATGTTAAACAGTGTTTGATAGGAATAAACCAGGACCCAGCACAATGCTGCAAGCTGTTGTTCTCCGGCATTATCAGGGTCAGGACATACAACTCTCAAACATTCTACCAAGTTTTTAGGATTTAGCACTTGCTCAGGGGTGAAGTTCAAAACTATTGGAGGAGACACTCGTGACAGGTATCTGCTAACATCATCCCACACACTGTGCCACTCACCACAAGACTGTTTCGGGACAGATTCCCAAATAAGTTTTCTAAACAATCGACTAATCTTAGAGAGAAAATGAAACCTGTTATTCAGAATTAGAAATAGCAATAGATCGGTTACAGATGGATCTTCAAAATACTCCCAAACTGTTGTAATTAGCCCACTGTGAAAGAAGGGAAAGGTACCATTCCTGATATTATTAATAAACTGGTGTCCAGATGAGAAAAAGAAGGCAGTGTAGTTCTGAATATTCTCTGAAAGATAGATTCCATGGGACCCAAATGATAACAGCGCAGAGCCTGAATTCCAGATTAAACCCAAGGTCAGTGCTTGGCAGCACAGCGAATTAAAAAAAGTGAACACAGATTGTAGCACTTTGTCAGATCGGATATATAGGAGAAAGGAGAATATGACACGGATTGCATGACATATGAACAAAGCTATTATTAACAGGACAATGTACATGGTTACTAGCAAGCAAGTGTGTTAGTTGTATGCGTTTAATCAATTCTATTGTTATCTCAACCCTTCGAGCCCCACGTTGGGCGCCAAAACGGACTGTGGTGGTTTTACCGTGCTGGGCAACTAAACCCCACAACTGCTCTCTCACTCCCCCTCCTTTAGATGAGGAGGGGGAGAAGTAAAGCAAAGAACAACTCACGGGTTGAGATAAGGATAATTTAATTAAAGGGAAATAATTATAATAATTAAATAAAGACTACCATGAACTAAACAATTTAACTAAGGGGAAGTAAAAGGGAAAAGGGGAAAAAGGGAGGAAAACAAACAAACAAAATAAATGAAAGCTATATGGAAGTGCAGAGGAAAGAAATTACTCTCTACTTCCCACAAATGAGCGATGATTGACCACGTCCTTGAAGCAAGGCCTCAACGCACGCAGCCGGTGTTCGAGAGGAGGACCGACGTCTTCTCAACGAGAGCCCACCCCCTCCCCTCTTCTTCCTGTTTCCACCTTTTATTGCTGAGTGTGACACCACATGGTATGGAATATCCCTTTGATTGGTTTAGGTCAGCTGCCCTAGTGATGTTTCTCTCCTCACTTTTTGCCCACCCCCTAGGAGGGTTAGAGAAAGGCCCAATGCTGTGCCACTGCTGCTCAGCAGTAGACACAACACTGGTGTGATAACACTGCTGTTCCAGCTACAAGTACAGAGTACGGCACTGTATGGGCTGCTGCCGGGAAAGTTAACATTCCAGCCAGACCCAGTACAAATATGATTGCTGATCTCAAGAAGTAGCATATGACTGGCTGATATTGATCTTTTCTTTTTCATGTTTTCCTTCATTGTACTAACATTACCCACTCTATTTTTTCCTTTCCTTGGGGCTTCCCTCAGTCTGTAAATTCAAGTTGGCTGGGTATGTATATGTATTTTTCAATTTATACCTGGGAAGACAATATTAATTCTATATGGATCAGTGAATTCTTCTAGTCCCATTAAGATCTATAGTTAGAGGACAATTATACATATGTTCAGACCAATGTGAATGAGAACAAAATAAATAAATAAATAAATGAATAATAAAATAAGCAAAATATGAATTTTGAGAAAGAAAATATATTATGGGGTATGTGGAGGAATGGCTAAGTGAAGTAGGCCATGTGAATATTGCACAGCTAGGAGGCCGCGAGCTAACAAAGTATCGAACACAGCTCAAATGAGCCTGAGAAAGTATGTAAATAAGTCTGAGAAAATACGTAAATGCGGCCTGGGAAGGAACGTAAGTTCTGGGAGGTTTTAGGGAGGTTTCAGGTACAAGAACATGATATCTATTGGTGGTCTGGGAAAGTACTAACTGTGTTATTTCGGTGGGAAACTAGCTGATAGAATAGAGAAATGCACTAACCAATCATGAGCTTAGCTTTTGCAATATGTATGAGCTAATTATATTGAATTAGATAAAAGACGACTGAGCTATCCAATAAATCGAAGTTCACTGATCACTCATATTGAGCGTCTGTGTCTTCCTTCCATCGACAACAAATGTCCTCGCAACAGGGGTAGAAACTATTAAGTTACTTTTTTAGTGTACATAATCTTTTGAAAACCATTAAAAACAAACAAACAAACAAACAAAACATTAGAAGGTCTGATATAATTGAATTTTGGGCAACTGAATTTCAATCTACTTCATATTGCTATAAATGTGTCTTCTTTCCCAGTATTTGGGTATGTTGGGATGTATAGTACTCATTACACCCACATACAAACTACATGTCACACTTTTGAAATTGGTCTTGACACTTCCATACAGTACTGTTCTCTCTTGTAAGAAAATATATATGCATTGCTTTTTGAAAGGCTATCTGTATACAACAGTATTACAGTATTTCCAGTCTCGTAGGCATCTTATTTTTAATATACTGTGTTGCCTTAAATGAAAACAGAGTCTTGAAAGGTGTAAATAAATGAATACATCTTCTGTATCCAGATGTACTTTACAGTTGTAAAGTATCTATTAAAAATTGCAAACCCGATTCTTTTTTAGTTCAATGTAAATGAGATTTTGTTTGTCCCACAATGTGCAGATTTGTGATAAGGGACTAAATTAAATGCAATGCCTAGTGAACATGGTTTCCTCTCAGTGTTATTGTGTGTCCCAACAAAAAGAAAAGTTGTTTGGATTTCTAATACTTGCATGATGAATGTGAATATTTGTATAATTTTCTAATAGATAAAATATTTATTTTTAAATAAAAAGTAGATCATAATTACTTTATTAATATACACTTTTTAAATTAAATTAATGATAATTATATGAAGTAGTTTTGCATGAGTTTTTCTCTTTGGTATTTACTGTTTATCATACTATATTTTTTATATCTAATTAAACAAGATTCTAAGAGTATTATTTCAAAATTAGATTTCATTGTGAGTTAAATTTTAAAGAGCAATGAACACAAAGAGGATATATTTATTTATTTATTTAGACTTTATTCCTGCTAATTCTTGAATAATGAAATAGTGGAATTTAAGACGAGACAGTTGGAAATTCTGTATTCTTCTCAAAATGTCAATTTTCTAAACTAAGAACTTTTGTGTTAATAATTCTGTTTTATTAAAACAAACAAACAAACAAACAAACAAACTCTTACATAACTTACATAAACTCTCCTTATTTTTTCCAAGCTTCTGGAGACCTCTTACTTTTAATGTTTAATAAATCTCTGATGCTTATCTGGAAGCGTGTGGAAAACAAGCAAACATAAGCTTTTGTCCTAATTTGATCTACAATTACATATTACCTGTCTTTACAAATTATATTTCTTGAAGTTTGGTCCATTGGAAGGATTGAAATGATTTCAGAAATATGGAAATGAAAATGGATTCTACTTATCAAAAAAGACAAGACTAATACAGTTATTTGGTGAAAACTAATGCATTTGTATATGTTCTAAATGAATGTACTTGTAATTGTTCAAAGTGAAAATACTCATAGAAGCAATATGTTTTAAATTGTATAGTTTATTATCTACTTTATTATTTAGAATCAGGAACAAAATGACTTGAAGGGCTAGAAGTAGTGACGTACTCCCTAAATTACTTTAATAATATTAAAAGTTAATGGAAAAGGCCCATTATTCTTTTAAAACAAGTCATATAGTAATGTAACAGGAAAATGAGTTTAATTTTAGAAGAAGGTTGATTTTTAATTTGTGCTTTAAGATATTATATCATTTCATAATAATTGTGGTGTTTTCACCCTGATCAACAACTAAACTCTACCACAACCACACTCTTACTTCCCTTCCTCAAAGGAAAAGGGTGAGAAAATAATATGGAAAATGGCTCAAAGGTTGAAATAAAGACAGGGAGATCACTTACCAGTTACCATAAAAAGCAGACTCAGCATAAGATATTCATAGAATTTATTGCCTATTACTAACTATAGCAGCAAGAAACTAAATGCAAACTAAGGGACACCTTTGGATAAGATTTGAACACTTGATTATAACAGGTGTCTCCATGGAAACTTAGAAATCTCTATAGAGACTTTATACCCTTTAACATGTTTATGCCCTTTAACACATTTATAGGCAGGCTGTGTTACTCATACTCTTGGTATTTGAATGTGTTTTGCAGACAGTGAATTTATCACCAGCAATCCAACAAATCTGTGTACCTGTTGCTTTAATAAATTGCACTACTCATTAAATCTGTCTGTGATAGTTCTCACTGAACACAACCAAACTCTTTAAATGTGGCCATGGTAGTTCATGCAATGCGATTAGAGTGAGAATGTGCTACATTATTTTTGAATCTATAATCATGATAGTTCAGTACCCTAAATGCAACCGGACTTATAATAGCTAATTGGGTATACCCTTAACGCAACACCCCACTACCAAAAGCTCGTTGCATAAACCCAGTATAAAAATACACTGCCTTCTTTAGGTAATTTTTGAACAGTAAGAGTAAAGCAAGCAATTTTAGGCAGTGACTGTTAAAGACAACACTAGTCTTTATATTCTTAATTTTGAAGGACTGGGTATCTTTTTGTGGCCTTTTCACATACCACTAAGGAACGCAGAAAGATTTAGTCTTCCTGGAGAAGAAAAAATAAAAATAAAAATAAAAACACTGTGTACAGATGAAGTTTTCAACTTAATTAAATACAACTTTATAAGATAACCAAAAATCAACAGATGATTTTCTAACCTTCATTTTGAAATTGTGTGATGACACTGAATAACTTGAATGGCCTTGGAAACACTTTTTAAGGATTTAAGAGATATCTTAAGGACAGAACACACAGCTTGATAAAGCAATAATAAGAACATTTAGGCGAGCCTTAAAGAGACCATGATGAGACAGGTCACTATCTTCTTACTTCTGTGTTGTATCCTTATGCAAGGTAATAAGAATCAAATCCATCTCTATACAGTTTATTATGTTATTATGTTAGAGAAAGAAAGCAATGACAATAATAGCAGCACCATAGCTAATGTGCATATTTAAGTGTTCCTATGTTCATATTCACATGAAAACATGATTGCTACTGCAAGTCTTGGTATTTGTATACACGTATATATAGCAATTTTATAGAGACATTTATAGCATACAGAGACATATATGGTTGTACTGGGTTACTCCTTTTAACAGCTGTTTTATAGTTATTTTCATGTCTGGTATCAGAAATATAATAATATATCATATTTCTTGGTAGTTCTTGGCAGAGAAGTTGGACAATGTAATACATCTTATGAGCCATACCGCTTATTTTGATAAACACTTCTGCTTTTTTAATTTAATCAAAATGAACTGTTACAGTTCTAGTTTTTTGTTCTGTTTTGTTTGTTTTGTTTTTTTTTTTTCATATTATATTTAAATCCATATATATATGTATGTGCATTTACACATACTCCTGAGCACATCGGGGATGCAGAGGAACAGTTTAGTTACATAGAACACAGGAAAGGAAGTAAGATAATACATATATAACCAACTGCTGTTGTCTTGTTTCCTTTCTTTGGTGGATTAGGGAAATTTACAATGCATCCAAGTACAGGTTTACCTGATTTGCCTCTTCCTTTTAAGCATTAGGATTTTAAATCCTAATGCTTAGGATTTACAACTTGGCACAAATTTTGAAGAACACAGGCCAGGTAATTATTTCACTCACACTTTTTGCAAAATCTATCTTTTTACGTCTATTAACTAAAGGTCTTCAGTAACAATGGGCATGTGCAATGTTGTAGTTAAGCAGTTCACACAACAGCCAAAAGAATATACAGTTGAAGTGCGAGCACCACCTGAACTCTAATATATCTGCTCAGTGACAAAACTGTGACTCATTTTTGACTCTCAGTAATTTAAATCCCTGAATCAGAACAGAAGTAACACACACCTATGGTATTACATACATTTAAATTAACCAATACTTTGCTTAGAAATCAGTTACCAACAATATTTCATCACTTTTGTCTCATTATCTAAAACCTAATAAATCATTTAACATTTTTCTTATCATGCTGATTTGTTAAAAACTCCCAGTGTTTGCCCTTGAATACTTTTTTTTCTTTCTTTGAAATTTGGTTGATTTAGATTTGACATTCTCCAAATCTGTATTACAGCTTTGTTTACTATTCTGCATTTGTACAACTTAAGAGTCATGAAAACATCAAGTTCCTTTGTTTGTTCTTCCTATGTAAGCAATTCTTTGCTAGTGATTAAGAAAAATATATGAGCTTGCCTATAGCTGGGGTTTAAGGAAAACTTTGTGCTTATTTTCATATAATCACATTCTGCTTTGTATTTGTGGACATATATGCAAATGCTCAATAGACCAAGAAAAGGTTTTTCAATGTTAAGAGTTGAAAAATATTCATTAAAATACATTATCTACCCAAAGTTGCGCTAATTTACATTTTCTTTATTTTTCAGCACAACACAGTATTGATTTATAAAAATATTGTAAGTAATAATAAATATTTATTCTCTAGAATTACAGAGTAGCTCCTGTGGCAATCCAGGAATTCCACCAAAGGGTATCTTGTACGGTACAAGATTTGATGTTGGGGACAAAATCCGATACAGCTGTGTAACTGGATATATTTTGGATGGCCATCCTCAGCTTACTTGCATAGCTAACTCTGTGAATACTGCATCATGGGACTTCCCTGTTCCTATTTGTAGAGGTAAGATAAATACTACAATGATATTCTCAAATATATAATAATAATACTATGCGTATTAGTTTGAATTACCTAAAATGTCTGTTTAAATTACTAACTTTAACATTGTGATCAAAGAAAAAAATATTTTAGAATATTTTTATCTCTTGCTCATATATATCTATCTATATCTATACACACCTGTTAATTTTTCAGTAAGTATCCCAGTAAAATTGCTCTGAAACATTTGACTCTCTCTTATAGAGTTGACAAAAACATTCCATCTGAAATTAGCATTCTGATTTAATAAATAACAAAAATAACAACCTGTTGAATTAAAACCTGATTAATAAGTACCACAACAATTTAACCAGATATGGGAAGTGCATATCATATATGGAAATACCATTCTATTCTTTCTTATTCTTGGTGTAAAGCTATGCTTATCCCTGATCTCGAAGAAAATGCAGTTATTACACATAATTTTCTAGTAAAATCATTAATAACTCCTAATTCTTCCATTCCTACAAGACAGAAAATGCTGGCTCATAATGACAAAGATACACAATCAAGGCATAACTACGAATTTTGTTTAAGGAGATGGTTATAAACGATTTGATAGAAAAGTGAATTTGGACAAAACTTAAATTTGTAAGAAAGGTGAAGGTTAAGGAACTTCATCTTACACCATTGTCCAAATTCTTGATCTGCCAATTATGAAATGAGTTGACATTCAAATTTCACCCTGAAATGAAGATGACAGACTTGAACTTGATGATTCCACTTGTCAATCAATCACCTCAGTCACAATGTTACATAAAATTTCTTTTGATGTATCTCATTCAGGAGAACTTTTGATAGATTTTATTTTTATTCCAAGGGAAATGCACAGCGCAACTTTGGAATAATATGCTCCCAAAGTAGTCTTGCGCTTAAAAATAACTCCAACATGTAAGCAGAAGACTATCATATATGAATATAGAAAGTACACATTCTTCTTGATCATGATCATCATCTGTAGGGAAAAACAGAGTTGATAAACTGGAAAGGATTTGGAAAAAGAGGAAGTAAGTTATATTAGGTTTCAAAATTTTCATGTTATTTAGAGACTGACGGAGATCGCTTTTCACAGTATGTGAAAGAAGATGTGACTTGATTTACTATAGAAAGTCATGCAGAAGGACAACATTGGTTCAGACCAAACAGCTCCCTAGTCTAGACCAACAGCACTGAAGAATCCAAGGAGTATAACCCTGAAAATAATAATAATAATTATTATTATTATATAAAGTAACAATAATAATAATAAAAATGGTGACAATGATGATAATAATAAATAATAATCATTTTATTATAAAATAATAATAATAATAACAACAACAACAATAATAAATGCTGTGGACATTATTAGTGGTGGTTACTAATTACTGAAATTACACGTAGCAACGTGAAATTTTGATTTAAATTTTAACATCAGGCTTAATGGCTTGAAGGCTTATTGCACCTGCATACTGTTAGGGAATTTTTGGTCTAATTTCAATTAAAAATGTCACTAATTACTGTAACTCTATGTTTGATATTGGAAACATCTAGCTTTACATTTAGTATGGAAACCTTTGTGATTCCATTCTAATAGATATGTCCTAATTTTTTCTAATGCAATTATCTAAACACAGAATTCTGCAGGAGGTTGCTAAAGGTGATTATGCAGTAATGAGCTTCTTATCTCTTTCTCTCTGTTTGCCATGGAGACTTTATTTGATTAAACACTTATCTGTAAAGAGTTCCTCTGATAAATGTCTTACTGTTCTCTACCAATGGTTACATTTAAAACAAGTTTATGGTTTAAATCTGATGCATAACACTGATATTTGTATTATTTAAGTTCCATATTTTGGGCCTAATTTTATTCAAAGAGAAAAATGTTCTTCATCAAATGCCTTCTTTTTTCTTTACTAGTCTCTGTGGTACCATGTTGGAAAATCAGTGCACATGCCTAACCGTTGCTTTATTTCACATCCTGTTTCTCAGTGAAGATAGTTCAAATGCACAGATTTTTTCACCTGCCAATTACATGTTCTGACATACATACATATATTTTATTTTCTATTAGAATTAATAGAAATGCAAAAACACCTTATTTAAAAGAAAACAAAATTGGTCAATTATACTGTGCGTAACCTGTGACTAGTTTTTAAAGTCTTCATCCCTGACAAATTAATTTGATAAGGTTGTTTTCAACAGTGAAGCATGACAAAAGATTTAGCATATTACTTTCCATTCCTGAGATAATGTTGCAGCTTGTAATTTCTCAATAATGCAACAAGGTATGAATAATTTACTGAGGTTAATAAATAAGTGTACACTTATATGCAATATTGTCATTTTATAAAGATTATAATACTTACAAAAACAAAAGGGTATTCTGACTTTCATAATTTTAAAACTTTTCCTGTTCCAGGGTAAAAATAATTATCATCATATAAGAATTTTCATTCTAAAACTGTTCCTTTAGAATTCAAAATTTTTGAAAAAAAAATACAAAGGTTTTATGTATATTTTAGTTATAATTCTATTAAAATATTTTCACTGTTGCTTGTGTAGCTGCAAGTTATTTATCACTATTAAACTAAAAAAAAATATTTTTGAATTTTTGTCATGATGTCAGATAGAAATATTGGAACATTGCTCATGGTTAGAACTTTCAATTCCATATAACAAGACGTATAGACAATATACAAGGCCTGTTTACATGATTGCTGCTCAGTGTTTGGAATTTCTGGAAGCTGTCTTTCTCAAGGATACAGGACAGTTTAATTCTCCATGATGGAGAATTAAAGTATCATTGCTCTTCTCTCAATGAAAGAGCATAGAAAGGAGAAGAGAAGGGGAGGTTCTTCCTTCATATTTAAGAAGCTGTCTTGTTCTTGTGAGAACAATCTTGTGAAGTGGAAAAAGTTAGTGCATTAGTTTTAAAACAAACAGAAACAAACACACAAGTAAATGCAAGCATGACAAAGGTTAGGTAAGCTGGAAATTGAATTTTCCAAAATTCCTACTGCTGCTTTGCAATGTTTTCCAGATATATGTGTCTATTTATTCATTTATTTTGCTGACAGTTGACAGTATTCATGCTATCTGACTTTAGATTCCATTATTTAGGTAGTTATGTCAAATCTGATTGTTTAAGATAGCCTTCATTATCAATGGACATAAATAGATCCATGTTATTTTAAAATAAAAGTTGTCATCTCATAGAACTTCAGACTTCTGCTTAAGGATGGCATAAATTATGCCTGTCACCATACAGAGAAAATTACATTTGTTTCATTGGCTATAAATATAGATTAAAATTATTAGTTCAGAATATTCTTAATGTTACTATTCATGAAAATAAATAAATAAATAAATAAAATAGATAAAAATCATTCAGGTTACAAGTATTAGTCTTTTCACTTTCACTTTCATTTTTTCTGCTCTAACAAAGAGTTGTAGAGCATATTTTAACAAAAGAGTCTGTGTATCCACTAGTTTGAATTCACTTGTTTTTTGTTTTTGGACAGAAAGTGTTTTGGATATAGTTACTTTTTTTTTTTTTTTTACATTAACATAATACATTTCTACTTTTCTGATTGTAAGAGGATTTGTTTGTTTGTTTGTTTGTTTGTTTGTTTTTACATTTCGTCAAGACAGGTTAAAGTGTTTGTTACTACAAGTTCCATAACTCTATAATCCCCATTTCACTTATATATATATGTACATATAAAGGTATGTTTATTTCTACTTAACTTTACAGATGTAATCTTCATTTCTCCTTCTTTAATGGATTTGTTCACAATGAACTGTTTTTTACATATTTATATATTTTCAAGTTATCTAACATAATATTCACATTCAAATGTGAATATTAGAATATTCAGCTCAATATTGAAATAGTTTGCCATTTCTTGTGTGAAGAACCCAATGGAGAGGAAAAATTGTTATTTGCAAATCACTGATGTATTTCTGTGACTACACAGATTCATGAGTATATATATATATATGTATACATATATGGTATACATATATACATATATACAATGTATACATGTATATGTATATTTCATACATGAGGTAGGTTTTAGGTTACAGAGAGCATCTTCAAACAACATAAAAGTTTACTTATATATCTTGTATACTCTCCAAAATATTTTTTCCTGGAGGAATATATGTGCTTATTATGGTCAATAATAGGAATTTTGAAATAAATAAATAAATAAATAAATAAATTTAAACTTAACTAACCTACCAATAAGTATTCATATAACAATATAGATACTTCACAGATAGATAAATTTGGTTGCATTTTGGTAAATGATTTTATGACAGTGTAGCAAATAGAAATGAGTAATATAGACAGTAAACAAGCTGCTTCTGCCTCTGCATGTTTGTTGCAAGCTAGCTTTGTATGGTGTGTAAAGAACAAAGCAGGAGACAAAGTCAAAGTACTGTACTTGATGTCAGACTGTACATAAACTAGTGGAATTGTACATAAACTAGTGGAATATATACAGGAGAAAATAAGGTGTGCTAACTTAAAGGCAGGAATAAATTACAACTCACAGGGAACAAGCAGTTTTATCTGAAGTCATTTCCTGTATACAAACAGTTGTCACCACTTATTCTTGGAAAAAGACCCCACATAGCCAGGTGAGATGGATTAAAAACATGTTTATTTAAAGAAAGTAAAAAAAAGAAAAGCTATGTGCTTCTTTTGTGGAATTATATATATGTATAGAAGATATGGACATAACATGAACACTAATGACTGAGCTGTTTTTCAGAGATAGTTCCACAGGTCCCTTTTGAGACTGGCTTATTAATGCCAGTGCTCTTATTGTTGCTTCATTAAAAATGTCAAATGGTCTACAGATGGCAATGATGCTCCCTTAAAATTAGAGATGATTTTTTTTTTTTTGGGGGGGGGGGGAGAGGGAGTGGCGGGATGTCATGAAACAAGTCTACCTTTACATTGATATAGCAGTATAATAGAAATTCAGTGTGTTTTCAGGTATGTGCTTTCCAGAAGAGCCCAGAAGTTCTGCAAAATAATATCTCAAATCACCTTTTTTTTTCATGAAGAAAGTTACATCGAGTTTAGCTATACTGAATGTTTGTGATAGCAGATCTTTATGGGTTCTTTATTTTAATTATATTTAAAAATCTATAATTTTTAAGACTAATAGAATTAAACTTTTGGCTCAAGGAAATGTATTAAAGTTGTGCTCTAGTATACTCTACCATACTTGCTCATATACCCTATCATACAGCTCATGTTATCAGTGTTTTTCTCAGGATAGTATCTGGTTCTCATTATCAGGGTCATTTCACTTTAACACACAGTATACTTGTGTGAACAAATACATCTGAGCCCAAAGAAGAATTCCATATATGAATTTTAATTTGAAATTGTATTCACGATTCTATTGTTATTCAAAGAAGTGGAGAAATTTCTTTGAATTATTAAAAGCTACTCTAAGTCATTGTTGATGTTCTGTGAATCAAGAAACTGGTGCAGTCCTATTTTATTATATTAATATTATCATATATTCCTAACAATATCATGAATATACACTAGTTTTACTGCACTATTAATGAAAATATTCTCATATATGCTCATATATGCTAAATTGAAATCATTAAAAATCTACAAATAATAAAAATGATGTAACACAATATGCTTGTTTTAACCAAGAAACACTACCAGGGAGTTTTCCAATTTGTTTTAATACATTAGATCCAAGTGCTAAACTTGTGTATGTTCATTTATGACAATGATGACCACTTAACTAAGTTCATATGATGGTTAAGAACTGTAACAACTCATTCTGCTCACCTGTGAAAACTTGTGTTCAATGAAGTACTAATATATTAGTGATGGTAACCTAAAATAAATAATTGCTAATTTTTAGAAAGCAAATTCAGTACATGTATTTTTTAAAAGAAAATATTTTTATTTTAATAATATTTCTTTTCCTCATCATTTAAATGTTCAAAGGGTGATTAAAGATGCAAAAGATCGGGATACTGTTTAACAGTTTAAGAAGCAATATAAAATATCTGAAAATGCTTTCCTTATTAATCCTTTCAGTAGAAATGTATACATCCAGGTCAGAATATTCATCAGAACATCAGAATCACACTTTCATCTGATTTGCATACTTTGGCTTTTTGAAGTCCTCATGAGATTAAACAAATTTTAGGAAGTGATCCTTCCACTCAACTCAGAATTGGTGAGGCTGCACATGGAGTATTGTGTCCAGTTCTGGGACCCCAGTACTAGAGAGATGTGAACATCCTGGAGAGAGTTCTATGGAGGGCTACCAAGATGATCAACAGACTGAAGCACTTCTCTTATGGGGAAAGGCTGAGAGCAGAGACTGTTTAGCCTGAATAAGAGGAGGCTTAGGGGGAAAATTATCAATGTCTATAAATACTTGAAGGGAGCATGCAAAGCTGAAGAAGCCAGATTCTTTTCAGTTGTGCACAGTGCCAGGACAAGAGGAAATATGCACAGACTGTAAAAGAATAGGTTTCACCTGAACTTCAGGAAGCACTATTTTATTGCATGGGTGATGCACTGGCATAGGTTGCCCAGAGAGGCTGTGAGGTCTAACTACCTGGAGATCTTCAAAAGCTGTCTGGACATGGTCTTGGGCAAATGACTCTGAATGATCCTGCATGGACTAGATGTCCTTTCCAAAATCAACCATTCTGTGATCCTGTAAATTTGTATCAGTACTGATGCCAGCAGCCCTAAAATCAGATAGAAACTGACACCAGTGGTGGGCTAATCCTGAACAGCTATTATACAGTCCAGAATAAAAATGACTTTATTTATGACTATTAATCAGTGCAGTAACCTTCATTTGGAAAAAAGGTCTCTTAAGTTACATCTCCAAACAGTATATTTAAGACTGTGGAATGCAGCAGAACTGAATTGTTTCTAAATAAGTTAAATTATGTTTAGAAGAAAGTATTTGTAACTATTTCACAAAGGGGGCATTTGCAGACATAGCTCAAACAAAAGTAAGGAAAGGGCAGAACTAACAACACATTATGGTGCTACCTTTTGTGGAAAAAGTACCAATATGATCAAATTTAAGAACAAAAGTTTATTAAAAAAAAAAAAAAAAAAAAAAAAAAGATACAGGTAATGAAGAGGAAAAGAAAAAGACCAGATTTTAAATTCAAGAATTCTATCCTGGCACTGAACAAAATAAAATTTATTGAATATCAAAATGCTTGATCCCATTGCTGTGTTCAACACTAGCAATTAGGACTACTTACAGTGAGTGGGTGGAAGTTAGTGAAAGAGGTTAATGAAAAGCTTGAAACACTGTTTTTAACTCATGTTTTCAAAAAAAAAAAAAAAGAAAAAAGAAAAGAAAAATTTCTTAAAGACAAAGGATATGGAAGTAAATGATGCATTGACAATATTCACATATGAATTTTGAAATTGTTTTGCAAAATTATCACAGAAAGCAACAAAACAGTGAGAATTATACAGTCAATTGAAAGGGAAAGACTACTTTGAAGGATCGAGATGATTGAGTGGGAAGGAGTAACTTGGAAAAGTAAAATACCATTTTAGGCTGATAATTGACAAAAATTTAAATGGCTTGTTTTGGTAATATGTACAGTGTAGTCATCGAAACATGATGAGTGTTACATACTAGAGCATTAATTCAAGCAAAACCCAGTCTTTCATGTGAGATTTAAAGCTAAATTATAGCCAAGTCTATTTGTTGGAAACCTTTACAGACTATTTTAAGAGAAGTGTTAAACATATAGCTCTATCACAATTCCAGTTGGGCTAGTAAATTCTGCTTATGCTACCTAATTACTTCACTCTTACATTATGTTTGGGTTCATTTACTATGTGGTATTTATGGATAAATCCTTTCTAATGGTCAAATAGCATAAATAACTTTTGTAAAATAATTTGAGATACTTTGAGAGTAATTACTGGTAAATTCCAGGTTCAACACAATTTACTAAGGTGCTTAATCCAAAAGCTTTGGCAGCAATGGGTTTTAAATAGACTAGTATACTTTTTTTTTTTTTTTTTTTCTCCAGAATATTAAAATTATAATTTGATAAACTTGATCTCTGCCTAAAATTAGAATTTACCTAGGTATAAATGAAAATTGTGAGAATATTAGTATTTAAATAACACTCTACAAACACTAATATATACCTCAGTGTTACTTACATCTAGAAGGCAGAAGTCTCTAAGAAGCCTTAAGCCCTTCAAATATTACTCCAAGAATACAACTGATCACCTGTAGTTGTTTGTTGTTGTTTTGTTGTTTTTTGAGAGCAAAAGATTTAATTGTTGAAATTCTGATATGACATTTTAACTTTCTTCAAGACTACATTCAGTAACCTAAAGAATGGTTATTGATTCTATTATGGAACATGAATCATATCCTTCAGCTTTAATTTATCATCATGTTTTCATCACCGGCAAGTGTTTCTGCTATGTTTAGATATTAACACAGCATTGCCCCTATTCCTAAAACAGATTTCAGATCTATAGCTTGTCTTTAAAGCGATAATATTTACAAATATACACTAATAGCACACCCTCATGGTGAACAATTTCTTCTTTATATCTAAATTGAATCTACCCTCTTTTAATTTAAAACCAGTACTCCTTGTTCTATCGCTACAATCCCTGATAAAAAGTCCCTTCCCACCTTTCCAATACTCTTAGGTATTGGAAAGTATGAGGTCTTCCAAAGCCTTCTTTCCTTTAGGCTAAAAAACCTGAACCCCTTCTGCTGTCTTCACAGGACAGCTCCAGCCCTCTGACCATCTTAATAGCTCTCCTCCTGTTCTAACAGGTCAATGCCTTTTTTATGCTATGGACCAAAATCTGAATGCAGTACTCTAGGTGGGGTCTCACAAGAGCAGAGGAGTACAATCACCTCCCTTGACATCCTGGCCAAACTTCTTTGGATGCAGCCCAGGCTACAACTGGACTGCAAACACACATTGCTGGCTCATGTTCAGCTTTTCATCCATCAACACCCTCAAGTCCTTCTCCTTAAGGCTGCTCTCAATCCACTCATCCCCCTATACTGATATTTGGGACTGCCCTGCCCCAGGGGCAGGACCTTGCACTTGACCCTGTGGAAATTCATATGACTCACATGGACCCACTTCTCAGGCCAGTCAATGTCCTTCTGTATGGCATCTCTTCTCTCCAGCATGTCAAACCAACCACACGGCTTGGTGTCACTGGCAAACTTGCTGAGGATGCACTTAATCTCACTGTCCATGTTACCAACAAAGATGTTAAACAGCACTAGTCCCAGTAGTGACCCCTGAGGAAAACTATTTGTCACTGGTTTCTACTTGAAATTGAGCCACTGACCACAATTCTTTCAGTACAACCATCCAACCAACTCCTTATCAGTTGAGGGACCCATCTATCAAATTCATGTCTCTCCATTTTAGAGACAAGGATGTTGTGCAGGATAGTGTCAAATGCTTCACACAAGTACAGATAGATGATGTCAGTTGCTCATCTTTTCTCCATCAATGCAGTAACCTCATCCTAGAAGGTCACCAAATTTTAACTTTGTCTTTAATGAAGCCACATTGGGTGTCACCAACCACCTCTCTGTTTTCCACGTGCCTTAGCATAGGTTTCATGAGGATCTGGTCTACATTCTTAAATTATGGAATCACAGAATGTCTTGGGTTGGAAGCAACCTTAAAGACTATCTAGTTCCAACCCCCCTGCCACTACACCAGGTTGCTCAAAGCCCCAGCCAGCCTGGCCTTGAACACTTCCAGGGATGGGGCATCCACAACTTCTCTGGGCAACCTGTTCCAGTGCCTCACCACCCTCTGAGTGAAGAATTTCCTCCTAACATCTAATCTAAATCTCTCCTCTGTTCATTTAAAACCATTCCCTCTTGTCCTGTCATTATCTAACAGAGCAACTTTTTTATAAGACCCCTTTAAGTATGGAAAAGCTGCAATGAAGTGTCCCCACAGCCTTCTTTTCTGCAGGCTGAACATCCACAGTTCTCTCAGCATCTCTTCATAGGAGAGGTGCTCCAGCCCTCTGATTAACTTTGTGGCACAGAGGTGTAACTGGCTGGCCTGTAGCTCCCCAGATATTCCTGTTTTCCCTTTTTAAAAATGGGGATTATGTGTCACCTTTTTCTAGTCACTGGGAACTTCACTAGACTACCATGATGTTTCAAATATAATGAATAGCTTAGCACCTTCTTCTGCCGGTTCCCTCAAACCCTCGGCTGTATCTCCTCATGTTCTGTGGACATGCATACATTCATGTGCCTTAGACTGCATCCCTTGGTAGGGAGCCCATGTTGGAGCAAGGGAAGAGAGTGACCACAAAAAAGCAGCAGAGATGAAGTGTTAGGGACTGACCACAGCTCCCATTTTCCGTTCCCCTGTGCCACTTGGGTAGAGGACGTAAAAGAGGGTGGATGGGGGGGAGGAGAGGCATTTTTAGTTTGTTTTTAGTTTCTCACTGCTCTGGTTTTTTAATAGTAGACACTAAATTTTATTAATCTCCCTATGCTGAGTCTGTTTTGCCGGTGATTATAATTGTTGAGTGATCTCCCCATCCTTGTCTCAACCCTTGAGCCCCTTCCATCATATTTTCTCCCTCTTTCCCTTTGAGGAGGGGGAGTGAGAGATTGGTTGTGGTAGAACTCAGCTGTCCAGCTGAGTAAAACCGGCACACCACAAGACAGCGAGGCAGCTCACAGAGATAGAGTTTGGTTATGGGTGGATACAAATTACTCAGGAGAAACAGGCAGAGAAGATGGAGTGGTGGCATCTGTGTGAAGGCGCAGCTTGGAGTTATGGAGCTGCTCTTGGGGATACAGGAAGGGCTGGCTTGTGGCTCAGGAACAGAGGGTCACACAGGAAGGGTTACCCAGGGTCAGTGTGAGGATAAAATAAAATGAAGTGAGTGTGGGTAAAATGTTCTTTAACAGCTCAGGGAAGTCTCCAATTGACTCTAATGAGGAACTGTATCCTTTCTGATGAAGTCAACATGGCAGGATGCAAACAGTAAAGATTTCAGAAGATATTAAGGAATACATGCCCATGTCTCACAGCAAGATTTATTTCCAGCAGGTATGGAATGTTGGAAACCAATTAAGCAAATAGAGGATAAGAATTTCTGTGATTCATTGATCAGAACTTAAAGTTACAGCATATTTTATTCTGCTCTCTTGGGGGCAAATGTGTCCAGTTATTCACCTAACTGGTTTATGAGGGCTCTTTTAATTTTTGCCCACTTTTAAAATAGTGTCCTGGGTTGAGAATGCTAGAATGCTGTCTTGATTAGAGTTTTTTTTTTTTTGTTTGTTTGTTTCAGAATTATTATGAATTAAATGCTGAATTACAGGTAAATGAGCAAGCTTTTATGTTCCTATATCGCCCATGAAATAAAAGCCCTGTGGTAAATCACAAATCTCCAGTCTCCAGGATCTAGCCAAACTCCAGGATTACTACTAATCTAGCCAAACTCCCAAATTACTACCGTGTTTATTGATTACAATCTATAAATCTCCAATATAATACAGACTGGCCAGACATACTGTACCAGATTCCAATTTTCTAACTCTATGCAGTAAAAAACTTCAACTATTTCCCAGCTGGGTGAGAACATAGTAAGTCCAGTTGAGATGCTTTCTAAATTTGCACAAACAATTACACTAAAAGCTCTCCTTCTGTCATCCGCAGTATTGCACTCTTTCAATTTTTCTAAAGATCTGTCTTCCTTCATAGTTGTTGTTCCAACTTTGCATAAGTGTCAGAAAGACCCACAGTCTACATAGCAAAGTTGCTGGTAATGAACTTTTTCATCATTATTTAGATACATTCTGAACAAGAACTTGAAACTTGTCAGCAAATCCCAGAATATTAACAGAATGAGCTCATTTCTGGACAGTGTTCAGGCATCTCTGTTGTATAAGGGCTTTCAGTTAATGCATCAATTTAACACACATAGAAAAATATGTAAAAAATGAAGATACATATTTATTCATTAAAAACAAACAAATAAATTTATTTAAGTTAATGATGCCTATCATACAAATTGTAAATTGAGGAAAGAAGATGGAACTGTGGAACAAAAATACATTTTTCTTTTGAGCCGTGTTCCCCTTCCCCCAGCTATTTATTTAGGGAGTTCTGAAGACAAACTGTTCACGTCTAAGTTTAACATTTGTCATAGCTACCTCCGAAGATTTCATGTTGTTAAACTACAATTTCAGGTTCATACTAAAACAAACTAAAATAGCAAATGAAGATAAATGAACTGATTAAGTCACAGACACTTCTAGCAGGTCGGTAAACAGTCAACACATAATTTTCATGGTCTCTTAACAGCTCCCTCCAGCAGCACCATACCTTGGTGAACTACATTTTGTAATACTATAGATGAAAATTTTCAGAAAATAGTTTATAGTATTTATGAACAAGTGAATTAGAACTGTGCAAAGTGAAGCCTTTTGTAGAATCAGAAAACAAAACAAAACAACATCAACAACAAAAGAAAAAGAGTGTTTTGCAGAGAGCTTGCTAATGAAAGGAAGTATGAAAGTCCATCAAACAATAACACTGAAGCAAAGGCTGCCCCAAAGAAAGCAAGGCAATCCCGTGTTAAGGCATAAGTGTGGAAACAATTTGCAAGTGCCTGAAGAGTTGATATATGCTTTGATTCAGTTCTCAGCTCCACTGTTAGCAGTTCTAGGTCCACTGTGTATAATGAGGAGTTTTTCATACATGGAAAAAAGTCTGACATTTTGGCTACACCTATGTGCATATACAGATGATCCCTCCTACTAAATATGTAGATAAATGCATTAAAATGTGAGTATTCTTGTGGAGTTTCTATATAAAAAGAAATGTTACGTTTGTACAGAGCTTCTTGACAGAGTTTCTTGATCTGTTAGGTGGCTGGGTTCAACTCAGCTCAAGTAGATTTAGTTTTCTCTTTTCTGTTTTTATTTGTTTGTTTGTTTTCAGGTTTATTTGAAATATCATGCATTGTATTGCTTATCTGGATTTGCATTACTTTATATCTGTATTATTTATTTATTTATCATGGAAATTAATTATAAACTAGGTGCAACTATAGAAATGCTGGAAGTCAACATTATTTTGTCTTTTTCTGTAATATATTCGTAAGTTATTTTAATTTTCTTTTCTTTATGAAAAGTATTCTGTGTACTTTGAAAATATAACTGCAATTTTAAATGACGAGTTGTACTTAGAAATATAAAATAAGTTTTTGTTAGATGATGAGGAAGTTCTGCTGTATATCACTAGTATCACCAGTTCCCCAGTTCTTTTCAGCACAAGGGTAATGAGTTCCTTCCAGCACAAGGGTAATGCTTTCATGAAACAATGCTATTAAAACTTCCAAGATGTCTTGTCTTTCTCCAGTTTCCACCCTCCCCATCCGCATCCCCATTCCATCTATTTAGCTAGTTTGTATTGTGCATACAGTGTAGGACATAGATTCCCTTTACTCAGTTGACTTCTTAAGAAGTAAAGTCATTATTCCATGGACCAAAATTCAAAATCCAGTGATGATTTATTTTTCATTATTGTTATTTAAAACATAGTTGTCATCTTCATTGTACTGGATATATTTTTTTGTTTGTTTGTTTCTGTTATTTCTCCCCTGCCGCCTCTAATTTTATTTTATTTTTTATATATTTATTATTATTATTTTCCAATAAGCCAATGCGTTTTCAAAATGTTCAGATTCTTGGTTCCTAGATACAATTTCATTCTGGACACATGAACTAAATGTTTATTAAACTTTTTCAGTGCTATTTCCGTACTGTTCAGTAAATTTCCAAGCTTACATTTAGATTTGTAAACTCTGAGCCAGGTTATGAATTAATGTTGAATTAAAGTTTAGAACACTTTTTAGAAAAGTTTTAAAAATTTGTCAGTGTGTTAAATGCATTTCCTTGTGGATTGATGTCAAAGTAGTCATTTCATAGTTCTTATCACTACCATGCTCATTAGCCTTGTCAGATTCAGCATTTGCAAAGAAATTCTTGAAAATTGAGAGAATTGAGTCAAATTTATAAATGATGATAAGTAAAAGTTTTATGAGTTTTAAATCATGCCTAAATATATTGTGTGGATTATTTCTTCATGACATAGTATTGCTCCCACTAAAAACTATGGCAGTGATTGAAAGGAAAATTAAGCTATATGTAAGAAAACAAAACAAAACAAAACAAACAAACAAACAAACAAAAAAAAAAAAAAAAAAAACGAAAAAAGGCTGTGGTTGAAGGAGGAAAAGTGACAGCTATGTTTCCATATTTACTTTTTTGTGTGACTCTAAAAGAGAAACAGAAGATAAAAAAGATGAAATACATGATCACTTTCATGGCATATGACTTAAATCAGCTTACTAACTTGCTTATGCCATCTCTGAATTTTCATAGTTATTAAAGAGTACTTTGAGTCAAAGTGTTTCTTTCCATTGACTGAAGTGTTTGCATGTAAACATCTCTTCTGGGCTCTGAACTACACATACTCAATTAAGATGTTTGATGGCAACTATAGAGAAATCGTATTTGCAAAACGTATTATTAATCTTGGAGGGCATTTTAATGAAAGATTCATTCAACAAGATAGCAGTATATAAATCATTAAATCTACCTTTTTAGTGAAAATCAAACTGTGTTATCTTAATAATGGAAACATCATACTCTATTACAGGATTTATGAAAAAATAAGAGTTTAAGGAAGTCTGTGGTGTTTTTTGTTCTTTGTTTTTGTATGTCTGGCTTTTTGCACTTCTAAAGCATGACTTATCATGATAATTTACGATTAGATTATGTGACTAATTCACATCACCGCCACCATGTTTCTAATTCATTTTATGATAGTTCTCAAATTGTTTAGAAGTTAGGAAGTCTGCTTAATGACTTAGGAGTTGCAAAGCTTCCTGTGAGATCAACTTAAATTAAGCTATACATCAGAGTGGTGTTTAATTGGATTTGTAATACACAGGATATGGAGGATTACATTTCTTTAACAAATATAAATACCTTAAGTACAGAAGTCTGTATGTTGATTAGCTGTCTGGACTACTTTTAAGGCCACAAGAGAGAATAAAGCACTCCTAGTCTGTCTAATATTCACTGCTAAAATAAATTATAAAATCATGACATTGTAGGTTAGAAGAGACTTTTGGAGGTTTTTAGTCCAATCTTCAGCTCAGAAAAAGATCAACTACAGAAGGTTGCTTAGGACCACATCTGGTTATGTTTTGAATATCTCCAAGGATGGAGATTACAGAACATCTCTGGGCCTCTGACCTGCCTCGTGGAGTTTTTTTCCTTATATTGAATCTGAATTTTCCATGTTCCAGGTTGTGTTCATTGTTTCTTTCACTTATGTTCATTTTCACTTTGCACCTATTAGAATAAAGTGGCTCCATTTTCTCTGTACCTTCCTATTAGGTAGTTGAAGACAACAATAAGATCTCACACCAAAACTTCCCTTCTCCAGCCTGGACAGACACAGTTCTTTCAGCTTCTCCTCATATTATGCCCCAGCCCCCAAATCATCTTGACAGCACTCTGCTTGATTCAGTCCAGTATGCCTATGTCTTTCCAATACTCGACTTCTAAATCAGATGTGGTTCACCTTAAAAGTGCTTATTTCTCATAATTGATTATGAAGAGAGCACTAGCAGAAATACAGACATCTAATGTGTATATAGAGAAATGTTAATCAAAAGCTAGCTGAGATGTCTAGTTTGACATGTTAAAAGTATTCTGCAAACACAAAGAGAAAGGAAATGCTAGAAAATCTGTCTCAAAATACCAGTCCATTAATAAGGAACAGCATGAGGGAAGACAAGAGACAGTAGGCAAGAAGATTATGAGAAATGGAACAATTTTGACCTGTTAATAGAAAATAAATAAATAAATAATAATAATAAAAAACCAAAGCCCACAAAGATGGACATAAAATAAAACAATATATAAAAAAATATACTGATTATTGATAAAAAGACCAAAGAAGAAGGGACCAAAGGAGAAAGGACCAAAGCTGAGGCACAGATAAGGAAATGGAGAAGGTTTGTAAAAGGATATATATACCTACAACTGGAAATAATATTAAAAAAATAATCCTGAGTGACAGATGGTTGTGTTTTGCTTTGTGTGTATATGAATCTATTTAAAAAAAATACTTTTGGTTAGGAGCTGTATATCTAGATTTTCTCTCTTTTCTTTTTCCTGTCAAACAACATATGATCATATCAAGAGACTGATGGTTTTCATTTGCTATAACTACTTTAGTATGTTCTGACAAAAATGGCACATTCCACTTTGCCAAATTCAGTTAAAGATTTTCAGTGTGGCATGAGAAAAAAAGATAAAATCCTGTTTGTCCATATACTAATTTATTAAATGGAAATTAGTCTAATGCCATCAGAGAGCCCTGTAACAATTTATTTATTACAGCATATTCTGTTCAAATAAAGTAAACTTAAAAGAATCCAGCAAGAAAAAGCTCATAAACCTACCTCGATATAATGAGAAAATGTTACAAAATTTGAAATGTTAGGAAAGCCTAACAGTGTTCTTACACTTTTTTTTTTTTTTTTTTGATCTGTGTCCTTCAAATAATATTCCCAAAGATAAAAGAAGAGTACCGAGTATTATATAGATATATTAGAAAAAGACATTTTTTTTCAGGCACTTGTTCTATCAATGACTTCCTATTTGTGTGTGTGTTTTGCTGAGACTGTAATTCCATTTCTGAGGTTGTTTAGTGGTGTGCCACAGGCTGAGAACTGCAGTTACAATATTTCACAAGCTCTAACTTTTTAAAAGTGTAACATTTTAATCTTTGTTTTTAATAATTTCTGCAGAAGCATATGAAATTCCTAAATCAGAGAATGGATAGGAATAAATTAGAACATGGTTGAAAAATAATAATCATTTAGTTGAAATAATTGTAGACTGAGAAATATAACCATTTACAAAAACAAAGTAGTTTGGAATATGAGGGGAAAAAAAGTTATAAGTTGTAAATATCAAGGATTTTTCAAAATTTAGACTGTAGAGTTAGAAAATTACATATTCAGCCACAGGACTAGTCCTCTAAAAAGTTGTTTGTTTGTTTGTTTGTTTTATGTTAAAAAAAAAAAAAAAAAAAAAAAAGTATTTTTCTATGGTGGTTTCAAAATGTCACATCCTGTTTTTAGGAAGGGCCAAAAGGAGGACCTAGGGAACTACAAGCCAGGAAGCCTCACCTCAAGGCACCAAAAAAAAGTTTTGGCGTGATGGGGCTTCTGTGATGGGAAAATGTTCTCTGGATTTTCAGTGCCTAATAATATGATTGTATTCACACTACAGTACTATTACACTACAGTATTACACTACAGTACTATTGTATACACACTACAGTATTTTCTGCAATGGAAGCAGTTATTTAACTCTATCCAGCTGCCTATCTTCATGAAAATTTTATCAGTGTTTTTCAAAATTTCTTTATGATAAAATATCTTTATGGTAAAATCTGATTAAATAAAGTGGGAAGAAGCCAAGCTGAAACTTATATTTATATGTGTATAATAAATTCAGCATCAAGTTTCAGTAATGTAGTCCTTGGCTTCTCTTGGGTTATGTTAATCATATGTACTCTGTTCTTCTAAGTATAATGTTTAATTTATATGACAATAATTTATGCTGTCGTTGAATTATTTAACTTTCAGGTAGTCTGTGTTGGAAAGTGTTTTTCTATAAGGAATGTGTTTTTCTTTGATTCTAACTGTTACACTGACAACATGATGGAAACAGCATGTTATGCATTTTATTACTGCATTACATATGTGCTTTGGGAATTGTCACTGAATGCAAATACTCCAACAGCCAATGGCCAATGAATTGTGTGATTTCTTTTCTCAGCCAGTCTGCTCCTTATTTTTGATTTTCTTTGCTGTTTCTGCACTGAAGATATCCAGATAGGGACATGGTATTCACATTGTGTCAGCATTGATGTTAAAACACATTTTATTTTACATTTTATCTTTTTAAATTGAGTGTGCTGACCTAGGTCATTTTCCTCATGTACCTCTAAATTAATCTAATGAGTAAAAATCTTTCTTTAATAAATCCTGTATAATGCCAATGCCATCAGTCCAGATGGAATTGCAAAATTGGTCCATCAATACACACACCATCCCATCATCTTTTTAAGCATTATGATATGACAAGTATTGGATGAGGAGTATCGAGATGGAATATATGTCCGCATGTTGATAGTAGGGAGTTGGAGGCTATTGTCAGAGGAATGTTTGGAAAACTGACAAATGAAGCTAGTTTTAAACTTTTAAACTATTTTTTACTAAACCCATAGATTAACAAGATACTTTGTGCAAACAGTTCTTTCATATTATTAATTAGTGTCATTACATATACAAAGTTGCTAGTCTTGAAGTGATATCCTTGCCAGTCGTTCTTGTGTAATGGCTGGGACATCAGTTTGTAGTTCCTTGTGCTTATCTTGCAATAGTTTTTCTTGGGTGCTTCTTATGTGCAGTTCTAAGCATCTTTGCCCCTGTGGTGATCAGATTGCTGACAGAATGCTTATGTATTGTGCCTTTCTGTGGCATTTGCAAAATGCGTGAGAACTATCAGTTACACTGTTAAACTAGTTACGTTGCTTTAGGAAACTTATATTGGAGTTCAAAATAAGCTAATATTACTTAAATCCTGATTACCTGATTGAAGCAGTGAAGCAGTTTTAATGTATAGGAGTCACAGACCTCTGCTTTAGCTACAGGAGTGGGAGATAAAAAAAAAAAAAAAAAAAAAAAAAAAAAACAAGTTGGGGGGGAGAATCCTAGCCTCAGCACTGATGTCCTACCTGGTGTGAAGTTACTGGCATTGAAGTAAGATGTTCATACTCAGTGCCTTTTGATATTTATTTAATTCAGACACTTCAATAGCATGATTCCATTGTATTTTTGTGTTTCATTTATTTCATTTTAAACATGCTACAAATAAAGAGTGATGGATTATCACATAAGATAGCCAGATATTGTAAATTCTGATTTTAATTATGCTTATCAGGAGAGCACTTTAGCAGCAACAATATGTATTTATACTTTTGAATTTACCAATATGTGTTCAGTTTTTTGAATGCTCTGAAGAGGTTTTAAACTTAATGGAAAACAGGACAGTTCACAAGGCTTTATAAAATGGGATCATTTAATGTCTTGTATTTTGAAACATTTTATTTTTTCAATAGAGTACTTTATGCCTTCAATTCAAACTAAACTCAATGTGAGCTGGAAATAAAAAACTTCTTATCCAATATATTGCATTTAGTTGCATTTTCTTTATAGCTGTATGTGCAGTGTTGTTTCAGATTTGTGATCAAAACAGAGTTGATAACTTATTGACATTTTAACAGAACAGTGCTTGCAGTGCCAAGGCCTCCATCTCTGTTTCTCACTCTGTCCCCACAGCAAGTAGGCTAAGAGTGGGCAAATGACTGGGAGGAGACACAGCTGGGACAGCTGTCTCTATAGAGACCAAACAGATACCCCCTTTCATATAATGTCATTCAGTGCATTAAAACTGCAGAAGTTTTTCCAAAGTAGCTATTGTTCAGAGAATGACTGAGCATATGTCTACTGGTAGTGTGTGATTGCTTTTGCATTGTTTGTTTTTATTGTTTTTTTTTTTGTTTGTTTGTTTTTTTGTTTTTGTTTTTGTTTTTGTTTTTCCTTCACTTCTTAACTTGTCTTTATCTTGACCCAGAAGTTTCCTTGCTACCTCCCTTCCAATCCTTTCCCCCACCCCACTGGGAAGTGACTGAGTGGGCAACTGTGTGGGGGCTAACCTGACAGCAGGGATTAACCCACCACACCTGTGGTAGGTCAGTGAAAGTTTGGAATTTGACATTTTTATGGAAGCAATCTCTCAAGCTCATTTTTATTTAATATGTGCAAAATAAAGCCTGAGATATGTCTACCCATCAATGCTTAAAAGAACATGTATTACCAGCATTTGTAGCACATACCCTATTCAAGGATGAGTAGGGGAATAAAGGATGAATATTGTAATCAAGAGAGGCATTTTCAGAATTCCTTTCCATATTCTCACAGGAATGGCATTTAGTATAAGGTCTGACATCAGGGATTTCAGAGTTTTAATTCCAAGACCTCTCTAGGCAGTTACTTGCTCTTCAGCTCACCTCTATTTCAGTCTGAGAAGTACACATATCAAATGTGGTCATACAGTTCATACATATAGAGTGCCATGAACCATAATATCAATAAAAGTACTGAGGCATCCTTAATGGAAAACAGCATTATATATAATTTTTAAAGCTCAGTTCTGCTCTCCAAGAGCATTATTCCATGTTTTACCATGTATTTGAATCCTGGTAATAGACATTTTTGTAACTTTTAGTAACTGATAAGAAGCAAGTGAAAATAAAAGATAAATTCCTGGACCACAATTCAAGTACTTCTTAAATTTGAAGTTAAACAGCAAAATGGACACCAAGCTGGGATTTTAGATTGACTATTATGCATGCACCGTAATTTTCCAGCAAAAATTCTGTAATGATTTTGGGCACAGATCTTTTATGCTTTGGATTCATATGGTGAATCCAAAACTCAGAACCATAGAATGGATCTGAATATGGCATTACTACCTGTTGAGTAAATGATGTATGAAATAAGAACGATATATATCAGTGGCCCTAATGGCTCTAAAAGAATGGATCTTTAGGATAACCTTAAGTGGATCTTTAGGATAACCTTAAGTGGCTTATATATGAGAACATACGTATAACATTTTTGATTACAGTGGACAAAATGCACAGATTTTAATATAAAGAGATGGTATGATGATTGTAGGCAGGGGTGGAAGTGGGGGGTGGGTGGGCAGGCATGTAGGTTTGCAAGAAATACCAAACTGCAACTTGGAAATATATATATATATATATATATTTATTTTATTATTATTTTTTTTTTAAAGTAGAAGGGAGGAATATGATGTGTCAGGGGAAAGCTCTTATCTTGTGCACACTGACAGACATTGTAATTACTGCTCCAGTGCAGATGTCAGTACAGCCTAAGGAAGGTAATGCTCACTCCAGTCACTCTCAGTGTTGGTAGAGCAACTTGACTTCAACACATACTAGTTCCACTGAGGGCACTTTGCTTTTCTGTGATTTTGTATGCCTCTGTTCAAACGTTCCTATCAGATCTCTGCATTGGAGGTTCTTTGTAGCCAATCAGATCAGTCCACAATAACAGTATATATTTTTCCACAAGTTTCTGATACTGTTCTGACAGCTGTTGATCTGTGGCCAGTACCAAGGCTTGTTACATTCAATTCTTGTTCATGTTATCCTGTTGCCATGGTTTGATACAGTCTGTTTGCACTGTACTAAGCTCTTGATCAAGTTTAGGGCATGGTACTTCCATGTCATGGAATCACAGAACCAGAATTACTGAAGGCATCTCTGTGTAAAAACTTGTCCAACCCCTTGCTTAAAGCAGGACTACCTACAGCAGGGTGCTCAGGACCATTTCCAGTAGGATTTTGAGTATCTGAAAGGACAGAGATTCCACAGTGTCCCTGTACAACCTGTTCATGTGTTCAAACATACAAAGAAAATGAAAAATAACCAACCAAATAAAAACTCTTTAAACTGAATTTCTTGTATTTCAACTTGTGCCCAATTTCCTCTTGTCCTTTCACTTAATATGACTGAGAATAGTCTAGCTCCATCTTTACTCACTCCACCATCAAATATTTATCCACATACTTTGATAAGATCCCTTTGAACCATCTCTTCTCCTGGATGAACAGCCCCATCTCTCTCAATTCTCCTGCTATGTCCCTTAATCACCTTTGCGGCCTTTCACTGGAGTCTTTCCAGTATGTTCATATGTCTCTTTTATCAGGGAGCCCAAAAATGGATGCATTACTCTAGATGCAAGGTAACTGGCCTCCAACTGAACATTATACCACTTCATACACTTCACCACACTTTGAGCCTGGGAGTTCAGCCATTTTTTAATACACTTTGCTGTCACTTTATCTAGTTCATATTTTACCAGTTTGTTTATGAAGATGTTATGAAAGACATTGTTGAAAGCCATGCTGAAGAGAAGATAATATCCATGGCTCTACCCACATCCACCAAGCCAGTAATATATTTGTAGATGGCTAATTGTCTCAGCATTTCTCCTTAACAAATCAAGGCAGACTACTTCCAGTCACATTTTTTTTGTGCTTCATGCATATCAAAATGGTCTCCAAAAGGTTTGGTGCTATTGCCTTTCCAGTGATCAAGGTGAGGCTGACCAGCTTGTAGCATTCCATATCCCCCTTCTTGCCTTTCTTGAAGATAGGAGATACATTTGTTTTTTTCCAGTCCTCAGGAACTTCCTCCAGTCACCTCCACATTTCAAGTATAATTGACAGTGGCTTACGGTGACACTTACTGGCTTGTGGGTGGATTCCATCAGATCCTGATAAATTATGTATGTCCAGTTTATTTACGTGTTTCCTAGCCTAATCGCCTAACCCTTTACCATTAAAATTAATTCTTGCTTGCTTTGGGTTTTGTCTCTGGTCTGGGATTCCTGAAGGCAAGTCTCACCAAGGGGAAAAAAATAAAAAAATAAAAAAATACTTTGGAGTACTTTGGCCTTTTCCATGTCCATTTTTCACAAAGTCCCCTGCACCATTAACAGAATGCTCTTGTCTCCTTTTTCTGCTGATAAAGCTGTAGAAGGCATTACACATCTGTGTTTGGAATTTTTCATCAAGGCACTGTAGAAAATTTGTGGATTGCTTGTGATTTGCTATGAATCCTCCCTCCAGGAGATCTCAGGGCAGTTCAAGACCCCAAGCGGACCACGGCCTGTAAATATGAGCTACTTACAGTTGTGTTAAGAAGGCAGACAATTGCCTTCTGCACTTCTGTATCTACTTCTACCTTCTTATATGGTAATCAACTACAGTTCCCACCTATCACCTCATCACCCGCATTGGTCTAGCCTCTAATCTAGCCTCTAGCTTTCATTTGTCTCATTGTCTGTTTGCTAGGCAGTGTTCCATGTTGTGGAGTAGTAACTGCTGTTCCTTCATAACAAGTTCAGGTCTGTCCTGGTCTGTCCTTCATAAAAGTATATCCAGTATTCCATTTCAGTTTCTCCAGTTGTGTGAGCTACTCACAACAATTCTGTGACCCCCTTGAGATCACATAGCTCTATAAGGGCATGCAGACCTGTACTTATTCCTGTTTGTTTGCCATGCTGCAAACATCACTGTACAGGCACTATAGTAATAAAACAGTAACGTACAACATCTTTAACAGTTTTTTAACAAAGTTTCTCTGCATTTATTAGGTAATTTGGACTATTTTCTCATTAAATCATTAATAAGACAAAAAAAAAAAAAAAAAAAGTGTCTGCATATATATATAATATTCCTTTTTGTCCCTGGGAATACTTTGAGTGTAACAAGAAAACAAGAAACCATCTGGAGGCAGGACGCAACATAAGTAGCAGAGGCATTTAGACAACAGGAAGGAGATGTAATTAACTTCTACTTCAAAAACTTCTTCATACATCCCTCAAGCAAATTATTGAAACTTTTATTTCTAAATACTTCTGTGGTGTAAAAATCTTTCTCTTCATGTTCTGATTTTAGTTTTCCAAATTTGAATGTGTCTGTGAACTTTTCAAATGCAAGCAGACTTAAATTAAGTTTGATAAATTTTGGCAAACAAGATAAAAGAGCTGTCAGATCAGTCATCATAAGTTGGCTGAGAAAATATCTTCTGAAGAGGTTAAGTCCTGCTCCTCTCTTTTGGTGAAGCACTAGTCACAGATCACATTCAGGAGTGCTGAATTTTAAGGTCTGTGCATAATTAAGCAAGTACAGAAATCTTGACTCTGAAATCTTGAAAACATTTTGTCATCCTTAGCCATTATAAGCTGGGATAAAAGGCAGGTTTTTTTAGGTACCTAAAAAATTTTAGAAGTAAAGAGAACACAAACGCGCAACAAAAATCATGTTTCCTGCATTGTATGGTGCCCAACAAGGATACACCCTGTTGTTTAGGTGTTTATAGACCTGTAACTATTTTAGATCTATACTTGCATTTTTCTTCAGTTTATAAAGTACATTATTTCAAGTTGCATGTTTCTTATAATTTGTTTGTCATGAGGTTAGAAGGGTCAAAGGACTAGACAATGAAAAGTATTATAGATTCTTTTCCCAGTAAGCATATTGAATGCTAAGTTACTAATAGAAGAAATTAATAAGGGTTGATTGTATGGTGCTGTATTTAAAGAGATTCAAGTGGTCTCATTCCACAATGTTTATAGTAAAGATAAAAATTATTTAATATGTTTACATTGCGATACCTTCTCCATTAGATGGTGTGAAATTTAAAGTCAATGCACTTGTTCTGAGAAAACAAACAAAAACTTTAAATGCTGGGTCCAGAGAGCTGAAATAAAACAAATGGAAGTATTTTTTTTCCTTCCTGCACTAAACAGTGCAGTATATATGCAGGGAGATAAATAATAATAACAATAATAACAGTAATAATAATAATAGGATAATTCAGACAACTCACATTTATTTTTTGTTTGCTTATTTTTTTGTTTTTGTTGTTCTTGTTGTTCTTTCCTATATGTAAGCTATCATAAAAATTATAGGACAACTTCTTTTGGGACCCTGGATGTTACCAAATCCAACAAACCTCTCAAAACTAAAGACAGAAATGTTTGGTTGGGGCTTTGTGCAGTTCAGTTTTGAAAATCTCCAAGGATGAAAGTTCCACATGTCTCTAAGGGTAACCCAGTACTATGGTTAGCCTCTGTAGCAGTGATATTTTTTTCCTCATATCTAAATAGAATATCCTTTCAATATGTCTCTTGTCCTTTTCCTGTGCACCATGGAAAAAGTTTAACCCTATCTTTTCCATAGCCTTCTTCTATGTAGTCAAAGATCAGATGTTCCACCCAACCAACGCAAAATTTTTGAAACTTTAAATATATATTTTCTTTACTATACGTATAAACATATTTTCTATTTGATTCAGCTCCTCAAATAGCATAATTCTTATGAATGAGATCTTTAAAAGTTTATACTATTGTAAGTATAATAAACATCATTTACTGTAGTATCTTAAAGGTATAAACATTTTGGAAACTTGAAATATTGTTTACAGGTAAAGAGGAAGCACACCTTACATCTAACTAAAGCCAAGAATTTTCTGTTAGCTTGATATAAATCCTAATAGTCTAAACATTATTAGTCTGTGTGTTGAGTCTGTCACCACCACAGTCTGGATCTTCGTGTTTCAGTAAAAGAAAGAATAGTAATGTGCTTGGAATTGTTATTCAATGGCTTGAGCATGCTATGTCTACAAAGAAATAAGTCTGCAAATAAATCTTCCAACTCACAAATTTCAGTGTCAAGGAATTAAGTAAGGGTTTGGTCCCATCTTAACGATTTGGTTGTAGATTAGATTAAAAAAAAAAAAAAAAAAAAAAAAAAAAAGGAAGGGAGGGGAGGGAAAGATACTAAGATACTGTACCTACTACTCAGGTCTTGACACATCCAAATTGTGGGTATATAAGACGTTATTCTTAAATGTCTTAGGACAAGCAAGTTATCATGTACAAAAAGAAGACACATTCTACCATTCTACCATCTTTTCAGAGTCTTGGACTTAGTTCACCAAAACGTATGCAGGTGTGAACATAGTTGTACTAGGTTTCTCCAGTAAGCCACTACAGAAAAGGAGATACTTTCTGTGGACAAATCCTCTCATGTATGTGCTATTGATGCTTTAAGATTTGCTCCCTTTTTGAGGGAAGTTGTATAAAAACAGCTCTTGACATTTAAGAGTTGTTTGTCAGGTGACAACTTATTCAAGGTTAAAATGTGTCCATCATACAGTTTTGTCAAATAATTCTATTATGTATCCAGAGATTTTTGAGAAATTAGATTATTTTCTAAGAGGCACCTGTCAACTTAATTTTGAATTGATTTTTTTATGTAACTATAAATTTTTCAAAATTCTAATTAAGTACTATTAATAAATTAATTTAAAACCATAGTGTTAGCAACTTGATGTACCCAATAATAAAATATATTTTAGTGATGTTTATGATACAAATCAAGAGAAATATAGAAGTCCACTACTCTATTGAAATTCCAATTTTGATTTTATGTTACTATTTAATTAAAACATTCACAAAATATCTATATTTTGTTAGATTTTATCAAAAATCACTTATTCATTTTTTTCCTAATGTAGCCAACTTGGTAATATTTGCAAAATAGAATTCAGAAGTTGGAATATTTAAATATTTATATAAATATATGTTTCTTTTTGGAAGTATAGTTTTGAGATGGCAAGAAGGAACTTTAGGTGAAGATGAATCAATAATACATTTTGAATCAGTCTTTTAAAGTAGAAGTATTATGAGCTTGGTCAACATTTGAATTTCAGAAATTGTATGGACAGACTTTTCTGTTCAACTTCTTTCTTGTTCTTATCATAACAAGTTTTTACATTTACCTGGTGTGAATCCCTCTTCAGTTTACTCCCATTGTTTCTTGGTCTCTGTGCATCACTGAAAAGAGAGCACCTCTGTTGTTTCCCTGTAGACACTGGGAGCTGGTGTTATCATCCCCTGAAGCTGCCTCTTCTCTGGACTGTACCAGACCTATTTCCTGAGCCTCATCTGTGCTCCAGTCCTGACAGCCCTGGTGATTCTTTGCTGAATTCACTTTAGTTTATCAATATATTTTTGGGAGGGGTGCCCAGAGCAGGAATTGTTACATTGTGCTACACAGAAACTAGCCGAACCATAAGAGGAGGATTGGAGGACAGACCTCTCCCTTCCAGGATGACTATGAAATTCAACCTTCCCTTCATCTTGCTCTGATTTCAGCAATGTTCTGCATTTCCTTAGATTGCAGCAAACATCTCAGAACACAGGAAAGTTTCTATTTTCCATGCTGTGGTGTGGATGTGTGCTGCTCATTCCTAGATCACTATCTTCATCTGCTTTCATGAAGGCTACTTTCTAGATGGGTCTTTCACATCCTGCCCACTGCACTCCTCATCCAAGAGGGTACCACTTGGCCAGTGGGTGCCGAGGGGAGAGCCATCTCTTCCTCCCCTCAGCTGATGTTAATGGCACTAGGTGCTGAAACCAGGATGAGTCAAACAGCCTTCCTCCCCACCTCATTTTATCAGAACAGAAATTAATATGTTTTGCACAGTACATTGCCATCAGATAAATAAAACAAGTACTGCTTTACATTTTTAGGTAATGGTCACATTCCTATTTTACACATTAGCATAATCATCTGTGATCATTCTGCCGTGTTACTAGAAAATGTATGCTTTTCCAATTGGAAACTCTTCAGCACAGTGTTACTCAGATGAAGAACACTCACAAGAGGATATACAGCTGTAGGCCAACACCCCTGTTTCTGATAATCTCACTGAAATGCAATCTATTAACTGTTAACATAATTCTTTAATTATTTATTCAGGTGTTGCAAAACAAAAGGAAACAAAACTTATTGCATTAAATTCCTCACAGATAACACCTTTCATCCCCCTTTACCTGCTTCAACTTCACTCCAGACTCCTCCTGCCCCTTTACAGTCTCCACTCTTGCCTTGCTGAGTGCTGCTGAGTACTGCCCCATCTCACACTCAGAACCACTGGCAAGGAGGATGGGGGTTAGCATCTGCTGGTTTCCATTTTTTCCTGATCCTTGTTTCCCATGCTTCTCCTTTGCTCCAGCATGGGTTCTTCCAGGGGCCACGCAAAGGGGTGTAGATTATTATACTTTTCATTGTATCAGCTGTTCCCCTTTATGGGTCTCCAGTGCTGTCACCCACCCAAGGCAGCTGTTGTCCTTTTCCACTTGTGTCTGAACAGAGGCTGCTCAAACAATTATGTTGGTGTTGGTAGTGTTTTCTCAATAGCATCACTCATTTTTGTGATTCTGTCTCAGAAGAGGCAATTTAGGAGGTAATTTATTCCATTTAACTTCTGCAAGAGCACAGTTTAAGCTCCTCACCTTTTTAGCTGCAGAAGCTATTATTTGATTTTTTTTTGCTGGCTGTCAAATCTGTATAAATTGTACAGTTATACTGAACATAGAAGTGCAAAATGAAGGATTTGAGGATGTGAATCATGTCATTTTATTTTATTCCTGGGTTTATTTGGGATCTAAAATCCCTGTGAGTTTTACAAGTCACAGCACTAAGCCAAAGCAAACAAATCTTCATTGTCCTTAAGAGATGTTTTATGTCCCTTTCTTCAAAAGAAGGATCAATTTTATGTAAGTCATTAATGACAAATCATCAAAACTATCCTTAAAGATTTTCACTTAAAGAATGTTTAGTAATTATTTCATTTACATTTCTGAACACCATCAGGCTATTCTGAAGATAATTTACAGGGAAAGCTAGTGTGTGCAAAGTAGTATTCTTTAACAGAGAGAAATCTGCTAGAAAATGACATTGCCTATGGAGCTCCTTACAAATATTTTTGTGTTGATCTATGTCATTTATTATTGAATTTATTTTCAAATTTCACAGATAACTATACAGCAGACTTTAAAACTAAGTTTTTCACATAGCAGGTTACATAAGTTCTTCATTCTGATAATTTTCCTTTAAAAGATCAGAAATATTTTATGCTAATAAAACAGTAAACAGTAGCTGTGGTGAGTTTTAATATTACAGTAGAATTTGACATGTTAATCTTAGTTGACCTTACAAAAGAAAAAAAATATATATATATATTTGAAAACACTGAATCACAGAATGGTTAAGGTTGGAAAGGACTTCTAGAGACATTCTCATCTAGAGAGGGCCTAGAGACCCCCTGCTTAAGCAAGAAACACCTAGAACAAGTTTCCCAGGACTGTGTCCATGTGGCTTTTGTAGGTCTCCAAGGAGGGAGACCACAATGTCTCTGGGCAATCCATTTCAGTCCTCCATCATGTACCATCATGTACTGTGGAGAAATGCTTCCAGAACTTCTTGTGTTCTAGTTTGTTCCCATTACCTCTTGCCTTGGCACTGGGGTCCACTGAAAAGAGCCTGGCTCCATTGTCTTTGCAGCCTCCTTTAAGGTATTTATACATATTGATAAGATACATAGTTAGTGTTACCTGTTCGCCTATACTAATTATTTGCAAAATCATTGGAGTTTCTCAAAGAATTGATTGCTTTTAATTTAAAGATATTTTGTGACCTTTGACAAGGTAGTTATTAATGTGTATATTTAAAAGAACTAATTACTGTTACATGATTAAAAGGGGACAGTAGAATGCTGACTGCTTTAGGCTGCTCATCCAATTTGCCTGACATAAGCCTTCCTAAAATTTAGATGAGCAGACCACATTACGTCTGGAGTTGTACCTGAACTACACTAAGTGAGTAGTGTCCCATGAATCCATAGAGTGTGTGTGGCTAAGATCATAGTACCGAATAATTGCTACAGGTCATCTCAGCTTTTCTTGATGGATTCCTTCTAAGTGTCTCTGCTTGCTCATAACTTTTATTAGCTGCTATAAAATCATTGTTTTAACTAGGCAAGCTGATACACTGTTTCTTACATTATTCTTAAGACTAAATAACAGATGTCAATTACTCCATGAAGTTGAGTTATACACTTAAGTTCAACTGCTCAATGCACTATAAATATCTAGATAGATCAGATGACAGGATGCATTGTGTGCCAAATTAAAATTTGATTAATAATGCAATCTCATTGAACTGTCACTGAAATCAGTGAATTTGCATGGTCTATAAATCACTCATAGCATTGCCTGTCTTTGATAATCTGTCTTCTTGAAAATTACAGTTCAATGTTCATGTAATTTTATTGTTAATAGCACCAAAACCTAGGTGAATAAGCAGAAAATAAAGTTTAAATAAGAGAGGACTAACTAGAGAAAAATATTTTCAAAATTCAATATGAAAAAAAGGAATAATGAACAGCAAACAAGGAAGATGTTCATGTGTTTAGAAAACAAAATTTTACAAAATTATTTTTTACCAGAAATTACACAAATCTTTCTTCCTTTTCATGGCATTTAATAAGAAAATAAAAAATAGCATGTATTTTTGTATAAAATTAGAAACCTGTGTATGCCCAGAAAAAGCTGAAGAAAACCCTTCTAAACCTTTATACTCTCATAATCATCACTCACATCATAATAGCAGAGATACTCCCTCTCCTTATGAACCCTCATGCATATTCAAATAGAGATCTTCATCTGAATTCTTAATACCTCAAAAAGCTTTTCTAAGCCAAGTCCCCACTTGCATATCACTTTGAAAAATCTTCCCCTTGCAGCATATGGTTAAGATCAGAGAAGTATGTTTGCAAAAGTGACATCTTGGCAGTGTGCATACTTTTTGCATTTATGCCTTTGTATCAAATTTGCAAGTTTGACGGCTAGATAAATTTTCTGAATATGTGATAAAATAAATTTAATTTGCTTTTTGAAAATAGGGAGTAGGTATTTTAAAAGAGTATTTTTTCTTTAAATGCCATCCATATTTGCTATGTATTTGGAACTGCATAATTTCAGACTGTACCAAGTCTTACCAAGTATTGTCTTGTCATCACGCCTTTGTATCATTCCTATTCTCCTCCATGTTTGGTAACTGGAAATTAAAAGAAATAGTATGCAGTTCTTTCAAGGCCTTTAGTTGCTTAGCTGCTGTTTAGGTACTACATTTTGATTGCAGTGATTGTAATGGTAGATACTTAAGTATATTTGAGGATTTGCATCTCAGTAGTTTGACAGAGGTAATTCAGAAAGCTGTGGCAAGGTAAAGAAATAGAGAAATATGGATTCTGAGTACAGAAATTACTGCAAAGTTTATCTTTCTCCTCTTTCTCCCTTGTTCATATATTGTCATTAAACTTGTCACCTAGTGATACAAGTTAGTCTTCATAAATATTTTCTCTCTTACTAGTTATTCTTTTATTTGTTATGTCAGAGCTGACATCTAAACAATTCTGCTGTTTGAATGTGATAGAAATATAGAATATTGAGTATAGAGATACAGCTGCTAAAAGAAGACTCTATAGAAACAGTTATTAAATTAATTTTATTTGTAAGTGTTTTATGCACTCTGAAGTAAACTCCTGTTGAAGTCAACTCCTGTTCAGTGTTTCTCAGCCTTCTTGAAGGCCTGTTATCTTTTCCAGTGACTTCACAGTCTAAGGTACCAAACATTTTCATGATGTTTAATAAACATTGATGTTATTTAGCCCTTTCCCAGACAGGCTTTCCCTTAGCCTTTGAGGATCTGACTACAAGACTAGTACCAAAACAAAACAAAATAAAACAAAAACAAACAACAAACAACCTACTAACCAACTAAACAACCAACCAACTGAAAAATATATAAATTATACTATAGATGAAGTGATAAATGAACCCAGCAAAATAATTCTGTTGGTTATTGGGCTAATACTTGCATTACAAAGGCTAAGAACATATATGGTATGCTTTTGGTTACATTAAGAACATTTAAATATTAGTATCACTTTAATCACTTTGCTACACGAATCAGACCAAAATATGTGATGTTTTCTCAAGGCTTGTTGATGGTGACAAAATTACATTTTGGCAAAAATCCCTAAGCAGAGATTTCTGAGCTCAGAAATAGCAGACTTGATCATTGACAGCCTCTATTTTTAAACACGCTCTCTATTTATTCTCTTAACTATTAATATAGTAGAGCAATGTTTTTAATGAACAGCTTTTATATTACTGGGAACTAGGCTAGGTTTCTCCATAACTCATTTGTGAAAAGCAAAAATAATGAGTTCTGTAGTTCAACATTTTTCAAAAGTATTTCTGTTTTTGAGTCTGAGGGAAAGCTATTCCAAAATCTCTAGTGTTGCATGATACTCCTAATCTCCTGCTTTGAACTTGTTATATGTATTGAAAAATTATTCCACATATTACTATTTGTCTTCCCAGATTACATAAGCTTAATTCATTTAGCTAAAAAAAATTATCTTTAAGAACATTTTCAAAACAGCAGATGATAAAACATGTAAATAAATATTAAATGTAACTATAAAGGTCCTTCAAAGTAATTTAGAAAGTATTTTCCACATTGTTTTAATGGAAATTTTCCTTTTGAGAACTAATAATTAAAAATTATTCTCCTGATGCTCCTCAATGCATAAAACCCAAACTTCATTATTACCTTTCATATACTGTTTTAGTTTTATTCCTTTCACAGTAAGGAAACTGATCATGTAATGTGTTGAGGCTCCTCAGTTTTGTTTACTTATTGCATTCTAAATGCACTGGTTAAGTAATAAGATTAAACCCAAGAAGTGTTTTTACTTTAGGTGGTCTATGCGTATACATAATAATCTAACAAAACTTTTAAGGGACAAAGCCTGCTGTTTTAAACTCCTAAAAATTACTATAATTAAGAGGTCTGTTACATTTATTTAAATTTTTCTTCCTTAGGATCGATCAGTCAGAATTCTTTATAGCTTTTGTTCTGTGATGCTATACTCCTTGAAAAAAAAAAAAAAAAAAAAATAAAAAAAAAAGAAAAAAAAATCCTTGTTAATTTTTCAGCAATATTGGCTGTTTATTTCAGGTTTCAGGGCACATTTTATTTGTGTTAACGTTCTAATTAAGCAGAAGCAAGAATTGCTTTTCAGGTACATGTATGTCTCAGACATTTGGCTAATAAACAGAATAAGTGAGATAAAAAGTGGGATATGGTATTTCCATCCAGTAAAAAGGTTTTTCCATATAAGTTATCTAAAAACACCACATTCAGGATCAATTTTATTAACTCACAGAAATATTTTTGATATGATATCCTCAAAAACAATTTTTGAATTATTAGGCATATTATACCTGTAAACTAGAAAATACACAACAATTCAGTCATTTTCTCTTACCTTAGTAAAGAATGAAGTTTTTCCAACATAAGATTGTACATTAGAAAATGGAAACTTGGAAACTTATTTTGAAAAGAAAAACAAACAAACAAACAAAAAAAGTATTTCAATGGTTGCATTTGAAAGAAATTATGAATAAAAAAAAAAAAAAAAAAAGAGAGACAAAAGAAAAGAAAAGAAAAGAAAAGAAAAGAAAAGAAAAGAAAAGAAAAGAAAAGAAAAGAAAAGAAAAGAAAAGAAAAGAAAAGAAAAGAAAAGAAAAGAAAAGAAAAGAAAAGAAAAGAAATTACTCTGATGTAAACATTTTTATGGTGAAATTGTGAAATTGTCTTGCGTCTGACATTTGGGAAATCTTCCAGGAATGGCTTTCTTTTGAAAACTGATCAGCTGTTTGAGAGTTTGAAAAGATTATTGAAGAAAAGTACTTAATCATCTCTAACGAGTCACAAAAATACAATTACAATAATACAAGTAGCGTAAATTGGATAGGATTCTCATGCTTCTTTCAGTATGATGTGGCTGCTGCACATCATGTGTAGACTGTGTGTAATACAGGTTAAACTCAATTTATTTTGTGACAACATTTTTGGTTAGAGCAAAAGAACTCATTAAATTTTTGCATGATATTGTAAAATGAGTGGAACAATGCTAATAAAAATAATAAATGTAGGTTATAAAAATATGTGCTGACTAAAATAATTTGAAGTAATTAAAAACTAAAGGAACTACTCATTAACACTGAAGTTTCAAGTATTTCAAGTACAACTTGTTAAAAAAATGAAATAATTGGTCACCTAAAAGATAGCAACATTATTTTTTCAACGAGAAGGGTGATTTTAATGACATTTAAGTTTTGTTTTGTTTTGTTTTGTTTTTCACAGCTGAGGACGCTTGTGGAGGAACTATGAGAGGATCCAGTGGTATCATATCAAGCCCCAACTTTCCTAATGAGTATCATAATAATGCAGATTGCACATGGACAATTGTGGCAGAGCCTGGGGATACTATCTCACTCATATTTACAGATTTCCAAATGGAAGAAAAATATGATTATTTGGAAGTAGAAGGTTCTGAACCACCTACAATATGGTAAGCTACACACTAAAATTTTAATTTGGTAAAAAACAAGGGAAGGAAAATGTGGAAGGATAACTTTTGTGACTTTTGCCTTTCTTAATATATCAAGCTTTTTTAAAGCTAAAAAAGGGGGAGAGGGCAGACAGTTGTTACTGTTGCACATATTGATATATATGATGTATATTCATATTCTAACTGCATCTGTAAAATAATTTCAAAATATATTCCAAGAGTGGAATGTTGATATGAAAGGCACTGTAGACTTGTTCAGCTCCTTGTTTGCTGATCTATCCATTCTAACCATATTAACCATATTAATTTTTAACCATATTAAAAAATGTATATTTTAAGACAGATTGGAAAGGGCTGTTGTGATGGTAAGGATTGGTGGAACCTTCAGGGAATTACAGGATGTCAGAAGGTGAATGGTGTCTTTTCAGCACAGAGCTGGGGAAAGAGCTGGTTTACACCTGTTGGTCACAGTTCTCTCTAGAGGAGTTTCTGCATGGAGAGCTATATATGTAGTCTCATTTTATAATACGGTGGGGATATTGTCAGTATTGCACTTATGAAAATGAGTGTACAAATGTCCACATTTTCATCCTGATCTTAGATACAACACCCTGGGTAGCCATAACACTTTTTGTCTTTATTTTAGTTGTATATATGCTATGTTCTATTTGTAGCTAATTTCTATTTGTTTATTGACTTTGAAGTAGCAAGAATATTTTTTCTAGGCTGGCGTCTGCAATTCCTGATCTCAGTGTAACTGCATTGCATAATACAAGGAGAAGAAATAGCAGTATACAAACTCTTTCAAGATCAGACTCACTTCATTTGGAAAAAAAAAAAAATGCAGTAACTGATGCATTCTGTGTTTTTCTGGCCTGGTAGTTTTATGGCACCAACATCACACTCCTCTGAAGAGATGTGAATATCAAAAATCCTTGTGTGTTGTATTGGTTTAAATATATTATCAGTTCACAAAGAAGGGGAGGTACACAAAACCATAAATAACATTGATGCTTTCCAGGAAAATCTTAAGTTCCTAACTGGTTTACATATCTCATTATGAGAGATATGCAAAATAGGTAGATGCATTTGATAACAAGCAATTGGCTAGCCCTTGTCAGTAGAGCCTTATTTTCTAATTTTTTAATTAAAATAAAAAAACTAACCAAAACACAAACCCAGTAAACTACATTAATTCAAATTTTATAAGAAAATATGGCATATTAGGCTATATTGTTTTGAAAACAAAACTCAATTTCTATAACTGATGCGTATAAAATATATTCCTTATTATGTCAGTGCATAGTAGAATTTTATACTCTGAATTTTAGCTTTACTGAATAGTCTTTTATAATTTGTTAATTCATACTGCCACCTACATAGTTAATTACCTGAATTAGACTACTACTGAATTGCAATTTATTTCTCAGTCTGTTAAACTGAAATCTTTTGAGCTAACTGTCAACTAAAAAAAAATTAAAACAATAAATTACAATAATAATTAGTAACACCAATGACATATTGACAATATGAACCATCTGAATAGCTAAATGTGCATTTTATTATATTTGAATGCATTTTATGTATTCAGTCATGAGCTTCAAACAATGACCTTTTTTTTTTTTTTTGAAAAAGGCTTTGTCTATACTGAAATGATATAACAAGATTACTTTATAAGTGGAAATTCTCATATTATCTATTTACAAAACAAAAAATTGCAATGCTAGTTCAATAATTTCTCATGTGGAGAAGCAGATTGAGAGTACATTCTTTTTTTAGATTGTCATTTATATTCCCCAAATTAGACTGATGTATTCAGTTATGTAAAATTATCCCCCCCATATGCTGGGAAAAATAGATTTGGAAATCTTAATTAACAACAATTTGTTAATTAGATTTACAGTGGTTATATTTTATATCCCCTTAGAATATAGCTTCAGGTTTAGTTCATGACATTTTAATTTATAAACTGTACAAATGAGTACAGTCCTAAAACTAAAACCAGACTCTTGATTTTTATTTATTTATTTATTTGTTATTCTGTAAAACAAATAGCACCTGATTTGTAAAATTACTAAAAACATATTGGTTGATTTGGATAGTAGTAGTATAGAATCATTTCTTAAACATTTTGTTGCTTTACATGACTATTATACCTACTGATTTAAAACAACAACAAAACTATTCTCCTTCAGCACACCTAATTGTATAACAAAATAATTTCTGTTTCTAGGAAAAACAATGAACAAGAATATATTTAAAATTGATAGTCCAGGGTTATCCAGCAGAAATGTCTAGGAATTCTTCTTGAAGTGCTAACTTTCCATAAGCTTCCACTCAGTCATTGTGATATTTCAGTTATTCCAGGTCTTTTATTTGAGAAAATCTTAACAGGACATTTTCATTAAATACTGTGAAAAATTACACAGATACCTTTCAGTCTTTTTCTGTCTGGTGTCAAGGCCTGATTCTGACATTTCATAATTTCAAGAAAGATGATTGATTTTATTTTATTTTATTTATTTATTTTATCATTTTGGAAGTGAAATTGACAGAATATTAATAGTTTAAGGAAACTATTTTTCTCAACTTTTTTTTTCTCAACAGAACAAAAAACTGAAATGAGATCTAATGAAACATTCCTTTTTATCTAAATGAAAAGTTAGGATTTGAGATACTCATTGGTGAAAAAAAAGTAGCAATTTCATTTTGAGACAATTTTTCCAGTATATGGAAGTTCAGTTAAACATTCAGAGAGTTTCTGAAAATACATGAGTTTTCTAACATTTATGTTTAGGACACTTACAATTTTTCAGTCTCTTGTTTTGCTATTGTTCATTTTAAATCAAATAGTTTATACTCAGTGTGTAAAAAACTGGAATGATTCTCTAGGCTGCTTTGATGTGGTTGTCTTCAATTCCAGCACATACTTTACTCTAAATTGTTATAACAGCTGTTAAGACTAGTTAAACTGTATAGAATGGTAGAAGCTCCCTCCCAGAACTGGTGCTGCAGAACACAGCACTGTATGGGCTGTTGCAGGGAAAGTTAACTCTATTCCAAGCAGACCCAGTACAAATATATATTTCACATTGTCATGCATTAGGAATGGTCATGCATTCCTAATGGATGACAATGTGAAATATATATTTGTATTCCTAAGAATGCATTAAATATATCTTTTATTCTCAGTTATGGTTTAATTTAGTTATTTTTGAAAACCAAATTGATAATTTCTCTTCCTACATATTTGGAGCTTGCTTTTTACAAAAAGATTATGCAAGAGTATTAGACTAATTGAATTTGAAATGATTATTAGTTTTGAATGAACCCATGCATTTTGGTAAGTATACTGGAAAGTGATTACTATTTGCTATTTCTAATAGAAGGCAGTAGTTGTCATTAAATTTTAGGCTTACTGCTCTCATTCAGAGAGCTATTGTGATAGTCTGAATTAGGATCACTTTTTTTTTTTTTTTTTTTTTTTTTTTTTTTTTTTTTCCAAAGAGCATATAATTACGCAACTACCTTATTATTTGTTAACATGAAGATGTGCATTAATGTTAAGGTGTTTGAGAGCATAGCAGGGTGTCTCAACTGCTGTAAAGAAAATGTACTCCACTTCTGCCTTGACAAAAGGAAAAAAATCCAAAGTATTCAGATCTGTTCTCTCTGTGTAGGAATGCACTTCTAAGAAAAGCTGTGCAGTTTTAACATTTGACCCACCACTGGCATGTTCATACAAAATATTTTCTCAGTTCGCAAAGAGAAATTTCAAATAAGATGCAATTACTCTTTCTAAAGCAAAATAACTCACATCTCTCTTACTGACAGTGTATTCTTGGGAATTTCAAAATATATGCTATTTGACCTTGCTAAGATGTAAGGGACACTTAGAATTTTTCATAGTAAATTGAAGTATTGGATTGTCTAGATCATTACTCTGTATCTGGTTTTAGTTAAATTATCGTGTTTTCCTGTAGAAATCTAGATACAACCAATGTAAAATGGCATATATCAAATAATTATGGAATCTTAGAGTGGCTCAGGTGGGAAAGGACTTTAAAGAGCTAGTTCCACCCCCCCTGCCATAGGTAGCGACGCCACCCAGTGGCGTCAGTTTCCCAGGGCTCCCTCTAAGCTGGTCTTGAACACACCTCCACAAACGGGGCATCCACAGCCTCTCTGGGCAACCTGTTCCCGTGCCTCACCACACTCTGAGTGAAGAATTTCCTCCTAATCTCTAATCTCCCCTCTTTTAGTTTAAAACCATTCCCCCCTTGTCCTGTCATTATCTGATTGAGCAAAGATTTGCTCTCAATTTTTTTGTATGTCCCTTTTAAGTTCTGAAAAGCTGCAAAGATCACTCCAGACCACACCCATGCAGCACAAGTTCCCTGCAGCCTGTGGAGAGGACCATTATGGAGCAGATCTCCATGCTGCAGCCCATGAAGAGCTCATGTTGGAGCAGGTGGATGTGGCCTGAAAGAGGCTGCAGCCCACAGAGAGCCCCCACAGAAGCAGACTCTGGACTGGACCTGCAGCCTGTGAACCTGCACACTGAATCAGTCTGTTCCTGAAGAATTGACCATATGATACAAAACCATATTGGAACAATTATTGAAAAACTGCTGCCTGTGAGAAGCCCATCTTGAATCAGTTTAGGAAGGATGGCATCCCATGGGAGAGACTCCACAATGGAGCAGGGAAAGTGAAGATCAAGGAGAAGCAGAGATGAAGCATTATGCACTGACTTCAACCCCCTATTCCCTATTCCCCTGTGCTGATCAAAGGAGGTAGAGACGATGAAAGAGGAAGAATGTGTTTTTAGTTAAATTTTAGTTTCTCACTGCTTTAGTCTGTTAGTAATAGGCAGTAAATTATATTAATCTCCCTATGCTGAATCTGTTTTGCCCATGAAGGTAATTGGTGAGCAATCTCCCAGGCCTTAGCCCTTGAACCTTTTTTCGTCATATTTTCTCCCCAAACAATTTTTTTTCTTTTTTTCTTGAGGAGGAGGAGGGGAAGTGAGAGAATGGTGATTGATGGGCAGCTATGCTCTGTGTGAAACCACCACAGTGAGACAGCTGCTTGTTAGATTACAGTGTGTAAATGGTTCACATATGGAGTCAAACATGGTCACAGAGTTAGGCAGATTCATTGTGCTACAAATTAACACTTTACATGGACACAAAGTGATCCTGCTTTTGAAAATTAAGTTCCCACTCCAATTTCCAGTTCATCCCCACCTCTTGGCCCAGGCATTTGTATACTAACAAAGAAATTGCACCAGGAAGTGATACAGATGAAAAATAACCTTTTTTTTTTTTTTTTTTTTGCTGTTGTTGTTGTTCCAATGTTACTGAGAAGGTAGCACAAGAGTTGAGAAGAACATTGAGGCACATTGGGTGTGGAAGGCTGGTTCCTGAAGGAATAGGACCACTTTATTTTCAAAACAAGGCCCGAACTGTTTTGGTCTCAGGTACTGTAGATTGAGTGACAACATCCATAAAGAGATGCAAATTTTTAACCTGGTAGGCATAGACTTCACATAGTTGATTTCCTTTACAGTTAGAAATTTATTCTCATGACGGTGTGCAGTATTTGATTCCAATTAAGGTAAACAATGTTAAGAAGGCAGCATTTTTTGTTGTTGTTGTTTTTGAAAAGAAAAAAAAAAAAGTATATAATGGTAGTAAAATGCACTTTTCTTGAAGTGAGTTAAGATTTCTGAAATCACTCCTAATTTCTTACCTTTCCTATGTTCATGAGTAGCACAAAAGTGAACAAGCCTTATCTGAATATGCATGGTTTTATGATGATGGTGGTGCTAATTAATATGTATGAAGTTATTTTCATCTGAAGTCAAAGAGCTATCCAAAAGCAATTTTCAAATGAGCAGTTATACACCTGACAGACTTTCTTGGTACATTCTACTCGACAGAGATAGGATTGGATCCATTTCCCAAAGTCTTACCAACATTCAGAAACAAATTGAAAGAACTGTCAAGACTCCTTACCCAGTAGGAAAGTATTCTTGTTTTTCTACCATCCCACTTGTGCAAAGATTTAATCACTGCTGTCTCTGCACTTCCATGGCCCCTTTAAACCCTCCTTGGATGAAGCAGCCCTGAGTGCTTCTAGTATTGCTTATCTGTAACTTTTTTACTTTTTTTTTTTTTTTTGTAAGAACCAGATAAATGAGATAAATGATAGTCTAGTTCTAGGGTGTTTTACTAATGAATTATTAAGTACCGTGAGCTGTAATAAAAGCAAGCACAAAAAATATTTTGGAGTCTCTGACTCAGTGGTTTCTGGAAAAAAAAATAAAATAGAGAGATGGGAAGATTGCTAGAAAGATTTAACAGGATATGCTTTCACTTTGCTTACTAAAGCAGAATACTGCACTCGATTTGGTGTGGTCATTTACTATTGTCTAAGGATGACAATTAAGTAGCAAGGGACACTGCTGCTGTCTTGACATCAGTGACTGAACAGGCATATCTCAAAGGCTGAAACAAGCCCCATTTTAGTATTCATCAGCCTTCCATTAGTGAGGGAAGGAGTATTACACATAAAGCAAAGGAGAACATAAAGCTTTAAAAAGGCAGAAAAAAAAAAAAAAAAAAAAAAAAAAAAAAAAAAAAAGAAAAGAAAAGAAAAGAAAAACCAACAAAAACTGTGTAATTATCAAATTTGTTTCATCTGTCATTCATATAGGTTTCACACTTCCCTCCCATGTGTTCTCTGTCCCTACCATGATCTCTATTTGCCTTATTCAGCAAAGTAAGCAAAAGACCTCAAGACAAAAGATCCAAATCACTCTGGCTTATAGATTCCAGGTAAAAATCAGTACATTGGGTAAGCTGTCATCATTCAACTTTTATGTCTCAGGCCACAACAGTCAAAAGTGGAATTCAGATATGTAAATGAAACCCTGTGCCTCCATGAATAAATCCTGACAATAAGATAAAGCATTGCTTATATGGGGCCTATGGTCTACTCAGAGCTTCAGATGTTGCTTCCTTTTTTTTATGCTTGTCCATTGTTTTGCCTGGGAAAATCATTTTAGGAATGGGTGCAAATAAAGTAAACCATTAAACAGCCATTAAATAGTTTATGAACCTAAGATAACAATTTCTATTAAGGATCGACACAGTGTCAGAGCAGATTTAGTAATTACATGCTATCCGGTGCCTAGTCACACAGCTTAGTCACACAGGTCATGACATAATAGTTAGTAAAAAAGAAAATAAGTCATTCTGGTTTACTTTTTCTGCATACAGTAGGTCATGCCAGTGAAACAAACAAACAAACAAAAACCCCACCAAAATGCAGTAAACTAGAGCTTTGAAAATAAATAAATAAAAATAAACATAATTTTTAAAAAAGCCCAAAGTTTTTTTTGTTTTGTTTTGTTTTTTAAGCTTGCTCAGAAATTGTGTCAGTTTCTATAAATGATTCTATCCCAGCAACTTTAAACTATACTTAAGGTTAAAAGTTTATAGGTGTTTCAAAAAATAGAATAGTTAAATTTTCATTATTTTGAAACCTGAGCATAAATTCATCTAAGTATAACTTTAAAATGTCAACATTTGGAAGATAATTGTAATTTCCCTGTGACCTACTTCCTGAACAATGTTAATGCTCTGATATCCTGTGTCAAGAAAGGTATAGTAAAATTGGAAACAGTACAGAAATCGGAAAACAAACAAACAAACAAACATGAAAACGGATATGAAAAACAATATCTATAAAGAGGAATAAAATAGGCTAAAGCCTATTAAAACTTGAAAAGAAATGAGTGAAAAAGGACAAGAAAGCCATTCATGAAAAATTTAATATTATATGTCAGGTAAATAAGTAATGTTTATTTATGTTTTCTGATAGTAGAATAAATAGGGATCCTTAATGATTTATAAGACAGCTGTTTTAAAACAAAAGGTAGCACTTTTCTGTAGTATACATAATTGAGTTGTGGAAGTCATTGACATGATGTTGTAGATAGCAAAATTATGAATAGATTGAAAACGGATATAAAAATTATATAAGGAGAATTTATCAAAGGCTGTATAATGTAAAGGCCTGCTTGAAGGGTTCAATTTGAGAAGCTAACAGTCCATAGTTACTGGAAGCTTTGATATATGAAGGGATGAATTTCTTTCTGTATAATCACATTTTCTGACACTCCTTGTGAATTATCTGTTATTGCTTATTTTCAGAAAAAAAAAACATTAGTCTTGGTGTATTGCTGATCTGACACAGCAGTACGTACATTTTTACATACCTTCAAGGATATGATGGATATTATAAAAGATATTACAATTCCAGACCTGTCAGTAAGCGATTTTTGCATGACATGCAAAACAAAGAAATCATCGTAACTGGGATATATCAGGATTAAGAGCCAAAGTTTTGCATCTGTAAGACATTTTGTGGGCTGAGCTTCAGAACTTCTCAGTTTATGTTATAAAAATATTCTGCCTTCATCTAAGGCTTGTGATAAGACTAACTAAAGCTGCCAAGACATTACTTAAGACTACAGCAAATACAGAATCTACTATTTCACCTGAGAGAAGCTATCTAGTGCTTACATAGGTATTAATCATTCTTAAGATGTAAGCCATACTTTTAATGTAATTTTTCCTGGTTTCATTTTCCAGCCAATCAGGATTCTTATTGGACTTTTTTATTCCCTTCATTAAAGAGCTCATTAATGAGGATATTTATATATTTTGGTTAAACCCGCTCTTCTTTCTTGGCTAAGTAGACTTTTGGGATATTTCTACGGAAGTCACTGCATTGAGTTTAGTAGCAAGGTTTTGGTAGCGGGGGACTGCAGGGGTGGGTCTCTCTGAGAAAGGCCCAGAAACTGCCCCATGTTAGGGCCAGTTTCATCCATATCCAAAGGGACCCGCCACTGGCTAGAGTCAAGCCAATATGCAATGTTCTTTGTGACTCTGTGAAAGCAGATTTAAGAGAAGGAAAACAAAGAAAAACCTGCTGCAAAACAGCAGCTGGGACAGCAAGAAGTGAGAAACAGACACCAAGCTCAGTGCAGCAGGAGGGCAGGAGGTGCTGCAGGCAGGCAGCAGCAGTTTCCCTGTGGCCTGTGGAGAGGCCCCAGGTGGAGCAGGCTGTCCCCCTGCAGACCATGGGTCCCATGCTGCAGCCCGTGGAGGAGCCCCTGGTGGAGCAGGTGGATGTGGCCTGGAGGAGGCTGCGGCCCGTGGAGAGCCCCCACAGGAGCAGGCCCCAGGCCGGAGCCGCAGCCCGTGTAGAGGAGCCCACGCAGGAGCAGGGGGGCTGGGGGGAGCTGCCGCCCATGAGGGACCCATTCTGGAGCAGTTTGCTTCTGACAGATGGACCCCATGGTATGGAACCATAATGGAGAAGAGCTGCTCTTGAAGAGCTGCTGCCTGTGGGAAGCCCACAAAGGCTCAGTTCAGGAAGGATGGCATCCCATGGGAGGGTCTCCACATTGGAGCAGGAGCAGAAAGTGACCATGAAGGAGCAGCCAAGATGAAGCATCAGGGACTGACCACAGGCCCCACATCCCACTCTCCTGTGTGGCTCAGGGGGGAGAAGCTAGAAGAGGGTGAGTGGGAAAGATGTTTTTAGTTTGTTTTTAGTTTCTCACTTCTCTAGATTATTAGTAATAGTGTAATAATTTACATTAATTAATATTTTGAGGTTGTTTTGCCTGTGATGATAGTTGTTGAGTGATCTCTCTTGTCCTTACCTCAACCCTTATTTTCTCTCCCTTTCTCTTTGAGGAGGGGAAGTGAGAGAGTGGGTCTGGCGGATGGAGCTCAGCTCTCCAGCAGGGTAAAACCACAATTGTAACCTTCATATCTCTCAGTCTGACTTTTCTGTACTCAGACTTTCACTGTTGGATGGTATATTTGAATCAGCAGAAAAATACCTACCCCATAGTACATTTTCTCTCTTCTGTGAAGCATATAACATAGGTTCTGGCATCTTTTGTGTGGATACATTGCACTGCTTCACTGCTGCTTTTCCCCATTATTTTTATGTCAGAGGATAAATTTTTACCATTAACCATGTTTGCTGAGCAAGAACTGCCCTGTATTTCCTAAATGAAGTTAAGGGCAAGATGGCTGATGGACTGTTGTTGCAGTATGGCTTAATTTGTTTGGTAGCTGACACCTTGTCTTTCAAAAAAAAAAAAAAAAAAAAAAAAGGTCCTTCAATTGAAGCTAACAACATTGTAACAAAACTTTCCAATTCTATATAATTTAGAAGATTTTGAGATTCAGTCCTAAAATACAGGAACATTTCTTTTTGTTCTTTTGTTTTTGTTTTTTTCCCAAGAAGGAGTAATTATAATAAAGGGGAATTTCCTTAATAAAATGGAATTCAGGAAGTATTACAATGTTGAGGGAATTGCATATGTAGAGTTCAGCAACAGTGGGAGAAAAATGAGACATGATTATTACAGCAGCAAAGGCTAACCCTGCATAGAGTATTATTTTATTTTGAATTACAAATGAACCTGCTACCAACTTCCTCAAAATTGTTACTGAATTTAAACTGGCTAGATGAACGATACTGAAAATTCTGATAAACATTGAACTATAGCTTTGGTAAGTGTTCTTGATTATTTATTTTTTTACTATATTCTGTGCATTAAGCATTTATTGACATACATCGGAATGCTACAGTTCCATCTCTGCAGAGTCCTCAAAACTGTGAAGTAGAACAGCACACTTCGCTATCCTGTTCTACAAAGATTCAATACAAAATAAGGCTTGTGATTTCAGTTATGTGCTAGTTTAAAAATTAATGCAACTCTAAATTAAAGCAGCATACCTATTCCTTTTTTTTTTTTTTTTTTTTTTTTTAATGCCTCTAACTGCTGCAGAAAAAGGTAAAAATGTACCTGGTTGTTTCAGTTGCTTAGTTCTGCATACACAGTGCAATGCAATACTTAGCAATACATCCTGTATTTCTGGTCTCTAATTTTTCTTTAGCTGCTGAAATATGACACTTGGATTTAAATTTTAGTGACTTATAATTCATGACAATAGCGTCCAGACTGAAAACCAGTTGATTTTTACATCTGGGTAGTTCAGATTTTCCATTAAAAAGATCCATGGACCAATGAATGAAGTCTGAGACTAAAAAAAAAAAAAATCAGAGTTAGAAGTAGTGTGCCAATGGAGAGAATCACATGGCAACCAGCTAAAAATCTAAGATGTCTGTAGACAGGAGAGGAGATTCAAGGGAAGAACCTGATGCCCTAGCATTCCAAAAAAATTGGTGTCATAATTACTAACAAAGAAATTTGGTTGGATAAATTACATGATTGTATAAGTATTGAATCAAACAGACAAAAAAGGAAGGTGGATGTACTGTATCAAATATATGGCATATATATATTTATGTTAAATCAAGTAAGAAAATATGAAAGATGGATTTCTTACTATATATATCTATTAGTTTTATATTTATATTACTGGTATTCTTAAAAGAAGAAAATAAAAGAGGAATGATGCTATTAATATTTTATAAAAAATATGTAGAATGTTAAACTAGAGAAGCAAGGCATTCTACCCTCCCTCCCTTCCTTCCTTCCTGCCTTCCTTCCGTCAGTACTTAATTTATCTGGAAATCACTTGAAAGTGCAGAATAGCAAGACGTAGCATCATAGAACCATCCACTCTGGAAAAGACCTCTAAGATCCTTTAGTCCAACCTTTAACCTAATACTGACAAGTCCACCACTAAACCATGCTTCTGAGTTCTGCATGTACCATCTAACAATCAAGAAAGATTAGTTTTTCATTGCAGAAATTATTAAGGCAGTAACAAATAAAGGTTTAGTTATGAGGAAAACAACAACAACAACAAAACATTGTATAAATATGAAGGATTAAGGCAATTTGGGTGAATATTATTATGGATGAGTAAAGAAAGGGGACATCAGTGGTGAATATGAAGACAAAAGACAGCGAAAAAACACAATGACACTAAACTTCCAAAAAGAAGGGTTATGATGATTTGCAGGAGATCTGGCAGTAAGTGAAAGAGGTTATATTAAGTACATAATAACAGACAATCCTAACACAAAAGAAAAATATAAATCATTCCAAGAGACCATTAAAGATCCTGATATATTCATAAAGATATCCAGAAAGAAATTTTACAAGAAGTGAATGAATAAAAACATAAAATGATAGGAAGCTGTGAGGATACAATAAGGCCATCACACTAGGTGAATTACAACTACGAAAGGATATAAAGGACAATGATGGAAAGTATGTATACATACACAAGAAGTGAAAAGAAAACAGCAGAAAACAGGTCCCCAGTGATGTGGAAAAGAACAGGGACATCTGGGAAGTTGTAACAAAGCCAGTTACCTTTAAACTCTGAAGAAAATAAAAAAGAAAAAAGGATAAGGAAAGTAAAAGAAAGGAAAGGGGAAGGGAAAAAGGGGAAGGGGAAAGGTAAAAGGAGGAAGGGGGAAAGAGGAAGGAGGAAGGAGGAAGAGGAAAGGAAGGGAAGGGGAGGGGAGGGGAGGGCAGGGCAGGGAAAGTAAAAAATAATGCAAAATGGGTTTTGTTTTATGAAGGCTTTCACTTGCTATTAGAAACTAGGGGATAAATGACTCACTGTGTTTTCTAATTGTATGGTGTGTTTAGTTGAGAAAAGAACAGTTACCAGCCTCTGTAAGCTACATGTATTTCAGATTACATCCTAGAGGGTTTTGTTCTAGGCCTGGTAATGTTAAATATTTTTGCTCTATCTTAGACAGTGAAATAGGAATTACGCATAAATATTTTTAATGATACAGACCTGTGGGAGGACTGCAAGCTTTTTAGAGGACAGAAGTATATTTCAAGATGATGCTGATAAATTAAAATGAAAGTGCAAACATCATTAAGGTAAAATTTACTGTAGTCAACTACCAAATGTTGTAGACTAACAGGAGAAAATAAAGGCATAAATGCAAAATGAGGAATAAACCCCAACAGAGAAATAATACATGAGGAAAAAAACAAAAAGATAATAGTTATAACAAACATTAGTGAACTGTATGTGCCTGTAAATTCTTACTGTAGAATTTACCCTGCATTTATGCAGGCACACAACCTTATTAAGTTACAAACAGGGTTAATGGAGATTGTGAATAGCCTTGAATTCTTAAGTAACTGAAAAAAAATGTAAATTGAAGTTAATTTGCAGATGAAAATTATATTTGATATTTACACAGACTTATAAACTGCATTAGCAAATCTTTTCATGTTTCCTAATGAACTATTTCCCAGTACGTCTTTCTGAAAAAAAAATTAAAAAATAAAAAATGTCATTAGCTGATGTCGTAGCCCAGTAAGCCTAATATTTGTTTTCTCTGTCATGCTAGGATGGGCATTACAGGTTGGGACTGAAGAACAATGACACAGCTGTGGAGCCTAAGCTTTCTTTCACCTCCCCATGTTCATACTCAGTTCATTACCTTCCTACTTGTTACATTATTATTTTAAACAAAATACTTTAAAGGTCAATCTTCATTTATAATTGAATCAATGATCATTTGTCTTTTATCAATTTTTATATCTGAATAATTGCAAAGTTTACAACTCAGATTATGCCCAGAATAGCAAGGTCTCTCAGGGTGCTCACATATTAGTATCATCATTACCACTAGTATCAGTAATAGGCATCTTACAAGAAGTTAACAGGTACTAAATTCAGATGCAAGAAATGTTAAAGTTTTTATAGTTGGCTTCAACTCAAGGTAGATTACACTACATAACTTTCCAGCCAAATGCATTGTACCAAAAAATATTTTTGTGAAATGAAACTATTTTTTTGGAAGTAATAATACATTTATATGGTAAAGTAAGTAAACATTACTTTGTTCTAAGGAATGTTTGCTTGCAATCACACAGAATCACAGAATTTCTAGGTTGGAAGAGACCTCAAGATATGCTCTAGTTTGGAAAATTTCAGAATGCGCTGGCCTCAGGCACCAGATTTTCTCAGAGTATAAAATATGTCATTCTCACAACACAGATTATCAGTGACTCTTCTAAACTTTGTTTTTATTCTTTAGCATAACTTGTATATATATTAGTCAATACGTTAAACACTAAATATGAATTTTATATTAAATAAATATTTTGATAAACATGTGTTTCTGTCCTATATAGGACACAACCATTCTTCCGTGGGTCTACCTTGGTCACAGTTTTGGGGGCAGGGTAGAAGGCAAAGTGATGAAAATTAAGAACAAATGATATTTGCTTACATGACAATGAAAATGTTGCATTTCTATTTTAAAACACAAACATTCACTTTAAATATGTGCCTTATTAACAGCTGTAAATGGAAGACTTCTGAATACAGGGAATATCATAAATAGCACAGATTCCTCTAGTAAAATCATTTTGAAATAGTCACAATTACTAATGACCTTTTATTATTTATAACAGTATTATTTATCCACAATTAAAAAAAATAGTATGAGATTTGATAGCACTCAGGAGAATCTTATGCATTCTTCTTAGCTCATAATTTCTTGTTGTATTGGTCTTTTAGACATTTATTGCTCTTTAAATCTTCGGTATGGCCTGTTAACAAGTAGTATGATGTCTTCTGTTGGACAAATAAAACTACAAATGTTCATCTGAGAGGCATGGTTACAAAGCATGGAGAGGGCAAAATGCTGTGACATGGATCACTAGTTCACAGTTTGATTTACTGGAAACATCAGGTAGCTAGTAGCCATTCCCATGCAGTGATGTCCCTGTTGTGTATGGTTATTTTTGAGAGTAGAGTTTAGTTTTTTAAATAAAACAGTTATATGAATTATGATTTTGCATGTGTGTGCATGAAGACTTTTAATGAACAAAATAGTATTTTTTTCAAATATTTGTATATACAATTAAAATAAAAATTAAGAAACAAAAATCCCTTATGTCAAATTTCTCATAAGATTTGTCACAAATGTTATATTTTTAAATGGTTCCTATATTAATTATTCTAAAAATATAAAACACATGTATCTATGATATTCCAGATATATTAGCATACATAAACTCAGTAATCACTCAATATCACATCTGTTTTGGTGCATCATTTTCAACATGACTTACTGAAGGTCAATAGAATTTGGCCTAGATTCTTGCTTTTTTTATGTGTGCACATACCACTTCATGTGTACCTGCAAGATTTAGGTCAGTGCCTTACTAACCTAGGTTCTAGTACTGGAAGCACTACAGACGCGTAAGTGGGAATCCTTGCTCAGGGCAATTACTTTTGCTTCTCAGTGTACCTGAGTATCTCTGTGCATTGTTTCACTTTGAAACACAGAGCCAGTCACACGGCACAACAGAGAAGACAGACTGTTGTGCTTTGTAGTGTGAACCTCTTTCATGGCATCATAGAATAATAGAATGGTTTAGGTTAGAAGGGACCTTAAAGATCATCTAGTTCCAACCCCCCTGCCGTGGGCAGGGACACCTTCCACTACACCGGGTTGCTCAAAGCCACATCCAACTTGCCCTTAAACACTTCAGGGGTGGGGTATCCACAGCTTCTCTGGACAACCAGTTCCAGCATCTCACGACCCTCTGAGTAAATAATTTCTTCCTAATATCTAATCTAAATCTCCCCTCTTTTAGTTTAAAGCCATTATTGCTTGTCCTGTCACTACACTTCCTGACAAGGAGTCCCTCCCCAGCTTTCCTGTAGTCCCCCTTTAGGTATTAGAAAGGTGTTAAAAGGTCTCCCCAGAGCTTTCCCTTCTGCAGGCTAAACAAGCCCAGCTCTCTTAGCCAGTCTTCATAGAAGAGGTTTTCCAGCACCTTGGTCATCTTTGTGGCCCTCTGGATTCATCTGAATAAGTCCATGTCCTACTTGTGCTGGGAGCCCCAGAGCTGAACACAGTACAGGTGGGGTCTCACAAGAGCAGAATAGAGGAGGAGAATCACCTCCTGTGACTTGCTGGCCTCTCTTGATGCAGCCCAAGGTATGACTGGCTTTCTGGGATGCAAGTACACGTTGCTGGTTCATGTTGAGCTTCTCATCTGCCAACGCCCCCAGGTCCTTCTCATCAGGGATGCTCTCAATCAATTCTCCACCCAACCTGTATTTGTACTTAGGATTGCCTCAACCCAGATGCAGGACCTTGTACTTGGCCTTGTTGACCTTCATAAGGTTTTCACAGGCCCACCTCTCAAGCCTGTCCATGTCCCTCTGGATAGCATCCCATCCCTTCAGTGTGTTGACTGCACCTGTCCCAGTACTGACTCCTGAGGAACATCACTCATTACTGATCTCCACTTGGACATTGAGCTGTTGACCACAACTCTTTGAGTGCAATAATCCAGCCAATTCCTTACCCACTGAGTGATCCATCCATCAAATTCATGTCTCTCCAATTTAGAGACATTGATATTATCTGGGACAATGTCAAATGCTTTACACAAGTCCAGGTAGATGATGTCAGTTGCTCTTCCCCTGTCCACCAGTGCTGTAACCATATCCTAGAAGACCACAATGTTTTTCAGGCACGAATTGCCATTAGTGAAGCCACCAATCACCTCCCTCTTTTCCATGTACCTTAGCATAGTTTCCAGGAGGATCTGCTCCATGATCTCACTGGGCACACGTGAGACTGACTGGCCTGAAGTTTCCCAGGTCTTCCTTTTTTCCCTTTTTAAATATGGGGGTTATGTTTCCCTCTTCCAATCAGTGGGAACTTCACCAGCCTGCCACAACTTCTCATATATGGTGGATAGTGGCTTAGCAACTATATCTGCCAGTTCCTTCAGGACCCATGGATATATCTCATCAGGTCCCATGGATGTATCTTGAGGTTCCTTAAATGGTCTTGAACATGATCTTCTCCTACGGTAGGCATTTCATCACTTTTCCAGTCCCTGGATTTTCTTTTTCCCAAGGAAGACAAAACCAAAAACAACAAACAAACAAACAAAATGAAAACAAAAAGCAAACACTGTTTAGCTAACTAAGGCATTCAGGTCATCTGATACGATGGCTATATTCTTTTCACCATTTTATAGTCAATCTCTGCATCAACTGTACATCAAATCAACTGTGGATTTATATTTACTTGCAAAATAAAGAGTAGCATGTTTTTTATTTGCTTTTTGTTTGTTTGTTTGTTTGTTTTTCCATCTGAAATCTGTTCTAACAAACATGGTAAACTCTCTCCTTGTTGCCACTCTCTTTTTTGCTAGGGTCTAATTAGCACAATGTTACTTATATTTTGAATCTTCCTCGATAATCCACCATACAGAAATTAAAGGAGAAACAGAGGTTTAGCGGGTAAGCTCTTTTAGGTAACTCAGTTCCAAATAATCTGTTTTCAGATTTAAATATTTAATCTCTATAGATGTCATTTAGTATGTTTCTTCAAGTAGAAAGTACTTCATCATCTGCTTATGTCATAATCAAATCTTTCTGCTCTTTTGCTAAATAAGAGGGATTAGATTTATTAAATCAATCCATCATATTACTTCATCAGTTATTTTCACATTTGTATCTGGGATTCCTCTGTCTGATGTCTTTTAATCCTAATATATAATAAAATAATACCTCTGAAAGGAAGAGTATAGTCTTGCTGTCCTATCTTACATGGATAGTATTAGGGAAGTCAAGGTCCACCTGACTGGAATAAAGTATGCCTTTGGCAAGTTCACAGATGATAAAAAACTGGAAGCAGCTTCTGATACACCAAATGGTTGTGCTGCCATTCATAGGGACCTAAACAAGCTAGAGAAATAGCCTGAGAGGAACCTCATGGAATGAACAAAGGGAAACGCACAGTCCTGCATCTGGAGAGAAAAACCCTAGGCACCAGTACACGCTGGGGGCCAGCAATGCAGTCTTGTGGCAAATAAAGCCAATGGTCACTCGGACTTCATTAGCCAGAGCATTGCCAGCAGATCAAGCAAAGTGATCCTTCCCCTCTGTTCAGTACTGGTGAGACTGAATCTGCAGCACTGTATCCAGTTCTGGACTTCCTAGTACAAAAGAGTTATGGACTTACTTCAGGGAGACCAGCACAGGGCCAAAAAGATGATGGATCATCTTTCCTATAGAGGCTGAGAGAAGTGGGACTGTTCACCATAGAGAAGAGAAGGCTCAAGGGGAATCTTACCTATATGTATAAATATCTGAAGGGTGGGAAAGCAGATGAGAGAACCAGAGTTTTATTGGAAACAAACTGAAATACATGGAATTATATCTGTACAGAATAAAATGATTATTGTTGTCCGAAGAAGTTATGGAGTTTCTGTCTGTGGAGATATTCAAAACCCAACTGTACATGGCCATAGGCAACCTGCTTTGGCAGGCAGCTTAAACTGAATAATTTCAAAAGGTTCCTTACATAGCAGGGTCCATGGACAGCCCCTGCTATGGCAAGTTATGAATGAGGTCCAGCATCTCTCCAGGAGTTCAGTCAGGAGCAAAAGCAAGACAGGGCCAGGGGCAGAGCTGAGGCTGTTTCAGGCTGAATTTCCTGGGCCCCAGAGCAGAAGGTCGACAAGGTCCCCATCAGGGAACCCAGGCAGGGCTAGTAAAATGTCCTCAAGGCACTAACAGTTTCAAGTTTTGCCTTAGATTTTTCTGGTAGAGAACAATATATTACTTTATGCTTTTTATTATTTATTTATATATATATTTATTATTTATTTTGATAAAATAAAGGGTGAGGAGGCTTGATGTTTGTGAGATACCTCTGAGACGAAAGTTCTATAAAATTATCAAGTACAAAATGTATTAGTTTATAGATATATTACAGAAGAGGGGAAGGTCACTGAAGATAAATGTAAGCAATTTTAAAACGTTAATAAAACGTTATCTTATATGATAAATTCAGTATACTCAGTAGACCTGAGATTGAGATACAGAAGCAAGCTGTTGCAAAAAAATGTAACCAAGCAAAATATAAAATCCCTGAAAATAAGGTGGAATCTAACTTGGGTGAATGTTTCTGCAAGTAATTTGCATGGATTCCTAGACAGCAATTATGGTTAGAGTAGTCTTCTCTGACAGAATATTTTATCTCATTTTCAGAGACAGAAAACAGGAAATTGGAAAGAATGAACTCTCAGAAAAAGATCACTTACAGTTTGAATCCAGCTGCTTAAATTTTATCCTCTTACTTTGTATTGAGGAGTTGTCCTTTAAAGGTGCTTTAGGACTTGCACTGTCTTTTTATCATCCTCAAAACAGATAACATAACTGACTAAGGCCTAACATGACAGCATTTTGGGGTTTTATTCTAATATTAGGGAACAATGCTTTTAAGATACATTTGCATTTGGATTTAATGTCTAACGATGAGTAACAAAAGTGTCAGATACTCAGAAAAAATTTCAGATTCTAAAAGTACTTCTAATAAGACCCATGGGGTCCCTAATTTTGCTACAGAGTGGGAATAATTTGACTTATATTTTAAACTTTATCTCTAGTCAGAGTTGCATGCCAATTTTCCTTTTGCTGTAAGGAAAATATAATTAGAAGTCTTTTACCAGTTTGAATATTGCATGCGTGTATGTGCTTTTCATTTTAACTACTGTAGCTACATGCAATACTAAGGATTAGGGAGAGAACAGTGAGAATTAACTGCAGGGAGAAATACTTTTTCCTTCCTATTTCCTACATGTTCCAGTTTCTGTAGTGTGAATTCAGCAGTACAGATATCAAGTAGTAGCCTAGTAAATAAGACTTTTACTTAATTACTGGTAAATGGCCAGAGGCCATTTATCTGACAGGAGATTGTCTTAGAACTCTTCTGGGGTGTCTTGACCTGAGCTGTTCTTAGCTTCTTGAACTCTGACAGTTGCTCACCAGTAAAGCTCTGAATATGATGCACCTGGCATGTAACAACCATTGGCCCTCTATGTTAATTGGGGCTGGGGAAGGCTGGGATTGGGGCTGGGAACCAATAAAGAGGAAAAAAAAAAAAAAAAAAAGTGGGCAGCTGAGCTCCACTACAACTGCTCTCTCACTCCCCCTCTTCAATGGGAAAGAAGGAAAAAATAAGTTGTAAGGAGTTCAAGGGTTGAGATAAGGACAGAGAGGTCACTCAACAATTGTCATCATGGGCAAAACAAACTCAAAATAGTGAGATTAATGTAATTTATTACACTATTACTAACAATCTAGAGAAGTGACAAACAAACAAATAACAAACAAAAACTACCTTCCTCCCCATCCACCCTCTTTCTTCTACCCCCAAGCAGTGCAGAGGAATGGGGACTGTGGTCAGTCCCTGACAGTTCATCTCCACTTCTCCTTCACAGTCACTCTCTGCCCCTGCTCTCCATGGGGTCCCTCCCACGGGATGCCGTCCTTCCTGAACTGAGCCTGCTGCCACAGGCAGCAGCTCTTCAACAACTGCTGCCACATGGCTCCGTACCATGGGGTCTATCCCCCAGGAGCAAACTGCTCCAGCACGGGTCCCCCATGGGTGGCAGCTCCCCCCAGACCCTCTGCTCCTGCGTGGGCTCCTCTCCATGGGCAGCAGCTCCGGCCCGGGGCCTGCTTCTGCAGGGGCTCTCCATGGGCTGCAGCGTCCTCCAGGCCACATCCACCTGCTCCACCAGGGGCCTCTCCACAGGCTGCACGGGAACTTCTGTGTGCCTGGAGCACCTTCTGCCCTTCTTCTGCAGTGACCTTAGGATCTACAGGGCTGTTTTGCACTCCTTGCTGTCCCAGCTGCTGTCATGCAGCAGGTTTTGTTGTTGTTGTTTTCCTTCTTTTAAATCTACTCTCACAGAAGCACAAACATCAGTTATTGGCTCGACTCTGGACAGCAGCGGGTCTCTTTGGAGCCTGCTCAAACTGACCCTTATCTAACATGGGGCAGCTTCTGAAATCTGCATCCCTGCAGCCCCCCACTACCAAAACCTTGCCATACAAAGCCAATACAAGAATATAACTAAGGTGATTCAGAGTTGAGGAAGGAGAGTTTAATCACTACTATCTTCCCATGGATGACATCGTGATACTGAGTCTCAGACATATACCCCTCAAACATCCCTTCTTCTTGGGAACAACTGAAGTGCTGATCTCAGGACACAGTAACTAAGAGGATGAGCATAACAGCAGTAAAAAGGGATAGAGACTAAGAAGGTGTTTTTAATTGACAAAGTTACTATTATTAATGAAACTTTAATGTATTTAAAACTTAAATCTGTTAAAGCATTAATTGGACTAAGAGTAAATTTTGGCCCCATCTGTGGGGTGTTCCCTTCTGCCCAAAGAAGATTCTGTGTGTAATAAGCTATACCACCTTATTGCATCTATGGCTTATTAAACATTTAGTTGTAGAACCAGGAACGTTTTATTTTATTTTATTTTATTTTATTTTATTTTATTTTATTTTATTTTATTTTATTTTATTTTATTTTATTTTATTTTATTATTTTATTTTATTTTATTTTTCATTTTATTTTAATTTTTTTATTTAATAGTCGAGGTCCGCTGCCTCAGAGCCTACGCAGATGCAGCCACAGCAGCCGACCACGAGTTAGAGGGGGATTTCGAGCCCTTGCTTCGCTAGGGGTTGCCCGGGACAGCAGTGCCACCCGGCCGCACTCGCGAGAAAGGCTGACAGGCAGTGGGCGTTGCCAGGGCAGTGGCGACTGCACCCCCACCCGCCCTCTGCCTAGAAAGAGCCTCCGGGAGGGCAGTGGAATGTTGCTGCCCACTACGAGCAGGGAGTGGCCAGTGCACACTGGTGTGGCAGGGTGCAGGACCTCTGCACCAATTATTCATAGACTCATATCACCCTCAGGCTTAAAAAAGACTCAGGGAGGCTCCTCGCTGCCCACCAGGCACAGGCACCAGCGCGTCGCGTGAGTACCACCCACAGTGTGCAGCAGTGTGGCAAGGCACGGGAGTTCTGCCCCTCCTCACTTATGAGTCCATCCTATCATGTTGACAGTCTCTGTGACCTCAGTTTTTGCCGTGGTCTCCACCAGGCAGAGAACTTGCCCCAGAAAGATAGTGGTGACCCAAACGGAAGGCTGTCCAAAATTGTGGTTGTACAGGTCTCTGGCTGCAGGGAGTGCCAGAGGCTGCTGCTGCCGCCAGGGGAGGGTGGCAGGCATTCCCCCTGTGTGAGGTGCGAGCTGGTGGAAGATGGTGGCAGAGCTGTGAAGGGAGATTTCAGAGGTTTAGGGCGAATAGTTCAAGGAGTGGAGTGCAAATGGTGTTTTGTTCTATACCTTCTGGGGAGGTGAAAGACATAGAGCGGGCTAGGAAAGTGCAGGTAATATAAATGCTGTGGTAAAAAGGAAATAAAAATACTGTGCAGAGGAAACAGTCCAGGAAGCTTCTAGAGTGTGTGGTAGATAGATTCCTGACGCAGCTGGTATGAGACCCTACTGGGAAGGTGCCCCAATACACCTGCTCCTCAGTAACAGAAAAGGACTGGTGGGAGATGTGAAGGTTGGGGACTGTCTTGGGCAGAATGACCATGAAATTGTAGAGTGTTTTATTCTTGGTGATGTCAGAAGGGTAACTAGCGAAACTGCTATCTTTAACTTCCAGAGAGCAGACTTTGATCTGTTCAGGACACTTGTTGCAGGGGTCCCCTGGGAGTCACTCCTGAAGGGCAAAGAAGTCCAGGAAGTCTCAGGTGCCCCTCAAGACAGAAAGCTTAAAGGCACAGAAGCAGTCTGTTCCTGAGTCCCATAAGGTGAGCTGGAGGGGAAGAAGACCGGTGTGTATGAACAGGGAACTTTTGTTGGGACTCTGTGAGAAAGAGTCTATGCCTGCTGGAAGAAGAGACAGGCTGCTTGGGGCAACTACAAGGAAGTTGCTAAGATATGCAGGGAGGAAGGTAGAAAGGCAAAAGTCCAGCTTGAACTCAGATTGGCCGCTGCAGTAAAAGAGAATGAAAAATTCTTTTACAAATATATTAACAGTAAGAGAATAACCAAGGAGAATTTCTGTCCTTTACCTGATGCAGTAGGAAATGTGATCACTGAGGTTCTCAACGCCTTCTTTACATCTGTCTTTATTAGTCAGATCAGTTATCCTCCGGGTACTTTATGCCTTGATCTGGAAGTCCCCTGTGAGTCAGGTAGAGAATCACACCCTGTGATTCATGAAGAGACAGAGACCTGTTCTTCCATCTGGAATGTCACAAGTCCATGGGACCAGACGGGCTCCACCCTAGGGTGCTGAGGGAGCTGGTGGAGGTGATTGCCAAGCCACTTTCCACCATCTGTCAGTGTACCTGTTAACTGGAGAGGTCCCAGTTGATTGGAGGTTTGCCAGTGTGACTCCCATGTACAAGAAGGGCTGTAAGAAGGATCCCGGGAACTACAGGCCTGTCAGCTCGACCTTGGTTCCAGGGAAAATTATGGAGCAAATCATCTTGGGTGAGATCACACGGTCTGTGCATGGCATCCAGGGGATCAGGCCCAGCCAGTATCAGTTCATGGAAGACAGGTCGTACTTGTCCAACCTCATTTTCTTCTATGACTATGTGACCAGACTGGTAGATGAGGGAAAGGCTGTTGATGTAGTCTATCTAGACTTCAGCAAAGCCTTTGATATGGTCTCCCACAGTATTCTTCTGGGGAAACTGGCTGCCTGTGGCCTGGACAGGTTTATTCTTCTCTGGGTAAAGAACTGGCTGGAGGGCCGTGCCCAGTGGGTAGTGGTTAATGGAGTTAAGTCCAGCTGGTGTCCCAGGTTCAGTACTGGGGTCTATCTTGTTTAATATCTTTATTTATGACCTAGATGAGGGGATTAAGTGTATGCTCAGTAAGCTTGGAGATGACACCAAGTTGGGAGGTAGTGTCTATTTGCCTGAGGGTAGGGTAGCCCTTCAGAGGGATCTGGATAGGCTGGATTGCTGGCCTGAGGTGAGTGGTGAGTGGGATGAGGCTTAACAAGGCCAAGTGCTGGGTCCTGCACCTTGGCCACAACAACCCCATGCAGTGCTATAGGCTTGGGGGAGAGTGGCTAGAAGACTGTGAAGAGGAAAAGGACTTGGGATTGTTGGTTGATCCTTGCCAGCAGTGTGCCCAGGTGGCCAAGCAGGCCAATGGCATCCTGGCCTGTATTAGAAATATCGTAGCCAGCAGGAGCAGGGAGGTGATCATCCCTGTACTCTGAGTACATCCCTGTACTCAGCTCTAGTGAGGCTACACCTTGAGTACTATGTTCAGTTTTGGGCCCTCACTACAAGAAGGACATTGAGGCCCTGGAACATGCCCAGAGAAATGCAACAAAACTTGTGACGAGTCTGGAGTGCAAGTCTTATGAGGAGCGGCTGAGGGAACTGGGATTGTTCAGTCTGGAGAAGAGGAGGCTCAGGGGAGACCTCATTGTACTTTACCCCTTCCTGAAGGGAGGTTCTGATGAGGAGGGGGTTGGCCTCTTCTCCCAGATAACTATTGATAGGACTCCAGGAAGTGGTCACAAGTTGTGCCAGGAGAGATTTAGATTAGATATCAGGAAAACCTTTTTCTCTTAGAATGGTCAGGCACTGGAACGGCCTGCCCAGGGAGGTGGTGGAGTCACTGTCCCTTGTGGTGTTCAAAAAGTGCCTGGATGAGGTGCTACGAGCTATGTTTTAATAGCTTAGTGGGTTGTACTGCTGATAGGAGAATGGTTGGATTAGATGGTCTTGTAGGTCCTTTCCAACCTTGTGATTCTATGATTTTATTTTGCTTGGTTCACTTTATTAATACTTGCCAGAAAGTCTCATGAACAATCTCCCTTTCCCTATTCAGCGAGTAGACATGGAAATATAGTAATTCTCCATTCTTCCTAAAAAGCAAGTGGAGAAAATAACCAAAATATGAAATAATAAGATGTTGGCAACACTTTAAGACAGGAAAACTATGTAAACATGTCACTGATGTTTACATCATTCAGTTACTCAGTCTGATTTACTCAGAGAAGTAATCAGATACAAGTTGTATTCACGGAATCATAGAATGGTTGAGATTAGAAGGGACCTCTGGAGATCATCTAGTCCAACTGCCCTGCCAAGCAGGGTCATCTAGTGCACGCTGCACAGAATTGCACTGTATTGTGACTTCACAATATCTCTGGGCAACGTGTTCCAGTGCTCTGTCACCCTTATAGTTAAGAATTTTTTTCTCTTATTCTGCTAGAACTTCCCGTGGTTCAGTTTGTGGCCCTTAGAGATTTAATGTTCCTGAAACAGACGACATCCCACTGCTTTGCCGTAGTACATTCAGGAAAACAAATGCTGAGGCAACTTTTGGTGTCCACTTTAACATAATTTCTGGGCCACCAGGCTGTGTCCCTTTGGTGGAAGCCTCACTTTCAAGCCAGCTCAGTTTTCTCAATGGCACATTCAGACCCCTCTGTGTCTTGTTGGCTGCCCTGACCTTGGCTTGGTGTCCCCAGTTACACCAAGGAACTAGTCAACTTGACGCAGCTTTAACATTGTGTGCAGCCAAGGTGAAGTTAGTATGTATTTAGATTCTTTGATCTGCTCAGAATAAAAAGGAGTTCTAACCTCGATATCACTTTGTGTATGAAGTATTTAGTATATATATTATAGTGGGCAATATTGGTGGTAGAGGGATGGTTGGACTAGATGATCTTGGAGGCCTTTTCCAACCTTAATGATTCTGTGATTCTATGATTTTATTTGCATCACGTTTACGAATAATGACATCTTCAGAGTCTCTAACATCTCTATGAAAATTTGCAACTTAATACACTAGTCCTTCAGATGGTTGGGATAGCAACATTATCCAGCATTATTGTGTTTATTACTTGTGTCATAAACAACACATTAGTTGTATGATAGACTAAAAATTCAATGTAATGTGTTTGGAAGTCTTAGTGTTCATCCTACTTCCTTCTTCACCAGTTCAACAGATTAATTGGAAAATCTTTGTCCTAAGAACATTTGGATTTATAAACTGTAATCTACTTCTGATGGTTAAAAACAATATTTATTAATCTTGGCACTTTTCAACATTTCTTATCCATAGTACTACAAAATGTAATTTATCATGTATGTCATTTTTTATCATGTTAGATCTTTTTCAGTCCTTAATGACTGTGTAGTGGTTTCTCATGGACCTGCTTTGTAAGGCAGGTCCATGAAATTTGAAACTGAATTTTTTCCAGCATTGCAAAGGCATGACAGGACTTTCATATATTTCACCACTGACATTTGTAAAACAAATTCACATTTGTAAAACAAAGTCTTTTTTTTTTTTTTTTTAAAAAAAGTTTTCCAGGCATCATAATGAACTTGATAAAGTCTTAGCATTAATTATTTTTATCCCTTTAGCTGAATAAAATTAATTAATAGATTGTTAAAGGACTTTCTGGAACGCTTTTTTTTTTTTCAAGTTGACAAAACGTAAAACTTTCTTTTCTTCCTCCCAAACATTGGCTTAAGTTTTCTTTGTTTTGTTTTATAATTCAGAAATAAGTGTTCATGGTGTTGTTTCTACCTAAAAAGCTTAATTTAGTGCTGAATAGTTCATGAGGTTAAGTTTGGAGAGTGGTAATTTACTACTGTTTTTGAGAAACAACTTTTTGTCTCTCATTTGGCTTCAGTTCTGAGATATGTAAACAACAGTCAAATCTGCATCCAGCTTCAGGCTTGTCAGTGTCCTGATTCTTGATTAAATAAAATGTTTAGTCCTATTATAGACAGTTTTACAGGTGACTGGTGTTAGGAGAGAGGTCTTTCACTGACTTGTGCCTTTGTAACTACTTAAATACTTTTCTGCTGCATTTGTAACTTTTAAGCTGTTTTTATGGAGAAAAGTCTGCCTTCTCTCCTTAAAGATTGAATGGTTACTAGTTACTTTCTCCTCTGAAAGAGTTCTGTCATCCCTTACTCCTGGACATTGAATTACAGCAGTGCAGAAGATTAACTCAATTCCCTTCCTTCTTCTTGTTTTCTTTGTTTATATGTATGCTGTATCTCTAAGGTAGTCTTTATCTTCCTATATTGTTTCTTGCTTGCATTTTTCAAAGACTTAACAGTGAAACTTTACATATTTCAATAAAATAACACCATAGTTATCTCTCCATTTGGTCTGTTTTCTCAAGCCAGTCTGTCTGTCTAAATGGATAGTAAATTCCTGAATCATCTGGGGAATTAATGACTTGAGCGTACAGGATGTACACAAAAGAGAAGCCCTGATACCCACCTACAGCTTGAGTTTCATGCATACAATTCAAAGAAAATTTCTACTCACTTAAAAATTCTGCAGCTCCTACATCTTCTTCTGTAATGTAGATATACTAGTGTTAAATATATGCATAAATGCATATATTGCAATTGCATAAATGTAAGCTGCAATTAAATTTCTAGGAAATCCACAGTTCTGAAAATACTTGCTTTCATGTTACTTGAATATTTAAATTGGAAGTACTTTCACAAAAGTCCAATTTATAGACAATTATCCATCTAGTTGACCTATCCTGTTTTCCATTCAAAGATAGTTGGAAATATCTATTAGCATATACCATTTATTTGATATCTTTGACAAAATTAAAATATTGAGTTCTTGGTTTAAACAGAAAGATTTCATAAGAAATAGGAGGGATGGTTTTCTGTTTGACAATATATGTCACAGTGTCCTTGCACCAAAGTGATTTAGTATAATTTAGATGGAACATTTCTTGGGGGGGGGGAAGGGTGGAGAGGTGAGGATAAAGAAGCCAGTACTCCAAGCAACTATGAAAGAGACATTCTCAATTATAATGACCGCCATTAAGACCCAGAATTGGAAACATAAAGGACATTGATGGCCTAGCCATATAAAATCTTACTCACATAGTGTGTGACTAAAAGATTAATGGTTAAGTTGGTGTCTTAATCACAAAATCATTCAGGATCTTTCAAAACAAGCAATGTGTTATATATTAAATCAGTTTCAGCTTTGCTTCTTTGAAATTAACATAATTATTTCTAAACAGAGCTGAAAGAAATATGTTTTGCCCACAAAACTGTAAGACTAAAATCCTTTCCCCATTCTTCCAAAAGAATGGAAGCCTTCCAAGGCTTCTGCAAAAGGCCAGCACTTTTTCTGAAGTTCTGTGTATGAATTTGTTAAATCGGAGACCCACATCTTGGTCTTGCATCCACAAGTTACTGTTCTTACATCTACATTGTTATGGATTCTTATATAGAAATGTTCATTATGAATTTTTTTATAACAAGAGTTACCATTTTATGGGATCAAGTCAATCATGGAGGGCAAAGGAAAGGACGCTAGAAATCTTTGCAAGTGATTGTAAGTCATATACAAGTATAGCTAACTGTACTGGATATGGTACTTTTCTCTGAAATTTAGGAAAATACTGTAGGTGATGCAGTGTAGCTATGCTTGAAATGATATTTGTCACAGAAATAGGCTGGACCCCCAGTGGATTATGGTAATGGTGAACAGCTTTACGGTTTAAGAAGATAAACTGACATGAGTAAAGGGAAGTTATATGAGCAGAATAAACAACCATTTTCTGCCAGTTGTCATTACAAATTCTGTCAGCTTGCAAACCTGTTTTCTGGGAACAATCCCATAAAAATCACAAATTACAAAGATCAGATTTTAGGAACTGTGAATTTAGTTAGAATTCTGCCAACATAATTACATGCTTACTTAGAATCATCTTAAGCATAACCCATAGCTGTCAGGGATAAATGTATTAATAAATAATTGACTCCATAGACAAATTTAACTATATATTAGATATTTTAAAATTAAAACTACTGTTTTTGCATGAGCATATTCAATTAGGGCATAATTTTCCCATGCCTTGGACTATAAACTTCCAGTTTATTTTTCACATTTTTTTGATTACTAAGACAGAAACCTTGTTATAGGCAGAATACACTAGCCAAGAAGGTGTTAAGATGTGATGTACAGCTTTATTTTTGTTTCAGTTATTTAGTAAGACCTCTTTCAGTAATAATTTTATTCTCAAATATGTAAGCAGTGAAATGTTGTTGCTTCTGTCTTGCAAAGCAGTTAGTTACAGGGGTGAGAATTTAAATGAAAGTGCTGTATTGTAATGTCTTGTATCATTAGGTAACTATTGTATGGAGAAATAGCTGTACCAAAAAGGACAGTTAATTAAACCTCTGCCTTCCAAAAACCAAGCATGAAACTAAAGTATATGTCTTACATTTATAACAAAATTTTTGTAACAACTTAAGTCATTTTATGGCTTTTAGAAAGTGCTCACATACACAGTGATAATGAAGAAAGATTTCATGTTTCCTAATCTGAAGGTGTAGGCTTCTGGCTTTTATGCTGCATACGTGATATAGAACTGTTTTAAATTCAATCAGTACAAAGAAATGTTCAAATGCATTTTAATAACTAGCTAGAAAAACATACCATGTAATAAAGCTAACCAGAAAAGGAAATTCATCTGGTTTTATTCGTTTTCATGAAATTCTGGATACCAGTACTGAACATAACTTTATGGAATTTCAAGTGGTTCAGAAAAAAAAACAAACAACAAAATACATTTTGATACTTACTGGGCAGCAAGTAAGAAAAAAAAGCCAAATGATCAAGCAATTAGGAGGCCAACCTGGCAGCGAGGCTACAAAGTACCACCAGCCTAACCAGCAGCCAAAAGAGCTGTTTACTGGCCAATAAACAATATAAGCAGCCTGCTTCTTTGGCTTTAGTTAAAGGTTTCAAAATAAAATATTTCAGTAGAACATACTGATTGTCACAATCTAATATCACAAATACTAATTCAATACTAGTATTTTTAAAAAATAAAATGATATAGGAAGGTAGAATTCATTAATGCAAAAATGAGTCTTTCACCATGAACACAAGCCAAGAAGAATGCTCTGCTTACACAAATGATTGGTGTAGGACTTCGGAGTTGGAATCTGTCTGACAGTCTGCATGCACCATTATGACCTAGATTCTTTGGGGAACTTGGCTGTCAAAAAGTCATAAACAATTTTGAAAGAGGGTTCAGAGTTCAAAAGTGGAAGATTGCTCTTTTTGTCATCTGCCTGCAGTCTAATCTTTACAGGCTAGAGTAAGTTTCATTTTCCTTATTGCTTGATCAAAACCTTAATCCTTTCTGCAGAATGATCATTTTGGAAATACAAATGGTAGAAAGTGCACATAAATTACACATGTATTTGTACAGAAACTGCCTCTTTCTATAGATGCTATCTTGTGTTGAGGATAATGAACTTAGGTGACATTTTGGATTTCCCCTTCCTTTATCCCTTTGCCTGAAACAAGGATTAAACTGATAGCCACAGTTTCCTGAAGAAGGGATGCAACTTCTTAATTAGCAATATATATATTTTAATATATATATATATATTATATATATATATATTATATATATATATATGTTTTTTAATATATATATATATATATATTAAAAAACAACAAGAAAGGACAAAAATCAAAATAAATAAATAAATTATACAAACCAAGAGGCACCATAACTGGTATTTCTGATTATATTTTGCATACTTTGTTCTAGGAATAGTATTACTGGCTTAAGCCTACCAGAGAAGTACACAGAATACCCAGGTCTTACATAGCAACTAGTATAAAACCATTGTTCCTTGGTTTTCTTCAGGTTCATGCAGAAATGACTGGCAATTCTATGGGGCAGAGGTGGGGGGGGGGGGGGGGGGAGAACACCAAAAAGAGGTATAAATACTTCTATAAATACTTGCTTATACACTCACCATGGATTTATCCACTAAACATATCCTTTTGCAATTTCATAGCACTATTTTTTTTCTTAAATTCTTTTTTAAACAATCATGCTTTTTTTTTTTTTTTTTTTTTTTTAAACAGGCATTAAGCTGGAAAAAAGTTAGATTCCATATGTTCCATATCTGAAATGATCTGAAATGATCACTTAGTGGGTTTCCATAGTATAAAAACATTCTAAAGCAAGTATTTTCAGGCCCTTAAATAACAAGTTGTGACAGCCAGACATTTTGTCAGATATGATAGTCCCTTAGGGAAAGAGGGCACTAACACAGTTTCGGAAATTTGGACAATGGTCTTAAAACAAATTCCATTTTCAGATAGCTTGGTTGTGAAAAGATGTAAGGAACACTACCACCTCCAAGTTGTTTTTCTTTCAAAATCTTCCTTACAAAACAATATCACCTACACAAGCTTATTAGACACTTTTAAGGGATACTTTTTATATTTCTTCACTTCTAAATTACTTGTTTCACTGTGAATACAGTTGACTTCAAATGTACCTTGATCATTGTCCATAACAATAACTAAACCAATTCAGAATCTGGAATTGAGTAATGGTAGAGCCAAGCAAATTCCTTAAGGCTGACCCCCAAAAGAAATTGGTTTTACCCTGAGAATGCAAGCAATTTCTTTCAGTGCTACAAAGGTCACTTTCCCATCCACCCCAGCACAGTTTTCAGCCAAGGCTGTAATAATACAGAGAAATCAGGACCACTTCCTCATCTAGAAACCATGTACACGCTAATGAAATAATGGTTGAATTAGTTTTTGTTAAAATTATCATTGTAGTCATCTAACTTTACTGCAAAGTTGTAAAAACCAGAGCTTAGAACTTTCAGATTCTTTCTTCCAGTTTTCTTTTTGTTGCTGGCTTGCTAGGTGATTGAAGTAGTTTCCTCCATGTGCATGATTTTCTCTGTCTGTAAAATGGAGATAAAAATACTGATAATGACATTATTGTACTTTGCAAAGCCACTTTAAAGGTTAGATGAAAAGTCCTCTGTAAAAGCAAGAAATTACTAAAACTAAATCTCACTAGTAGATTGCCTGAATAGCTTTGTGACCTGTTTCATTATAGAATTTTTTAAACATAGAAGGGGAATCCACAATGTGTGAATGTAAAATGGCTCGCATTTATTTCTAACTACAGCAAGAACTCTGTTTAGAAATAAAAGGGAAGGACCTAGGTGGGTATGTAGATATCCTGAAGATGTGATTTTTCTTTCTGCTTTAGTAAGAAAAATATATTGGATTACTGATTTGAAGGATTTTTTATCAAAAGCTTATTCACCTTTTGACATTCACTTCATCTATTAAAAGCAAAACAACAAAACAAAACAAACAACAACAAAGCAAACAAACAAATTTACCTCTAATTCAGACCTTCATAATGAGCAAGTCAAGATGAAAGGCTACAGTAATTGGAACAATGTCCTAACAATAAAAACAGAAAAGCAAGAAAAACTACAACAAAAAATAGGTTCTATACAGGGCCTGACTTCTTTTGAGTTAATTTTCTTCATGGCAGTCTATATGGTTCTGTAGCTTGGGTCTGTGACGAAAACAGAGTTGCTAACACCCCAGTGTTCTGGCTGTTACTGAGCAGTGCCTGCACGACGTCAAGGCTTTCTCTTTTTATCTCTCCGCTGCCACAGTGAGTAGGCTGTGGAAAGGCAAGGTGCTGGAAGGATACAAAAGCTGAAGAGGGGACCCAAACTGATCTTAGGGATATTCCATCCATACAACATCGTGGTCAGCAATAAAAACTGAGGAGAGGGGGCTTTGAGGGCAGGTAGATACTGTTTGAAGACTGGCTAGGTCTTGTCTGTGGGAAGAGCAGAGTGATTGCTTTTGTATCATTGGATTCCCCCCCACCCCCTGGTTTGAGTTATTAAGCTGTTTTTTTAAGCTGTATTTATCTCAACTTGATGAGTTTTCTAGATTTCACCCTTCCTGTTCTCTCCCCTGTCCTGCTGTAAGGGGAGGGGGACCAAACGAGCAGCTGTGTGGTGTTTGGCTGATGGATGGGGTCAATCCACCACAATTCCCTTCTCTTCTAATAACTGGTTTGCATATTCACTGAAGCCACAGAGTGACAGTTACTTCTGTTTTCCCTGAATTTAGAGAAGTATTAACCTTTGAAAAATGCGTCTGTTTTACAGTTTTCAGTGGTCTGCATGATTTAAGCTCTCCTGTGCCGTATCTTGAACATGAAAGTCACAGGGTGCAATACCTTTCCTGCTGCCCAGAGCAGTGTTCTGCCTAACTTGTCCACTGACCTAGATAGACGCAAAATCTTTCTAGCCTGAGCGTTATGATAATGCTGTGCCTGATCAGTAGCGTGACTGTACGGTTTCCAGATTAGCGCTGATTTGTATCCCATCACTTTGTCATGCAGAGTGGACAATGTTGTCTGTTCACACTTGTCATAACATATTATTCAAGGATATATAAAGTCTCACTCACCAGCATTATGAATTGCATGTGTGTTTAAAAAAGAAAAAAAGATTCCATACAAGATCTTTGTCAGAGCTTTATAAAAATGTACTGATCTTCAGCCTTGATATTTTTTATTTTATTTTATCTTTTATTAATATTTTTTTATTTTGATTTAGGCTCTCTGGCATGAATATACCTCCTCCAGTTATCAGCAACAAAAATTGGCTCAGACTACATTTTGTAACAGACAGCAATCATCGATACCGTGGATTTAGTGCTCACTACCAAGGTACATTTATATAAATACATTTCTTTTGTTGTTGTTGTTTTTATTAAAAAAAAAAAAAAAAAAAAAAGCTTGAAGTCATGGGGGAAATGGGAAGATCTATTTTACATTTAGAGAAAAAAATCCCTATAAAGGTGTAGTTTGTATTTACATGAATGATAAAGTCAGCTGCGTGACATACCAAATTACAGTATATTCGAGTATGAGTCGTGTGTATATGTATAGTTTATAAATATAACATTACAGCAGGTATCTATTTCACTCTCCGCTGTGCAGTACTTAGCTTTTAAAATGGTCCTGGTTTCTGAAAGAGATTGCAAAACACATGCAGAAATAATGTTTTTTATTATTAAAATATGCGTTTGCCTCTATGGTCTTGTAAATCATGTTTGTAAAACAGTGAGTAAGTTTCTATTTACAAATGTGGCATTTCATCACTATTATCTCGTACTACCTATTTATGAATGCATTGTGCTATTAAGGGTTCAATTAACCTGTAAGATTCTTATCCACTGTTTTTATGAACAAGCATTATTTTGAATAAGAGTGAAAACATTTGAAGCATTAACTTGGGAGTATCGCCATTTGGAGCAAGATCATTATCATGATGAAGTGCTGATAAAAACTGTGCTTCATTAGTGTATTGTAATACTGTCTACTTTTTCACAAACATTACTGTAAATAATATCTTTCAGTATCTATGGTCTACCAGTGGATCTTCAATGAACAGTAGCTCTTTTTGGGCTCTTTTGCATTTCCGTTTATCTGTTGAAAAAAAAAAATCATAGCACTCCTATTTATGAGACTTAGTTCAGGAATTTCTTTTACATTTCTCCGTTCTAATTCAGCATAGGAAATATTAGCTACATAAATGTTTGCAGAATCTGGTAAAATTAATCAACTAATATAAAAATTACAGCTAACAATTTTTTTTTTTCACGTAACTTATCCTATAACTTTTTAGTACTGTGTGCTTGCCTCAAATAATACATTCTATACAAGAACACAGTAGAATTTGATTACTAATTAGGCAAATATGTTTACCTGTATTTAGACTCTGTTAGATTTTGTAATGTGTACCATAAGTGACTTCAGTGAAAAGGAGCCTACTTACTGTAGGCAAAGCTTCTGTAACTCTTATAAAAAGGCACTGACATCTTTTTCATGGCATCCTTCATACCCAATACAATAAACCACGTACTTTACTGGAAGATATCTAGCTTATGGTACTGTTGAAAACAAGTAGAAATTTTGTGTTGGATCCTACTCAACAATTGAGAAACAATGTGATAACTATTTTGGCAGATTGTAATTTGCATTGAGCAGATGTTCATTTTTGAATTATCAAGAACAAACTAAATCTAGGATGGCACACTCACATTCCTGCCAGAAGTGTTTTTCAGAAAAAAACAGAAGTGCTAGCTTAAGGAGAATAGACTTTTGTCTAGTTTTTGGCAAGTCACATAAAATACTTTAATGGTCAGGTTTCAGAAATTTGAATATGCTGTGTAACTGCAGTTTCTCTTCACCACCTAATATGCCTAAATTTGTAGTGATTATGTTATAGAATTCTTATTATTGTTTTGCTCATTTAATTTTTAATGATGTACTTCTGAATGTATATTAAAGTGTACTCTATACTTAGTTGTGAAAGGCTGTGGTATAAAGAAATTAAGAAAATATCTTTTACAGCTTTTTGAAAGAAACTGATATATGGACAGTAATTTCAGCACGCAAAAGCATTAAATGTTCATACTCAAGCAGATATGATCATTACAAGTTGAACTTGACAGTAGAAAATGAAATATGTAAGGTCAGGTAATAGAGATGAGTAGTCTCTGAGATGATGTAGACTGTAGGAGAGTGTAAGGAAAGGAAGTAAACATACTAAAAATATTTCATAAGTTTAGAAATCAAGAATGTATACAAAATTTATTTATTTTTAAGAAGAAAAGCCTTTATTTTATCAGAGTCAACTTTAAGCCCTTTTGTAAAGACAATTTTCAATCACTAATTTCACTGGTATATTGACACAAGTTGTCACAAAAGAAGATGATTAATAAAATCAAAAACAGTTATTCCAAAGGGCAGTGTGATACAGATAGATGAGAAAGATTTTCTTATCAGGAGTTTATTTCCACTTCACTTTTGAGAACATATCTGATAATACTCTCAATATATTACATTTTTACCTTATTCTTTTTTTTTAATGCTGTAATAACTTCATTGCAAAAGCACACTCTTTCACCTGCTTAGTTAAGATGAATATTAATTTAACTTTTTCTGGCTTCCTTCTGTAACTAGAATTAGTAATTTCTTATCACTTCATCTACTTTAGCTTTCTTTATTGCATTTTTCTCTCTTTCTAAGGAAAAATTTCAAATTCTGAGCTTCAGAATACTACATAATTGTCTTATTTCATCACTGCTTGGCACTTCAACACTCACCTAATCACTCCCTTGGCTAGCTGTTGTTTGCAGAACTGCGTATTTTGTGCTAATATATTTGTGAGGTGGGTTGACCCTGACTGACAGCAAAGCACCCACAAAGCCACTTGCTCACTTCTCTCTTGCCCTGCTTTGGGATAAGGCAGAAAATAGGGAGAATACAATCCAGAAAACATGTGGGTTGAAACAAAGATAAGGAATATCATTTATCAATTACCATCATGGTCAAAACAGACTTGACTTGGGGAATTTGACTTCAGAATATTTAGTTACTGGCTTGGGTGTTAGGAAACAAAGATGCATTGAAATAGCTAGAGAAAACACTTCTCCTCCTTTTGCAGGCTTATCTTTGCTCCAGACACCTCTCATTTGAGAGTCATCATGCAGCACTTGCAGGGGAAGCAGGCGATCAGGCCCAGTCAGCATGGCTTTATGAAAGGCAGGTCATGCCTGACGAACCTGATCTCCTTCTATGACAGAGTGACGTGCTGGGTGGATGAGGGAAAGGCTGTGGATGTGGTCTACCTTGACTTCAGCAAGGCTTTTGACACCGTCTCCCACAGCATTCTCCTCAAGAAACTGGCTGCTCTTGGCTTGGACTGGCGCACGCTTCGTTGGGTTAGAAACTGGCTGGATAGCCGGGCCCAAAGAGTCGTGGTGAATGGAGTCAAGTCCAGTTGGAGGCCAGTCACTAGTGGCGTCCCCCAGGGCTCGGTGCTGGGGCTGGTCCTCTTTAATATCTTCATCGATGACCTGGACGAGGGCATCGAGTGCACCCTCAGTAAGTTCGCAGATGACACCAAGTTAGGTGCGTGTGTCGATCTGCTTGAGGGTAGGAAAGCTCTGCAGGAGGATCTGGATAGGCTGCACCGATGGGCTGAGGTCAACTGCATGAAGTTCAACAAGGCCAAGTGCCGGGTCCTGCACCTGGGGCGCAATAACCCCAAGCAGAGCTACAGGCTGGGAGAGGAATGGTTGGAGAGCTGCCAGGCAGAGAAGGACCTGGGAGTGATGGTGGATAGTCGGCTGAATATGAGCCAGCAGTGTGGTCAGGTGGCCAAGAAGGCCAACGGCATCCTGGCTTGTATCAGAAACAGTGTGGCCAGCAGGGCTAGGGAAGTGATCGTCCCCCCTGTACTCAGCTCTGGTGAGGCCGCACCTCGAGTACTGTGTTCAGTTTTGGGCCCCTCGCTACAAGAAGGACATCGAGGTGCTTGAGCGGGTGCAGAGAAGGGCGACGAAGCTGGTGAGGGGCCTGGAGAACAAGTCCTATGAGGAGCGGCTGAGGGAGCTGGGCTTGTTCAGCCTGGAGAAGAGGAGGCTCAGGGGCGACCTTATCGCTCTCTATGGGTACCTCAAGGGAGGCTGTAGCAAGGTGGGGGTTGGCCTGTTCTCCCACGTGCCTGGTGACAGGACGAGGGGGAATGGGCTTAAGTTGAGCCAGGGGAGTTTTAGGTTAGATGTTAGGAAGAACTTCTTCACTGAAAGGGTTGTGAGGCACTGGAACAGGCTGCCCAGGGAAGTGGTGGAGTCACCATCCCTGGAGGTCTTTAAAAGACGTTTAGATGTAGAGCTTAGGGAAATGGTTTAGTGGGGACTGTTAGCGTTAGGTCAGAGGTTGGACTCGATGATCTTGAGGTCTCTTCCAACCTAGTGTCCTGGTTTCAGTTAGAACAGAATTAATTTTCTTCCTAGTAGCTGGTGGAATGCTGTGTTTTGGCTTAGGATGAGAAGAGTGCTGATAACACCCCGATGTTTTAATTGTTGCAGAGCAGTGCTTATACCAAGCCAAGGACATCTCAGCCTTTTGCTCTGTCCTGCCAACAGGCAGGCTGGGGGTGCAGTAAGAGCTGGGAGGGGTCAGACCCAGGACAGGTGACCCAAACTAGCCAAAGGGGTATTCCATACCATCTGACGTCATGCTAAACAATATATAGGGGTGGCTAGCCGGGGGAAGGGGGCCGGACTGCTCGGGGTTAGGCTGGGCATCGGTCAGCGGGTGGTGAGCAATTGCATTGTGCATCACTTGTTTGTACATATTATTATTACTTTCCTATTATCACCATTGTAACATTATTGTTATTATTGTTATTATTATTTTGTTATTATTATTTTCCTGTCTTATTAAACTGTCTTTATCTCAACTCACGGGCTTCACTTTCCATTTCTCTCCCCCGTCCCAGAGAGGGAGGGGGGAGGGTGAGCGAACGGCTGCGTGGTATTTAGCTGCCAGCCGGGTTAAACCACGACACCTAGAAAATTCTGTGATTCTGTGATTCTGTGATTCCTCTTCCTCATATCTACACATTACATACACCTAAGTCTATTCTAAGAGTTGATAGGCACTGTTGATGGTTGGAGCCAGAGCATAGGAGTTTGTTTCTGCTTCTCCTCCTTTCTCACTTTTTTCTTCTGACATGCATTCCTTTTTACTCATTTCCTCTCTCTGGGTAAACAGCTGGCTACAGTCTCTTTAGGGAAGTACATGCTCAACATAGGTTATCCATGGGATAGAGTGATACATGGGATACCCCTTTGGGGTATTACCATTCTGCAACAGAGCACTTCCTCTTTCTCTAGTCTTGTTCTTTTATATCAGTGCTTACGCCTTTTTCTTCAATATGCTTTCACACAGGTACAACAAATTCCCCCTGAAGGGCTCAGATGTGTCTTGTTGTGGGTCTACTGCAGAGCCAGCTGGAACTAGCTGTGACCTGCATGGGGCAGCCCCTGACTTTCTGTCATAAAAGTAAAAAATGTAACCCCCCTGCTGCCAAAACTTTGCCATTTATATCCAATACAATCTGCAAAAACTTGTTAGTTATTTTATTAAAATGAAACAAAATAAACCAGGTTATATGATCACTGTTACACAAAATATGAAATACCGGAATCTTATTTCATTCCATGCTCATAAATTTATTTATTTTTTAAATGTTTTTTTTTTTTTTTGTTGTTGTTGTTGGTATTTTTTTTTGTTTCTTTTTCACAAGGTAGCCTCATGCAGTGTAGCTTCAGTGTAACATCTCAAGCTACTGTGACCTAACCATTTCAAAAGAAGAATAACAATGTTGCTATACAAATCCTTAAAAATAAGGTGCATATCCAAAAATCTAGGGAAATTACATAATATGTCCTAAACAACCTTTTAATTTCATTAATTGTAATTTTCTTAATTTTCTGTTTAAGGCTTCAGTCTTGCAAACACCTGTGAAAATGTATAATTTGGCTTATCCAGAACAAATTAAATTTACTGAGGTATACGAAACTAAGGGAAACTGTCAGCTTCATGCGAGTACACGGTCATGCATGTTATGTGCATTAATTCCTTTTAATAGGTATTTTCATTCATGAAAGGTAGTGAATTATACGTTTCTTAACAGATATTTGCAAATGATAATCAAAGTGATATATGTTAATTAGAAAAGAATCAAAATGATTTCTCCCTCCACCCTATCCAGGTTGTAGTGTCATAACCAAGACACACTTGTTCTTTTTCATCACGTTTCCGCATTTCTTTCTATTCACTGAAGGTTTTTCATCTTGGTGTTTTCTATCCTTACTGCTTTGTTAAAACTCCTTTTGAGTTAGAAATTGTTTACTGAACTACAGCCAAAGCCTTTTGGATCTTCCTGAAGCTGCTGCTGCAATGTCTCTCAGCACTGGTAATCCTCTTTTGCTGTTTTTAAAATTAGTTGTTCTTTTTTACTCCGTCCATTCACTGTTCCTATAAAATTTCCTTGTGCTTGCTACTTTCTGTTGGCTAGTTTTTGCACCCCATCACTTATGCATGAATCCATAATGCTATCCAAGTGGACAGAAGGGATTAAGGTAGCTTCACAGCTTCTAGTCTTATAGATGGGAGTACACAGTCTTCAATATTCTTTATGTCAAGCATACCTTGATTCTGAAAGGGCTTTTGGAAAAGAATTCTCCATTTTCTAATAGCTAAACATTAAGACTGTAACTTTGCTTTCTTTTGAGATCCAGCATCCTCTCTTTCTTTCTCATCCTTTTTAAAGCTTTGGAAGGTTCCAGTGGTAGCCCTGTACTTGCTGTTCAGCTCACTTGTGAAATCAACTTCCTAACTACTTAGGCTTTCTCCACCCTTTCTCGTGTGTAGTAATTCAGTTGCACTGTTTAGGCCATACACAAAATAATACTCAAGAACAAAATAGTATCAGATATGTCAGTTGAGTACACTAATATACAATACACAGTAATCATGTCTGCCTTCTATTAAGAATCTTTGCTTATAGGAAAATACAGATGAAGGGATGAAACATATCCATAAGCTTTTCAGAATAGGATAAAATTTAGCTGTCATTCTCATGTGTGAAAAGCATCCAAATGGTTACTCTGCCTAAAACTTGACAGTGAGCTAAGTGTAGCTGAATAAGGTGAATGCCAGCACTTTCAATGTGTCCAGTATGGAGAAAACTGACACTCAACCTTTCACTGTTTGATATTCTGTTGTTCTTTTTTCTTTATGTTATTTTGCATACGAATAGAAATCTGTCTTCATTCAGAAATGATTTATGGAGCTAGACTTTTTGTTTGTTTTGCTTTGAGAGATAATTTGAAGCAATTGGCAGCCAAGTAAAAAACTTCTTACTCCAAAGTAAATACTACTGATCTGCCTCAGAATATTTTGGCTAGAATTGCCAGAAGGGGAAAACCATCTTTATCACTTTTTTTCAGAAACTCCAACAACTTAAATGCAATTTGTCTTTACTTATCTCAAAACCTGTTGCAACTAACAGTACACAATACTTCTGCTGGAAGACTCAGCAGTTATGACAAGGTTGTAGGTGAGATCCAGCTTCAAGAAGTCTACATCAAAATGTAGATACCTCTGTTTTGTCATCTGTAGGTTTTCTCTAAATACCTACTAAATCTGGACACAATTCATCCGTCCACAGATACACGTGCACTGACATATGAGATAGGGTATCTAAGGTATCTTTATGGTGCTGACAGAAGTGCATGTGCTTTTCTGGCATTTGAAGATGAAGCAAGATATTATAAAAGCAGTGTGTTATGAAGTATCAAAATTGGACCAAAATTTGGACCAAACTACATATAGGAAGATTTAAGGAAGATTAACCCCCACGCTTTGGGAAGGTCAACCTACTGCTGGTACAGGTTGCAGTTACACAGATGACCATATGGGAGGGGGTGGGTAGAGATGCTCTAGAGTAAACGACACATCTGCATAGTATTAGCAAATTAGAATTTACAGGAGACCATACCCTTCTGTACAGGAACTAGAAGAAGTCAAAGAACACGTAAAATGGCAACTAACAGCATTTAGGCAGGTATTATATGCAGTGCAAGGATTGTTCTTTGAGATGGATTAAAATGCTGTATTTTACTGACTACATTGATTAATTTCTGTTGATTATAATATGAGTTTGTACACCAAGGACACGTCCAGACACACAAATATAGGTGTCTTAATCTTGGATGGGATTTCACATGAAGTGAAGTTTAATATCAGCACATTCATGGGATCTTGAGATTCCCTGAGAGAAATTAAAGTGCTGCATCACTTGAGTTACAGCCATAGAAGTGGTTGTAATATAAAACAGAAGGTGGTATAAAGAAGTTGCTTGTTGCATTGTTAATTTATTTGGCAGATAAGCTTTTCGTTTGTTTGGTGATTGCTTTTTTTGTTGTTGTTGTGGTGTTGGGTTTTTTTGTTTGTTTATTTGTTTTTAATGACAGACATCTAATTCTCAGTGTTGTAGATTCATAGCCCTTTATAGACCCTGAAGTCCTGTTGTCAAAATACAGCCCAGATAGCTACCTGATTTAGCAGTAGACAGAAAAAAGGAATCTTCTTTTCATAGAAGGAAACTTATCATCAGATTTTTTTTCCCCTAGGCATAAGAACTTAAATTTCATATATTGTCCCAGAAGTAAATGTTTGCAGCAGAGTTTCATACTCATGGGTCTGTTAGCCTTGCTTCATCTTGCTTCATCTTACTTTCTGAGCAGATGATTTTTCACCTTTGCATTCTTGAGATGTCTTTTATGCACAGCTATTCATCGACACAATGACAGTGCATAGAATGACATTGTTTTTTCTGTAATCAAGTCAGAGGAGAAATATTTCTCTATTTCATTTCCCTCCCCTTTTAAAATGTATTTTTAGAATTCTCACATTTATAGGTTTTAATAAAATTATTGTTGAATGTTAACTTAGTTCTGTTACTGCATATGGAACTGGAAGGATCCATTTCTAAAGTTTCACTTCAGTGTTTTCTACTTCAAATAAGAACACAAGTCTTAAATAAATAAATAAATAAATAAATAAGAGCTAAGTTTGAAATTGAAAATTTCAAATGCATGCTAATGTTTAAATTGATGGACTGTATTTTCACTCTGGAATTAATGTTGTGATATAGTATAGAGTCCTTCCTAATTTTTTTGATGATTTAATAGGTGTGTCTTCTTAATTTTACATATTCTTAAAAAAAAAAAACAAAAAACACAACATGAGTATTTTAGTTGCATTCAAATGTTTTAATGTGTTTAATATTCTACACATGCTCATTGTTTACAAAAGAGAGAGACTATGTTTTATGTACCACTGGCTTTAAGTAATTTCAAGTCCTTTGTAGAAGAGGAAAAAATGTACTGAATTATTCTTGACTTCAAGTTAGCTAAGATACTTCATTTTGATAAGGTCAAAACAGTAATACATTAATCTGAATATCTGCTTCATGACCACCAATCACTGTAACATACTGCACTGATAATCTGTTCATTTCAGGATAAAACAGGGAAAAAGGTGGGATAAAGCACTGCTATACAGTCAGAATATCTATTGGTACAGAAACTGTTGGAACACTCTGTTTCCCCTTTGAAAATGGTGACATTCAAATGTTCCTATAATATGCTTGGGCTTTTTCAGGAAGTGACTTAATTTTCATGTGGAAAATTTATTTATTTTTTCTTAGATAATTAAAAGCGATAAGCCATTTGAGTTAATTTTTGAACGCTTTTGACCACTATGTAGTTTAGTGGGAACATAAACAAACCTTAAATAGTCTAATTTTGGAAAACAGATTTTAAGTGTTAGAATGAATACTGTCAGTTACATCAGATAGAAGTATTTCTGCTGGATGATTTCCCCTTCCCCCACACCTCACTCCTTTTTTTTTTTTTCCCTGCCTAACATTCTCTTCTTATTTAATTTTAGGAGGTCATTTTCCATTTTCAGGATCTTTTCTGTGGTGTTAGGGGACATCCAAGTACAGAGTGAGATAATTTTGATAATAGCCAGATGTAGAGAACTAGATAATGAAATAACCGAATGTGGGATTTTTTGGTGTCTTGCCTCATATTTAAGTTTGTCATATACTTTCTAACCAGACTGTGTACCCTATGGTGCAGAACTACCCTTTCTCTCTGTATCTATTTCTTTTCTTCAGACAGCTTGTTTGTTGCTTAGTTGTTTGAGAGCACTTGAACTTTTGTTGTGCTTTTGTACTTTAAAGATAGATGCAGTAGTTTTTATAGTTTATTGTATGAACAGAACTGTGTTGAAACATAAAATATGTGAAATATAATTGCTTTGTTCTTTTGAATGTTTCCCCTGCATTATTTTTGAAGACTCTAATCACATCATATGCATGAAGACTGAGTATTAGCCAAAATTAGTATTAGTTTCCTGCCTAAAGATAAGAAAGCTACTATTTTTCCAGTGGAGAAATTAGATTCAAAATTCTGTTCTGCAGTATGAAAATGGAAATGAACCATGCAATATGGTGCGTCAGAAGTTATTTCTTACTGTTAAATAAGATACTACTTTTTTTACTTATTCACAGTATAGGTGAGGGTGATGATGTTTGGCTTTACTCTTCAAAGCTAACATTATCTCATTACAGAAGTAAAAACATGTGCAAAGTATCCTCCAAACGCCTTGGTAAATAAGATTTTATATCCTCTAATCTATTGAATGATAAGTCTAGCTTTTAATAACTTCTACTCTAAATAAGGAATGTGAGAGTATTCTGAACTACCTTTTCAGTTTCCAGCTACACTACTTCCACTTTGGTTCCACTCAGTGGATCTTTTTATATGTTAATAATGGGTACTCTATTTGTGTACTGTATTAGTAGCATTACCTTAAAGATGAAAATTTAACTTCCCCCCCCCATTCACAAACAACTGGAATTTAATAAACACGTATACTGTCACAGAATGTGTACACGAGAAAGGTGTCCTTTCACCTTGTGTTATCATTTCTAAAGTCTCTCATATTCCTCTAAATCCTTTGCATTCATTTCCATTGCTATCTCACTTAAATGTGACTCATCTCCCTTTTCATCATTCTTACCTTCAATCTCTTCTTAGCAGTTTGGCCAGAAAGTTGGCAAAGATACTTCTGCCATGCTTTTTGAGGGGCACCTTCATTGCCTCAAGAAACAGCAAACTATCATCACTATACCTAGGCAGAGGTTCATTTTAACAAGCAGCATGTGAGACACTTGTACCAGTTTCCTAAATCATCATGACATTGATTGTCTTTGTGTGACTGGGATCTTAGAGTTACATAGTCTTCCTGGTACATTTCTGAGGAATTCAAAGACCTTAGCTTGTGCTAGTTCTTTGTAACTTTCTTAGCATAGCAAGCACTGAAAAAATAATCTTAACTTGCAAGTAAAATGGTGGTCTCTGTTGATCATTACTATTTTCAGTAATATCGTCAAGCTCTTCTATTCTAAGATAGTCGAAGTGCACCACACAGTTCTAAGGTTAGAGTGCCTGAAAAAGCTAGCTAAATGTTAGAAAGGAATGGAGGACAAAACAGAAAATACACCACTGTATAAATCAATCTGTACTTTGACTCCTGTTGGTGCTGTGGTCTATGCATTTCAGAAAAAAATCAGATTTTTTTTTTTTTTTTAATAAAAATTCAGAAACAAAACCAAACGTTTATGTTAAAGAAACAAAATTTAAACCTATGCTGTCTGGTTAAAGAGAGTATCAGTTAAAAGTTGCCATGGAAAATTAGCTTCAGTAAGTACTTAAAAAAGGGACTAAACTCAGAGAATAAATGCTTGCCTAGCTTCTTACACTTGTTTCTTTATTCAATGAGGTAGAAATGGAAAATTTCTCCCAGTACCCTTACATTTTAATCGCTTGGTTATAAAATTAGGCTAAGTGAGTAATTTTTGGTCTTTGTTTCATCCAATGAATATTTAAATTCTCAGTATCAAGGGGAATAACTTGGGAGAAATTGAAAGAGATTTATACTTTTCTGATAGTTCAGAAATTCAACTGGAATGTGAAAAATGTATATCCTGATTTCCTCAAAAAGGAAGAAACTTGAACTGTACTTTCTGTATCCCAATTAAAACAAACAAACAAAAAACAAACAGTTAACTTGTAAAAAGAGTTATCTTCAATGCAGTCTAGTGCCTTAGACTTAGGCACTTGGGTCTGGCAGGTACTTTATGCAGTAAACTGTTCTTTATACTGCCTTTTTAATAACAGGAATCATAGCAGAAATCAAAGTAAGCCATAGAATAGTAGAAATGGAAATATTGGAACAAACAAAAGGGAGGCATCTAGTGTGACAGAACAGAAATAGACAGAAAAGTTAGGAAACTGTATATTATTTAAAACTGAATTATATTAGCTTAAAGCAGTATTGACTTTTCAAATGTGCCAGTATGGAAGAGAAGAGTAGTAACAGCTGATTTTTATGTAACATTTTATATACGTATTTCTAAATAATTTCACTATGGAATTAGTTATTCTTTCTGTTTTGGATGACAAAACTGAAGCACATGCTAATGAAGTGACTTGCTGAGAGTTGCCTGGAAAGTTCCTAGAAGAGTAGGGCACCTGAGTCTTTTGAGCCTCAATCCATGGCACCTGAAAACTAGGTAATGCTAACACTTTTCACAAAGCTGACAATTTCTTAGGTAGTAATGTTTTATTTTTGCTTACAGTACTTCCTTCTTGATGCCCCCTGATCTGTACAAATACATTGCGAAGAGAATTTTGAAGGACATATATTCAAATCAAATAAAGCTTATACAAAAGCAAATAGAAAAGGGCACTTTCACCTGGCATTCCCCTTCCTTCTCTCACTTATTAGTAAATTTGGGATTAAAGTCACAACCTTTTAATTCCTAATAGATATATGTGTTAGTGTAACAAATAAGCATAGGGTGTATGTAGGTTTATAACTGGAGATACAAGAAGTAAGAATTTCTTTTCATTTGTATGCAGCCTGGTGCTGCATAGTTTTTTTGTTTGTTTGTTTTGTTTTGTTTTTGTTTTTGTTTTTGTTTTTGTTTTTTCAGAAAAGAGTCATAAAAACCACAAGTTTAAATCATATTTTGCTCTGGAAAGTTCAAAAACCTCTATGTCTTAAGTAAATCAACAGTCAAAACAAATTTATGATTGCAGTCTTGAAAGAAATTTCAGTTTTAGGAAATTGATTTGTGGCTGTTTTTCTGAACCTGTCTGAGCACACTGTTTTGACACTTATGGAAAACCAGTCAGTGGTATTTACGCTAATAATCATTCATCTTCCCAATGACCCCAATGGAAGTTTATGAATATTAACCAATCTGGAAGAAATTCACAATTTTACCTCTTGTGAAGGCTAACAAAAACAAAAAATATTTAATACTTGCTGAGAATTCTCATTTAATTTTCATCCAGTAACGTTTTCTTACACATAAAAGAACTTACTGTGGGAACTCTGTGGAATCTTTCAGAAATTCTTGCCTCGGCCAACATGATCACAGTGCCATTTAATTTATGTGAAGTAAATACCTAGTAATGATGGTAAAACTGTTAGCATTTCTATTAACAGCCAAATTCTAGTCATATATAACCAGAACCTAATGAAAGACACAGAAACATAATATGCTATAAGCATGTAGAAATTCAGAATAAAGAATGACCATTTCAATACAAGACCCATTCAAAAAGGTTTCCATTCTCTTTCATAATTACATTTTTGAGAAGGGAAAGGTTTTTAATTTTCAAACCCCACTTGGATGTGATCCTGTGTAACTTGCTGTAGGTGACCCTACTTGAGCAGGGGGGTTGGACTAGATGATGTCTGGAGGTCCCTTCCAACTTCAACCATTCTGTGATTATGTGATTCTGTGTAACTGAATTTTTGTCCCTCAAAACCACACAAAAAGGGTTTCTGCTGGTCAGAAATGCACACATAATCCAGGAAAGGCATGCTTAATACAAATTAATTACCATCACTGTAAGTTTACATAAAGTACTTTTGAAATGACAACACTGTGAGATAGACTGTGCAGAGGAAGATATGAAACTGATTATATTAATCCCAGTAATGTTTAAGTAATTGCTATTAAAAAATGTTTTTTATTAAGGACTTTAAGTTCTAAGAAATGGCATATACTGCAAAGAAATCCCTATGAGGAACAAAAAATGTTTTCCTTTGTAAGGGAAACAAAGAAACAAACAAACAAACCAACAGATAATCCATTCTTAAAAAGTATTATATTTAGGATTTTATTGTTCCCAGGGGGTATTAAGACTGGAATATTGCTCATTTAACAGTTATAAAAATAATTTAATGGAAATAAATAAAAATATAAACAGAAGTTTGTAACACTAGTTGAGACATTAGTTTCCACAGTTTAGTCTCCTGATTCTGCAGTCTGTCTTTTGTGCTTTTTTTCCAAGTAACCTAGCCTAATATTAATCCTCATTTCTGTCTTTTGTTCCTTTTTATCATCTGCAACCTAAATCCTACTTCCACTTACCACTACCTCTTTCTTTGTCTTCATGGTCTGATGTAGTTAGAGTAGTTAGCTCTTTTTTACAGACAAAGAAATTACTGAAAGGAGGCCCCCATAGAACAGAAAGCCACAAAGCCATGGTTTATTGGTTATTGACTCTAGAAAATTGGAAAAATCTGTGAAAATATTGAATTTCCATCTTTGGATGGAGGAATAGATTTTGTGATGGAGTTTAGGAATCTGTATGTCCTTGATTTAGATAAAGGTGATATTTTAGATAATCTGAGGAAGCTGAACAGCTTGAAAGGGTATTTTACTATCTCAACACATATAAGAAATATTGATAATTTCATAGAAATCTTTTTGTTTTTGAGAATATTCTTTAGAGCGATACATACCCATTATTTGCTTTTTTATTCAGGACAAATCTCTCAGGGAGTTTTTGTTTGTTTGTTTGTTTGTTTTTGTTTTTGTTTTTTTTTCTTCCAGTGTCAGCTTTGAGTTTTTCTGGAAAATAAATTGTTGTGCTGACCTACAAAATTATATCCAAAAATTTGACTGTTGAAGTAGGTAGTTAGACTTGAGGGTAGGATATTTTTCTAAGAAAAAGTGGAAAGAATGTGTAGCATGTATATTATTTTAAACTTCTAGTTCAGATACGCGTTTCTTTAAATACGTGATTCCATTTTAGAAAATGTAGCTGTTTAACACGCTTCTCTCTAACAAAAAAATGTTATGTTTTAAAAAACAAGCCTAAATGGTTATGTCAGTGCATACATGTATAAAGAGGGTGATGAACCATATTCATCTCATTGGTGCCAAGTCTAAGTATAAATGATAATGGGCACCAACTGAAACTCAGGAAATGCCATTTAAACAGAAGAAACCTTTTTACTGAAAAGGTAATAAAAACTGGAACAACTTGCTGTCGTGGTTCCGCTCGAGTGGGCAGCTGAGCTCCACCACAGCCGCTCTCTCACTCCCCCTCCTCAAAGAGGAACGGGGAGAAAATATGTGAAAAGGGGCTCAATGGTTGAGATAAGGATGAGAAAATCACACAATAATTATTGTAACGGGCAAAACAGACTCAGCATAAGGAGATAGTAAGATTTATTGCCTATTACTAACAAGTGAGAGAAGTGAGAAAACAAAGGAAAAGAAAAAAAAAAAACAAAAGCACCTTCCCCCCCATCCATCCTCTTCCACCTCCTCCCCCCGAGTGGCGCAGGGGAACAGGGGAATGGGGGTTATGGTCAGTCTACAGCACTTCTTCTCTGCCGCTCCTTCTCGGTCACTCTCGTCCCCTGTGCTGTGGGGTCCCGCCCACGGGATGCAGTCCTTGATGAACTGATCCGGCGTGGGCTTCCCACAGGCAGCAGCTCTTCCAGAACTGCTCCAGATATGGGTCCGTACCACGGGGTCCATCCCTCAGGAGAAAACTGCTCCAACCTGGCTCCCCTACGGGCAGCGGCTCCTGCCAGGTCACCTGCTCCTGCGTGGGCTCCTCTCCACGGGCTACAGGTCCAGCCCAGAATCTGCTCCGGAAGGGGTCTTCCACAGGCGGCAGCCTCCGTTGGTGCAGGGCCACCTGCTCCACCGTGGTCTCCTCCACGGGCTGCAGCGTGGAACCCTGCTCCACCGTGGTACTCCATGGGCTGCAGGGGGACATCCTGCTTCACCATGGTCCTCACCACAGGCCGCAGGGGACTTCTGCTCTGGCACCTGGAGCACCTCTCCCCCTTCCTCTACACTGACCTTGGCACCTGCAAGGCTGTTCTCTCACTCCCTGCTGCTGTCTGGCGCAGCGTTTTTTTTCCCTGTCTTAAATATGCTCTCACAGAGGCACAAAACAACATCACTTATTGGCTCAGCTCTGGAAAACAATGGGGCCCTTCCCAAACATGGGGCAGCTTCTAGATCTTTCTCACAGAAACCACCTCTATGGCTCCCTGCTACCAAAACCTTGCCATGTAAACCCACTACACTTGCTCAGAAAAGCTGTAGAGTCTCTATCCCTGAATATATCCAAAACATGACACTATCATGAGCAACATGCTGTAGTTGACCCAGCTTTAGGAAATCAGTGGACTAGACAATCTCCAAAGGTGCCTTCCAACCCCAAACCATTCTTCAAAAATCTGCTGTTACCAGATATTCTGAGCAACCACTCTCCTCAGAACTCCTTAAGTACTATTAGCTAAGAAATGTAAGAAGTATTCGAAACCATCTAACATTTCTGAAAATCAAATTGTTTTACTTTTAGATAGGGCACTCTACAGTAGAAAGAATACATTTGAAATTAACTGTAACACGTAAGTATTTAGCTTTAGATATCTTGAAATTGTTGACTAATGGATCACTGGGGACATCTCCCAGGGAAGCTTTTCCTGAGGCAAAGTTCATGTTTTGTACTGGATGCCCATTTCATTGCTCAAAAGTTTGCTTACTGCCCACCTGATGCTGAGAGCACATAATGTTCTGTAGGAATAGCTTTATCTCTTTAAGTGGGTTTTGGATCATTATGTACACTGAAAGAACTTTCCTTCCTAGAGAATTGTTTTTGTCGCACTTGACCTTTCTTAAAAAGCATTACTAAAAACATTCCTTGTTTATTCAGTGTATTTTGACCTTTTAATGAAACAACAACAAAAATCATAGAATCATGGAATCATTTAGGTCATAAAAGACCAGATGGTACAGTTTCATTTTTAAGTAGTTCATTTTTATATTACTTTATAAGTAACATTTACTCTGTTTAGACATGAACTTAGTTTATTTATTCTGAGTGAGAAATAAGAGAGAATTACTTACCTCTTCTTAAATATAATGCTTTTAATTGTATGTAGGCAGTGTATTTTTCACAGTGATGAAGAGACAGTTACTGTCAAGGTGCAGCATCTGACTCCCTGAGGGCTGGTGAGCTGTGGACCGCAGGTGATCTGCATGGAGACCAGCAGGGCAGGACCCATCCCACCACCCTGGCCAGGAACAGGGGAGCCAGGACACTCAGGACAGCCCTAGCCCTGAGCATCTGGCATCTCCCTGAGGACAGAGGGAGGCTGGGGTCTGGGTCTGGCTGGGTGGGGCTCATGGCTGCACAAAGCAGTGCTGCGGAGAGCTGGAGACTGGCCCTGTGGTGGTCTCACCGGGGCAGGGGCTGACAGCCTCAGGGGCTGAAAAAGGATCCTGGGTCACAGGCAGGGATGAGGGAGACCTAGGGGATGTTGGGCAGAGCTGTTTATGCCCACCAGGGCCCTCAGAGTCCTGATAATCATATATTATATACCTCAGTGGTATATCATATGACTACATTACATAGAAATGTCATTACACAGAAGTGTAATTTAATACTGATATGTAAGACTTCAGGTCTAAAGTTAGTTGGATTGTAATGCCCTTATACTATATAATGTTACACACAGTGGCCAAAGGGAACACAATTTATATGGAGTTAAAAATCTATTGTTATGTCAACTGATGTTTTTACAGTCTGATAGTCTAAATTTGCCCATTTATTTGGTCTTTTTCAAGCATATACTATATTTTTTTTGTGAACTACTTTATGAATAATCCACCGATTTTCATTTATTCTTCCACTACTGAAGTTACTAACTTGTAAATTTAGAGGATAGTTGTTTACAGGCCATACTCTACCTGGAATCTAAGTGGAGTACTGCAAGGGTCTGTCATGGTACTAGTTCTGTTCAATGTTTTTACCAATGATCTAAAATCAGTAACAGAGTACAATCTCATCAGATTTGCACATGATGCCAAAATATCAGTCAATAGTCAATATAGTCATAGATAGATCCTTCCAGAGAGATGTAGAGAAGCTAGAGGAATGGGCCAACAGGAACTTTATGAAACTCAACAAGGACAAATGTAAAGTGTTGCACCCAGGAAGACAGAATGGCATAGTAATGGCAGGTAGCAAGCAGCTCTGCTGAAAAGGTCCTGTGGGTCCTGGCAGACGGCAATCAGAGCACAAGCCAGCAATGTGCTCTGGCAGCAATATTCTGTACTACATTAACAGGAATGTGTGATCAAAGGAAAGAATTATTGTCCTTTACTCAATACTCATGTGACCACAGCTGGAATAAGGCATCCAATTTTGATAGAGCAAGTTCAGTAGAGAGCTGCTGAGGCAGCTGGAGGCTGGAGCACTTGCCCTGTGAGGAGAGGCCGATGGAGCTGGTCTTGTTCACCCTGGAGAAGCCAGCAAAGCTAATAACAGCTTCCTGGTGTCTTCAAGGGGGTTATTGAAAAGTCAAAACCAAGCTTTTCATGGTGGAGTAGGGTTTGAGAAAGAGAGAAAGATGGCAGAGTTGGAAACAAGATCTTCAGACCATATATAAAGATAAACTTGCTGTGAATCTTACTTTTGAACAAGTTGACTCAGGGAAATTGGGCAGTCTCCATCCTGTGAGGTTTTCTCAAGAATTGACCATATAAAATCCTGAGTGACCTGGTCTGACCTCAGGGTTGATGCTGCTTTATGCAGAAGCATGGCTAAGAGGCTTCCTGGTGGTACATTTTGCCCTGAGTTATTCTATGCTCCTATGGATAACATTTGTTTTAATCCATGTGTGATACAAAACAAATTCACTTTATAGAATATTAACCTTTTTGGTTTATATTTTATTTTTTGACTCCTAATCAGCATGCTGTTACTAAATAAGTAGTACAAATAAGTAGTATTAAAACACTAGTTTAATGTTAGTATTTATTTATCAGTTGTCTCTGAAGAAAGAGCAAATTTAGAAAATCTTTATAACATTTTCAGAATACTTCTTGATGAATCATACTTATTTGGTTGCATTTCAAATGTTTAGTGATGCGCTTTCAAGTCAGTTATGTTGTGCTGGCTGACTATACCTGTGCTTTCAGTCTATGGAATTATAACAGTTGACTTGTAATAATAGAAGTTATGGTTATATAATCTGTATCGAAGCTTTATTGTAAACTGGCATTGTGATGAGAATAGTTTAAGTCCAGTTGATGGTTAGTATCTGAAAGCATGGTAATATTGTAATTTCACACTGTCAATTTAATTTAGAGAATTAATTCATTTTCCTTAAAATCCTATCATTTTGAATCCTGCTAAAACATTTTTCTTAACCATATCTTATAAGAAAGAATGTTAATTAAATATCGACAGGTAATTATGTTAATTTTACTTTTAAAATTGAGTCTTAAATCATGTGCTAATGTATATTGACTAATCACTGGTAGTTCTTGCTTATGCTAGCCCCTCTAGGAGAGAAAAACAGTTCTGGTTTAATAGGAGATAGCAGCTACAGGTGAAATCTACAGCTTAATCTGGGATTGAACACAATATTGTGAGTGGTGCAGCTGATACAACAGAAAGAAGAGATGCTATCCAAAGGGACCTGGACAACCTTGAAAAGTGGACCCATGTGAACCTAATGAAGTTCAACAAGTCCAACTTCAAAGTGCTGCACCTGGGTTGGGGCAGTCCCAGACATGAGCATAGACTGGGAGAAGAACTCATTGAGAGCAGCTGTTCAGAGAAGGACCTGGGGGTTCTGGTGGACAAAAAGCTCAACAAGAGCCAGCAACCTAGAAGGCTTGCAGCCTAGAAGGCCAACTGCATCCTGGGCTGCATCACCAGAGGGGTGTCCAGCCTGTCAAGGGAGGGATTGTCTCCTTCTACTCTGCTCTGCGCTTGTGAGACCCTGCTTTGAGCGCTGTATTCAGGTCTGGGGCATATGAAGGATATTGGCCTGTTAGAGTGAGTCCACGGAAGGACCACGAAGTTGATCAGAGGGCTGGAGTACCTCTGCTATGAAGAGAGGCTGAGAGAGCTGGGGATGTTAAGTCTGGAGAAGAGAAAGTTCTGGAGAGACATCTTTGCAGCCTTTCATTACTTAAAATAAGCTTATAAAAAGGTGGAGAGTAACTTAGAGAGTGATAAGATAAGGAAGAATAGCTTTAGGAGGGTAGGTTTAGGTTAGATGTTAGTAGGAAATCCTTCACTGAGTGGGAGGACAAGAACATATTTCCTAGAGAAGCTGTGGGTGCCTCATCCCTTGAGGTGCTCAGGAGCAGGTTGGATGAGGCCCTGGGCAACCTGAATCAAGTTGGTGGCATTCATGCCTATGGCAGGGGGTTGGAATTAGTTGATCTTTAAGGTCTCTTTCAACTCAAGCGATTCTATGATTATAATAAGCCTAGAACTCAAGCTTCTATAATGAGCATAAAACTCAGGTCATCTTGTTTGAGATTAATTAATTTTGGTTAAGATAATAAATTGTCTCTAAAATACAGAAATTTGAATTAAGATCTACCTCAAGAAATACATTTGTCTGATCCTTCTTTCCAACGCATGAACTTTTCTTGTGGTAAATGTCACTGCTTTTTTCAGGCCTAGAGTTTCTAAACATGGTTAAATTCTAATTTACTATGGACACATTCTTTACAACTTAAAATAAGTAAATTTTAAATATATGTACTAATTATAAAGGGATGATACGTTCCTCTAGCATTCCCACATTTTAAGGTGAGCTTTCCCAAGTTGTAGTATTCTAAACGGGAAGGAAAAATTTTTTTCAATAGAAGCATTTTCATTGTATTAGCTATTATTTTAGCTATTAGACCATGAGATTAATTTAAATCAGAATTTCCACTGGGGGTTTATGTGTGGTAAATTTCCTTTGCTATCATATGTTTACAAGAGGAACCCTGTGTATAGTTATAGCATATTGCATATGTAAATTATGTGCATCTAGCACAGATTCATAATCTATTTCTGGAGCTTTGTCTCAGGGAAATGTCAAAGGCACTTGCCTCTCTTCTTTACTAGAAATGATGCTGGAATCAAGAGCAACCTCCACCCCTATATAAATAGAAAGGCTTATGGGTCTTCCGTATGTTTTCATTATCCAAAGTTTTAGCAGTTACAGCACTTTTGAGTAGTGGTTCATTCAGACTAGTTTTCTGAACTAAACTGCCCTGTGTTTTATCACTTTGATCTCCTTCCATTTGACTAACAAGCATAACAAGGTAGGTGTCTTTGCTTGAAAGTTGCCTCTCTAGCACAGTGGTACAGTATTTTTCAATGTATGCAGTTTGAAGCTTTAAGTAAGCAGTATTTTTCTTGCTTATTTTCTTTTTTATTTTTAAATGAGCTTTCTCTTAACTAGTTAATATTTTCCACTAAAGTGCTGTGTGTCTTTAAAACACTAGGACATAACATTCCATTTGACTGAGATTCAGAATATAATTTTGTTTTGAGCTTGATATTGGGAGCTGACTACTGCTTATTTTTGTACATTTGCTTGCATGATAAAGATACATCCACATATATTTAACTTTAAAAGTAGTGGTAATGTGACGTGCAGTAAGTTTTCTTTCTTTGTTTTAAGCAACATTATCCTATTCCAACATATCTCTTGGACATGCACTTGTATTTTCTGTTTTAATCTTGATAGCAATCTATGAAAATTCCATGTAAGCTGAATCATAACTAGTCTAGTCTTGTAATATTATTAATTGTTGTGATTTTTTTCTTTGTTTATTCCAGAATAAAACAAAACAAAACACGCCTAGGTCCATTTTTAGTTACAGTGCTGCCATCATAGGACAGTAAGGATTTTGTTTGTTTAGTTGTTGTTTTGTTGTTATTATTATTATCTATTATTACCTACTAGAAGATTCATGGTTCTGTTTCCTACACATAAACCTGTAGCTATACATGTATCTGGTGCTTATAAGTTGTTTAGTTGTGCAGGGAGAACTCCCGCTGTATGAATTAGAACTGCTGTTCTGAGGAACAGATATTAAGATATTACATGTAAGATAGTAAAAACAATTTTTTCCATGCATACAGAAGCTCTGTTTGTTACCTATTAGATACTGTTTTTTACTTATTAGATACCGTTGTGTTTGCTACACTATTTGTAGCAAAATAAAACATTTCCCACCTAAAATTTCTGCATAAACAAAACCAAAAACAACACGGACTTTATTATCAAGACTGAGTATTTTTAACATTTAAGATCTGTTTCATTTGTTTATACAGTATATTTGGTAGTTTTGTAAAAAGGTTTGATATAGCATGTGCATGAAAGGTGCTGTATACTTCCCAGTTCCACTGTGAGTTTTATTTCCATTTTCTAGTGATTCTTCTAACAGTGCAAATATTGCAAATCCTGTCATCGTGCACTACACTTCAAAGTCTCAAAATGTGCATTAGAGGACAGCTCAGGAGTAAAAAGTAAAAAGTGTGGAATGTTTGAATGAGTTTTGAAAAGTCCCTTATTCAGTATTATGTATTAAACATACTAATAGATCATAGTACAGTTTTTGCTACATCAACTTTTTTAATGTTAATTTTTTATTATGAATTTTATTATGCATTGCCCAGTTATTTGTCTGTTCATGTCAAGATGGAGTTGCTATTGTGTTAGATGTTCTAAATATTCAAAGGTGGGTAAGTTGACCTCAAAACATTTGCAAACGAATCTGGGGGATAGGGAAAGATGAAAAAGTTAATAAAATATTTTAAAAAACAATCCCCTATGGTTTACATATTTTTAGCTACTGCATAACTTAGAAGCGTTAAACAAATGTTTTCCTAAGCAGTGCATAGACAAAATTTTAATTAATCAAACTTTTTTTTTTCTTAGTTGTTGTTGTTCTGTTTTTTTTTTTTTTTGTTTTTTTTTTTTAAACAGAAATCTGAGCGTTAAAAATAAAATTACAGATGCAGCCTTTGTCCAATATCAAATAGAGATAATTATGCTTAGATGTTGTTTTGTTTAAATGTGTACCTTTTACTTTCCATCTGCCCTTGGCCTTGTATCAACGCTAAATGCTTTAATGAGCTTTTAGAACCCTGTCAAGAGCTGATGAAAGAATTGGGTATGTGAACATATTTGACAGCCTTATTAGCAGTTGAACTACCAAAGTTTCACCTACTACCTAGGTTACCACATAATTCTATTGTATCACTCCTCAAGAAGACGGTTATCACTTTTCCACTCATGGGGTAGATACGGCTCTATTTTCTGCTTTAATGATATGGCTTTATTTTCTGCTTCAGCCATGGTATTTTTTTGGCTGAATTTCAAGGGGTAGAAATTATGTGCTCTCATTCTGACTGGTACAAAAGTTAATACTACAAACATTTGCAGCACATTTAAAACTAAATGTATAATATCACTATAATTACAAAAATGTTCACTACCATTAAAAAATGTTCTGATTACTTCCAAAACTTAAATAAACCATATTGACCTTCTTCTTTTCATGTCAGTTGTCTTCACTATGTTAAACAGAGGGAAATTTAATCTCTTAGGTTTAACAGAAAAACGCAATTCAAAAGAAAAAGTTAGCATCCAGTGCTACTGTGTGTCCCACAGGTTCTTCCACTTTGATCAAAACTGCCTCCACTGGTGAGTTAGAGGAGCCTATTGCGGTCACAACTGGTGCTATTACTGTTGCTAGCACATCTGCAGATGTTACTGTATCCACCCATAGACAACCTTCTGAAGAGCAACATGTGCAAGCTATGAATATAAGAAAATCAATTCTGGAATCCGCCTCTTCCAAGGAAGAATTCTCCCTTCATCAAGCAAACATACAAAGCACAAGAAGACGACCAAGAAAAGCTGAGCAGATAGAAAGAACTAAAGAACTTGCAGTTGTTACTCATAGAGGTATTGGATATTATTTTACTTGTGCCCATGTAGTTATGGAAAAATATTCTGTATAAATCAAAAATGAAAGGTCAGGTATACATTCCAGAAGTGTGATTAAACCAAATGGGAAAGGAATTAAATCTACTAAAAAGTGAGTTCTAATGAGGGCAGACAGATGAAAAAATGTAAGTAAAATTGTCATTGTAATTTAAATTAATTTAAATTATAGGAAAAAAAAGGGGGGAGGGAAGAGCAAGGAATTTTCACTTTATAATTTATATCATTGTGTTTCATTGTCAAGGCTAGTGTGAGATAAAAGTTGAGATAAAAACATTATTCTGTGCTACATATATGTTTAGAAATAAGCAATTAAACAACAAAACTGTACTTTGTAAATAGCTGTTTTGTTCTAAACTAACCAGTGGTGTAGATGTATCCATCTCCGTTCTGATAACATCTTCAGCAAAGGTTTGGCTTTTTTAAATATGTGTACATTTTTATTCTATCAAATATGAAATCATGAAATCAGTGAATGGACATTAGTGACTGTACAGTAAGGCATTCAGTGGAGAGTATTAAGTTATTATTAAATCTAAAGTTTTGCTATATTCCTATATTCAGATGATTTAATCCACATGCAAAAGTACTAATAATGAACACTTGGAGCCTACACAAAGCAAGATTTATTTCACTTAAAGGTAAACGGCAATATGAAAATTAAATCTGAGTAACAGCAGTGCTTGAATGTCTTAATTTAACCACCAGAGACATTCAGAAACAAATTGGATTGTCTTTTTTTTTTTGTCATTTACAGATGTTAATGGTGCAGGTTAATGTTATTGAATAAAATTTATTACGTATTATTATTTATTATTTTATGCTAGTCCATTGTTTCATGTAAAGCTATTGTACCTGAAGAACTTGCAAACACAAAAATATTGAAAAGCAAGAGCTTTTATAGCACAAGCAATTTGTAGATGTCTTTTTATATGGTCGATGTTTTGTAAAGACAACTTTAGAGTGGAATCTGTTATCCTACTGGATCAGATAGTCACCTTGCATAAATGACTGTAGCTTCATCTACTAAGACCTATTGACACAGCTGCAGTTGTACAGAATTTTAAAACATTATGTAAATTAAGTAGGTTATAAAAAACAAGAACTGTATTTGATTTGGTTTGCATGCAAAACAAATCATGAAATAGCTTTGTCTCTTAATTGTTTTAATTTCTATCAATACAAATTTTTTTTTGTGGTTATCAGTTGATACAAATTAAGAGTTTGGTTTCTACAGATTATATGGCTAGGCATTCTGTTTAGAATATCTTTGGTCAGGTTTAAAAAGTAGAAAACAGTCTTATTTTCAGTTATGAAAGAGTATCTGAAGGTCTGTAATAATCTCTTCTAATTCATGGATATAAGAGTATAGTAATTTGGCGGTTAGGTTTGGCAGTGACTGTGATATACATACAGTTTCTTCTATCACTTGTTTGTAGTCATTGTACTACAATGTCCTCTCCACTGTTGTTTCACTGTCCTTTTCTCCTCTGACCTGTCCTTTAATCTAACATATATATAAGGCTCTTCTGAATTACGTTGCCATGTTAAAGTACAAAATTTTACACTGCGGGTGGTCCCGGGGGGGGGGGCTGGGGAGGGGATGACAACAAGGGACAAGATTTTGCTAAGCTAATGCTATGTGTTTTTTTTTTGTTGGTTGTTTTTTATATTATTATTATTATTTTATCCAAATATTAAACCGCAGCAGATGTACAGATGAGATCAATACTGTGTACACTCTCCTAGAGAACGAAGTCCTTACCTAGCTGTGTCTGCAGTTTATTTCCCTCATGGCAAGTTTATAGTCTTGATTTTGTTAGCGTTTGTTAGACATCTTCTAAACATAATTTTATTGTGTTATACCCACATCACAGTATACATCTGATAGTAGAGTGGATATTCATATACTGAGGAAAAAAAATGGTTTCGCTTGGTAATCACCAATTTTTGATAGTACGCTTACAGTAGCCATGAAAATGTATCAGATTGACTAATTAACCTGTTATGGTCTACTATACAAAATTTCTCATTACACAGACATGTTTTGAAGGAATGGTTGTGAATGTGTGACTACAGTTTCTTCACAGGAAGTAATTTCCATGTTGGGGAGATATTCCACAGGTATTTCTATAGAGTTTCATGTGAGTTTCTACTGAAACATTTTAGCTTCTCTTTGACGATGAAAACATTACAAAAATATCCAACCAGTTGTCTTGCTCTGCGTATTTAAATTTCCTATGTAACTATTTGTTAGACCTGCTTAAGAAGTTTATGTAAATTCCTTTTTTAATTCTTTCTGTACTTAACAGATATTAAAAATTAGGTTATATTCTGGAAATCTATTTTTTTCCCGTGTTCTTGAGCATAACTCAAAAATTTTGCTTCCAAACCTATGCGAGGTAATTTATGCTTGAAAAGATAAAGATTTAATATACTAAATACAATTTACTAAAACTTACCATTTGAAACATGCACATACATGATTTGTTAAAAATTTACTGTACATGTAGTTTTTACCATAGACTGTTTTTAGAATGTTGCTAGTTAGATCAAAATAGTGCCATACTTTATTATATTGTCATCGATGCAAAATATTAACTCTAGAATGAGTCCTAATGTTGGATTCTGTTGTATTGTTCTGTGAATAAGTTCTTCCAGAAATGGTAAACAACATTATTTTTATTATTAAACTGACTTTTGTGTTCTTTTTATGAAAGAGAGAACTAGAGGTCTCTATCTGTCTAAAGTTAATCTACTAGATCAAAATTAGTCTACCACACTTACTATCTGGACTTCAGAAATAATCGTAGTTTGTGTCAAAGGATGGTTGAAGAATTTCTTCTCTGGAATTCTTAGAAGAATTTCCAGCTTAGAAATTCTAAGAAAGCTTCTTAGAAGAATTTCTAAGCTGGAAATGACAGAAGAAGAGAGAATTTTTATTACAACTACTTAAAAGATGAAAAAGGAAACCCAGTAGCTTTCTCTGAAATATTTCCACAAGTGATAGGGCAGTGCAAATATAAATAATAAGGTGACAGTGAGATCTTGTGAGGAGTATTGTACATGATTACAGTTCCTTCATCAAAAAGAATTCAGACTGAATCAGATAAATAAAAGTACTATACTGCTATTATATTGTTCTGAGCATCTGACCTTACAAAAGAAAATGTAATGATGAAGGGATAAGTATTTCAGGAAGTGAATGCAAATATGTAGGGAATGTAAAGACAAATAAGTATATAAGATATAAACAGGTATATTAGGGTGAAGTGTGAGAAGAATTCTTCTTATTGGAGTGAGGAACTCTTCTGGAAGGAGGAGGTGAAAATCTTGCTTTCAAGACAGGTTGATTTTACAGGTTGATTAGCCAACGAAGAATATATTTAGATGCTACAGCTAGAAGAAAAACAGAATCTTTTTGATCTTAAGTTCTCATGAACCAAGAATTCAAGCTCAGGAAAGTGTATTGCTTCCTCTATTTCAAAATGGGGTGGGAGGAAGCTCATATGGTTATTACATCACAGTTTTTAGTATGATCTGTCTTATTCAGGTGTGAAGTCAGGAAAGGAAATTAAATGTGATTTTTATCTTGTTTATTTTCTGTTGAAGTATTTAAGTACTGTGAGCATGGTCATAACTACATTAATGGGGGATAATCTGACATTTTGTTCTTTTGTATAATCTGTGTCTCATTAAACTAAGAATTCAGTTTAGTAATGTAGTTGATGCTACTGAATTGTTTTAGAATTCATATTAGGTTGATCTTCTCTTTCTTAGCACAGTAGAATTTTTATTCCAATGTATGCAAACATAATGAGCAATATTTTATAACTTTTCTTAGTGAGTGCTTTCACAGCACGTTTGGACTGTCTAAAGATACACGCTCATTTTAAATACAGGAGTACACATTCATCTTCATTAAATACCTCTGAGAGTTTATTTTATTCATTTTACTGATGTCTTCATTCTCTTTTATTTCCCTACTTTTTAAGCATTTTTTCCTTTATAAAAAAAAAAAAAAAAAAGCTTTCTCATTTCTGTCCTTGCCACTTTCTTCTTTTAGAACTCTTAACTATCACACCTTGCCTTAAGCTTTTTGATATCTGACTTTGTAGTATCATAGTTATAACCAGGAAAAAATGATTCAGCGAGGGGTAAACAAAAAACAAAACAAAAAAGACCTTTGCTGCTGGATGTTCCCCATTAATCCTGGATTTCTTTTTGTGCTGTGTTGCAGGAGAGTGTCTGAAGGTAGGAGACAAGATTAGTTTAAAACTTGTTCTAAAGTAAAAGAGAGTCATAAAGTGAGAACACACAAAATATAAGAGAAAATGAAAGAGGAATTAAATTGGGTGCTAATGAAACTCTTCAATCAGTTTATTTACCAAAGAGGGAGTTATTTGACTGTCTTGATTTTTTTTTTTTTTTGAAAGATTCAGTAAAATCGTAGCACTGCTCTGTGATTATTTGATGTAAGCTTTTTAAAGATTTGATAGAAAATATATTCCTACATCCTACATTTTATGAGATTTTCTTCTTTAGAAGAAGAAAAAGAAAGTGAGGAGCAGGGAAGCAGAGATTTTACTAAGAGCTGTTAAAGATTTTTAATAGAGTCATGTAAGCAACCACTGCATATGTTTGCAGGTTTTTTCTTTAGTGTGTGTGATGAGTGAAACCCACAACTATAATAATGTGAATGTGAAGAAAATCAATATATTTTGCAGTAAAAGTAAGATTTTTGCATTCATGTATTTGTATAAGAATACTCATACATAAGGTTTGTGTACTCTGTGTCTTCGAAGTGGCAGTAGTTCATAAAGTCACAAGAAATTCTCATTAGCATAACTATATTTGTTTAACTTTTCATAAAGTGTTTGGAAATACCTCTTTAATGTGTTCATTGAGATAAATAGACATCTGTTTGCTGGATGAAATCTATAATCCATGGTTTGTTAATTTAAATATTTTTCTTAGATTAAAAACTGATAATGGTGATTTAAGCTTCTTTACATCTTCCAACTTCAAAGTCATCTTTGGAAAGGAGATCAGTTTTCATCCAATAGTTAAGTCTAGTGTGATTAGAAGGAAGAAAAAGGAGAGAAAAAAAATCTTCTGAATCTATTTATTATTGCTCTAAAATAACTACAAAATACTAAAAATGAAGTTGTAGCATTTTTTAACACACACTTATTCAAAGCGGCCACTAACAACCTTCTCTTATAGAGCAGCCTGTGCTTGTGCAGTTCAAGGGCTGTCAGGAAAGGCTGCAAAGCAAAACTGCGGTAGCCAGATGCACATCTATTGGGAGACATGCAAAATAGACAAAAGGCATGGTGTCCTGGTTTTGTTGTTCATTTTATTCACTGTAACTGACTTTGTATTTAGGATTAAAATAGTGGTGATAGCGCCTTTGTTATTGTTGTTGCTGATCAGAGCTTATACTAAATCAAGGACTTTTTTGCTTCTCATGCCACCCTGCTAGTGAGGAGGCTGGGGGTGCACATAAAAAGCTGGGCAGGGCACAGCCATGACCGGTGGCCCAAACTGACCAAAGGTAGTCCCTATACAGAACTTTTATGATGTTCAAAGTCTTAAAATTATTTCTTCATCATTCCTCCTCATCATTCTTAGCTCGGTACTAATATATAGAATAACCTATATTATATAACATATATCACACACATTTTATTTTTATCAGTACTTGTTCTATCACAGTTTATAAAGTTCAGATCATAATTACATTACATTATTGTTCAAAGATGTTCTTTATATTTGTTGGAAGTTACCTAAAGAAGTAAAATATTTTCGTAATTTTTAGTGGAAGTAAAGTGAGAGCGTTCCTATTTTGCAAAAACTTGCAATAATTGTATTGTTCCAGCAGCTCTTCAGCAGTTATACTTTTAAGTCAAGAGAAGAGATTTTTTTCCTTTTGGTGTAGTCTTTCCTTTCAGTGTATTTTTTCTGTGATAAGAACCCAATGAGAATTTTTCAAGTACATATTAAATTGTACATGGCTAATGTAATACACAGTACTGTTCTCTTAAAATCGTCATAGGTTTTCATCTGTAGATTAAGAATGAACTGAGAACTTGCACTATTAAAATGAAAATGTATCGTATTAAAGTAAAATCAAAATACATTATATTTTAATATAAACATGAAATGCACACATTAGGTTAATGAAGCCATAGACATATGATTCTAAAGTATATAATTGTGTTTGTTGAACCATCATTTTATGAAAAAAAAAAAAAAAAAACACATTCAGTTTCATTTATATTTTCTTTCATTCTGGATAAAACATTTTGACTGTGGGAAGGGGTAATACTAAATCAGATCTTCAGCCAGCAAAATTTATATACCTGGAAGAGACTCAAAATCTCATTTTATTCATTTAATATATCGTAATGAACAGTAGCTTTGTTTAAACATCTCTCCTTTTTGCAAGGAGTCAAAAAGTAATTGATATTATTTTAGTCATTTTATTGTGCACAAAGATACTGTGCTTAAACTATAGTATGATCTTGAAACAAATAAACTCAAAAAAAAAAAAAAAGAAAATAGTGTGAAAAGGGGATGGTTAACTTTACAGTCTGATTGCTCATCTTGAATCATTCTTTATATTAAAAAAAATAATCATTATCTACTTATATAATTCTCTATTTACATCCTCTAATGCCAACCTTCAAGATGCAAAAAGACTAGAAAATTGTGCTACATCATCAGTGTGTTTGTGCATGGTTTGTTATGCAATACTTTGGTTCAGATTTTTTTTAAATAAAGATTTCTGGAGCCTGAAGTGCTATCACCTGAAATCTAAATAGGCTGCAATATCTACATACACACACACCTTTCACCTTTCTTATTTTTTTTTTTTTTTCTGCCTTTTACAGTCCCTTGAAGTGGTGAAGTTGTAATCGCAATGACATCTTCATATTTAGGACTTGTGTAGTCAGAGTTTGGAAATTCTGGATAACTATATATGTTACATGCCTAGTAAACATGCAGTGTATGAAAAAAACAAACAAACAAATACTCCCCCCCCCAAAAAAAAAAAAAAATAAAAAAACGACCTGCGCATGAATAATAAGTTCAAGTTTAAGGCTTGGTAGATCTGCTGTGCATGTATACCAACGTTTTTGGAACACATAATTCCAAGCATATGTCTAATTCAGTGTATCATGTATGATTTATTTGATATATCTGCATATAAGCAATGTATGTGGGAAAATCCAGAGTATACTGGACTCCTGTTTCCATCATTAGAAATAGTATATGCATCAAATAAAATCTGTCATAATCTAATATTTTCTGTTCTGGAGCAATCAGTGGTTCTGCACTAAACTGTATCGGTTCTAAGCTGTATTAAAAACAACTATTTTCCTCTCTCTTTAGAAAGCAGTTAATTACTTGTTATTTCCTGAATAGCATAAATGCAGAGAATATGCTTACTGTTATTGATTATGTAGTAGTCTTCATCTTGTTCCTTGTCATCATCTTTCAACTCAGGTGGCTGTGCACCCTGAGAATAATTAGCTTTACTGTAAAGACTGAGTTAAAAAAAGACATTAAGTACCCTATCTTTCATCACTACATTTCACCTGATATTCAATAAACGATGGAGATACTCCTCGAGGTTTCATTTGCAGTTGATGTATTTTTAAAAGCATTTTTTATTGTCTTATGCTATACTAGGCAAATTTAGTTCCAGATGGGGCTTGGCCCATCTGATTTCCTCCCTTCATGGCTTGAGAACAGCTCTATAGTTCTCCTGAATTGCCATCCCCTGCCTTCATATATAGGCACAGCCAAATGAGCAGTCTATTGCCTTTTTTTTTTTTTCATATTATTGTATCTCAGCAGATGTCATTTAAGGAGGGCAATAATTTAAGTGCAGTCATGAAATACGGCTTTGATAATATGGTATTGTTCTCCTCTATTAGCTGGGGTGCAGTGAATTTAATGTGAGAGAGTTTCAGGAAAGGGGCTGTTTCGGTGTTTGAACTACTATGAGCAACTACTTTAAAGAGGAAAGAAGTATACATGGTCGGAAGAGTCCTCAGTTTCCAATGATTTTTACTCTGTGTAGTTTCTTGTAGTAATACAACCTGAGTGCCTGTTACATGCGTAACTTTTGGTTTTGGTGAATTTCAGTCTTCAACATTTTAAATGTTCTTTGTACTTGGTAGAAAAGTAAGAAAGTATGGACAAGACAAGTTAGACAATTTCTCTACATAAATGCTGTTGCATAACTAAAACAAATACATGAATTTTTGAGTTGTCTGTGTTTTAAATAGAGTATTTTGCATGGTTATCCTTGATGCTTCCATATTATAGAAGGAAATTTTCCATCTGGAAGTTTTTGCCTTGTGCATGTCTCTCAGGATATACTTCTTCAGCAGAGCCAGAATTGTAAAATATGAGAAATAGCTCTTAGTTTGTAAGCTTTGTTTCTAGTGTCTGAGAGATTATTGTATTCAAGGTTCCTACAGAAATTATATTTCTAAGTCTTTATTGTATAATAGGCAGCCCTAAAATATACGTACATATATTCTTATTTGGCTGAGGTGCTTTTTAATATAGGAACTGGCATAAAGAGTAAATGTGCTAAATGCAGTAATTGTCAAGATTAGTCCTCTCTCACAAGGTTTTGTATCTCCTTACATATCATAAATAGCAGATATTATCTTAAATATTAATGTAATTTAAAACATCGGTTTCCACTTTTTGAAATTATAATATATATATATATATATATAGTTACTCTGCCTTTTTTGTTCAGTTCAGAGTTAAGTTGTTGTATTGGTACAAACTTCCATCTTCTACTGTTATTTATATCAGAATGACATGAATCTAAACTAAGTATAAATCATAATCAGTCTGACAGGCCAGCTCATTGGGTTATGTCATCCCTCTCAAAAGAGTCAAGGCTTTACCACAGGCTAAAAGCTAAGTAGATAAACCTCTGAAGAAAGTTGGTAGAGCTGTATAATTGATAATTAGAAGGAGAGTTCAAACTCTCTGTGTTCTTTGTTTTCCTCTTTTTTTCCTGCCTAGCGCTTCTGAGATTGCTACTGACTTTCTACTTCCTGTAATCCACTGGAATATTATATGGAAGTTATATTTTGTTCAGAATAGCTTGTACCACCATGTGTAATCATGGTTAAAAATCTTGACTTGATTTTTGGTCTCTGTAATAAGAAACCAGGAATTCCAAAAGTTGTTGACCTATTGAGACAAATGTCATCAGAGAAAATTGAGACCAGTCTAGTGGTCAACCTTTTGCCTATATTTTGTATATGTATCATCAAAAGTACAAATGTGTAAAATGGCAGTATTAAGGTATTGTTTCCAAATTTATTATTATTTTTTTTAACTATGAATACAGAATTAAGACCTATGTCTTAGAATATTTTGAAAGACTGTGTACCTTCATAACACAGCAATTCCTTCAGATATACTTGAAAGTATATCTGCCTTTGAAATAAAAATTTGGATGCAGATATTAAGGGAAAAAAAACATGGAGTCAGGTGGTTGCTGGCTTCACATTACTTGAATCCTTTTTTGTTTTGCTTTATGTGTAACTCAACACTTAAATTTAAGTTGCCATTTTGACATCTGGAACTTAATTTATTGAAGCTTAAATGGAAACCTATCAGTAGTTTTTCTCCCTGTTTTCTACATCCTGATTCCCATTAGTCATGTCATTCATCCTGTATTAAGAAATAAGAAATACTTTGCAATTCTTGATTCTCATACTGATTAACTAAGATAAATATAAAACAGTTTCCTCAAGAAGCATGTTGTTTCTCTGTCAACAGCAACATGTTCTGTTAAATCATGGAGAGTGTTCTTAAGCATATGGAACACTTTGTTTGTTTCTGATGTTTAGGCAGTATTCCAAAGATCTCCATCCTTTTCAACACATCCATACTGCAGTTAAGACAAATATGGTATAGAAAGACAAAAATAAACTGGGAAATCAGTGGTTTTTTTTTTTTGTTTTTTTGTTGTTGTTGTTGTTGTTGTTGTTGTTGTTGTTGTTGTTTTTTATTTTCTGAGACAGTGTTTGTAGAAAATAGGCATGTGGTTCTATTCTAAAAATCTCAAGGACCTAATCAAAATGTGTAGCTCATAAGTTCTGAGGAGTTTTCATCCTATGAGTTGCTTTCCATAGAAAAATGTAAAAACCAGCAAGCCACAGAATATGAATAAATATACAGTTATATGTAACTTTTCTACAAAAGGAAAAAAAATATATTTTTTTTTCAGTGTGTCTAAAACATTGCCTAAAAGTACCTGAAGCTTCATTATCTTGCGTAAGAGGATATTTAGGACAAAGACTTCAACAAAATTATTCTGAACCTCTTTAAGTTTATATGTCAATTGACTACTGTGTATACAAGCTTGTTCTATTACCAGAATCTCAGATCACCCATCTGGCATGCAAAATTTCATCTCCCATGCAGACTTCTTTTATTTTTAGAACTCTTTATATCCTTCCTTCCTCAATGAAGTCTTCAGTTTCATCTTTTGTATTTGCAGAAAACACTGGACCCTGTAGCTTTAGATAAAATTACATAGTCTATATATTGTCTGTATGTGTCTAGGTTGTATGTATGTATATGCATATACAGCCTGACACATATTTTAGTCACTGCACATGTTTGTACAAAATACATTCCTATAGCTGCTCCCTCACACTGTATTACTAAAGTACTGTTCAATAAATCAGCATTTAAACAAAAGTAAAAAATAAAATAAAATAAAATAAAATAAAATAAAATAAAATAAAATAAAATAAAATAAAATAAAATAAAATAAAATAAAAGTATGTTTCACCTCTTTTTGGGTAAAGAACATTCAGAGTTCTTGTTGCTTGCTTTCCTTGTACTATTTAATAGCCATAGCAAGGTGTTGCAAATAGTTATAAAATCATAGAATGGTTTGGGTTGGAAGGAACCTTAAAGACCATCTAATTCCAACCCCTCTAACATTGGCAGGGACACCTTCCACTAAGTCAAGTTGCTCAAAGCCCCAGTCAGCCTGATCTGGAACACTTCCAGGGATGGGGCACCCTTAGCTTCTCCGGGCAACTAGTTCCAGTGCCTCACCACTGTCATAATGAACGATTTCTTCCTTATATCTAATCTAAACCTTCTCTTTTTTAGTTTAAAGCCATTACCCCTTGCCCCATCACTAAACTCCCTGATAAAGAGTCTCTCCCTGTCTTTCTTGTAGGCCCCATATAAGTACTGGAAGGCCTTATAAGGTCTTCCCGGAGTTTTTCTTATACAGGCTGAACAACACCAGCTCCCTCAGCCTCCTTACCCTACGAGAGGTATTCCAGTCCTCTGATCATTTTCATGGTCTCTGGACCCACTCCAAAAGGCTCATGTATCTCCTGTGCTAGGGGCCCCAGAGCTGAATGCAGTACTCCTGATAGGGCCTCATTAGAGCAGAGCACAGGGAATCACCACCCTTGACATGCTGGCCATGCTTCTTTTGATGCAGCTTAGGGTGTGGCTGGTTTTATGTGCTTCAAGCACACATTGCCAGCTCATGATGAGGTTTTCATCCAGCATTGCTCCTAAGTTGTTCTCCATAGGGCTGCTCTCCCTTCATCCCTCAGTCTTTATTAATGTTTGGGTTGCCTTGACAGCACATTCCACTTGGTCTTGTTGAACCTCATGTCTATTTTACAGTTCCATTTTATATATTGTAAACTCTGTTTCTTGTGTATGTAAACTGTGGATATGCCATTTGAGGACTGAGGTTGAAAAGAAGCAAAGAAAAGGTCTTCTGTCTTTGTCATGTTGGTATGATGATTTCTAAAAATAAAGGACACACATCTCCCTAATACTAGAACTAAAACCCATCCCAGCACCTGAGATCATACATTCAAGCCCACTCCCATTTTACTTTGGTGTTACAAAAATACCAGGCATGTTGTCTGATCCATGAGTTATTTTACATTGATGCTCAAAGGCCTAGAGAAGCTTACAGCTGTACTCATAGGTTCATATATGTGTACAAAGAGCATCTTAAAAATCTCCCAACGTTATGTGAGAGCATGCAGAGAAGGACCTGGGAATCCTGGTGGACAAATTGCCCATAAACCAGCAATGTGCACTTGTAGCCATGAAGGCCAATGCTTTAGGTGCTTTAGGAAAAGCATTGCCAGCAGGTAATCCTCCCTCACTACTCAGCCTTGATGTGCTGTGTCCTATTCTGGGCTCCCCAGTATACAACAATCCAGCAAAAGACTACTAAAATGATAAAGGTCCTGGAGCATCTCCCATATGAGGTAAAGCTGAGGTAGTTGGAACTGTTCAGCCTGGAAAAGAGAAGGCTCAAGGGGAATCTTATCAATGAGTATAAGTATATGAAGGGTGTCAGGAGGATGGGGCCAGACTTTTCTCTGTCGTGCTCAGCAATAAGATGACAGGCACAAAATGAGACACAGTAAGATCTGCTTGAACATGAGGAAGAAATTATTTACTCTGAAGTTGACGGAGCACTGGAACAGTTTGCCCAGAGAGGCTGTGGAGTCTCCTTCCCTGGAGATATTCAAAAGCCACCTGAACACAGTCTAGGGTAGTGTGCTCTAGGTGTCCCTGCTTGAATAGGAAGGTTGGACTAGATGATCTCCAGAGTTCCCTTCAAACCTCAACTACGGTGTGATTCTGTGATTCCCTGATTCTGTGATTGTTATTATTTCAGTATGGCTTTGCAGTTTGAGGGTACAGTTATGTCTGTGACTTCCACTGACTATAGCATTGCTTAAGGCTTCAATTATTTAAAATAATAATAATAGTATTTTCTGATAACAGATACATTCCACTCCTGCAAATAACTTACTTCCCAGAACCATTGGGAATGTACGTAGGTTACATTATGATGGAAATTTACATTTTACATTGTGAAATAAAAACCTTCATTTACTTAGATGAAAATATAGTTTCTTCTGCTGGAAGTGTAAAATATTTATCATGACTTCTCAACTATCCTATAAAGTGTCTTATTTACTAGTTGTTTTTTCCTAATTTTTTTTTTCTGCTCTTGTGCATGGTAATGATTACTGTTACTTAATAATATTATTTTGCTACTTTGGTATTTTTGCTTTGTATAAGTAGTAATATCACTATTCACTATTTTCCTATAATAATTTGACAGGTGCAAAATAATTCTTTGATAGAATACTGTCTGTCTTCTGGGGTTAAATTCTCTTAGACCTAATTCCTTTTATCTCTGTATTCCACAGCATTATTTCCTGATAGTCAACATAAAACTTCCTCTTCCCTATAGCTTGTAAATGTATGTAGTCTATGAAGTCACTTGATTATAATGTACCTAATATTAACCTGTATATTAAATTTAAATTATTATTATTATTTTAGTTAGGTCCTCTTTTATATAGGGTTCATTATTCACTGGCAAAATTAATTGGAGAAAACAGCACTTGAGTGAAAGAAACAAGTTTAAGTCTCTGTTTCTGTTTTATTCTCTCTTAATTTTTTATATCTGTTGTTTCAGTTTTACTCTCTTTTTATTATTTTTTTTTTGTTTCAAAAATACATTAACACCACATGTTTTGCCTCAGTTAACTGCCTTTATCACAAAAACAGTCCAAAACATAAGCTTTTACACATATAGTTCAGCCGGTGGTGAGTCGGGGTGAGGTGCGAGACAGCTACCTTCCATATCACACTTTGAAAATAAGGATTTTCAAGTGGAGAAAGAAGCAGCTGCAGATCCAACAGTAGAGCAGCAAACTGTATTTCAGTTTTAATATCCAATTCTCTTTAGTTAAAAAAGTACCTTAGCCTTGTATGTTTGGTTAAATAATGTGATTTTTTTTTTCCTATTAATGAAAGGTTTCTGTTTTTATGTGAAAAATAATTTAAAACGAATAATAAAATCTGTATATATCCTGAATAAAAATTTTTTTTTGGTACTAAAGCTAGGGACATAGCTAAGGTAGATTTGAAAAGAACTAGTGGAGACACTTCAACGTGGGGTGGATATGAGTGTCTGTAGATCTTGAGAATGTATGCTACTTTTAGAAGGATTTTTTTGTGAGCTGTAACAGTGTTTCTTTGTCTATTTTTTTAACGAAATGTAATACTGATTTTTAATATAATTTTTGAACTATGAAGTTACAGGCAAATATGTTGATAAAAATATGTTATTTCTACTGCTAACTAAACCTTTTCAGAATATATGCAGAAAGTAGTATAAATCCTCTATTGCTTGCACACTGATGGAATTTAGATTTGGGAAAATATTTTGATTCTAGTGTGCTTTCAATAAGATGTTGTGGATGACACTGTTTCCTCTTAAATACTCAGTTACTGGAAATAAAATAAAATAAAATAAAATTTCCCCCCAAATTCAGCTATTTCAAAAATTTTAGAGTTTCTTTATTTTTAAAGGTTGCTGACTTCTTTTGGCAAGTATTCTTTATAGTATTTATTTTATTTTATTTTTGATGTCAAGGAGATAAGTACTAGTGTTTCTGTATACAGTAGAAACACCACATAAGAGTCAACAGTTTTCAAGCAACATATCTAACTTTTTTTTTTATTATTTATTTCCCAGGTTCCATAAATATGTGACAATGTTTTACATTTATAATAGTGCATGGAAATAAATACTTTTGGCCTTCATTTTATTTTCAGTTATGCAGGAGAAATAATTAGTTACAGATTTTACTTCTGTCCTTTGTTAGGCACACAAATTGGTCTCCAATTTGTTTTAGTAAATTGTTTTCCACAATAGGTACAAAATATGAGCTTGCTAGGTAGCTGGTACTCTAATTTGTATATAGTTTCATGATTAAATTTATCAAATGAAATGAAATATTTTAGACTGTATTGCCTGATATGTGTTTTTGTTTGTTTGTTTGTTTTTTAACTAGTGAAAAAGGCCATAGATTTTAAATCTAGAGGATTTAAATTGTTTCCAGGGAAAGACAACAGCAACAAGTTTTCTATCTGTGAGTGTACTCCTTTTTTGTTACTTTTTTCTAGTGCAAGAGTGAACTTTGTGCTGTGTTTGTGTGTTTTTGAAATTGTTTATGTATTTCTAAAAGTATAACTAACTTAAATCTGTTCATCCAGTCTGCATGGTGAAATTTTAAATATGGTTCTACTCTAAAGGCAGACTTTCTATAAATCTGGTGTTGTGGAATGATGTTATTTTCTCAGGAATTTCACATTAAAATTAAAGTGTTTATAAAGAAATAAATATTCAGCCTCCCAGTTGTCAGCTGAAATCTTAGCTGAGATCAGGAGATACGTTATTTTAATTGAAAGCTTGTACTAATAGGAAAAGGCTATGCAAGCCAAAGCCCATTCTCATTTACAAACATACAAGCAAATATCTTTTTCAAGCAACACCCTTGAGTTCACTTCCTGAAATCTCTTTTTCTTCATTAACTTTGACATTTTGAACTGATTAACTACCTGTAAGTTTAAAAAATTTGGAGATGCTTAGATGCTTAGTGCTTCAATTGTAATTAAAGAAAGTAGAAACAGAAAGTGCTCAGCATCTTATAGGACTGAGTCCTGATTAACTCATAAGGAGTAGCAAAACCATTTTTGACATAAATTAAACAGCTATGATTTTATATACAATTACCTAAAAGAGGATATATTTTTTTTTTTTCAGAAGAAGGTGCCATTTTTATAGAACTCCTTTTTGGACTAGAACCATGTTTTAAAATGAAGTAATCAGTTAAAGGATGGACTAAATGCTTTAGCATATTAGCATATGTCTGTTTATACTACATATCATTATTCTTCACAGGAGTGGAAGGACTTACTTTTGAGGCTCCTTATGCTGGGCACATTTAAACTTTTTTTTTTTTTTCCCCAGGGAGATTGATTCAGAGTCCAAAATTTAGTAGGGGCACACTGGCATATTTTTAAAGTATTTTTCAGTTTTGGATTTTAAACTGTCAGACTTTTTATATATATATATATAAAGCTGTCTTCAAGCAGAGCAAGATCTTTTCTTAAGTTAGAAAAACAAAGCAAAATATACTTCTGTTCAGCTTTATAATGTAGCTTATTGCCACATTCAACTTTTCTGTAAACTGCATCATCTAAACAGTTCTGAAAGACATTTCTGTTTTATTTAAAACTAATGTATTGAGATACTTAAGAACAAGTGTTCCTTTGATATATATATATCGTGTGACTGCAAAGTAGAGTGATTACACAACAAGAAATAACAGCAAAATAAATAGTGTTTATATAACTAAAGTCTCTTGACAGAGTCCATTTGTGCTTTCATAGTTACAAATTAGAAAGTAGTAAAATGGCTGATAAAACAGATTGTTTCTCTATACATGTTTTATGCAAAGCATTAACTATTCCATTATATAAGCATTAATAAGGATTGCATATTTATAGTAAAGTACCAGACATTTGTGATATTTAAAAGTCATTGTAATGAAATTAATTATTAAAGTTATTAATAAATATTTTAAATAAACTGTATATCATTTAATGTTATGATAGTCTATGTAAAACTGAAAACTTCTATATCCTGGCTTATTTGTTACACAGAGTAGATTACTTACATGAATCAATAACAAGCAAAGGTGAAAACCTTGTTGATTTGTACCTTTAGTGAATCATAATCTGGTCATAAAAAGATAACCTAGATTTTATATTGTAGTCTATCATTTGGTTAGCTAGTCACCGTAGTTGGTGAAATTGAAGAGAAAGCACTTCATGAAAAGCCTATGTATTTAGCTTTTGATTTAGATAAAATTCCCAGTGTGACCTCAGCTGGATCTCTATTTGCATTACAGTGACAGGTAGAGTCTTTAAAAAAAAGGATGATGGTCATTCAGCTGTTAGTGGAACTAAGATACGCATAATTGAATACCTATTTTACAGTAGTAAAATTATTTGTATTATAAAAGTCTTTAGAAATCATCTAACATTTCTCATGTGTATGTCTTTTCCTATTTTTTAATGTACCGGTTATCTAACATACCATGTAATTATCTTCATTTAGAAATTATTTTTAAAAGATAGTCCCTAATCCTGCAAACATTTATGCATATGCTTAGTTGAAATGCTTATTGTTATCAAGTTTACCCTGTAAGAACAAAAGCATGACATCAGCATAGTTGATTGGCACATATTGAAGCCAGAATGGTAGCTTCTGATATAATGATATATTTTGAAATAAGTATGCATGAATTTCATTTTGCATTAAAAACATAAAAAAGGTCAATCTAAATTAGAACTCTGAGATTTCTTGCTCTCAGTTTCATGATCAGACCATGAATGAATGCTTTTCTGCCTTTAACTTTAAATGAAAAGAAAACCTAAAACTGCTAACTCTCACATGAATATCTGGAGTGTAAGTACATAGATAGGTAGGTAGATATATAGACAGATAGATAAAGAGGTAGTCTTGGGGAGCTATTTGAGAAGTGGATTACAGTAGACTGAAAAATCAAGCATTATGTCTGGAAACATTAACTTGAATACAAACTTTCAAAATTTAAGTTGTACATATTTTTTGTAAAGTACTGAACAGAAATCAGAATGGATTTGCATTTGGCCTTAAATGCATTACTGATTTGGGACCAAATGTGATGGAGAAATCATTTTTATGACTTCTACATAGAACCTTCTTCTGGATTGCTACTGTCATATATGTTGTTTTATTTTTTTATTTATTTATTTTTACTGTAAGTATTTTATTGATTTTCTTTAAATAACACTTTAGGTTTTTAAGAATATGAATAAATATAAAAGTTATATTTTTTAAATCAATTTCATAGAGTATTTTAAAGAATAAGTCTTTATATTTAAGATGTCAGAAAACAGTATGGTTTCTCAAGTTGCCATTTTTGGTAGAAATTGTAGAATATAATAATTCTCGTGCTGTAAAATCCAATAGATTATTTTTTTAAAATATTTATATTTACTGTGTTACCTAAGAGAGGTAAATGTATTGTATAAAAATAAAACTACTTTAAATATTAGAACTTGAATACTGATAAACGTAAATAGTTGTTTAATATGGTAATTTTACTTTGTTTATAGTAAAAAAAAAAATAATATATGTAAATCTGTATGCTATGATATAGTCCCAAAACAGTAATTAAAAAATAATAAAATCTTTATTATTATTATTATCCAACATCATGAGTAAGTTTCTAGCTACATATTTAACATATGTTTAATGTTAGGATAGTTAACGGACAGTCACAAAACCAAGAAGGTATCTTTTTCCCTATTTGTTGTCAGACATAATTCCTCTACCTTCCTGCATTGTGGAAAATTGCTCAGTGAATTCTATCTACCTCAAGTTTTAAGGTTCTGTCTATGTTTAACTGGCTGGTTGTGATGTTTCTGAATTTCTCAGGCTTTGAAACTGTTTAAATGAATGGACATTTCTAAGATAATTAATTCAAAATAGTTGCCTAGCAAGTTCTTCATAGATGGCTTTGTGGAATGCAGTTTAAGGAATCATTAGATTACATACAATTTTTAATATACAGTTGTTAGAAATACATGCATTCCAACAGTAGTGGGAACTTGTTTTTATGTCCATGCTTTTATCTACAATACTGGGGGAGAAATGATGGAAAGTAATATGGCTCTGAGGAAGAGCCCTGCTAATCCGAAGTTCCCTAACATAGTGATGCAGATGAACAGGGGTTGCATTTATTTGCTATTAAAACCAATTTGGTAGAGCTCTGCTGGGGCAGAAGTCTGTGATCCCAGTTGACAAGGACTGAGCTTGGCAGTTTTTGACTAGAGAAGAGTGCTAACTTGACACATTTTCCTTTCAATCCTCTACAACATTTTTATTTGGCCTTTGCCTTCCTCTGAGGTATTGAGCCAATTCTTCCATTTGTGTATGTGTAAGACAACAAATTTCAGGGAAGGGAAGGCCCCCAGATATTTCTGAATGTTACTGGCCATCATGAAAAGCTTAGGTTTAATGCACAGCCTTTAGAAGTATAGTTAGAAACTACATTTTTTACAATATGAAAATAAGCCTAGTTATGCAAACCTTTTCTTATAAGGAAAGTTATGATACTAATATTAATAAATTAATATTAATAAACTCATATTGCGAATCCATTGGAGTAATTCTCTAGAAAGAGAGATGAATCCAACAAGCAATCTCTTAGTATAAATCCCTTGGTTTCTTGTCAACTTGAATTGCTGAAAAGAATATTCTTCTATTGGGTCATGATTTTACCAAATAAAAACAGACTAATCTGTGCTACTTTTTGAAGAATGTAATTATTTTGGCCTGAAACTTATTTTTGCAATATATACTTTACAAATCTATAGAAATTATGGGAAAGTGCATGATGCGTTAAACCAGAACAAACAAACAAACAAACAAAAGCAAAACACAAAGCAAAAACAAACGAAGAGGGAGCAATATAATGGGGGTAAATGGTTACATACAAATTTCTGGAAAAACATATTGAAAGATTCACAGGAAGTTTCTCTCTGAAGATCTGTTTTAGTTTATTGTAAGATAAATGTATGCAAATCAAACTGGCATTCTGGGGGTATCTGCATTTTTAATTAAGGATGATTCTGTCAGGATGAGCCTACCCATTCAAGTTCAAGGAGAAAAGGTCAGCTCTCAGTGGAGATGACATTTATTAAACTATGTTCAGAGTAAAATGTTACAGCCTTGATGAACACTCTTTTATATGTGAATGTTTGTAAAGGAATAGCAGTAATATTTACATATGGGTTCAGTAGTATTACAAGCAAACAAAATAGCTGAGTAGTACAATTTATAGAAAACTCATTATTATTTTTAAACATACAGGAATACATGCTTTGCTTGAGATAGAGAGGAATGTTATGTACTGAAATTAGATATTATGTAGATGTTCATATTCTGTAGAAAATCTGTTTTAAATGATAAAAGGTATAGATATACTTTTTCATGTTTGTTAATTGCTTAAATATGCATTTCCTAAAAACAGTATTATTTTGTTTGTTTGTTTGTTTGTTTGTTTTGTTTTGTTTTACAGTAAATGAGGGAGGTATTAAACAGGCATCCAATTTGTGTCCAGATCCTGGAGAACCTGAGAATGGAAAACGGATAGGCTCAGACTTCAGGTAAAATATAAAACCTACCATTGTATCATTTTTCTAATACTTAACTTGCTGAAAATGTCTTGGAAAATTCATTTTTGTTGTTGAGCTGTTCTTTCAAAACTAAACTTCTCAGTAAAAACTGAAATGGAATTCTATATGAAATTACATGGTGCAATATAAACTTTTCTTCGTATGCAAAGAACATAAAATACATAATGTACTTGTACTGTACATAAGTGTACAAGTGATGCTGCGTATCATCTCTGATGATCTGGGAAAAAAACTATTGAAGGCAATTTAAAATAATTTTCTCATGTAAATACTGTGTTGTACAAATACTGACATACACATGTAACTGAAGGTCTTTGTGAAGGACATAAGGGGATGTTAAAAAAAAAAAAAAGAATGCAACACACACACACAGAACCACAATAAAAACTTGCAGAAGATGTTTCAGATGTTATTATATAAAATCTTTATTAGAATCTAATGGACAATATTGTATTTTCTGCAGTATATTTTCCATGACCCCAAATGTTTGATACATGCAGGTGTAAACTTTCATAGTAGTCCTCAGAATGGTGTAGCATTTTTAATACAGACTTTTAATGCTAGCTCTTTGTTGCATGCCGAATTAATAGTGAGTAATAGTGCTATAAAAATAAAAAATAGAACTATGTAATAGAATTGTATTTTGTTTCTATCAAATGCTTTAAATTTCATTCCTAGCTGGCTTTATAGAACATTTCTAAAAGGGCTCCAAAGAATCATACACTGCCAGTGATCTGTTTTATGTTTTGAATTAATTTTAATCTCTTAGCTATCTAAGTTTCCAAATTGTTTTCTTTGTTTTAATTTGATTGTTGAACATCGTAGTGGGTTTATGTGGCAAGGTTTTGGTCTCATCATACACTAAAAAGGATTAAACATACATATTTTATACTTAATAATAGTCAAATTTTGTACTGTATTAAGAGAATGAATCTTGGGCTATGTTCTTGCTTTGTGTTGTATATTAATGTGATTTTTCTATAATTTTTATAAATCTCAAACAGCTAAGTGGGGAAGGAGAAAAGAAAGAAATAAGGAGAAAGGAGATTTATCATTTTAAAATTAATTGGTTTTATTACATTCAGTTTTGTTCTAAAGATGTATTTTCCATATTGCTCTTTTTAGGTACATCAAGGGAGGCTGTAGCGAGGTGGGGGTTGGCCTGTTCTCCCACGTGCCTGGTGACAGGACGAGGGGGAATGGGCTTAAGTTGAGCCAGGGGAGTTTTAGGTTAGATGTTAGGAAGAACTTCTTCACTGAAAGGGTTGTGAGGCACTGGAACAGGCTGCCCAGGGAAGTGGTGGAGTCACCATCCCTGGAAGTCTTCAAAAGACGTTTAGATGTAGAGCTTAGGGATATGGTTTAGTGGAGGGCTGTTAGCGTTAGGTTGGAGGTTGGACTCGATGACCTTGAGGTCTCTTCCAACCTAGAAAATTCTGTGAAATTCTGTGAAATCTGTGAAATATAATATACAGGACAGTTCCTAATGCTTGAAGATAGTGAGTGTTAGAGGAATCTGGTAGATGACCAAAAATTTTAAAAATTTGTGTTACTTCATTCTTTTATGTAACTTGTACTTTTTTATTTTTTTTTATCTGTTTTGCTTTTACTTTTCTCCCTACAATCAAGCTGAATATAGAATTGACAATGACAACCCAAGTGAATGTGCTAGCTGGCAGTCAGTTATTATGGTCTCTCTTGTTCTCTAGTTTTGAAAACAGAAAAAGCTCAGCACGCATCAGAGAAAGCTTTATAAGTAATTTTACATGAAATGTAATTTCTGACATTACCTGACAAAAAATGATTTCTCAGTATTTTAAAAGAAATAAAAATAATAAAAATAATAGTGTTTTCCTATTTTGCAAATGGCCACTTAAAGACCTACCTGAATGAAATTCTAGTTAAACTTTTGTGAAGTACTTTTTGTGTACCTCAGAGGTGATGGTGGTCATCTTGCCTTCATTTTTCTTTTTAGGGCCAACGGTTAGGAGATAATTAAACTTGTTTTTTTTTTTTTTTGTTCCCACTACACACTGTGTTGATGTGACTGTCAAATTTTCCTGTTTCAAATGAATTTGTAAGAAAAGTGAAAGGAGAAGGCATTCAAACTATCTAACAACAGAATAAAAGATATATTGGTTGATACTGGTGGTAGGGTGATGATCAGACCAAATAATCTTGGAGGTCTTTTCCAACCTTAATGATTCCATGATTCTATGATCTTACACGTAAGAGAGAAATAGTTATTTCCTGTCTAAGGCTTGTTAAACGTCTTATGAATGTGAATGGTGAAATTTGTACTTGTAAAGAACAGGACTAGTGAATGTTAGAAATATCTCATATTTCATATGAGATATTCCTATGTCACATATCTCACTTCTCTTTAGTTTTCTTCAAATGTGAAGGTATAGATTTGGAAGAATTTTAGTGCAATTTCACTCCTGTTCTGATTAAAAACACTGCCTTCTCAGCGCATTCACATGTTCTTACAGACTTAGAAAATATAAAACGCAGGCTCTAAGACAAGCTGCAGCATTTCATGACGTCGTTTGGGACCTAACATTCCATGTTCACTGTTTCTATTTTTTTTTTCTTCGAACGTGAAAATCCCAATGGCTATATTTTAGTAAAGCTTTAAAAGTTTTAAATTTAAAACTTTGTCTCTGATACTAGGTGGCTCTTTGAGCATCTACAGGACTTTAAAGATTTAAAAAAAAAAAAAAAAAAAAAAGAAAGAAAAGACAATGAGACTTGCTAATAGCTACCAGCATTTCCTGTACTGAAAAAAAATATATGTTTTGCCTCAAAAAGAAAACTTCAAAAAAACTTGCTTAGAAATGTAAATGTAGAAGTGTTCATTCTGCTAGAATTTCCAGTTACTGGTTTTATGATACCTGTCATTCAGTAAAATAAACATTTTTTCCATGGGTAAAATTTTAGAATCAATGCCACTATTGGAAAATCTAAAAAAGATGTAATAGATTAAGATGTAATAAATTTCACTTAATCTTATTTTTGTTTGTTTGTTTTTAATTTGGGGGGGTTTGTTTGTTTTAATTTGGGATTTTTTTTGTTTTTTCTCTCTGTTTCTAGTGGAAGTCACATAGTCAAAGTGAATTGTAGTTGGGCAGGTATTTTATTATGAAGCAAACGTACCTATGTAACATCCCAAAGTTCAGGCTTCATGAAATGAATCAACGAACCTACCTACTAACTCTGTAGTATAGTCCAATTAGGTATTTAAAGATGAGATTCAAATCAAATGTGGATCACAACAGCCCAGTGTGAATGCTCTTAGCCACTAAGATGCTAGTATGGTCTTAAAAATACTGATTCTATTGATAGAAGGAAGTATATGAAGTTTATATTCAAGACAGTTCTTGTCAGTGTCCACTTAGTTTCTTCTTAGTGAATTTTGTAAGTCAAAAAATTAATACAAACAGGCTGCTCTTACCAGGTAGAGCACCTTAGAGGCTTGTAAGCAGCCACACACTCAGGATAGTAAGGTTTCTGCCAAGATACAGCCTACATCTTCTGCTGAGTAAGATCTGACTTTGCAAAGACATTTGGTCTTCATTAAACCTTGCTCACCACCATATTCTACAATGTCTGTTATAAATCACCCAGCTAATAAAACCAAACAAAATTTACATGAAAAATCTAAATTCAAAACCCAGAATATATATCATTTCTCGCTACAGCTGAGCTTGAGCTTTTGAATCCTCACATAATTGTTTTTGTTCAATAATAAAGAATATATCAAATAATGGAAAAATAATCTAAAATTAGTTGTTTTTTTTCTACACAAATGCCAGCTTTGCCAATAATAACATTCAATGGGAACTTCATATGAAGTTCAAAATTTTAAAGCTTATCTTTCACATCCTTCCTTTACAGCTTCTATACCTTCAATTTAGGCTTTTCCTTACTGCATTTACTTTGCCTTCTCTAAAGATTCTTCAAAAAATAGATATGAAATGGAAGTGTGGTTTTTGTTTTTTTTCAAATTCATATAGCTATCTATTTTTTTATTTTTTTTTTGCTATGTGCAAAACTTTTTTTTGCTATACTATTTCGCTATACTTTTATAGTATGCTATAGTATTTTGCTATAGTATGCTATAGTATTTTTCTATACTTTTTCCTAATGAAAATTATTATTATTTTTAATGTCAATCTTCTTTTGTTCTTCTATAAATATAAATTTGCAGATGAAGTTGCTGAGAGACATGGGACAAGGATGCATTTTTTAAGCTAGGAACAGTATCTCATAGATGCCAAGGGTTTATAAGGGTTCAAACTAAACTGAACAGCTTGAGTGAAATATTGATTGTATTTGTCCTTGAGAGGGCATCTACTCCAACCTCCTGCCTAAAGCAGGACTAATGCCAACACTAAATCAGATCATCTGTGGCTTTGTTTAACCACTCCTATAAACTCCCAAGAATGGAGATTTCACAACAGTCTGGGTAAACTGTTCCAGTTCTGACCTGCTTTCCTGGTTTCCTGTAATGTAGCACCTGAATCTCCAAAACTGACTATTCACTGCTACATTAAAAGAAGTTTGGCTTCATCATCTTTGTAAATGTTCTTGAAGTAATGATGGTCTGCTATTAGCAGGTAGCTTAGTCTTTTTCAGACTAATTAAGCCAAGTTCAACGTTTCACTGTAGGTGCTCTAGGCCTACAGTTAACTCCTCTGACACCTTTGGAGTTTTTATCAATAACCTGTCTGAAATTGAAGACCAGATACTGGGCTTAATATTGCAGAGGCTGTCTCACCAGCTAAGTAATAATTTCTCTTGATCTGCTGCCCCCACTTTGTCTGATGTAGTTGAGTATGTAGTTTGAGTATGTAGGTGGCCAGTAATGGTGGCCAACTGAATATGACGCTATTGATTCCTATCGTTGGAGCACAGCTGCTAGGCCAATTTTCAGAGAATCTATTCAGTGCAGACTTCCTCAGCTTCCAAAAGATAATGCTGTAAAAGTTAGTGTTAAAAGCCTTGCTGTGGCTGAGCACTATTACATCTACCACTTTTCTCTGGTCTATGTAGCCAGTCATTTTGCCATAGAAGACAATCAAGTTGATCAAGTATGATTCACCTTTGGTAATTCTGTGTAACTGCTCTTTATTGCCTGCTTTCCTAGAAAATACACACTTTCCAGGGATTGAGATGAAGTTCCTAGCTTCTCCTTGCCTTTGTTAAAAATTCACGTGGTGTTAGCCTTTCTGCAGCCAACAAGAATTTGTCTTCATCACCATGAGCTTGCATAGATGATGCCAGCCTTGCATAGCATCAACCAGCTTTTTAAGCATCCTGTGGTGAATACTATCTGGTCCTATGTTTTTGAATATATCCATCTTCTTTTACCTGACATTGTATGTGTCTCCTCTTTCCAAATTGTGACATTGCTTCAGAAAAGGCATTGAGTACTTCTGCCATTTCCACATTATATTCCAACATCACAGGGTTTCCTCAGCAATTTGTTAAAGGATCCATATAGCACATGAACTTCCTTTTGTGACTAATATACCAACAGAACCTCATATGGTAGTGATCAGAAGATGAACTATATATGTGTCTTTTTCTCTAAGCATGCACTTCACTTATCATCCCTGTCAGTGTCAGCAATACTAGACTAGATCAACAAAGTTTTGTGCAGTATCGTTGATTTGTGTTCATAATTTCTGAATATAATTTATAATTACATTTAAACCTCTTAGTTCATTGGCTGCATCTTATTTTTTTGGCTGGGAAGATATAATGTACTTTTGAAACTTGTTGAAGATTTTCTGCTGTTTTTGATATTTTTTGTTATTTTAGCAGTGCACATCTGTATTGTATATAATGATGAATAACTCCATAGCTTTATCACACTTCAGTTCTCTTCAGATTTATAAGCTTTACACACACTTTAAAGAGGTTTGGTCTGGCAAGCAATTTGGATAAAATGTAAGCCAGGGCATGAAACTGCCCTTAATTGTGCCCACTATTTTTGGTTATTTGTTCTCTCTCTCTGTTTTAGACTAAGCTTTCTCTAAAACAATACCTGTATGCAGTTTAGGGGTAGACTAGCCAAGGGACAAGTCTCCAAAAAAGAGCTTGCATGATCTGTTTTTTTTTTTTTCTTTCTCAATAATTTGCAGTTCTCTAACATTCTAGCAGGCTCCCACATGTCTTCATGCAATACTTCCAGACATGCAATAGATACATCAGATAGATACATCACTTTCATCCTGCCAGGAATCCCTTTTTCGTGTACAACAAATTCCTCAAACTATTTCAGATTCCTTCAAAAAACAAAACAACTCTGCAATTCTGTGAAACAAACAAACAAACAAACCTACCAAACAACCCCCCACAAGTATACAAAAACAAACAAACAAACAAACAACAACAAAAAAAAACCCTGAAATTACTGCTATGTCTTTAAAGTTTTAAGTCACCACACCAGACCCCAGATCAAACCAATGACCATCTGTTCTTGAGAGAGCTAACTCAAAGGAATGTAGATGTAAGCCTATCTACTTAATTTTGCCTTAGAACTAATAATTTCTTCATGGAAATCTGGATGTCCTTTTTTTGAATCCGCATTGTATTTACTACTGTTTATCTACTGAAGCCTTGGGAATGACACTATCCTTATGTACTGTCAAACTCAATAATCAAGCTTTTCTTTTAGAGAAAGATGAATTTAAAATTGAATTCTTGCATGCCAGGAATGAAAGCTATTGAAGCTTTACAATTTACAGAAACAAGAAGGATCTCTTCTACCAGACAACTTTTAAGGCATTAATGATTTGTTGTTGTTGTTTGTTTTTTATTTTCCATTTTTGAAAGAGTGTATAGGTAAATAATGCCAGAAAAACATTCATAAATGTTAATCTTGTCTAGGCTTTTAATGCTTCCCTAGAGACCCATTTTCTTGGCATTTTCTTAACAAGCTCACAATAGTCCATGTGCTGGCCTTTACGGATGCCATTTTTATTCTCCTGCAAGTCCAGAAGAATTATATACTGAGCGTAAATTTATTGCATGATTTTTTTTCCTGTCTTTTTTTTTTTTTGACTTTTCAGAAAGGAAGTGTTTATTTGATTTTTAATATTCTTGTCTTTTTAAGTTGATCTGCTATAGAAACTGGTCTCTGGTACTTCCATTTTCTTTCCTAGATCAGTGTTTTATCATCTACCCATCTCTCTGTCATTATTAGTTCTCACTCACATAACACACACATTATTGGGTTTGTACATTTTCTGCTTTAAATGGGTTTATGTGTCTAGCACGCTTACAGTCATATACTATCAATTATCAGTTTAATATCAAAACTGATTTGGGCAAGTTAAGGGTCCTAGGTAATGTATTGTTTATATCTGGGGAGGTGATAAAAATACCTGCTAGGTTTATAAAATCTTCATAATCATTTCAACTTGCTGGAATTTTCAGTATCTTCAGTTCAATTTGTTCTGGAAATGTAATATATCCTGCTCAGTGTTTCTTCTTTAAATCAGCCCACGGTTATTTAAAGACAATATATATATATATATATTTGTATATATATATTTTTTTTTTTCCCCAGATGCTCCTTTTTGCATTATCAAAGGGGATCAGATTATGTCAACATGATTTTCCATAGCAGATACCTTCTTGTGAAAATCTGAACTTGAGAAACTCATCTATGTCTTCCCAATTTCTACTTTAAAAGTCTTTCACAGAATCACAGAATTGAATGGGTTGGAAGGGACCTCGAAAGATCATCGGGTCCAACCCCCTTGCCAAAGCAGGTTCCTTAGAGCAGACTGCCCAGGTAGGTGTCCAGACAGGCCTTAAATATCTCCAGAGAAGGAGACTCCACAACTTCCCTGGGCAGCCCGTTCCAGTGTTCCGTCATCCTCACCGTGAAGAAGTTCTTTCACATGTTGGTGCGGAACTTCCTATGCTCTATCTTGTGACCATTACTCCTTGTCCAGTCCCCACAAACCACTGAAAAGAGGTTGGCCAAATCCCTCTGTCCCCCACATCTCAAGTGTTTATACACATTGATGAGATCCCCTCTCAGTCTTCTTTTCTCCAGGCTGAAAAGACCCAGGTCTCTCAGCCTTTCCTCATAAGGAAAATGCTCAAGGCCCCGTATCATCTTTGTGGCCCTCCACTGGACTCTTTCCAGGAGATACCTGTCTTTTTTGTACCGGGGAGCCCAGAATTGGATACAGTACTCCAGGTGAGGCCTGACCAGGGCAGAGTAGAAGGGGAGGTTCACCTCCCTTGACCTGCTGGCCACACTCCATTTAATGCACACCAGGATCCCATTGGCCCTCTTGGCCACAAGGGTACACTGCTGGCTCATGGTCAACCTGTCATCCACCAGGACCCCCAGGTTCTTCTCCTCAGAACTCCTCTCCAGCAAGTCATACCCCAGCCTGTACTGATACATGTGGTTGTTCCTTCCCAGATGCAAGACCTCTTATTAAACCTCTTATTGTTTGGTTTCTTCCTACCCATCCCTCTAGCCTGTCCAGGTCTCACTGAATGGCAGCACAGCCTTCTGGTGTGTCAGCCACTCCTCCCAGCTTTGTGTCATCGGCGTACTTGCTGAGGGCAGACACTATTCCCTCATCAAGGTCGTCGATGAAGATGTTGAACAAGACTGGACCCAGCACCAACCCCTGGGGAACACCGCTAGTCACAGGTATCCAGCCGGACTCTGCGCCACCAATCACCACCCTCTGAGATCGGCCAGTCAGCCAGTTTTTAACCCACCTAAACTATATAGAACCTGGCGTAGCTGAGTACAATTCTTAACATTAGTAATAAGATCATTTTCTATATCATAATTTTGAAATTTCCTCCAGCTCTTAATTTGATTTGTGGCTCTTTTTACTCATTAGTACCACATATTTTTTCAGCCTTAGCTTGCAAGGGACTTTACATTATATTGACTCATATCCTTATCCTTCTTGTTTTTGCACTTTTACATCTTTCTCTAGTTTATACTTCAGCTCTTCTTTAACCTGTTCTTTCACAAACAGCTTCATCCTGATTCTTATACAGAGAAGTTTTTGTTTGTTTGTTTGTTTTTTAATTTATAGAACTATTATCTGCTATCAAAACTTCCATTTACCCATCTATGTCTCTACAAATCGCAAGTGCTCCCCAAACTTCATCAGCACAAGAGATTGTGCTAGTCACCATTCCTTTTCAAACAAAGTAAGAAAACTATTCTAATTCCCTTAAATTTAATTTTTATTCATTTTAGTATCAATCTTCTTTAACTATTTTAATCAAAGATGTATTTGTGTTGGTTGTCTAAGACAAGCTAATCTCTAAAGCTCAGTCTTTTGCAGTTTTTGTCTAACTTTGTCCACTGAACTGAAACTGAAATTACTATTGCAGCACTAAAATCCTCATGTACAAGAAAAGAAAAAACAAACAGCAACAACAGGGTTTTTCCTTTACAAGCCAGACCCTGCATAGACTAATAAGTTTTAGTATGTGTTTCAGCAAAAATGAACTCTGTACCTTGTGGTATCAAGCTAGATTTGAGTGATATCTTCAGACCTCTTCCAACCTCAAAGGCACCTTTGCAAAGGTGCCAGTTTCAGAGTTATAAAACAACTTCAAACCATTTATTTAGGTAAATGAAGAACTATGCCACCACAGAAGTAAAAGTTTTACAAAACAAGAATTTTCAAAGCAGATAGCATGTCAAAGACTGGAAAATAGGATATTATCCATCAGAGGAGGGTGAAATGATTCCATAATTTATGAGAGGAAAGCTGCTATAACATAGACTAGAACATGTCTTTGGGAAACTACTTCATCTTGAAGCTTAAAGTATCTAGAAAGTGTGTACGGCCATGTTTAGATGGGAAATCGTTTATCTAGCCAAATGCAGTTAGGATTCTAAGATCCTTGGATGGGGTATGCATTAGGAAAGTTTAAAGAAAGACCTGATTCTCAGATCTGTTAGCTAACATTCTCTAAAATAATGTATTTTGAAGCAAGAGTCATCCTGTAATTCAAGTAGAATAAACCAGAATTGGAAAGCACATACTGTGAGCATTATCTCAGAAAACATGTTACTTCATGTTAGAAGTAATGTAAATGCAAATTTAGGCAAACCTCTTTGAAAACAATGATTCTGTGATCTGATATTTTGATATGTTTGAATTAGAATTAAATGCCCTGCTAGTATTTGGTGTTTGTGTTACAATAATTTCCATATGAACAAATTTGGAGGGAAGATTTTTCAAGGTATTGTATCATAATAAAATAATTAATTTTCTGCAGAAGTTATTATATAAGTAAACTATATTCTTTTGCTCAGTTATAGCAGCATTAATAGAGAAAATCAAAAAGTGTAATTTTTAGGTATTCAGATTTCTAAATTAATTTTAAATCTTCCTATACATATAAATATACACACAAAATCATTGGAAAATGATAAAAAAGTGCAGTGAAAAATACCATTAAAAATACCATTAAAAATAGTTTACTTCTCCCTACTGTGTGCTTAATAAGGACTGTAATTTTGTTAGTTTTCACAGAATATCAACACACCTATGTTTAGTTAGATTAAAAGTGTTTGTTCTGTATTACTACACACATGGAGTCACAGAACCATAGAATGTTCTGAGTTAGAAGGGACCGACATGGATCATTGAGTCCATCTCCTGGCTCCACACAGGACCACCCAAAAATCAGACATGTCTGAAAGCATTGTCCAAATGCTTCTTGAACTCTGGAAGGCTCAGTTCTGTGACCACTTCCCTGGAGAACCTGTTCCAGTGCCCTACCACCCTCTGAGTGAAGAACCTTTTACTAACATCCAGCCTGGACCTCCCCTGTTGCAGCTTCATGCCATTCCCTCAGGTCCAATTTGAGGTCACCAGTGAGAAGAGATCGGCAACTGTTCCTCCCCATTGTGAGGAAGCTGTAGACTACAGTGAGGTCATCCCTCAGTCTCCTCCTCTCTAGGTTGGGCAAAACAAGTGACCTTAGCTTCTCCTCATATGTCTTTCCCTCTAGACCTTTCATCATCTTTGTAGCCCATCTCTGGACACTCTCCAATAATTTCACATCCCTTTTGTACTGTCGTGCCCAAAACTGCACACAGTACTTGATGTGAGGCTGTACCACTGCAGAGCAAAGCAGGACAATCATTTCCCTCAACCAGCTAGCAATACTGTGCTTGATGCATCCCAGGATATGGTTGGCCCTTTTGGCTGCCCGGGCACGTTGTTGACTTCAACTTTCTATTGACTAGAACTCCCAGATCCCTTTCTGCGAGGCTGTTCATCGACCTCTTGTCCCCCAGTAGCTGTGCATAGACTAGGGAATACCGTTAGTTATGTAGAGAAATATACGCCAGTTAAAGGAGCAAATGTACATGTTCTTGTACATTTTTAACTTCCTTTTTTTTTTCCTTGTAACTTCCATTTTCTAGTAATTGTTGCATTCAGAATCTTGTTACTGGAAAGAGAAAACAAACCACATACATGGAGCCAAGATTTTATTGTTAGCCTAACTAAAATTTTAACCTACTAGTCAAAGAATAAAAACTGTGACTATTTACAGTCCATTTAAACTATTTATGGTAACAGTAAATAGTTTAAATACACATGATTCTGTGATTCTGTGATTCTATTTACTATGGTAGTAGTAAATAGTTTAAATGTAATTTATTATTTACAGTAATGCATTCCTCGTTCAAATTAATATAGGAAAGTCTTATTAATAGTATACCATTTTTTAATACAAGAAACTTTGTTAATATCTAATTATTTTCTCTGGTGTTATACGTCTTCCAATGTCCCTCTGGGTTCTAAAGTCTAAAGCACTGGTCTTCATCAAAAAGAAGGAGGGGTGAGAGACATTTACAACAGGTCATCTGTATCCTGAGGCTTTCACCAGAAAGAGTATAATGTATATAGTCCTGAGTCATGTGGTTAAAGTTGCGGCTCATCTTCTTGTTGATTATCTTATCAATCTTTCTCCTGGTTTTCTAGATTCAGTCGACATAAATTATTGCTGTTTCATAGAATCATAGTATCATAGAATAGCCCAAGTTGGAAGCAATCTTCACAAGGATCTGGAGAGATTCCATCAGGAGATTCCATCTTCTGGCTCCAGTTTGTTACACAGTGCTCAAATATGTCAGATCTTTACTATATGGAAGTCAGAAGCTAGGTCAGAGAATAGTCACTTGACCTCCAGACAAATATTAAAACAAGGTGTAGCATCTCTGGCCAAGGCAACCCCAGAGAAGGCTTTTGCTACTGAGAACAAAAATTGTATTTAATGGATTACATGCCTTGTTTTTCAAATTTGTTATATGATGCAAAAAGAGATAACTATTAAAAAATGAATCTTCTTTTTATGCCATTCCTTGATTTCAGCTTGGGAGCAACAGTACAATTCTCTTGTGATGAAGATTATGTGTTACAAGGCTCAAAAAGCATCACATGTCAGAGGATAGCTGAAGTTTTTGCTGCATGGAGTGATCATAGACCTGTGTGCAAAGGTAAAGAGGAATTCTTATCCTTTAGTGATTTGTTCATTCCATGTCTGTCTACTGCTTGATAGCCAAAACTATTAATATTTTTTAAACACCTGAAATTTTAATCTTAGTGTCCCCACTAATGAGAAAAAATACCACCTATACAGTTTGGTATAATATGAACATTGTCTGTGTTTCCATGCACTTTAATTTACTTTGGAACTTAAATAATGAAGTTCACTTCATAAAGAACTGGTAAGTATTAAGACTCCACATTTAGTTACAGTTTAATAAGAGATGGATTTCAAAGTTACAATGATTCAGTGTACAATTAGTAGTTCATAAAGCAGATTTACTTCATTACAGATTTACTAAGCAAATGAGAAAGATTTTAATCTAATATTGATAAGGACTGTAGAAGTAAGTCTACACCTGGTTTCAACCTTTACCTGTGGATAAAGTGTAAAAAATAATGAAAAATGTAAAAGAATAAAAGACAAAGTCATTCTACTGAATGTAATTGATGTCTGAACACTACGGCAAGAAGTATGATGAATACCTGAATCAAGGAATAAAAATATTAATATACATTTTTATAAATATATATTAGCATATATTATGATACTACTAGTGTGTACATATACATGTACATGTAGTCATGGGTGTAAACACCTAGTATTGAAGAGTACAGTTTATTCACAAAGAATTCTTGGGTATGGGAAGCAAAAGGGACACCTGTATTTCAGGGCTTTAAATACTTGTTGAACTTGTTTAAATACATGTTGAACTTAGCAATATGGTTTAGTGGAGGACTTGTTAGTGTTAGGTCAGAGGTTGGACTTGATGATCTTGAGGTCTCGTCCAACCTAGACAATTCTGTGATTCTGTGACTTGTTGCAAAGTCCTGAAAGTGAATTTGAGTAGAAGTTTTCAAGAATATGTGAAATATAAATATGTCCAGGAGAGTTTAAGTACATTTAGTCTAATCTAGAGATGGGGTAATGGACTAAGTAGCTTTTCAAAGTTTTCCAATCCTTATTTTCTGTGTTCCATAAATGAATGAACACATTCAAAACTAATTCCTGGAAAGAAAATCATCATTAATCTCATATATAAATGAGGCTGCATGACAGGATTTCTTTTCATAACAAAATGACATTCTAAAAAATGTAGGCTTTCACATCCCAGGTAAATGGGAACATAAATTGTAATTATACCCTAAAATTTACTGTCCTCTGTGTGTTATGTGTTTTATAATACAATCTAGTAATGTCATTGAAAAGATACTTAAAAAAGAAAGCATATTGTGAATAGCATATCATTTAACAATACCAAAATACAGTTGCATACTGTCACTTATTTCAAAAATAAATCTCTTATAACATACAATAAAGTGTGATCAGCAGCAATTTGGTAAGACTGAGATGTATACATAGCTACTTGAAAGTTTAGAAAGATAGTTCTAAGAGAAAAATAGAAAATAGCTTTTGGAGACTATGACATTCAAGCATAAATCATTGTTAAATATATTACTTTTAATTTTTTTATAAGTTCTTAATTCTCTATAACAGCAGGTATTGAAGTACTTCCATATAAAGGGGTGAAAGCCTTCAGTCCATTTTTTTACTTCTTTACCTTCTGTAACTATATTAAGAACTACACTGTACAATGATTTACAAATTAGATTTGTAAACATGTAATTAATGCTAAAGTAAGCTTTAATACCAAAATAGAAAGAAAGAAAGAAAGAAGAAAAAAAAAGTAATATTTTTGTTGGAAACTAACAGTTTCTTAAACACTTGCACCTATATGTGAAACTAAAGAGCACCTATCAACCAAATATGTAAGACTATTATTCATAGGTAGAGCACATAATTCATAACAAGAAGGACAGTGAATCACATTCTTCAGACTTCAAAGCTAGCTGATTCCACCTTAAAAAGCAAAGAACCAATGCTAACAAAGTTATTAGGAATTGATATAATGCCATATGGTGAAAAAGCAGACAGATGCTTATAGTATGTCAAATATAAAGTTCTTTAGTGTGTCATTAATTGCTGATTTAACTACCCTTAGTTTGCTGTAATTTTGTTCTTTTGATTAGCAACAGGTTTTAATTAGATTCTTAGATATACTAAAGTATAAACTTTTTTTCTAGACTAATAATTGTGTTCTTTAAGTCTCATGCACAGAGCATACAGTAAACATTTTGAAGTGTTTTTTTTTTGTTTGTTTTTTTTTTTTTTTGCTTAAGTAGAATTAATATTAAGTAGTAACATGAAAAAAGTACCTGCAAAACTACGTGTGCTTGTTGAACTTGCATGTCTGTGCACAAACCATGTAGGCGAACTAATCAATCGTGCATAAATGTTATGTTGTGCAAGAAATTAATATTGTCTTGAGAACTGATGCAGCTTTGCAGATAATGAGGGCACAGGTGGTATTAAAACTCTATCTGTTATTCTTTAAAATGTCTCTTAAAGTGCTACTCTTTATAATGTTTTGTTTCCTATTTGAACAGTACAGCTAGCACTTGTTTTCATTCGCCTATATAAATGTGCACACACCAAAAAACCCACAGTAATGATACATTTTTCAAAAATGGCACATGAATATCAATTATTCAGTATATTAATATACTGTTCTAAACAGGAAGTTTCCAGTTCTATGAGATGCATTTGATTTGACAGCATAAATCCTCATAATTTGTTCTCACAGGGCATATGAGTGACGGAGTGTAACTGCCTGCCAAAAATGAAAGATTAGCTCTCTTTAGGAGTTATCATATAATACCAGCTGGAACTGGCACAGTATCATGTTAATGAAAGTGAAAGCTGGAATGATCCTGCAGTATTTCTGCAAAAGAAATATAACAAGACTTTGAGGAGGAAAACAGATGCATCCCTTCTAAAATATAAGCAAATACGCTTATTATCAACATCTTTTAGACCTTAAGACTAGTTTCCAGGACAATGCTACTCTTGAGTTCTGGCTGATTTCTGAACATTTTGATTTCTCAAAGTGACTATGAGAAACCTGTAAGACACAGTCCTCTGACACTTGTTTTTTAGCTGGAATTTTTGAAGATCATAGAAACCTAAAGTTCTGCTGGGGTGTTTTTAATTTGTTGCAAAATAATTCACCTTGTGCTCCAAATCATTAACCCACCAAGATGTCAACTAATAATTAATGAATTCTTTTTCTTGGATTAATTGCCTTTATAGTTTATCTACATTTCTTAAAATAGAACATGACATATTGGATGAGAATAAGCAAGCAGCCACAGAAACAAAAGACAGAATAACATATGATGAAAGGCCTTTCTTACTCTACCTGTTCAGGTCACTTCTACCACATATAGAATTCCTTTTTCCAACTAGGTTATCATCTCACATCAGAATTTTATCCTCTTGTACCATACTTTTACAAAAAGACAAACTGTAATGTATACTTCCTTGACAATGTTTTTGATCCAATATTTTTCCCAAGAATGCCAGTCTAGAATAACTTGCAGTTTTATACTGTTAATGTATGTGAAGTGTTATTTACTGATGAAGAAAACATTATTTTTCATTTGAGTTAGGAAAGAATTCAAGTAGAACTACAATTTTCTCTTGCATAATGTACTTACTTCATATGATAGGTACTTAATTTCTCTAGGGTGCAGGAACACTTTAAACATTCAGTCTCCAATAAAATAATAATAATAATATGTATACATATATATATATACCTTTTATTTCTATTTAATGTGTTTCTGTAAGATATAAGGTCATGTCTCGTTGTTAGCTAGTGATTCCTAGCAATGATTAGGAAATGTGATATATCAGTATTGTGCAGAAAAATGTATAAATATTTTAAACCTCAGGAATGAAAACATTTTTTTTTTACTTTATGGTTTGCTGTCACTCATACCTTCAGCAAATAAAATAATTCATAGAACCACGGAATCATAGAATCATTAAGGTTGGAAAAGACCCTCAAGATCATCTGGTCCAACCATACCCCCCACCACCACCAACGCCCACCAACACCCACAGGCATCACATCCAGCCTTTCCTTAGACAACCCCAGGGACAGTGACTCCTCCACCTCCCTGGGATTTCTAGTGAGTGAAAATATTATACATATGAGGTGCAAATAAATTTCGTAGCATAGTGATGTCAAAGGGCAAGAGAAAAACAACAATAACAACAACAAAACAAACAAACAAACCCAACAAAACAGTACCCTTCCACCCTTCCTGAGAATGACAGAATGATGAAAAATGTTTAAAAGATGACATGAGAGTCTTTGAACAAGTATTTACTTCACACATAATTACAGCTGAAGTGTGTTATTTGAAAGAAGAAAATTTCTGCAGTTGTTAGGTATTTCCTGTCCCAAGAAATTCTAAATATATGTAGTTGTTATAACTTGACTGCTTACATTGATTTGTCTGTAGCTTCCTTCAAGAGAGAAAGTTTAAACACTTCAGGATTGACACCCTACTTATTTATGCCATGGGATTCAATATTCCCCTGTAGGGTAATACTTTGGAGCTAATTTGCAGCTAAGAGGATTACAAAGCCAACTTGCTTAAGCAGAGACAATTATCTACTTTATGAAACTATTTGCTAGTTGATAAATCTCTTCCTCTCATTTACGTTTCAGGAAATGAAACAGATAGATCTATTCACAGTTGGTCGATTAGCCTTTTTATTTTCATGCCTGCCGCTCCTGTTTTCTGCTTGCTTGTTTCTCAGCCTCTATGAAGCATTTATGAATGCCGCCTTTCATAAGCCTGCTGGCAAGTCAGCAACAAGTTCTGCAACAAGTACAGTATTTTAAGAAAGCTCATCTAATCTGTAGAATGAAAAAGTGTTTTTGAAATAATTCTTTGTATTGGAGAAAACTAAAGGATTATTTATCATTCCATTTATCATTCACATTGTGATCACCCAATTAATAAGCAGGCTACAGAATACTTTGGATTAATAGTTGAACAAGAAACAAACAGTATTATGTATTGCAGTTGGGCTCTGGAAATTTTAGAACACTTTTTTTCTTCAAGTACCATTTTGGTCATTTCATTTCACTGACTAAAGATATTTTTGTAACAAAAAAGAATTTGTGAACTCATTAGGTAGTACCTTTCATTTGATAGACTAAAGCATGCTGTAAATCTTACTTTGATTAATATGGATATATGATCAGAATGTATGTAACAAATAACCTTGCCTTATAAATGTAACCTATGTAACCTTGCCTTATAAATACACTAGCAAGGGCAGCAGTGACAGTGGCATCAGTAGTTGCCAGGTACTGAGATGAGTGCAAGGCTTGTGAGGCCACAAGCCTTGTCAGGGGGATTCTGGTCCCTGACACCCTCAGGCCGTGCGTACTGTGTGAGCTGTGTGTGGGGAAGCATCAGCTGTCAGGTGAGTAGTCAGCCGGCAGGTGACCAGTCAGGCAAGAGGGCTGGGTTGGGCAATGCTGGCTGAGTGTGGACAGTTCAAACCATGTGAAGCCTCATAAAACCCACTCCTAGGGAGCACCAGCAACCAGGGCTACAGACACAGGTTGCTGCCAGCTCTGCTCACCTTCTCTGCTCCCTAGAAGGTTTGGGCTGCAGCCCTGGCAGCATCCTCAACACAGAGCAATGTATTAAACACTGCTGTCAGGTACATGGCAGCTAGTAGATGCAGACACAGCGACCACCTGACAGAATGCCCTGCACTCTACTTCTGTTCCTGTGGCATCCATGGTGAAGGGCACCATGGAGTGGAAGCTCCAATAAAGCTGTAAGAGGAGCACCCATTTGCTCACTCAGCTTCCACTACAGAATAGGTATAAGACCCTGGGTATGGTAGACAAAGGATGAAAGGGTAGAAAAGGTGATGCCAGGCTTGGATCCAGGTATTGATCTTCTGACTCTTCCTGTTTCTCCTCTCATCATTCCCTGAAACTGAATGGATAAAGGATAGCACTGCTTGTTTCTCTGATCCTTTAACCTGTTGTCCCAACACGCTGAAGTCTCTCTTGATTGCCCTTGGATTTCTGATTGAAACTTCACTTCTGCCTACTTGAAAAATTACTAATGGGTAATAATCTGAGGGTTGTACAAGGGAAAGAAGCTTTTTCTTCACATCTCTAACACAGTTCCCAGGGAGGCAGCAAACTTCCCCATGAAGTGGGCCTTCTGTTCCCTTCAGAAAGGAGTCTCCTATGACAACTACCCACCTATTTTATTTTTTTTCCTTGGTGGCAGCTGTTTTGATGCAGGGCATAGGCTGACTTGACCTTGGTGACACCTCTAAGCCAGATGAACTGTATTCCTTAATTTTGTTTGGTTCCACTTGCAGAGCCTCATACTTACTGCTCAAGAACACCTGGAAAGGTCAGGTAGTCACTGAGGAAATGCTTCTGCTGTACTGGGCAGCAGGAGCACCATTGCCTCCTATCCATCAGGTCACTGAGTGCATCCAGGTGGAGAGAGGACAGGAAATCCTCCATACTGTGTGTCCTTTCTGCCTGTTGGGCTTCCCTCAGGGAAGGTAGGGAACAATTCCAGTATGTCTCCATCTCCAAGTCCCTGGTACTCTCCAACCTACTCACCTCCTCCCAGAGTTGTGTCAGTGAGCAGAGGAGTGCCTCCCCCTAGGCACACTTCCCGCAGGTGTGCTCACTATTGCCAACCTGTGCTGGTGTAAGAGTAGGGCACACTGTATAGCCTGGCACTTGGGTAGCAGCACATTCTCCCTGGAGCTCTGTCTCAGAAGTTGCAGTGGGTGCTGAGCTCTGAAAGGCTATAACCCTATGCTGGGCAGATACCATTGCTCCCTGGTTGAGCTGGCCAAGCTTCAGCACCCTCCCTTGATAAACTGCTGCTGTCGTGCCGATGGGATCACCATGCTCCTGGTGCTCCCTGAGGGCTGCCTTGGTATGTGTGTGGGGCACAGCCACTCTCCACTCTGCCCTAGCCTCTCCGGCCACTCTCAGAAGGACTGCTGGCTCCTGGCGGCTCCCTCCAGTTTTCTCTGTGCAAGACACCAACCCCCCTCCCCCTCCCCACCTGCCGTGATCCTTCACTGTGCTGCAGAATGCATCTGCCCTGGAGCTGATCACCTCGGTGATGAGGTAGTTAATGAAGAACAGGTATATGCAACACTGACTGGGTCAACGGTGGAGCTTGATGGGTTTCAGTGAATGGGACTACATTTGGCTGTTGGAGAGTCACTAGTGGTGATCCCAAGGGCTCAATTCTGTGGCTAGTTCTGTTCAATATTTTGATCAATGATCTGGATGCAGGAGTGGAATGCAACCTCAGCAAGCTAAACTGGGAGGTGTTGTTGGCTCCCTGGAGAGATGAGAGGTCTTGCAGAGGGATCTAGATATATTGAAGCACTGGGAAATCAGTGTCATGACATTCAACAAAGGTAAATGCTAGGTGCTGCACCTGTGAAGGAGTAATGCCAGACACAAGTATGGATAGAGAGCTAGTGAGCAGCTCAGAAGAAAGGGATCTGAGTGTGCTGGTCGACAGCAGGCTCAACAGGAGTCAGCAGTGCGCCCTGGCAGCCAAGAGGACAAACTGAATTGTAGATTGCATTTAACAGAATAGCCAGCAAGCTAGAGAATGATTCTCTGGCAGTATTTAGCATTGGTGTGGTCTCACCACGAATACTGTGTGCAGTTCTGGGCTCCACAATATAAAAAGGATGTTAAGATACTTGAACACATCCAGAGGAGGGCAACAAAGCTGGTTAATGCTGGAAGGCATCTCCTCAGAGTAAAGACTGAGAACACTTATTTTGACTAGTTTGGAGAAATGGAAGCAAAATGGTAGCCTTATTGTTCTCTACAGCCTCCTGAGGAGGGTAAATGGAGAGGGAGGTGCTGATCTCTTCTCCCTGGTAACCACTGATAGTATGCACAGGAATGGCACAAAGCTTTGCCAGTGGAGATTCAGACTAGATATTAGGAAAATTTTGTTGACGGTGGGAATGATCGAACTCTGGAACAAGCTTCCCAGAGAGGTGGTTGATGCCCCACACCTGTGAGTGTTCAAGAGGCATTTGGACAATGCCCTCCAACTGAACTATTCTAATTTCTCATTATAATTTCTAAAATACTTTCACTTACATTTAGTACATTTTTGAAAAATCCACCTTTGCCTCAGTTCTGCCTGAAATGCAGTAATGTAGCTGGACCTCTTAAATGTGGTGCTGAGTAAGAATGTCTGCGTATAAATGTATATGCACACCCATATATGCAGATACGCATCATAGATAATTAGCTCTGGAAGTTGTCTTATTATTAATAGCATCTATTTCCATATGACAACTATATGTATTCCCAGAAGATATTTGTCTAATGTTTTTTATTTCCAGAAGTGCTTTTAGATCCTACTTACGCACTCCAGTCCTTTATTAGCCTTTCAAATAGAAGATTTATTACTAATTCAAATGTGAACCCTTGTGCTGTGCTTAAACAACTTTTGTTCAATAGGCTTTTCTCCATAGAGAGCAGGTTAATTAATTCTTCTTTTCCATGGCTTATTGTATACTTCAAGAATACTTTCTCATCTTTAAACTTACCAACAGTAGTTCAGTCAGTCCTTTATTGTTGGTTACATTTATAGACTTCTAACCTTTTTCATCATTTTCCCAACTGGTCCATGTCTTCCTTAAAATAAAGTTTCTAAGAATTGACTCTGTTTTAGAATGGGCTTTCCCAGCACTCAGTTGACAGGAGGAATTTTTCAGATTTTCACACATTTCTCTACCTATCACTGAAGAGTGGATGAAAGTGTATCATCCACTTTCACTTATCTTTTCATAACAGTAGGATATTTTTACTTGGGTTACATTTCTATGTCACTGTAACCTCTAAAGTGTTTATTTCTAATGATTTGCTACTTATACTGTATTTATTAATTGACTATACCTGCTCTTGTCTTTTATCCTATACTTGTCTGTATTGGATTGTATCCTACTTCAATGTCATTTTTTCAGTTTCTCATTTTCAATTCAAATTGTGTTTGTTAATATATTCACAGTCCCTCCCAGCTCTGTGTTAAATGGAGATTTAATAAGTATACTCTATTCTGCCATCTAAGGAGTTAATGACAATACTGAATGAAATCTGACCTAAGTAAACCTCTGTAAACCCCCTCTCAGTTATTCTTTCCTTTTGATAGTAAGAGTGAGAGAAGTCTAGGTTGGAAAGGACCTCTGGAGATATCTGATCTCCTATTCTAAGCAGAGAGTTAGATTAGGTAATCCATGGTTTTCTCAAAGCAAATCTAAACTAGATACAGTGAGGGAGATTCTACCACTTCTATCAGCAACCTGTTCCTGTGTTCTTAAGGGAATTTCCCCTAATGAAACTTGTGCTTGCTACCTCTTCTGTTTCTGTGTCATCTTTTCCATAACTGTGTTTAGGTACCAGAGGACTGTGATTAGATTCTGCCTTGAGTATTCTATCTCTAGGTTGAAGAAACCCAGTTCATTCAATCATTCTTCATCTGTGAAGCTCTCCAATGCTTAATCTTGGTGCATTTTCAATTTCTCAATCTTTTTTAACCATAAATGGACAGTATGGTAGATGTGGCCTAACAAGTACCACTGAGAGTCATACATTCCTGTAACTCTTTTTCCTCTCACACCTTTATATATTCCCTCCCATTATAATTCTAAAAATTTTCTCATATAATTGTTTTATCCATGTGATGTTTAACTGAAAGGAAATAAAAATTTGAGGCACTTGAAGGACACCTCTTTTTGCAGCCTTCTCCAACAGAAATTTCTTCAACAACAAACTGTGTAAACATAGATGTTTTGTATGCCTTTTTCTCACTCTCTTTTTTTTTTCTTTGTCTTCACAAGTAAAACATTTTCATCTTTTAAGCACTTTTTCTTTTTTCTCTTTTCTTTACATCTTCTACTTGCACATTAAAATCATAGGTACAGATCACATGAACAAAGAGTCCTGCATTCTCTTTCAGCAACAAAACCAAAACCAATCTAATAAACTGTACTGCAGTACAGATTATTTTTTTTTTCTTAGACAAGGAGTGAAGGATAAAGTGTGTTTTTAAATCTTCACTGATAAAAGGTACTTCCTGATTATTTATGATTTTGAATTTGATAAATTAAACTGCACTACATATTATGTGGGAAAATTTATTAATTCAGAACTAACATAACTGAAATGCCATCAGGAAGCTAAATGTGCTACTGTTTATATTGGCAGTAAAATTAAACTCTTCAAGTATACTTTCATTTAAAATTGACTCACCGAAAATCACATACATCAGCAGCTTAACTATGGATGTGATTGTTGCCCTTGGATATTCCTGCTGTTATGCACTACAGATTTCTGAAGTTAAGGAAATCAACACCATACTTCTAAAGAATTTCAAATAAAAGCTTACATTCAAGCATCTTAAATATCATGCAGTGTATTAAGTAATGGAGTACAATATGTAAAAATGTTTCCGTTCTTAATTGGAGTGATAAGTAATTGTGAATAGATATAACAGCTACTTACAGTGAAACTTCAGGAAGACTCCTCAAAATCGCCATATTTTGAATTTACTTTATAGCAAAGTAAGCAAAGACTCATTACTGTTAGTTTCTTGTTTCTATACTGGAAGTAACTAGCTTAGACAAGAGCAGAGAAAAATATCTGAAACAAATCTGTCTGCTGCTAAATACTGTGTTTATTTAGTGTTCCTAAATACTGACAGATATGGCATACCTCGGTGTAATATTAGACAAACATAGATTTAAATAATATCTCAGAGAGGTGAAACATATACAAGATGTCCTAAATTAAAAGATTAAAACATTCTCATGTTGTATCATCAGATAAAGAATGTATTTTCAGTGAGGATGTATAAAATACAGTTTGAAAGATTTTGTTGTACATCAGTAAAGATATAGGCATAAAAGTAAAAGCCTACGAGTCAGTGAGAATATGTCTTCCATACAAGTATGCTTGTAAAACTTTAAAAACTATGTCCAATTAAGTTTAATGGCTTCTGCAGCCAGACAGGAACACATACTTTACTAAACAATATGGATAGTGCTTACTATCTAGACTCCTGATTTATATCTTCAACTTACCTTTGCATAGTTTGACAAGAAGAAAAATGAGAATTGCCTTAAAAATCTATGCAAATACCTATAAATCTCAAGAGTGTCATGTAAGAACTAGTTATTTAGACAGAGCTAGTTTAATTTTTAAATTAATTACTTAATTTGTACGTATTTTTTAATTTAGATGGAGGGTGTTAATGCTTTTTAGGAGTCAAGCATGGCTAACAAATAGATTTTCTTTAGCCCTCTGAAGAAATAAGAAAGTGTTATCATCACCATTTAAGGTATAGAGAGGTAATCATCTCTATGGCAGAGAGAGATTAAATTGAGATACAGGAAATTTGTTCTAAAACAAGAAAGTATGCCTGGTTCTGAGGGGGACATGACCGTTTCAAACAGATTTGTCTTTTCAAGTGTATACATATGGCAATACATGCAAGCAATGTAATGAGTTTGTAACTGAAATTATTTTTTTTAGGACAAAGATTATAATTGAATGGAAATAAGGCCACAGAAAATAACTGAGTAGAATTCAGAAATTCAGAATTAGGAGACTGGATGTCCCATAAAGGGAAATTAATATATTCCACTCTTCAGGGAGACTCGGTTCATGAGACACTGTCACTATAAAATCCAGTGCAAAAATGCAAATGAATTTTCATCAAAAAAAATTTGCATGGTAGTCAGTATTTATTTTGCCCCAGCTCATCATTGATTATTTGTTGTTGAGCTCCAAAATATTTTAACAAGCTATTTCAGAAAGTGCATCCCATTATATTCTGTGCCCGGGTATGGCAATGTTATGTCTGCGTAAGTGGAGAGGAAAGTACATTCTCCTTGAGGGAAAGCTAAAATAATTAAATACTTAAAGTACGCTGGGCAAAATAAAAGTGATATATTTTAGGAAATAATCTGGCTTTGGATAAGGGTTAGGATATATGCTTGATATTCATAATTTCTTTATATATTTGGACATCATTTAAATGCAGACATAGAGATGTTTTAAATAGAGATCCTCCTGTTGGCATTCCCAAACAGAGACAAAAGATGGGTGACCTAATAAAGCAAAAGCCTTGAATGAGAAATTCTGAGCTTGTAATTGAATTATTGTGTAACCTGGGCCATCATCAGATGTCTTGAAGTACACCTGTCATGGTGTTTTCTACTGTCTGCTGCTGAGCTTCTAGAGATTTTCTTTGAAGAGTAAGCAAGGATTAAGGATTTCAACCAAAATTTAGACCATCTGAAAACAGTCCATAATTCTTAAGTGGGGATATTCTTTCTGCAAAAGTTATGAGCCTTTTCACCTCACACAGGTATTGTGAAACTGAAATAATTAGTGTTTATAAATGATTTTTAAATCTTTAAGTAGAAGTCTTGCTAAATGTGAAAAACATGTTTTACTGAAATGTAGTACAGTTCTGTGACTTAACCAGAAATTAGTGATATATAAAATGTGCATTAGCTGTCACTCTTCATATATGCAACATAATATACTCTTGATTGCTCCGTCAGGCTCGTAAATGTATTAAAATCTTGTTTTCTGACTGTCATGTAACCTTTTAGGCCTAATGAGGTATGTTAAGATTTATCTGCATGTACAGTCTCCTATGTGAAGATTCTGAACTTTCTTGTCATTATGATTTTAGTCCTACTTTTTAATAATTGTAATTTCCAGAACATCATCTGAAGATACATTATCTAAAAGCTTACAGAAAATTGCAGGATTATATATATTTTTTTTCCATTCTATGTAAATAGGATTAAAAAACAGCAAACAGTATCAGCTTCCATATTATTACATTAAAAATATAAGTATTTTAATCTGGGGGGATAGATGTAATGAACTACATGTATTCAGTATATAGAATCCCAGAATCATAGAGTATCCCAAGTTGGAAGGGATCCACAAGGATCATCAAATCCAACTCCTTTCTCTGCATGGGACCACTCAAAAATCAGACCATGTGTCTGAGAGTGTTGTCTAAATTCTTCTTAATTCTGGCAGGCTCAGTGCTGTGACCACTTCCATGGGGAGCCTGTTCCAGTGCCTGACCATCCACTCAACCTTTTTCCTAACATCCAGCCTGACCCTCCCCTGTCCCAGCTCCATGCCATTCCCTCAGGTCCTGTCACTGTTCACCAGAGAGGAGAGATCAGTGTTTGCCTCTCTGCCCCCCTCATGAGGAAGCTGTAGGTGACCCTAAGGCCTCCCCTCAGTCTCCTCTTTTGTAGGCTGAACAAACCAAGTGACTTCAGCCACTGCTGGTTTGTTGTTCTTCACCATCTTTGTTCCCATCCTTTGGACACTTTCCAGTAGTTTATGTCCTTACATTATGGTGCCTGAAACTGCACACAGTGCTTGAGGTGAGGCCATATCAGCACAGAGTGGGACAGCTCTCAACCAGCTTGCACTGCTGTGCTTGAGGCACTCCAGGATAAGGTTGACCATTTTGGCTGCAAAGACCCACTGTTGACTCATATTCAGCTTGCTGTCAACATGGCAAATATCACATAATCTCAAGTCCAAAAGAAGCAAGCAACTGTGATTACCACATTAAATTCTATTCTAATAATAGATGCCAAATACCTCAATAGATTTTCTTGCACAGTTCCTGGGATGCATACACCGCACTTTAGAGACCATTGGTTTAGTTCACCTTTTGAAACTTTTAGACTTACATCTATTGTGTCTACATCTGAAAGTGCATGTTCTACACTCCTAGAAAGTGTCCTTCACCATAAGTGATGCTATTCTGAGCCAGGTCATCAGTGTTATTTAGCTTCATATTCTTATATACCTGACTAAAGTGGCAAAGCTGGGGAGAAAAAACACAGATAGGCTTTGTTCGTTATCCTTAGTCAGATCATTAAAAGAAATCGTTTTCTTCTTTAATTACCACATTGAAAGATGTTCTGGGTAGGCTGTGACACATAGGTGACTTGCTCAAGACCAATGTGGTTATAGCAGCAAGCAGATTTTCTCAGGACTCCTAGAGTCTGACAGATGTTTCTACTGCACCCAGCCCCACCTGAGGCTTCCCCTTGCCCTGCCCAGGACCCCATTTCAGCCCCTGGAGCTGCTCCATTTTTCTGGCTATTTAGCCATTCACATGCATGAATATATATTGGTATTACATATGTATATACACCCACACATGCATACATAAACGTGATATATATATGAAAAGATTGTTAATGAAAGGCTTTTTTTTTTTTTTTCCCTCTCCAAAGGACGTTGATGGGAATTTTAGCCGTGTTTTAACTTATACTGAGTTTTCGCCTTGTCATTTTAAACTAGCATTCTCACAGTTCTGTTCTTCTGTGTCTGATTTCCTCATATATTTTGTTTCTTTTGTGCATTTTTTTCTTTGTATACTGTGCAAGCTAGATCAGCAACAAACAAACAAACAAACAAAAACATTTATTTTAAATGCAACAATGAAAGGTCATCTCATTCTGGAAAATTTCACTGAAGGTTTTTTTTTTTTTTTCAATAGTAGTATTTGTTTACTGTAATACACTCTTAAAATACTACTTAGATCTATTTTTTTTTTAATTCTACACTAGTTTTTTTTATTATTCTGAAATGTGTTGTTGATATACAGCATGAGATATAAAAATGACAAATCTACTGTCTGAATAATTAAATTCATACAGTATCCATAAATAATTTCAGACTAGCAATGGCTGTCAGATGTAAACAGAACTTTAAAAAATCAACCAAAGAGTAATAATAATAATAAATCTTGGTTTTTCTTTTTCAAATTAGAATACATAAAAGAAAACTATAGAAATACCCCCTTTTACTGTTTTAAAGTAAGGTATAGTCAAGATTACTTTGCAAACAGTGAGGTTCTGTTTTTCACAACCTAGTTAAGTTGAAAAGCTGAAATGTTATTACAAAAACAAACAAACAAACAAACAAAAAACTATTATTTGCCATTTTCACATATGTACTATTAATTAAGAATAGGGAGATTTTTATGGAAGCTTCCAAAGACAAAATTTTCTAAAGGTTAGTGACTAGTGATTTTTTTTTTTTAATTTAGAATGACTTTTTTTTTTTTTTTTTTCATTCCTTGAATCTTAAAACATGGACAAAGTTTGGTCTAGCTACTAGCTGGTAAGACCTTAGTGTATTATTATTGTATGCTAAGATGCTTGTTCTTTTCTGCATTTAATATATAAATTCATTCTCTACATCTATACATACATATGTACACACGTTTATATTCTTTATAAGAACTGTGATGGAAATATCTGTAAGTTCATTATTTTATCTTTTTTCTAGTTGGTTAACTGCTTTTCACGTTTTCCCATTTAGGTGGTTCTCAGTGATTGGCCTTGCTAATAGCTCTTTGAAAATCCAAATAAAGTCTGTCTATCTGGTTAACGTTATCTTATAATCATATAATCTGGCAAATTTTCCATGGAAGTCTAATAAGCTGAAATTTCCTCTTTTACACATTGTTCTGAGCTCTTTATTGCACTCAGGCAAATCATCAGTTACATTTTTTTCAATAGACTGCATATCTTTAATCAGTTTTCCTGTACTGAAGGTTTCCCTTGTTTGTTTTTGCTCTCAGGATGATGTATTGCTGCTTATGTGTTTTAGTGGTGATGTTAGATTTTTTAAATGAAAGTTTCTACATGACTTGTACAACAAATATAATCTCTGATTGTTTCACTGTTTTACTAGGTTCAGTAAAAACTCCAAAAAAGGAGATTTATTTTCTTTAATATTAATTTATCCTTGTTGATTTTTATTTTCAATTGTAGTTCATTGTTTTCTCTAAATTTTATTTTCCCTTAGAGTTTATAGATATATGCACGTACTTCCATATGTATAATTATAATTCATGATTTCTCAGTGTGGTCTTAAATTAACTATGTAGCTTTCACATCTCTGGCAGTTAGAAAGCACACATATGCATTGTTAGAATGAGTTTCGATTTTTTAAAACAACTTTGGAAACAGATAAGGAAATAGATAAGTAAACACCTCAGGAAGTTAGACATTTAGGAAATCTCTTATGTGACACTAATGACTTTGTAATTTAAAAAATACTTCCTTTTTAATAGATATATTGGGTTTTTTATTTCCTATGAATATATATGTCTCCTATGGACATAACTCCATTAACTGCAATGGTCATCTATTTATTTTAAAGAAATTGAAAATAGATAAGCATTAATTTTCATCTATTGAAAATTTATAGGTCAGAGAAAAAAAATCTTATTCCACCGGAAATATTCTCCCTTCGTATCTTTGATCATATTAATTTTCTGATGCTCACTAGCTGTGACAACAAGCCGGATATCCTACAAATTTTTGTTCAGGTTTCATAACTACATCTTTGTATGTATCATATTTGATTAGCTAAATTAATTGCCATACTGATCATGTTGTTTTCTTACTTCATAATAATCTCAAATACAAAATTCCTGTGCATATCTGTGCATATGAGTAAAACTCATAATAACTTCTGAAGAGCAGACTGGTATTTTGAAATGGCGAAAGCTGTCACATATTTCTTCTGTCTCTCACCAAGAGCTGCTTCAACGCTCAGAAGACAGTGTAGTCTTATGAGTCTTTTTTTATCTGTAACATGTAAAATTAATTAATGATTTTTTTGTGTGTGTTTACAGTATGTCTGCAATCAGATGTGGTACTGTAAGAAAATGGCAGTTTTCACAAACATATAGTGACTTAGTAAAAGCCTTATTAATTCTAAATGGCAGATCATACATACCAATGTGTAATAATTTGCTTGTAGATGGGTGCAGTAAAAATCCCTTTTTTATGAAAAATATTAAAGGTCAAATTTGATCAGTCTCATATTTGTATATTTACTGAGCTGCTACTGCTGTCACTGAGTCAGTGAAGTAACTGCTTATGTTATGTTTAAAGGTAGTGAGTTCAATATACATCTGTGACCATAAGCTGCTAGTATAAATTTAAAAATGTTTGTTTTTAAAGATGTTAGACATCCATGTCTCTATGCTCATGTATTTCCAAATTCTGTATTAAATATTCAGAAGCACAGTCAGAACTAATCTTCAAATGCATATATTATCTCTATTGGAATGGTAATCTAATTCATGCCTTTAAATCAGTTCCAAAAAAATAAAGAGATTTCTAGCTGGTTAATATTGAACCAAAGCCAGTACAGAAACCTCAGAAGACACAGGAGTAAACTAGGAAAGAACTAATTGGTTTCTCGGTAGTAATAGTGACTCATTTCTTGATATTCACACTAGTATATTTCAATTACTGGAAAATGCAACAGCTCAGATTTTGACTAGTGTTTTGAGGCTAGCTTTTACTGTGATCTTGAAGTAGTAAATAATGAATTTTGACAGACTTAAAATCCTTCAAAAATAGGCATCATATATGTCTATATTAAGGAATCTTCTTATGTCAAAAAAACCTACTCATGATGAATCTGAATGCCTGTGAAACTCCCGTTCTGCATTGTATTTTGGAAACAGGTACCCAATCACCCATACAAGTGACTAGCCTATATTAAGGTTGTAAAGTAGGGTTCTCAAACCTCTAAAATGTGACAGATTCAACAAATTAAGGAAAAGGCATTGTGTTGTTAACTTACTGCTATACATTTTTTAATATATAACACTCTCAACGCATGCAAAAAGCTTATAGAATGTTCAAAGAGCTGAAAGTCTTTTTTTTTTTTGAATAAGCCTTTTTGCAGCTGCTTGTCTAAAATGTAATACCAGACAGCTACATTGCTATCAAAGTTGCAGTTCCTACCTGTGTTTACATAAAACACCACCACCGCTACAATCTATAGTTCTTAGCATTATTTCTATGCAAATTTGTATTTCCTAATTTTAAGATTTTGTTTACATTCTAAATGAATGCAGAATCTTTTTGCTTGTCATGTATTGCTAACTTGTGCTATGATTTATTAGGACAGAAGAACAGCACTTAGGTTGTTCCCTCATTTTCTCTCTCAAAAAAAATCATGTTCATAATATCTGTTATACAGATAATCAGTTTTCTTGAAAAACATATAGTGTCCTGTGTCCCATCTTTTAACTGTCACCCATTTCATTTGAAAAAAAGGCAAGTAAAATTGGGATAATCTAAAGTCCTCTGTGCCTAACTCCATACAGTCCCTAATGGACAACTATCTACATGAGAGGAAAAAATAAGTGTTATAGATGTTGTTACCATTTTAAATAAAGAAGTAACATCTGACATATTTTACTTCAAGTATCCCAACAATATTATTTCTAACAAAGGGGGTTGCTAGAGGACATGGTGTAAAAATTCATCAAAATTAGTAATTTCCTCTATTAAGTGATGACAAATACCAGGAAAGTGGGTAACACAATAATTCTTAAGGTGATGTATGTGATTTTTTTTTTTGTTTGATTTTTAACTTCAGCATTTCAACTTGAAAATAAATTGTGATGCTTTCTTCTGGAAGAAAATAAAAACAACATAATTGTGTTGGAAATTATTGATGCATGCACTGAAAAAGAAAGTAAAAAATCTGTCATTAGCAATCTTTTCTCACAAATATAAGAATATCAGTTCTGTGTTCCCATATTTAGACATGTCTGCAGAATTAGCAGCACTAGCTCCTAGTACATTTATTTATTTGCATTTTACAAAACAGTCTTCAGGAAATCAGTTTCTTACTGTTTCTTACAGTTTGTTTTCCTTTTAATTAACTTTTTTTTTTCCCCCATGTTTCTAAAACCTTGTGATTTCAGTCCCTGCTTATTAAACTTTATGGAGGAAATGTGTATGTGTGCTTTACATAATTCAGCTGCCAAACTGCATATAATGTATAATCTAATTTTAAAAGAGTAACTTAATATATTTCTCAGGTCATGTTTGCTTCCATTTAGCAGTCCTATATTTTCATTTTTGAGAATATTCTCAAATATATATGATACCCATTTGGCATGGGTAAATAACATGACAGCATTGGGAAATTGTTAATCTGTTTTGCATGTTTACCAGTTGAAAATACAGATAGCTGAACTAAAGTTGACTCAAACTATTCATCTGACATATTCTTTATTTGGTTAGCAGATGGTTAGTAGAATTACCTATTTCAACAGTAGTTACTTTTGCAACTTTCGGCTTCTCTGTAAGCTTTGTTCATGTTAAATGGACTTACTCATGTGAAGAACTGCATAAATCTTCTCAGTCAGTACTTCCAAAATTCAGTGAGAACAGTTTATTTTTTCACCTACTTTGCTTACGCCTTGCAGTGCTGCAAGAACCGTCACAGAACCATAATGGCAGTTCACAGACAGGCAAATTATCTTGTGAGCAACTGCTAGAATTCATAAGGGTGGTCAGGGAATGTCTTGAAACAAGGACGTAGGAAGTATTTTAAATTTTCAAAAAATAAAACAGAGAATTTATGTAGACCAAGTGGACTACAATAGTCCAGGAGTGGTTTTCAAAATATCACTGAAAGCTAAACAAAAAATCATCTTAGTTTTGTAGTACTTACACTACATTTCCTGTACTCTGCAGCCCTTCAAAGGCTGCAGTGGTTGATAATGAATCTTCATGTGATCAGAGGCAGATAACTTGGGATGCCTGTTGAAATAAAGACAACCAGTAAAAGGATAAAAGAAGCAATGATGATATTGAACAAGAAAATACAGTGTTGACATGCAGAGGGGCAGACAAATTACTGGGAAAATAAATTATTTATTTACTTATTTTTTAATTTGCAAACTATGGGTTATAGACTAGAAAATAAAATATAAGCATATTATAACTGTAATATATTAGAACATTGGTTTCAGTGCAGTTATACTGATACTTGTCAAAAAACACAGATGTGATTTATTCATCAGTTGCCTGAAAAATGCTATTACAGACTATAGTATTGATGATAATCTTGAAGGTCTTTTCTAACATAAATAATTTGATGATTCTTTGACGGGTAAAGGTGGTGCAAATTGTGTGGCAGTACTGAAGAAACAATGTGCTTGTCACATTTGATTGTCTTTTCTAGTAACCTTAATTTTTTCTTCCTCTCTGACATATTTAAAATTGTATAGTATATGAAGAAAAAATGGCACAGTAATCGATCACCAGCATTGTTTTCCTAAGAATTTAGGAAGTTTTTCATGTTCTAGGTATTGCTTGTGAATTTGTATGGTGAAAAAAATGGTGCATAAATAATTCCCACTGGAGATTCCACATAATCATTCTATGAATGAGCTCTTTTAACAGGGTCATATTTATCAGGAGATTTTCATACAGCGGCAGAAGTTTTCATATAGCTGCATAAGTGTAAGAACTGTATACTAGCAGAAATGCAGTAAAGGCTAGAACCAGAAATGAGCCAAAATGCCTAAGGAGTTTTTTTTTTCTTTTTTTTTTTTTTTTTTTTTTTTTTTTTAAGGAGTGGTTAGCTGTGTGCTTCCATTTTGAATTACATTATTTCTGGTGACTAATGGGGAAAAAGGATAAACTAGTCTGGATCCAGGAAAAAACAAGTGTGCATTCAACAAAGATCTAAGTATTAAGGAGCCAACAATAAAGGCCTTTCATTGGCTTCAGCAGGCTGAAGTTAGTGCCTAAAATTCTTCAGCAGAAATGTCCCTGTTTCTGTCCTTTGAGGTATTTGTGATGTTAGATGCAACCTAAAGTAAATAATGGTATCAGTTGGGTTGTGGGTTTCTTGTTTTGTTTTGTTTTTATGATATACTACTGTAAATAACTATACAGACTTTAATTTGTCACTAAATGTTATTTACAATCCTTAAAAACAGATAGCACTATTTTGTATAAGACTTTTACACATTTCCTTTAAAGTTTCTAGGAAAAATACAGACATAGTCATACACCAATAAATAAACAAACAAAAATATACAGTGATAAGAGTGATCTTGGTGTTCTACTTCATAACTTCTTGTCTTTCAAGAAGGTAATAGCATAAACTTATTAAATTCTTTTTAACTATTCAATCTAAACTGTTATTTAAAGTAAATGGAGCAATTTATCTTAGTATAGCTTCTCTTTTCACTCCAAGTACATTAGTTTTTTGAAAGAAAAGCTTGGACACAAGCGAAAGTATATTTTATTTTGTTAGAATAACTAAACATGAGTCATTCCATTGTCTCGTATTAGGTGGTTCTATTTTTGCTCAATGGTATTTTAATCCTTTATATCTTGATTAACTTAAATTAGAGCTTGTTTTATGATACTGCTACATGCATTTCATATTTGAATTAAAATGTGAACTTTCTTTTTGCAGTTAAGACTTGTGGATCCAATCTTCAGGGTCCTGGTGGCACTTTCACATCACCCAATTTTCCATTCCAGTATGACAGCAATGCTCAGTGTGTGTGGGTCATCACAGCTATCAATACTAATAAGGTAAGTTTAACATTATGGTTTTGCTTTAAAAATAAATGCCACAAAATCATAATTAGGCCATGCCATTTGTTACTAATATGTTTTGTTTCCACAGTTCAGCTGCTGTATGTGGTACATTGCAGAAATTTCTATGAAATGGCTGATATTAGATGGGTATGGACAGATGTTAAAACATGTTGTTTTTCCTAAGAGTGTTTTACTTTTTGTATGCCAAGTAGTTGCCATCATGTTTTTATATCGTTCTCGAAATGAATTCCCAGAAGAAATTACCTATGGTATGAAACAATATCATGGGTCCACAAATATTGTGTTACAGTTAGTAGAGCTGCACTGTGTGTAAAAGTGCTTGCACTGTATTTGCAATCAGACTGCATGAGAAATCAGTGAAATTCATGAATTCAGTTTTACTTATGAAAGGACTACTATAAAGTTGTATAACTTATTCCACTGTCTGAACTGTTTATTGAAATCTCACACACTTTATACCTACAGTTTATACCAAAGCACTAGGATTTCTGATAATGCCAGATGAGTCAAATAAAAGCAATAAAGCTAATTTATGATACCAGTTGTCCTTAATTCCAACAAATAGGCACCTGGCAGCAATGACCGTATTTCTAGGTGAATCACTTCATCTTAACTGAGAGTAATGGACTTGTTTAGAAGTAAAACAAAAGAAATTAACTGTATAGTTTAGGAATGTTTTATCAATGTCTGTGTTTGCTGCTATCAGTAGTATGTTCTACCTCTTCATTTCTTTTCTGTGTTGCCATCTGCATCACACCCCAGGAACTGATCACAGAGGCTTTGAAGGCCTCCTCATCCACACTGAATTTATTAATCATGAAGCAGCAAAAACATGATCACGTTTCAAAAGCCATTTGACTACATTGTTAGATTTCTCTGTCTATTCTGTCCTGTGTGGAAGAGTCTGTCTCCAGCCACTTTTGTGTTCCACTTTGGAAGAAGAAAAATGAATATTTAATCAAGTGACTGGAATATTCATAATGGAAAGAGTAGATGTTTTTGGTGGGAGTTTGGTGATATTGAGGGGATTGTTTGTTTGTTTTATACTTGTTCTATTTAATCCAGTTTATCCAATTTATAGGTCTTTAAAAATCTGTCAAGAGGTCCTGAAAGATGATGCAGAGAGCAATAGTTGTCTGTCCTCCAGGTGACATTGTATTTGCAGTTTCAGAAATGTTTCCAAAGTTCAAAATAATAAAGCTCCATTTCTCTATCCAAAAGAAGCTTAATGTTTTTATATTTTTTTATTTTTATTAATCAAAACCCTTTGGGAACAAGATTAAATTTATGCATATCTAGAATTTCTGAGAGCAAATTCTGTCAAATTTGGTGGTGTATACAATTTAATATCCTGTTCTTTAAGGAAGTTTAGTGCAGTTCCTACAATTTGAACACGTGATCTAAATATTTGGTTTGAAAACTATCATTGAGCTATTGTATAGAATTAAATGAAGACCCTTTAGGACATAATTTTACTTAAAATACGTTACTTTCTTAAATTCAGCAAGAGTATGCCTACATAAAAAAAATCATGTGAGAATGACTTTAAGCTCACAATTAGTATGTACCATCTGGCAAATCTCAAGTGGCTCCAGAGTTAAGATATTAATGACTTGAAAAGGTTTAAGAATTACACTTTTGGACAGAAGCATTTATGTCTTAATAATGCCATCCTTCATCTTCCTCACCAATTCATAACATGATGATGCCATGTTATCTGCAAAACTCCAAAACTTTGTTGCGATCAAAAGTACTTCTCACTGGCGCACTCAAAAGCATTATTCATCAGTATTGTTTTCCTTACACATTTCCACTTTTTGTTTTAAGAAATTTTGGATTTAAAGTTGAGTGCAGGAAAGTAAGAAGTGAGCACATTTTGTCTCCAATTGTTTTGGAATCCTAGAGTCACTGAATGGTTTGAATTGGAAGGGACCCTTAAAGATTATCTAAGTCCAAGCCTCCTGCCATGGGCAGGGACAATTTTCACCAGATAGGTTGCCTAAAAGCCTATCCAGCCTGGCCTTGAACACTTCAGGGAGGGGTCATCCACAACTCCTCTGGGCAACCTGTTCCAGTGTTTCACTGCCCTCAAGTGGTGAAGTCAGCATGGTTCACAGAGTCACAGAATAAATGAGGTTAGAAGGGACCTTTGGATGTCATCTTTTCCAAACCCCCTGCTCAAGCAGAGACACGTAAGAGCTGGTTGTCTAGGACCATGTCCAGATGTGCTTTGAATATCTCCAAGAAGTGAAACTCCACAGCTTCCTTGGGCAACCCGTTCCAGTGCTTATTTCACTTTCATAATGAAAAAGAGATTTCCTCGGTTCAGACAGAACCTCCCGTGTTTGCATTTCAGTTTGTTCACTTTCTTCTTATCCTGTCACTGGACACCACTGAAAATGAGTTTGGCTCCATCTTTGATCCATCCTCCCTTCAGATATTTATATGCATTAAGATCCCACTGAGCCTTCTTCAGGCAAACTAGACCCTTGGATGAATCCCACCTGGCCCTGTCAATTTGTATATGTTCAAGGAGTGTAGTAGGTTGCTAACCATTTCCTTTGAATCATAATGGCTTTATTCTGCTTCCTGTCTCTGTCTTCCAGCTCAGAAGGATCAGTACCCTGAGAAGGATTAGTCTTACTAATAAAGACTGACACAAAGAACAAATCAAGTTACTCCCCTTTTGCTCATCTGCTGTCTTTCCCCCTCCACTCACCCCCTCGCCATTCAGTAAAGGATGGAGGTTCTCATTAGCCCTTCTTTTGTTTTTTTATGCATTTATAAAAACTTTTTAAATTGTCTTTTACTGCCATAGCCAAGTTAAATTCTATCTGGGCTTGGGCTCTTCTAATTTTGTACTTGCATAACCTCACAACATGCAGTCCTCGAGTTGCTGGCTCCTTCTTCCAAAGGTCATAAAATCTTTTTTCTTCCTGAGTTCCAGAAGAAGCTCTCTGTACAGCCAGGCTGGTCTTTTTTTGCTCTGTCTTGTTTTTTGTTTTTGTTTTGTTTTGTTTTGGCACCTAGGGACAGCCTGCTCTTATGCCTTTAAGATTTCTTTATTGAAGAATGTCCAGCCTCCCTTCACTCCTTCTCCCTTCAGAACTGCCTCCCAAAGGACTCTCTCAACCAGTTCCCTAAACAGGCCAAAATCTGCCCTCTGAAAATCTAAAGTAGCAGTTCTGGTAACCACCCTTCTTGCTTCTGCAAGGATTGAGAATGTCATCTCATTATCATTATGCCCAAGACAGCCTCCAACCATCACCCATCAGACCTTCCCTGTTAACAAACAATGGGGCAAGTTAACAAACAAGTGAGGCACCTTCCCTAGTCAGTTCCCTCACCACCTTTGTATTTCCAATTAGTTTAAATTTTCACTAAACTGATCTTCGTCTACTGAGTCTTCCTTTCTCCACACTTTCTGTCTGATCTCAGGGTTCTGTAATTCCTGAATTCAGTGAAACAGAAGTGCAAAAGGCATCCAGTATATCAGTCTTTTCCATGTCCTTTGTCATCATGTGTCCTGCCCCATTAGTGGAGAGCCCTTAGTTTCCTTAATTTTCCTTTTATTGCTGACATATATGTAGAAGCTCTTGTTCCACTCATGTCCCTTGCTAGAGAAAACAAAGAAGGGATGTCTCCTCTCTGAAGCTCTTTAAAGTAAATATATTCTCATTATATGTTTTTAAACAAAACAAAACTTTGTCTTTTTTTTTTTTTTTGGAAAAAATCACTATGTCACTATGCCTTTTACTGTCTGGTTAGAAAGAGTATCTTGGCTTTAAAACTCTATGTGAATGTATTCAGAAGTGTAGCATTGCTAGCAGCAGACCTATTTGCTATGAGCTGTCCAATATGATTAATTTAAACTGGAGGTCATATGTATGTATGTATGGCAAAATACAGCACAATGGATTATTTTGTTTGGTGTGAAAATCTACTCTACATATTTAATTATTATTGCTTTTAAAAATTGTCAAATATTAAAATGAGATAAACTGTCTTGACAACATATAAGGAACAATGCACTGCATGCCACAATGTGGTCAAATGATCATTAAGAAAAGGTACATAAAATGTGACAAGAGCATCAAACAGAATATTTTTAAAATATTTTTCTCAAATGTTTATATCAGTCTATGTGTATCTGCCTATCTACATGTATGTATGTTTTACTTAAATGTTTATGAGTTTTGTCATTAAGTCTTGATAAGTATTGAAGTCTTTCCTTAATTTTGAATATATGTAGTTGTCAGTCTATCCAAAAATATATAGCTAATGTAGGGAATGTAATGTCAAATGGAGACCTTCTTTCATTATCACTCTCAAAAAATGGATCTAAAATGCTAAAGGTAGGGTTACAGAGATTTGCCTGAAAGAACATTCAAGAAAAATGTGCCTCTCTGTGGTACATTAAATACAGAACAGAATTTAAAATTTGTTGCTTTGGCCTGAACTGTAATTCTCATATTGTTAATCTCTTGAGTCCATAGGAAATATACCTGCACAGAAATTAGAATAAAGTTCTCTCAGTTTGGATTCAACCTCATTACATCTCTCACATCTAGTTAGGGAAATGATACTTGGATATCTCATGGGATGTTGTACAAACTCATCAGGTAGTTTCATCAGTCATTTTGAATTGTTAACAACAGACATGGAGAAGGCTGAAGTACTCAACAACTTATTTGACTCAGTCCTCAGTCCTTATTTGACTCACTACCAGTCAGGCTTACCAAGTCTTTCATTTCCCTGAACCTGTAGACGGAGGCTGTGTAAGCAAAGAGCAGGTTCAAGATCACCTGATGAATCTAAACAAGTACAAATCTATGGGCCCTGATGAGAGTTATTGTTCTTACCAAGAAATAGCTGCACATATTGCTTATAATTTTCTGTGGTATCACATTTCATTTAGTCTATCTCGGGTATGACCTGTATGCACAGAAATCAGGTTACAGACTGAATTTTACAGTTACTTGCATCTTGCTCCAGTGCTGTCTTTTTCTCAGGTCTTGTTAGGCCTTGTTCTTCATGTGACTAGTAACAAAGTTTTGTTTTATTCATGGACTAACAGCCTTTGTTAAAGGGAAATAGCAGTTTGCAACCTCTGAAGAGAGAAGCATAGATCAGACTTGTTTTATTTAGAGTTTTATATGTGAAAACTATATGTAGAAGAATCTAATGATATGAAGACAGTGTCTTTAACATTTCATTCAGTAAATACCTACAGGACCTCATCTTACCAAAGAAAACACTAGGTGGATTGAGCTCATTCAAAGGCTTTTTTTTTTTCTTTTTTTTTTTTTTTTTTCCCCAGAACTTACAGAATAGAATCATGGAAAAAGTTTCATTTTGTTAGGAGCACTGCAAGATTTTCTGTATTGTGCTGTCTGGTTACAGAGCCTTAGTTCCTATGCTTCTTTGGTTCTGTAAATCGAGTATCAACTCTTGCCTCTAGTGACACAAATTCACAGCTATGAATTGTTATCACAGCTTAAGCATGCTAAAACTGACTTTGGCCAAGAGAAAACCAAATAATTCTGAGATGCGTCTTGTCAGGTCAGTACAAATCCTGAAGGCTTTTACTAGTAATGGAAAAAATCATACTTGCTAGTCTGCAATAAAACCTAGTTCATACTGTTTAGCTTAAATAACATGTGGGATGAGATAGTGTCAGTTTTGATTCTTGATTTTGTTCTTCAAAAGGATGAGCTATAAGATGCTCAGTCTAGATTTAATAACAGGCTAAAACTTCAGTGAGATCAGAACTAGGGCTAAAGTTAACCAGACTTCAAATCTTACAAATTATACTTGTTGATTTTTTTGTAATCCGGTGATAGAAATGCTGTGGAAAGCATCAGTGCTAGAATGACAGCCTTTCTGACAGATCTCAGACATATTCACACCACATAAAATTCACCACAAGGAAGCAGAAAAATAAGCAAAAGAGATTCTTTAAAAACAGATCAAGCTGTTTTCCAAAATTTTTAAGGAGCAATTAATCAAACAATATCACTGTTAAATTTGATGGACTAGAAAAATAGGTCCTTCTCTTAATTTTACTTGACAAGAATTTATATAAAGAAATTGATATGATCATATCCTATGTTGCTGTTCATTTATCACAATCATATTTTATATTTTATATTCAGTGTACTTAGTGTGTAAAAGTATTCTTACAATCTGAATAAATAGGTAAATGTATCCTGAATGTTTCAACAGTTTGCCAATGTTCACCTTTTATCTATTGCACATCAAAATAATTTTGAAATCAATAATGATTTGCTTCTGAGAGTTAGGAGTTGGTTGTTCGTTTTTTGTTTCTCTTATATATATATATATATATATATATATGTATATTTGCTTGGTCTTTCTCTGGCTGTCAAATATTTTATATTCCATTCTTTCCCTTCTCCTTCCTTATGTTACGATGTTGCTGTTTCCCTCCTGTAAAAACTTCATCTTTGCATTTCTGTTTGTGTGCTTTTTAGGCAAAGCCAAAATATGCGAAATAAACTTAGCAAAAAAGCTGAATGTTTACATTTAATTTACCACAGCTGTGTTATCTCATTAACTATTGTCAATGGAACATTTCCTAAGCTTGTCATCAAGCTTAAAACTAGTTACCATGCATATTTATTCATGTTGACAGTATAAATCTCAGACAGGCTGGGTAGTTTACCATGAAATCAAACACTCATTTCATGATGTCTGTTTTAGTCAGACCTGTTCGAACAAACAACACGATAGCTCTTTTTAAAATTAAGTATCTCGAACTTGGCTTTTCCTAAGCCTGTTGTCAAGATATACTGCAGTTAAATGATCAGAAAATATGATAATATTTAAGTTCACTCTTAACTATATATTTTAACCATAATACAGTTTTTCTTCCATGTTATTTGTGGATAAAGAAAATCTGCTGCTGTATTTATCAAAATAATTTATTATATATGGAACTAGGAGATGTAAAATGTTTCACTCCTGATCATAAGCTATTGAATTGCTTTATAGTTTCATTGCTGCTATTCTTCCATATCATTCAAAAACATTTGCTGTTTAATGTCTTTATCAATGACTTAATGGAATTGAGTGAATCCTCAGTAAATCTGCAGATGACACCAAGCTGAGTGGTGCAGCTGATGCAACAGAAGGAAGGGATGCCATCCAAAGTGATATGGACAAGCTTGAGAAATGTGCCCACATAAACCTAATGAGGTTCAACAAGTCCAAGTGCAAGGTGCTGCACCTGGGTTGGGGAAATCCCAGACATGGGTACAGACTGGGAGAAAAACTCAATGAGAGCAGCTCCACAGAGAAGGACCTGGGGGTTTTGGTATAAGCCAGTATGTGTGTACTTGCAGCCCAAAAGGCCAACTACAGGCTGGGCTGCATCAACAGAGGAGTACCCAGCAGGTTGAGGAAAGGGGACCTCTATTCTGCCTTTTGAGGTCCCACTTGGAGTACTGCTTCCAGGCCTGAAGCACCCAGCACAAGAAGGCTCCTGGAAGACTTCATTTTGTCCTTTCTCCTTCAAGGGGCTTATAAAGAAGATGGAGAACTTTTTACATGGGCATGTAGTGATAGGACAATGGGGGATGGTTTTAAACTAAAAGAGGGGAGATCAAGATTTGTTATTAGGAGGAAATACTTTACTCACAGTATGGTATACCACTGGAACAGGTTTCCCAAAGAACTTGTGGATGCCCCATCCCTGGAGTTGTTCAAGGCTATGTTGGATGAGGCCCTGATCAACCTCATCTATTGGGTGGCATCTCTGCCCATGGCAGTGGGGTTGGAACTAGATGATCTTTAAGGTCCCTTCCAACCCAAGCCATTCTATGATTCTATGATTTTGATCCAGTTAAAAATATCAGTAATATACATAAAGCAGTTTTATATATATATACTAGAAACACATTTGGAGAGAAAGCAGATTGTTTTATTGGCATAAAAGCATAGAAAATAACCCAATATGTCTGAGATAGGAGTTTAGCGGATTTGGCAGTGAGGGAATAGAATCAATTGATGAAGGAGGAGTTGGAGTCAGAAGGTATATGGATGTACTGTGGTTTAAGCATTGGAGAGAAATTGTGAAATAAATAATCAGATTTGGGGAGGGAAAAAAAAAAGATCACAGAATCACAGAATCACAGAATTTCTAGGTTGGAAGAGACCTCAAGATCATCGAGTCCAACCTCTGACCTAACGCTAACAGTCCCCACTAAACCGTATCCCTAAGCTCTACATCTAAACGTCTTTTGAAGACTTTCAGGGATGGTGACTCCACCACTTCCCTGGGCAGCCTGTTCCAATGTCTAACAACCCTTTCAATAAAGAAGTTCTTCCTAATATCCAACCCAAAACTCCCCTGGCTCAACTTAAACCCATTCCCCCTCGTCCTGTCACAAGGCACGTGGGAGAATAGACCAACCCCCACCTCGCTACAGCCTCCTTTAATGTACTTATAAAGAGCAATAAGGTCACCCCTGAGCCTTCTTTTCTCCAGGCTGAACAAGCCCAGCTCCCTCAGCCGCTCCTCGTAGGACTTGTTCTCCAGGCCCCTCACCAGCTTCATCGCCCTTCTCTGGACGATAATGTAATCACAAACAGATTAATGACTTGTCCTCCAATCATTCAATTTTACTATGTCTCTATTTCTCTATTTTCATTATGAGAGGATGCATTTCCTTAGTTATTGTAGTTATTGTAGATGTTATCTAACTAACCTTTATTTATTTATTTATTTATTTATTTATTTTTTTTTTTTAAAATTTGTGAATATATGAGCCCTGTTGTCCTGGTTTCAGCTAGGGTAGAGTTAATGTTCTTTCTAATAGCTGGTATGGTACTTTGGTTTATGGTACTTGTGTTTAATATGAGTGTAATGATGATAACACACTGATGATTTAGCTGTTGCAGAGCTGTGCGTACACTAAGTCAAGGACGTTTCAGCTTCTCACACTGCCCTGCCAGCAAAAATGCTGGGGGTACACAAGGAGCTGGGAGGGGACACAGCCAGGACAGTTGACCCAGGATGGCCAAAGGGACATTCCGTACTATATGACAATATACTGAACAATGAAACTTGGAGGAGTTGGCCACGGGTGGGGTCTGCCACTCCTTGGGGACTGGCTGGGCATTGTTCAGTGGGTGGTGAGCAATTGCATTGTCCATCACTTGTTTTGTATTCTTCTATCATTATTGTTATTATTTTCCATTTCTTTTTTATTACTATTATTATTATCATTTTTAATTCTCTCCTCCATCCCACTTGGGGAGAGTGAGCGAATGGTTGTGTGGTCCTGGCTGCACCTTTTTTACATTGTGAAAATATGATCTCCCCATAGGGGATAGATGAGAGATCACACCTATTGCAATAACTGGAACAGGAATAACTGTTTCTCTTTTGGCCAACAGCAATTTTAAGGTCTAGCCATAATTTGAGTTTGAAGAATTAACACTGCCTTTGTTTAAATGTTTAGGTAGAGTTAAAAGCTGAATTTGAATTTTAGTTCTGTTTAGTTCTATAGGTTCCTAAAAGTGGTCCAAGTTATTTCTACTGTACACTCTGAATGCAAACACAGCTAAAACTTTTAAAAAGACATCAATGTCTATGGCCCAGATAAATATTTAGGAAGTTTCTAATTCATGCACTATGAACAGTTGGTATGTTTAGTCTATTTTGTTTGATGAATCTCTGGTACAAGGACTTGTATCTTTCCTCCACACTTGAATTCACTTGGTTTCTTTTGTGAGTGATCTTTATATTGTAAAGTGTTCTGCTCTGTATACACCTTTTGCTGATATCTTATGGGAAAATTAAGCTACCCATAGTTTGATAGGTCTATTTATTTTCTATGAAGTGACTTCTGTAAAGGCTCACGGTACCATTCACATTGTGAACTGAAGGGGATGCTTGAAGAGGAGCCACATCCACTGAGACATAAGTCACTAATATCACTCCTGTGTTTGTTCCCTTGAGAATGATTAGCACGTGCTGTAGGTTAGGCTGGCATCAGTCACTGACTTCTCTGTTTTGTTTTGGATCAGACTGCTTACTCTCAGAGGGATGATAAAGGGCAGATTTTGTGCTGCTTACAAGGATGTTGATTTTAACAAACTACTGAATGAGAGAACAGGAGGGACAAGTTAATCAGAAGCCTTCAGCCCCTTCTTATGATTACACTACTCTTACAGAACAATTATTTTTATTTTTCAACTCTGATATTGAACTCAGTTTTATGAGGGAAGGATGTTCTTTGTATTGTTGCTTTATATGTATATATATACACACATATGTATATACACACACATATATATATACACATATATATATATTTGCTGCCAGTGCCTATTACCATAATTTATAATGGTCTTCTCTAATTATATTTTTTAGGCTACTTGGGCCATCCCTGTCTCCCTTTCTTGTGTTGTAATCATTGGCTCCAAATATAATGTCTTGGCTTTTGTAAACTTCACATTCTTAGCCTTTTGATCTCTGGCATATATTCTTTTCTTTGTTGTATAGTAATCTTTAGAGATATTTCAAAACTGTTTTCTCCTTTGAGTTTACAGCTGACCTATTCTGATCTTAAGAAAACAATTGTTATCTTAGGTTAGCTGTGTCCAACTTGGGATGTATATTTTAGGAATATAGACGTGTTTCTGTACCTCATAAGTAACAAGCAATTTTATCTTTACTTGCCTTTCTCTAAAATCTGTCATTTCTTTGTTATGCTAATGTATCAAATACTACCTGGATAGGGAGTCATATTCAGCTAGATGCAATATGAAATAATTAACACATCATTTTACATACAATCAACCTCATCTTTTTCACAATTGCAGTGAAGAAGACATGGAGGGATGATTTTATGGGAGAGAAAGGCTTTGTGCATATCAATGTCATCTAACTTGTCAACAAAAGGTTAAGTGCCATAGCTGGTAGACCTTTTATTTTAGACTCTCTCTAAAGTTAATGAAGAGTTATTAGTTTCACTGAAGATATGAATTCTAATGTACTGATTAATTTTGTATCCTAAGAGAAATGAAATAAGCAAGATGAATTCCTCTCCAAATAGCTTATCTGTGCAAAAGCACTATCTGTGAAGGTAGTGAAAGTGATCATTTTTTATTAGACGCCTAATTTTAGTTGATTACATTTTGGTAGTATTAATGTTAAATAAAACTAAACCTCATTTTTATAATAAGTGATAGATTTCCTACCGAAATTATTCTTCCATAATCAAAGATACAATAACATGGTTATATTGTTGAGAGACCTATGATTCTGTGGAAAATTATGGAGGTAAATCAGATGGCATAATTTCATTACCTCATACTATCTGATATAGATGTACATCATTTACTAAATGGGAAGTAGTCAGACATCCTCAGCGCAAAAGCAATTAACCACACTGAGGGCATTTAAGGACAAACAGATACAAACAACATGTATTTTCATCTCCTTGTTTGGTTTCACTTTTTCCAGTGAAGAAGGTAAACAGAGAATTCATTTTGATTGATGAGCAAAGGATGGGCATCAATCTATAGTTTTGTTTGTTTGGTTGATGCTGTTATTCTAGAGTAACAGTAGAAAGTGATGAAAGTAAGTATATTGCACGTGTTTGACTGGGGTGGAGTTCTTGCTGTTGCTAGTATATTTTGATCATACCTTTTTTGTTTGTTTGTTTTTGTAAGATAATGCTTGCAGAAGTTGATTTCTTTATGGATCAGTGTTAGATGTTCTGTCACTAGAAAGACAGCTGGAATTTCCAAATCTGACCTCTCTTACTGTCTTCGAGGTACAAATTTGATTCCCATACCAGCCTAAAGTTAGTCATTTCCTCCAGGGTCCAGATCAAAAAATATATTTTCTAGTGGCTCAATAAAAGCAAGTGGAAATAACTTACTTTTACTTAAACACACTACAACTTTTTTAGATGTATAATTAAATAGTATTTGCAAAGGTTAAGGTGTTTAAAGTGAGAAAATATGACAATATCCAATCTGAAATATTTGCTTAGAGAAAAAAATAAAAATCTATTTTATAGTATTTAAGTTCTATAATAATTTATGTGATGGGGAACACATTAAAGTTTAAACCAAACTTAAGTTTAAACCAGACTTAAGTTTAAACCAAAGTGTCTGTTTAATGATTTGTTTGCCCTCCTTTATTTCCCTTTGTGGGTGCTATATTGATAGCTGAATTAAGTTGTGTAATTCATTACTATTATTTTCTTCGATTGAAGGCCTTATTTACAAGATGATTTCTGTTTTGTAGAATTCTTCTTTGTATTGGGACTACATTAAATGTTGAAGCTGTATTCCTCTGGTTAATTAGTCCCTGAAACACTGTTGTGAATGTGCGCAGGCACAATAGTGGTTATAGTTTTTTTGCAAACAGAAAACTATACAATTAAAAAATTAAAGTATAGTCTTTTCATGCTGTTGTTTTAATGTGCTATTCTTCCCTTGTAAGACTTTCTAATAATATTTGGTCTCAAATGGGAAAGGACTACACTTTTTTTTTCAAAGATTATAGCTCCAAAACACATATAACTAAAGGATTTTTATAAATAACTGATTGCAGGATTAGCCTCCATGGAAAAATAAATTAATTAAATTTATAATTAATATTGGAGTTAGAACAACAACAAAAACAAACTAACAAACAAACCAAAAAAAAAAAAAAAGAAACACAAAACAAATTGTCCTTTTAAAGAACTATATGAAAGAACTAACATTAATAATCATTCTGAAAGCAGAATTCATCTGCTGTCTGGAGGGTTGAAATTACTGGCAACCACCAACATAAAATACTCCAGGATAAACCTCTCCACCAGTCTGCCCAAAAGAGTTCTGGTATCTGCCAGTTTTGTGTTTCTTTTGGCTTCTTCATTGCATCTCAGATGGTGCTACATTAATATATTTATGCAAGTTAATTCCATTTTACATGTCCACAGTATAGATACACATTCAAAAATGCCTAGTCTCACTTTATATTCAAGAAAGAGAAATAGGTACATCTAGACTATGCTTGATCTAGTATGCTTGATCTATGCTTGATCTATGCTTGACCTGCCTTCTGGTGAAATACATTACACTCTACTCATATTTTCACTGGTTATGAATAAACCTACACCCAATACTGATGTTTGCACTGTAGATGCCTGCAGTTAAGTATGAGTCCTATTGCTAACAAATTATCTAATTGACTCAGCAATGTGGTAGGATGAGCTAGTGAGTGTTTGTCTTCTGAAAGGAGTAGCCTTTTCCTGTACTGTTTTATAAATCTCCAAATTTTCTGTCTCCTTTTTTTCCCCCTTTTCTCTTCCCCTCTGATGTTGAAAAAATAAATAAATAAAAGGACAGAAGTGCTTAATATTTAGACTGTTTCATTTTGGGTTACGTTTTGCTCATGTAGTAGGTAGCTAGCAAAGAGCAAATGAAATTATTGTTATATTACACCGCTGCTAGCAGCTCCTGGATATTTTGAATCATTCAATTATGCGCAATGTGCAGCAAAATTGTGTGTAATTATATTGTATTCTTGGCAGGATATTTTAATTCAAATTCATTTCTTACTATTAATATTGTCTTAAGATACAGCTTATTTAAGCTATATCTTAGCTTAATTTCTAAGTACTCTTCTGAGGAGAAGAAATTTGTACCATTTTTAGAAATATCTTCATAGTTATTTTACTAGCAAAAATGACAGATTTTATGGAGTGAAAATATTACTACATATCCAAAAATATTTTTAGAGTTACATTTGCATTGGAAGCTTTAGGATAACAGATGCACATATGGAAATACATACAACTTTAAATCTTTACACTTCCCCTTCAGAAGCAGTTCTGATGCACATAAACTTCTGTTACACACCATTTTGCTTCAAATGTTTTAAAATTTAAAAACATTGTTTGTTTTTTTTTCCATCTGAAATACTAATTTTCTAGAAAAAAATCTTTGGTGAGTTAGTTCCATCAGGAACTAGACAATATCAAACAATTGTCTAGAAAGATTGACGTCTGGAAGACATCCATGTAAGCATGTTCTCCTTCAGAAGAACTGTTGGAAGTTCTTAAATCAGACATTAGCTTTCAAAAAAAGTCTTCTGATGTGTTACTTCTGAGTCTGAGTAGCAAACTAGTTTTTGCCCAAGGAGTGGGTTCCAAAGGATATTGTATTCCAAGGCAAAAAAAAAAGGTGATAAGTCTACTGAAGATTTTTAGACCAGAACTGTGCTCACATTTTTCCTTTCAAAGGGTGCTCACAAAATTATTGTAATTTTTACATCATAATTTTCATAGTTTTTTCATTATTTTTCATTATACTTTGCATAGTTATCATTAGTATTATTATATTTTTGCTATTTTCTTTTAGGTTTATGAATTTAACTCAACAATTAATTCCAGTTGGGGTGAGGTTTGGACTCTTTTCCCAAGCAACAAATGATAGGCCTAGAAGAAATGGCATCAAATTGTGCCAGAGGTGATTTGGGTTGGATATTAGGACAAATTTCTTCACTGAAAGGTTTGTGAGATATTGGAACAGGGTGCCCAGAGTTGAGTCGCCATCCCTGAAGGTATTCAAAGGACGTGTTGATGTGGTGCTTAAGGACATGGTTTAGTGATTGACTTGGCAGTGATAGGTTAACAGTTGGACTTGATGATCATGGAGGTCTTTTCAAACCAAAATGATTCTGTGATTCTATGAATTATAAATTGTTTATTGCTTCTGGGTTTGTAAACAGCAAAAGCAGTCCAGGATGGAGAAAGAATATCACCTTCCTTTTAGCTACTTTTCTATTTATTTTAGTGAATAAGGAGTGCACAGCTCAGTATACGCTAATTTTATATAAATTTGTTGTTTTCATATATTTGGAGGAACAAAATAAAATAAAATAAAATAAAATAAAATAAAATAAAATAAAATAAAATAATTCATTTTTTCCTTGGTAGTAGCCTCTAGAAACATAGTTAATAATATCCTGGAATAAACTAATCTGAAATAAAATTCAAAATATAATTAGTCTGTATCAGGATAGTGTGGTGCTTTTCTAACTAATCTCCACCATGCCACTCTCTCAGCTTCCCCTCGTCAAGAGAATGGGAGAAAATATGCTGAAAGGAAAGCTCACAGCTCTCATTTACATTAATACTACTTCCATCTTGCACTGGAAAACTGGAAAAAAGACTTTACTTGAATTTATACATAAAGAACATCAGTCTCTCTGCCTCTGATTGCTGTGTATGTAGTACCTATATCAAAGGCACAATTTAGTAATGCTGGTCTGGTTTAAAAATATGGAGAATATAGTAATAAATCAGCACAGTTTCACAGTTTTCCCTGAAGTACTTATTTATTCTTATAAATAATAGCAGACTAAAATCTAGAATTACCTTGTATTACTCTCATGTTAAATTAATTCAAGAATGCCACCTAACTTCGGTTTGCCATTTACAGCTATATCACCTTTTCAGGGAAAAAAAAATAAAATAAAATAAAAAATGGTGCATTTATTACAAAGATATATGTTATTCAGTTATCTTACCTAAACCTCAGTTTTTATTTTGAAAGAATTCACCATCCTCAACTCTATATGATATCATCAGAATGTCTGCTCAGTATTCTAAAGGGAATAATCAGTACAATGCCAGCTCTAGTCATTTTGGGGTCTGGTCAAACTAAATCATACATTGTAAAACAAGGACTCTAAGAGTATATCTTACTGCTCAGAGTATTTATTTTCTTGCCACTTGCAAAGATTTCAAGTACATTTTATATTGTATATCGTGTACTTGGCATGTCAAAAAGAAACAGCACAGCATGAAATCCCAGAAATGTACATATGGTTCTATACAGGTACACTTTTCAAATTTGTACCTTCCCTATTATGGCAGTTTTAGGTGAGTTACAAATAGAGTGGGTTACAAATCTAATAAAATAGGTTATTCTGAAAGAGTTTAATGCAAGAAAAGCAAGAAATAAACATTTTTTCCCCTGTATATCCATTTTGAGTGAAAATAAAAGCATTCTTTATCTCAGAAAAGAGTGTCAGATTGCAAAAGAATGAGAGATTACATCAGAATAGCCAATAACCTAGTTAGTAAATAACTTAGGGATTCACTGGAGACATGTAGACTCAAGCTGAAGTCTGTGATTTGAAAAAAAAAAAACACACACACAACAAAACACAGTTATTTTTTCATATTCCATCATAATCCCTTGCTAGACCAGCTAGACAATTTTCATGGAGTTTCTCTTACTTCTTTATTTTTGAGCAACATTATGAAATAATGGGAAAAATCACACATTTTTCCAGTGAAATAAATAAAATATTGTGAACTGTAATGTCATCGATAAAGAAACAGATTTGATTCAGCCCTAAGTAAACCCATGAAACTCTTGCAAAGGAACTTATATTTTTCCTTATCCTAGTCCTCTTCTTTCCAGTGAAATAGGCCAAGTATTAAGTATTTTTAATTCTTCTAATGAAAAGCTGTTTTAGCATTCTGACACTTAAAGTCAAGTAATTCAGTTACAAAAAGACAGAAGCTTTCCAAAAATTTGGCTGTATCCAGTGTATATGAATTATCTTTAGTGGAACACAGGATGAGGATTTAGCTTGATGAACCAATTATACATATTTTTTTCTTTACATCTTAGATGTCTTGTTCCCTTATAGCATAGGGAACTCATATAGTGTGTCTTGATATTGATAGGCAAATCTATTTAACTATTAATAAGCAATATATATATGTTCAAATTGATTTCAATACTAACATTATTTGTTCCAAAACTCCCATGTTTTGTTGTTTAGCTTTTGTGCCTTTCTGATGTAACAGTACATATAATTGCACATAATTTAAAAATGGGCCAGAAATGAAACCTTTTTTTTTTTTTTTTTTTTAAATAAAAAATAAATGAGTTATGTATTGACCTTAAATCTAGTTACGGATTTCAGTTTAAATTCTTATGGCACACTTTAAATTCTTAGAACAATACTAGCTATCCGGAATATTATTTTTATGTTAGGAAGATTTTGCCTACTTTACTCAGTAAGAATAAAGCAGCTAAGTGTCAACTCAATTTTCCTTGTCCCCTCCATCTGGTGCTTAACTATCTCTAGCTGACTGTTATTTCATGGGGTATAACACACATGAATACACATAAACATGCATGTTTGCATGTGTGAATACGTTAAGTAAACTGTATACTTCCTCATTGTACATATGCTCCTATTTACACATGTAAAGAAAAGAGTTCCTCCTTCCTTTGGAACATGTTTCATTCCTTGCAACATACATCAGTTTCTCCAAACTGCCTGTACTAGCGTTTGTCTTCCACTTGCAAATATTCTTTCCCAATTCTGTTGTTATTTCTCATTATATTTTGTGGTCAAGAAAAGTAACAGGTGATTTAAAATATGTTTTCAGAAAGATAATAAAAATGTCCTTTTCCAAACACTTATTAGAACCCCAGTGTAACATAGTAGTAGCATGAGCTGTCAAATACTCAATATTTATCCATCAAAATTACTTCCACACCTCAAGCACATTCTTAGTTCCCATTTATAACAATAATTAAAGACCATTTATTATAGACATGAGTACTAAAAATTATTGTACATAGGTCTTCTGTCATTTTTGTATATATGAATACTTGAGGAACTTTTGTTATTTTCATAAAGAAAGATTATGTATGCTTAATAGGTGGAGAAATATGTTTCTTTTCTAGCAATATGGTTGATTTTTGCTCTAATTGAAATACTCATTGTATTCTTTAAATAGAGCTGAAATTTTCATCCTTCAAGCAATAAATATGCAAAGTGAAGTTCAGATTACATGATATAAAACAAAATAGTGCTCCTGAAGGTTGCATTTTTCATTAAAAATCGGTTTATACCTTTGATCCAGCATTATGCCACTTGTGCCAGGTGTCAGGTATAAATTATGTTCCTCACCTTTACTGCATTTATTCAACAAAGTGCAATTATTCAGTTGCTATTTGAAGACAATTGCATTGCACAAAATACAACTAATTATGTTGCCCTTTGACTATATCTTAATCAAAATGTAATGCAATTATTCAGTATTGTATTAAATATGTAACAACTACATAAATAAGTGAAATGACAGTACTTTGAGGAGGTCAGCAGAGTGATACCAGAGATGATACCTTAAAATTATTATAATTTTGCATTTCATGAAGTAAGCCTGGGTTAATTGTAATAATTTATTGTAAGATATTATAAAGTTAAGTAAAATTATTAATTTGAAATTGTCCTTTTCTTGTAGTGCTGAAAAGCTTATTTACAGGCATTTCTCAGGTTATTTCTGTATTTTTAAAATACTTTTGTTCATTTTATTCCCTAGGTCATACAGATAAATTTTGAAGAATTTGATTTGGAGATTGGCTATGACACACTGACAATTGGTGATGGAGGAGAAGTGGGTGATCCTAAAACTGTGCTTCAAGTGTGAGTCTTTTGCATTTACAGTTTATATACATTACAGAATATCATTAATGTGATTTTTGATGAGAGTTATTAGTGACTACAGTCAGTTGAATCCCAACAAAAAATAATCTTACTGAGATTCTGAAAAATGATTGAAGGTAATGAGGTGGTTAAGTACATTTGGTGATTTCACCTTGATGAAACTCCACCACAGCTGTTTTCTCACTGGCCATCCTGAAACTAAGAGGAGGAGAAAATATGATAAGAAAGGGCATAAGGGTTGTGATATGGACAGGGAGATTGCTCACCAATTACCGTCATGGGCAAAGCAAGCTCAATGCAGGGAGATTAATATAATTGTTTGCCTATTACTAACAGACAAGAACAGTGAGAAACTAGAACAAACCAAAAACACCTTCCCTTCTATCCACCCTCTTCTGTGTCTTCCACCTGAGTGGCCCAGGGGAACGGGAGCTGTGTTCAGTCCAGAGCACTTTGACTTCATAATTTGGTACTCCATCTTTGCTCTCTTCCTTTGCTCCAGCATGGGGTTCACAGGCAGCAGGGGAGCAACCTGCTCCACCATGGTCCTACCATAGTCTGCAGAGGAACTTCTGCTCCAGCACCTGGAGTACCTCCTTCCTTCCTTCCTTCTTTGCTGACCTTGCAGAGCTTGTTCTCACATTTTCTCACTCCCAGCTGCTGTTTTTTCCCTTTCATAAGTATGTTCCCCCAGAGGCCCAACCAGCATCGCTCACTGGCTCAGCTCTGTCCAGCAGTGGGTTTGTTTTGAGCCAGCTGAAACCAGGGCTGGAACCAGGGCTGGATTCTTGTCACAGAGGCCACCCCTGCAGCAGCCCTTCTACCAACATCTTGCTAAATAAACCCAATACAGTACATTATTATGTAATTAGAACATTTACTGTTCTAAAGTCAGAAAGAGGTGGACTGAACAGCAGAAAAAGTGAACTAACACCAGAATTTGTAAAGGCAGAGGTTTTACATTTGTATATTTTGTATATATATATGAATATAAACTTTGGGGGCTGTTGTGCTCCGTTTGTATAAGTAATTTCTCATATTAAAAATGATCAATTAAGACAATGATGGGCAACTTATACATGAACTTTTAAAACCTCCTAGCAAGCTTAGTATGGCAAAAGAGGATAGCATAGAATGTCAATTTTTAAGTTCTTATCAACTATTGTAGGTGAGCTCAGTAATGTGTTAGTATAGGGAAGAAAACTATACAAAAAAACTTAGCAATATATTACCCAAACCACTTATGATTATTAAAAAAAAAAAAAAAAAAGCACTGAGTTTTTCATCAGTTTTCATATAAGACTACTAAACTCTATTCTTAGATGCCAAAACTCTATTGACTATCATCTCATTTTTACTAAGCAGCAATTCACCAAATCTTACTAACATTTAACTGAAGTATTGTTATTTAAATTAAATTAACACAACGAGGCACAGTACAAAAATATTTTAAATTTTGATGGATGTAGTACATTTTATTTAATTAAAGGTCCAATTTTATTTCATTGTTGATATTTTATAAAAGTATTTCTGATGATGAGACCCATGTTGGGGAGAAGTGATGGAATTGCAGAATTAAACTTGTAATCCATACATAGGAATTCTAAATAATTTTATTTTATTAAGGAGTTATTTAGAATTGTCAAGTATTAACATGTAAGTGAATCTGTTTTGTAGCTAACTAGAGAAATATTGTTTTTAAGAATAATTACTATGAGGATACTGAGAAGGCAGAAAGCCCCCCAGTTAATTATATAAATATATATTAAAATATTAAATAACAGTGTAAAATCAGTCATTCAGTCACATGTATTGTTTTCATTTACTAGTGGATTGATCACCGGTTATTCTGTGATCAGAGCTATCAGAGTTGTGGTTATTAGGTTAAAAATACCTTTAAAAATTACATAGAAGATGGAGCATAATTCAGTTCTTAAAAAAGCTTGTAAATATTTTCTTCCCTGAGCCAATCACACTTTGCCGAAGATGTGATGCACAGCAAATAAATCAGATATTGTAGATTTAGATTGTAAATTTTAAAATAATGATTTTTCCTCCAGCAAACTGCTGATGAACATTGGTTTGAATATGTCTGTTTTTTCATTTGGCATTTGAATTATGCTTTCTAACTTGAGAATTGCAGTCCTGGTGATTCCAGGACTTCCACTAGTATGTAGGAAAGGTCGTCTTGAAGAGGGAAAGGGGGAAAACACCCTGCTGAGTGTCATAACTATTGTTAAATTTTATAATAAAAAGGGAGGCATCTATCCATTTATGTTGTTGACAGTGTTCACTGATCAGCTTTTGAAAGAGGTTTAAGAACCTACATCCATAAGTGGTCTCCACAGTAGAGGAAGTCTATATATATATACCGCATAATGGTATTTTTTTTCTTGATCTTACTGATGGCCCCAAAATCTTCCCAAATATTGTACACGGATCACTAAGCACTTAAAACAGAACTCTGTAGGTCTTGCAGGTGCAGAAGTAACAGATAACCCGTGTCTCTCTGGAATCAGTGCTGATTTTCTTTTCTTGCAGAAAGTCGTTCCCTCACTGACAAGTTTCTCTGCTTGTTAGCAACTCAATTGATGCTGAAGAGCTATAGAAATTTATAGCTGCTAAGAATTTGACAACTATTTTTTAAAATGTGTAACTTAAAATACCAAATGTAAAAGAGCAAGGACAAGTTATTTCTGTGTTCTCTTTTTTGACTGTTTTCAAAAAATGCATTTACAAATTGTATTTTTGCCCCATGTACTATTTCATTGAAAAATATGGTTTCTGAAAAAATGTGTATTGAAAAATTTGCATTTATAATTTACTTCAGAAAATAGAAATAACAATTTTTTGTGTGTGTGTTTTTTGTATTAGGAATTCTGTCTGATACAACAAAGAGATTAATATCCCCAACGGTCTTGATATTCACCAAGTCTGCTGTCAGTCACCATTGACAGCTATAAAACTCTGTCAGCTGTTAACAACAATGTTGTTTCTGAGTAACAACAGAGTTAATCTTTCAATTTGGCATAGTCTGAAACCACTTTCCCTTAGTGTGGGAATGAGCAGTTAGTACATCATTTTGGCCATGCAGTTACTTGTTCAATTCTGGCAAGAGTCTTTGTAGTAGCTCCATCTGTGAACACAGATGTGGGGATTTAACAGGAGTTTCTCCCACAGCAGAACATTTTATAAAAAATAAATAAATAAATAAAAAAGATCAGAGGGGAGAACTAAAATTAACTACAAACTGCATGATATATTTTAAATAGTCCATTTTAAGTTTCAGCTAGCTTTAAAAATAATTAGAACTGGGTTAAAAAAAAAAAATAATAAAAAAAAACCACAGTTTTCACTCATACAGTCTTGTGCTTGTGATTCGTTTTACAAGAATAGAAAATGTTTTGCTACTTTTCAACATTCTGTTCTAGCTGATAAACTTTTACCAAATTTCAGGCAAAATTTTGTGAAAACATCAAACTGCAAGTTTTAGAATATGTCCTTTTTACTATTACACTATGCCATTCAGCAAAGAGGATACACATTTAGAATTGCATTGAAATTTGAACTTTGAAACTATCAAATCTATATTCATTGGATCCTTGAGCTTAGTATTAGCTCAGTTGGTGTGAGCTGACCATGATGAAATAAAAAAAAAAAAAAATCCATGAAAATTAGTTAAATTCTTGCTGTCCTGGGTCTAAATATCAACACTTACAAAAAGCAAAAAAATAACCTGGTTATTTGATATTTAATATATTTTTTATTGTAATTGTACTTAATTGCTACTGGTATAGTGGAAGTTCTTTGAGACTGTTATTAAGGTTTCCTTCTTGACTTTTACATCTGGTTTAGTTTGTTTGTGTTTGTTTTCTGTCTGTAGGTTAACTGGGAGCTTTGTACCAGACTTAATTGTGAGCATGAGTAATCAGATGTGGCTGCATCTTCAAACAGATGAAAGTGTGGGCTCCATTGGTTTCAAGGTTAATTACAAAGGTAACAATATATTATTAGAAGCAATTTTAAGTGTATACCAAAATTAATATTTTGAAATGTTTTTATTTCATGGTTTTCTTTTTTATCTCAATTCTGTTCCTAATTCTGTTGGTTTTCAAAACAAGAAAATGCAAATTAAGTGGACAAATACACAAAAAAATATCTCTCTTTAGAAGTCTTATGTCATATGAAATTGCTTTTTATTTACTTTTTATTAAATGTGTTATAACAGCAACTGATTTTTTGGCATATAGATTAACATTTTTGTGTTATTTCACGTCAAAAAGATAAAAATGAAATGATATGACTATTTAATGATAAATGCACAAATAAAGCATAAACACCTACGTGTTTTTGAAACATTCATTATACCTACTACAGTAGAAAAAACAAACAAACAAACAAACAAACAAAAACAGAAGCCAGAAATTGGAATTACTTAAGAGTTTTGGGACAAGACAAAGAAAAAATGACCTAATAGTGTTCCGTATTGTCTAAAAGAAGTGAGGGATCTTTAATACAAAACATTAAACAGCTGTTGCTATCTAATTCTTCTGGGAGAATGTATAATTTTCATATATCATGGACAGCAGAATAAGCCAAAAAATTAAGAATATCATACGTGAACACTTCTGAATTATTATAGAATAGTTACATTTATTATTTTAATATCAAATTTGACATAGTTGCATATGTTTCTTGAAACAAATTTTAAAGTTACACGGTCCTTTCCTGCTGCCAAAAAGCAATAGAGTGTGTGATAATTATTTTCCATAAGGGAAGACAAAAACGCCAGAAGCTGAACCAAATATACAACAATAATTTATGAATAATTTGGAGAACAGGGAGAAGGACTGAGGTTTATCATTCTGTGACAGGAATGGAATTATGAGAAGCAGGAGGTTAAGGAACAGGGGGGAAGCTAGGTACATCAAAAGAATGACAGATGGAATGGATAGGCATATTGGAAGTCAACCTGTAAAACATGAGTTGCTCTTTCTTTATGTCCCCAAAATTCTTTTGGCTGTTGGCATGTATTGTTGTTAATATACAAAAATATGAAAATATGAAAAAACCTTGAACCATAACAAAATGGAAGTGGAATCTTTATGTATCAGAGTTTGAAATATTTTGCAGAACTCCAGTACTCATTGACTTTATTTACTTGATTTTTCTTTTTTTTAAAATAAAATTAGTTTTACTTGCAGCAATTTTAGTTTTCAGGGGGCAAAGGATTATTGTTTAGTGTCTTAAAATGTGTACTATATCTTGTTTTATTCATGAGCTATTTTTAATTCTTATAAACACTTGTTCTGCAAAAATAAAATTAATTGAATATGAGTAGGTAGAGGTGGACGGTATTGGTGACTATTCTCAATTTCATCTCCATATAATCAATTTTAATTGCATGTACTTAAACTTTGAGTCTGTATCTATTTTCTTATGCTGATACTTTATACTAGGTAACTAAATAGCACGTGAATGCACCAAGCTTTCAACAAATAGATATTTTTTCTTTGTTTTTGTTGTTGTTGTTGTTTTTTAATCTAGAGTACAGGGTAAGATTTTTGTATCAGTTTCCTTTGCTTTTATTGTTGAGAAGGTGTATCATTAAAATGCCAAGAAACAGCCAATATTTCCTTTCATAAAATATTTTTGAAGTCCATCCTGGTAGTGATGGTAGACTCTGAATAGAGAAATTGAAACAGATAATGTAACATGTAACAGACAAGAAGCAGTTTTGCAATTACAGAAATTTTTGAAGTTATGATTTGGCTTTCAATTCAGAGATTCATTTAAGCATATGACATATCACTGCCTTCTGTACTAATAAATAAGTAAATAAAATTGCAAAGACTTTCAAAATTTTATGCAACTACTTAACAAAACTATTTTTCTAAGTTTCAGGGTTGAAGGACATTTTAGTTTAAATGACTATATAAATTATTAAGAACGCATGCCCAATTTGCTTGTATTTCTCTTTAATGGACTAGATGAAATAACGTTCCTAGAGCTTGGCTCCTTCTGTCTCACAGTTTCCACTACACACACAGACACCTTAACTATGGCTAATACTGTATCTATTTTTATATATTATATATTTAGATCCTGTAGGATTCTGCTTACATAAGAGGTGCAAATACCTTAGCATTTTAGATTAGATCCAGCAATTTGTTTTGAAGTGAATCTTCTAATCACTCCGCTTGCTTCACTTTTCATGATGGAGAAATCCCGAAAGGCACCAGGTAAATTTCTTTGAGGCAGTTCACAGAATGCACTTGAATAACATTCATGATATATAATAGCTGCATTTAGTCTGTAAGTCCTAATAAAGTTGTCCAAAGTAAAAACAGAAAAACAGAGTGAAATTTTATAGATTGTATTGATACTATATCTTCTGTTACTTCACTCTACAGTCTTGTTTCTTTTGGAACTAATTACTTGATAATGTACTCATTAATAGCCAGAATAAATTCCCACTGAAATGTTTTGATGCCTAAATATCTCCTTCTGTGAATCTTGAAACTCAAGGCAGAGATGTGCCTGCCTCGTGCCATCAGAATTCATGGAGACATTCTTCCATCCAGTTGATACTTATGTCTGAGTCTGGGAGGATTTTCAAGAATATAAATTGTTCCAAGTCCTCTGTGGAATATGAAGGGAGGAATGAAGAGTTGTGGAATGTCACTACCCAGTGCTCTTTACTCATTGTCCTCCAAAATGGTTTACTTGCCCACGGTGAAGACAGAAGGTCAAATCCTTTCTGACTGTAATAAGATGGAATGCATTTTCAATGATTAAAAATAGAAAAGTAAGTTCTTGAATACTTCTGCATTCTCTAATACAGTAGATTTTCAGCTGAAGAATTCTTTGAAATTCAAAATATTACAGAAAGAGACAATTTATTCTCTTTTGCATATCTGCCATTTGAAAGAATCCAGAAAGTATTCATGAAATAATAATCTTTGACGTTTTCTAGATTAAGATGTCGTGTATGTAGACATTTTATGCTTTTAATACCTAGATCTCATTACAATTTTTGAAAAATGAAATAGAGATGCAAACATTTAAGAAAGATTAATATTTTAAAGTAAATGTGTGTTTTGTTTTGTTTTGTTTTTAAGTCCTATCCCAGTGTCCAACTAAATAAAACAACAACAACAAAAACACCTACTTAGGTGAAAAATAAATATCAGAAATGGACAGGAGAGAAACACAAGCCCAGATTCATTATAGAGATATTTTTCTATTTTTCTGTTCTCTTTCTGTTGTGTAATGTGTTTTTGTGTTTAAAATGTTAATGTAGATTTTATGGTTTTTGTGAAAGTATGGAATAATTACAATTCTGAAATTGTAAGTTCATTATTTCAAAGTCATAATTTTCAGGATTCCTTGACAATCATTGTCCTTCCATTATATATGGGTTATGACTATCGTGCTCATACTATTATCAAATGAAACAAGTAAATATTTTTAGGCTTTCCAAATCACTGTTATGAAAGGAAACTACAAATTAATAATGATTATTGATAGGTTAAATGAGTAGTTTACATCATTCAATATTTCAGGAAATGATGCAGTTTCAGGAAATGGGCAGCAAGCTAGCCAGACTCATTAAGAGGGCTTTAAACTAGATTTGGTGGGGGAAGGGGTTGTACCTGTAAGTGACTCAACCCTTGAATGACAATACTTTAAAAAGCAGGGAAACACCTGTGAATCGTCCCATAAGAATTAGGAAGGACTCCTCTAAAAAGATGGTGCAACCCATAGCCTAGCTGAAGTGCCTCTACACCAATGCATGCAGCACAGGAAACAAGCAGGAGGAGTTGGACGCCACAGTGCAACTAGAAAACTTCGATCTAATTGCTATCACAGAAACATTGTAGGACAAATCGCATAGCTGGTATATTGGAATGGAGGGCTACAATCTTTACAGGAGAGACTGGCGGGAAGGAAGGTTGGTGGTGGGGTCCCCTCTATGTTAAGAAATGTATCGATTATGTACAGTTCCCTCTGAGAAACAGCCAAGAGCAGGTTGAAAGCCTGTGGACAAAAATTAGGGCGGGACCAACAAAGGAAATCATGTGGTTGGGGTCTACTACAGGTCACCCAATCAAGAGGAGCCTGTTGATGAGGTCTTCTTGCTCCAACTACAGGAAGCATCATGCTTACAGGCTCTCATTCTCCTGGGGGATTTCAAGCACACAAATGTTTGCTGGGAAAGCTAAGCAGCAGACAATAAGCAATCCAGGAGACTCCTGGAGTACATTGAGGACAACTTTCTCATCCAGGTATTAGACAAAACAATCAGAGGAGAAGCGTTACTGGACCTGGTGCTCATCAGTGCAGAAGAGTTCATTAAAGAGTTTAAGACTGGAGGAAGGCTGAGTTACAGTGACCATGCCCGGGTTGAATTTGTGATCTCCAGGGAAATGGGCCTGGCTAAGAGCAAAGTCAGGACCCTGAACTTCAGAAGAGCCACCTTCCAGCTGTTCAAAGAATTAGTGGATGAGATCCTATGGGACACAGTCCTTGGGGACAGATGATCTGATCAGAGCTGTCAACTCTTCAAAGATATTTTCATTGGAGTGCAAGGGCTCTCTATTCCCATAAGTAATAAATCAAACAGGGAAGGTAAGAAACAGACATGGTTGAATAAGGATCTGCTGGTCAAACTTAGGCTAAAGAAGAAAACGCATAGGCGGTGGAAACAGGGCCATGTGCCCTAGGAACAGTACAGAAACGCTGTTTGGATGTGCAGGGATGGAATCAGGAAAGCTAAGGCACTGACAGAACTAAACTTGGTGAGGGATGCAGAGAATAACAAGAAGGAGTTCTACACTGGCTGCAAAAGAAAGACAAGGGAGAGTGTATCACCTCTGACAAATGAAAACAGAGAACTGGTAGAGGCAGATGTGGAGAAGTCCGAGATACTTAACAACATCTTTGCCTTGGTCTTCACTACTGGTAAGGATTTCCACATCTCTTGAGCCCCTGAACCTCTAGGCGGGGGCTGGGGGAGCAGATTCCCTCCCACTGTAAGCAAAGAGCAACTTTGGGACCTTCTGATGCAACTTAACAACTACAGGTCTATGGGGCCTGATGACATGCATCTCAGGGTCCTGAGGGAATTGGCTGATATAGTTGCCAAGACTCTCTCCATCATATTTGAAAAGTCCTGGCAGTCAGGTGAAGTCCCTGCTGACTGGAAAAAGGGAAACATCACTACCATTTTTAAAAAGGGTAGAAAGGAAGACCTGGGGAACAACAGACTGGTAAGCCTCACCTCTGTGCCTGGCAAGATCATGGAACGAATCCTCCTGGAGGCAATGTTAAGGCACATGCAGGACAAGCAGGTGATCTGGGACAGCCAGCTTGGCTTCACTGAGGATAAATTGTGCCTGACCAATATGGTGGCCTTCTATGATGGAATGACTATATCAGTCAACAAAGGAAGTCTGACCGATGTTATTGATGTTATCTACTTGATAACAGACTGGGAGAAGAACTCATTGAGAGCAGCTCTGCAGAAGAGGACTTAGGGGTTCTTGTCGATGAAAGGCTTGACACGAGCCAGCAATGCATGCTTGCAGCCCAAAAGTCCAATTGCATCATGGGCTGCATCAAAAGAGGTGTGACCAGCAGGATGAGGGAGGTGATTGTGCCCCTCTACTCTGCCATCGTGAGGCCCCACCTGGAAACCTGCATCCAGGTTTCGGGCCCCCAGCACAGGAGAGATGTGGTACTGTTAGAAGGAGTCCTGAGGAGGGCTATAAAGATGATTGGACAGCTGGAGCACCTCTTCTATGAAGAAAGGCATGAGAGAGCTGGGGATGTTCATCCTGGAGGAGAGAAGGCTCTGGGGAGACCTCATTTTGGCCTTTCAGTACTTAAAAGGATCTTGTAAAAAAGATGGAGAAGGACTCTACTTGTTTAGACAATGATAGGACAAGAAGGAATGGTCTTAAACTAAAAGAGAAAAGATTTAGACTAGAGGAAATTAGGAGGAAATTCTTCACTGTAAGGGTAGTGAGGCACTGGCACAGGTTGCCCAGAGAAGTTGTGGATTCTCCATCCCTGGAGGTGTTCAAGGCTAGGAGCCTTGGTCAATCTGATCTATTGGTGGCATCCCTGCCTATGGCAGGGGTGTTGGAGTTAGATGATCTTAAAGGCCCCTTCCAACCCAAGTGATTCTATGATTCTGCAACTCTATGATGCCATTTAATCACAGTAGCTCTTCCTAAAGCCATGGTAAAGGGGAAAGAAGCTGAATAAAAATGGATAAACAGGCAGTTTCCAACATATATAACACTCAAACTAAAAGTTCCAGTTCATCTAGAATTGAGGAAAAAGTAGCTATACAAAAGCGACGTATTCATAAAACTGTGGCATAGCTTTCAAAGACTAGAAAATAGTACCATTTTTTTGTAAGATCATGTGCTTTTTGAAGAAACATGTCTTTATTTCATTTCTCAAAAACTGAATGAAAATGTAGCAATAGAGTACTAATAGCTCTTGGAAATTTTTGTGTGAGAACTCTTGAATTGCAGTATCTTTCATGCAAAACAGCTTCCTTTTCTAATTTTGGATATATCTGATTTTTTTATTTTTTAACTAGTTATATGTTTTATCCACGTTTTCCAAAGACACTTTTTACCATTGAATTTGTGGAAGTTCAGAATAAAATAAATAATCACAGTGACAGTTCATAGGAAAAAATATTTTAAGGAATGAAGTCAAAGTCATGGAAACATATTCAAAACCATCCTGCATTAGTATATGTGCATAAGCTGAGCTTCTGTTATTCCTCTTATCCATAAGACACTATCCTCTTAGGGCTGAAATAAGAAAATGCGTTCTTAACACTCAGGGTAGTCTAGTTCTGTCAGGTCCTTATATCACACTGGTTCTGAGCAGTGGTGAGATGTGAGGGATTTTTTATTTTTTATTTATTTATTTTATTTTATTTTTCTCAAGGTAACTGACCTCACACTAATAAAAACTCCTGAATCAAGTAGGATTTTTGACATCTCCACCTTTTATCTTTTATCTGCACATTTTTATTTTTTTTTTATTTTTTTTTTTTTTAAGTTTTGAGATATATCAGAGATACTTTAAACTTAATTGTATAAGAAAATAAAGGTTACTTAGACTGGAGTGTAATGATAAGGTTTACAATAGGCTTGTCTAAGATGTCAAGCTAGATGAGACTGAGGTAAAATAGTGAATTTAAAGTGAAGTAGATTTCCTTATTCAATTTTCTTCAGAGATGATCTAATTCTAGGGTTGGGAATTACACTCTGACACTCAGTATTTAAAAAGATTTCTTTCTGCTTAAAGCATAACTCATTCTGCTTGCCTGCATGGCTTCTGTGCCTGAGTGCTTGGGGTACTATTGTAGCCTGGGGTAGCCTTCTGGAATTTGTCATCCACATTTCATCCTGTTTTCATAGCAGTAAACACCCAGTTGCAGACATATCTGTGTATGGGTTTTCTTTTGTTTTTGTCACAGATGTTTTTCCAGGATTAACTGCCCAACAGCACTTGCTTTTCTGTTGGTGACAGAACACTGAATAGTCTGCATTAGGTAGACAGCTTAATACAGTTTTAGTCCTCTAACTGTGTTTGCAAACACAAATTTCAGATGTGCAAAGTAAGATACATTTATAGTAATATAGGCTTTAGAGATATCTCATCTGATATCTCTAAAATGTAGATGATATCTCATCTACAAGTCATGAGAGTAGCCTGTCTCTTCATGTCTGTTCTACTAAAAACACAGCTGTAATTATTTTTGTTCATATTATTTTAGGCTATTTTCTAAATGTATGTTACTGAACTCAGTGAGATTGTCTGGTCAGTTTCATTTTGTAGTTTTGTGTTTTTACAAAACTTTGTTAAATACTACCTCATCCTTGTTTAATGATGAAGTAGAAAGTGAAACATTTGTACTTTCTGCACTTCAAAATCAAGAATTAAATACATGTCAGAGCTCTTGTTTCCAAACTGTTCAGTCTTCCTTGTTTCAATTTTTGTTCTCTTGTGTTGTTTCCACTCTTTAGATAATTTCTGTTGCCTTTGTATTCACTGTCCTCTGTTTGTTGTCATATGATTGTATGTGTTTTGTGGTGTGTTAACTAGATTAAATTGTACCAATGATTTGTTTAATTGAATTCTAATACCCTCCATTCTATTCCTTGTGCATCCTAACTGTATTCTGCAGAACAAACAACAAGCATAGTTCCACATTAATGGCTAAAATCTTTGTGCTAATTGAATACAAATGATTTTAAATTTTGTAAGTCTCAGGAATAGTTCAAATACTCAAATACAGATACTGTAGTATAGTCTTAAAAAAAAAAATAGTACTTTACACTTTTAGTGTAACTGTACTAAAGCATAGATACTTCATAAATATAACACAACTTTTTTTGTACCTGATTCAATTTTTGCTGAAAGTGTGTTCACAAGTGTTGCAACTCAATCTCATTCCTGTTTTGCATCTCTCTTGAATATATTAAGCAAAATTATATCCAGTACAGAAAACTGGGGCATCTTCCTGGCTAACTTTTTGCCAACCTGCGTTATTTTACTCTTTGCTCTTCCTGCTTTGTAGCTCACAACTCTCATGGCAAGCTTTTTCAGTGGAGACCTACTCTGTTGGTATTATCCAAATGTTTTATTAATCTATTTATCTCAGTGTATTGGACATAAAGTATAAGAGCTCCAGTTTGTAATCCCTACATTATAAAATACATAAGAACAGTTGTACAAAGTCATACTAAATATCCTTTTATCCAAGTACTGCTTATGGAAGAGAGAACAAGTAATGATATAGTGTTGCTTCTTTGGAATTATTTCCTATGCTCCAACAGTTTGTGGTACAGAGACTTCCTAAGTCTAGTCAATTTATAATAAGTAGCTCTTGAATGCTTTTTCATCCATGACTTGTCTAATTTTCATCTTAAGCTCATGCACACTCTTAGTATTCCAAATTTTTTTATGCTGGAGAGGTTACAGTGCAGTAGTACCTTTTTGTTCATGTTGGTTTTACTAGCTTCATCTGATGCCTTTTGATTCTTTTTGTAGAAAGGGCTGTACTTAATCTACCATATCACTGCTTACTCAGTTTTGCAGGACCATTATCTCTTCACAGGTGGTTGTCAACAGTGCTACTCTGCGTAAGCTAATACTATCAGCAAACTTGGTCATCTCATTAATCATCTTCTTTCCAGAATATTTATGAATATATTGTCAAACAGGATGCATAATACAGAAGTCCATTATTTAACTTCTCTACTCCAGAGGAAGCAACCATTTTACTGCTACCATCTGTTAAATATGTTTTAAATAAGCATCCATCAAGCCTGCACCTAACACAGAAATTCTAGTCTCTGTAAGAATCTGTCATAAGGTACTTCCGCAAATGCCCTTTGAAAGTGCAAATATTTTACTTAAACTGGACTTCTCTCATCTCTGTGCCTTCTAATCTCTCTGAAAGCCTTTGGAGGCTTGTAACGCAGGCCCTTCCTTTAGAAAAGCCATGCTACTTTGTAGATATCTTTTTTATCCATATGTTAGTTCACAAGGGAAGACTGGCTGGTATCATCTATCTGGACTTCTTTAAGGCCCTGGAACCGTCTCACACAACATCCTGAACTCTATAGTGCAGAGAGATGGATTTGAAGGGAGACAGAGTCTCCCTTCATTGTAGACAACGCCTCTATGTCCAGGTCCATGACAAATAGTGTCCTTCAGGGGACTTTCTTGGGACCAGTGTTGTTTAATGTCTTTAACAGTGACATAGACAGTGGGATTGAGTGAACCCTCAGCAAGTATGCAGGCGACACCACACTAACTGGTGCCGTTGGTACTGTGGAAGGAAGGGATGCCATCCGAAGGGACCTGGACAAGCTTGAGAAGGGGGCCCACAGAAACCTAATGAGGTTCAACAAATCCAAGTGCAAGGTGTTGCACCTGGGGCAGGACAATCCCAGACATGAGTACAGGGTGGGTGAAGAGCTCATTGTGAGCAGCCCTGCAGAAAAGGACTTGGGAGTTCAATGGATGGAAAGCTTGACATGAGCCGGTGGTTATGTGCTTGCAGCCCAGAAGGCCAACTGCATCCTGGACTGCATCAACAGAGGCATGGTCAGCAGGCTGAGGGGAGTGATTTTCCACTTCTACTCTGTCCTTATGAGGCCCCATTAGGAGTACTGCATTTAACTCTGGGGTCCCCAGCACAAGGAAGATATGGACCTGTTACAGCTTGTCCAGAGGAGGGCCACAAAGGATGATCAGAGTGCTGAAGCACCTCTCCTCTCTCATTCCCCCTTCTCAAAGGGAAAGGGGATGAAAATGCAATGGAAAGGGCTCAAGGGTTGAGATAAGGACAGGGAGATAACGCAACCATTATTGTCACAGGTGAAACAGACTCAGTGTAGGAAGATTAGAGATTTTTATTGCCTATTACTAACAAGCTAGAGAAGTAAGAAACAAAGAAAACAAAATAAAAACACCTTCCCCTGTCCACACTCTTACTACCTCCTTCCCCTGAGCGGTGCAGGGGAACAGGGGAATGGGAGCTGCAGTCAATCTGTAGCACTTTGCCTCTCCTTCAAGGTCCCTCTCTGCCCCTGCTCCATGTAGGGTTTCTCCCACGGGATGCTGTCCTTCCTGAACTGATCCCATGTGGGCTGCCCACAGGCAGCAGCTCTTCAGGAACTGCTCCCACATGGGTTCGTACTGCAGGGTCTATTCATCAGGAGCAAACTGCTCCAGCACAGGTCACCCACAGGCAGCAGTTCCCCCCCGGATCACCTGCTCTTGTGTGGGCTACTCTCTATGGGCAGCAGCTCTGGCCTGGGGCCTGCTCCTGCAGGGACTCTCCATGAGCCGCAGCCTCCTCCAGGCCACATCCACCTGCTCCACTAGGAGCCTCTCCACAGGCTTCAGGGGAACTGCTGCTGCATGCCTGGAGCATCTCTTGTCCTCCTTCTGCACTGACTTTGGTGTCTACAGGGCTGTTTCTCACTCTTCTCTCCTAGCTACTATTGTGCAGCTGTTTCTTTTTTTTGTTGTTTGTTTTGTTTTGTTTGTTTGTGTTGGTGGTTTTGGTGGTTTTACTCAGGTGGGTAGCTGAGCTTCACCACAGCTGCTCTCTCACTTCCCCTCTCCTCAAGGAGGAAGGGGGAGAAAATACAACACAGAAAACTCAGGGTCTGAGATGAAAAAGGTTTAATTAAAGGGAAAGGGAATGGGGAATAAAAGAAACAAAAGAAACAATAAGTCCGCACGGAATCACAGAGAGAAGGGAAAAAAAATATTCTCTACTTCCCATCAACGAGCGATGTTTGGCCATGTCCTGGGAAGCAGGGCCTCAAAACACGTAGTGGTTGTTCAGGAGGAACAGCCCCCTCCCCCACGAGAGCCCCCCTTTTTATTGCTGAGTGTGACATCAGGTGTTATGGAATATCCCTTTGGTTGGTTTAGGTCAGCTGCCCTAGCGATGTCCCCCCCCATCACTTGCCCACCCCCAGCCTGCTGGCTCTTGGGGGCTTGGAAGGAGTCCTGATGCTGTGACAGCACTATGCAGCAATAGACACAACACTGGAGTGATATCAGTGCTGTTCCAGCTACAAGTGCAGAGCACAGCACTGTGTGGGCTTCTGCAGGGAAAGGTGACTCCAGCTCAGACAGACCCAACACAGTGGTGGTTGTGTTTTTTTCCCTGCTCTCAGAGAGGCACGAACAATATCACTTATTGGATTGGCTCTGGCCAGCAACGAGTCCCTTTGGAGCCAGCTGAAACTGGCCCTTATCTAAGATGGGGCAGTTTCTGGATTCTTCTCACAGAAGCCACCCCTGCAGCCTCCTGCTACCAAGACCTTGCTACATAAACCCAATACAGTTTATTTTTAGAAAAGTTTCTGTGTTCTTCTGATAGGAAATTTACTGTCTGAAAATGTTTTGCATTTGGGTTTCAATGAAGAGATTAATGTTGTTCTGACAACATGCTGTCCGCTCTTAATCAGGACTATGAAGCTACTTGACTATGTCCGTGTGTATTTAAACATATTTGTGTACTTATAATCCAAGGAAAAGTCAAATATTAGTATATAATCTGTAATTTATACATGTTTAAAACCATTTTATGCTTTATATAGAGGCATAGATTATAAATTGCATGAGATTTGATCATGAGACAATTTATGATCCTTTTCTACAACTCTCCTCATGTCATTGGAGAGCTGGGCAAAGAAATTATTATTTGAAGACAACTCCCATGACATTTTAATTTTGTTCAGTGTAACTGTAGGTCACTCTAACTGCTTTACAATATATAATGAAAAACATTCACAAATGTTTGATTTCTAATACTTATAAGGAAGAGGGGAAGGACTTTCTCTGCCCTGATATTAGTCTGTTGAGCAATAACAAATACATTCTATTTGGAAAGGTCATCTTTTGCTATGTTGTTTAGTATTAGTTACTGCTTGAGCCAGGACACCGAGCTGAATTGCCATTAGTCCGACTTATCCCCCTCAGAAATTCAATGTGTATTCAGTTACAATCAGTTCAATTGCCTTATGTATAAAGCATATATGTTACAAGATAGAAATATTTACGTGTTTGGGGTTAAATTATACTTAAAGATGCTTGTTCATTTGTGGAAGTTGATTTATTTTTTTTCTTGTGAACATTTCTGGACTTTGTAGCTGATAGCGTGACCCCACAGACAAATAGTGAAACAATTCATGCATTTGGAAAAATCCTGCTGGGCACAGGGTAGAATTTGAAACCCCAGCATAATAGAGCAGCAATTAGAAGCTGAAGAACTTTAAGTTCCATTAATTCCAGGTTCTATGCCTATATTTAGTAAATCTTATTTATGAATTCACCTCAGTACTGTCTGCTGCTAGCAAAGAACTCTTAGTTCAAGCCTAATGCTTTCCTTTTCATATTTTGCAACAGTGAGAATGTAATATACCTGATTAGTCTCCTTTTATTACACCTATTCAAATCATGTGGTTGAACGTCTACCTTATGGTTGTGGTGTGTTTCTTGAAATGGTGAAGGGACTACATGTGACAGACTCTGGAGATGTCTCCTTTCAAAATGTTCACATGCATTTCCTGCTAAGGCAGCCTATGAAAGGGTGACAGAAGCAAGGCTTCCAGCTATCTATTGAGGTAACATCATGATATAGTTATTGATAAATTTCTTTAGCTCTTGGCATTTCATGGAACAGAGAGCTGGAAATTTATTTTACTTGCTTGGATGAAGAGTGAAGAAAGAAACATGTTTGGTTTTGCATACTTTAGTATGTATGATGGCTACAAGCAGTTAGGTACTATGTGTAAAACAGAATTTAAATTTAAAATGTGCGTATGAATGGATTTTCCAGAAATATTTCCAGATGAAGAATCAGTATAACCAGAGTCCTGTAGTTCTCTTTCTTGGACTTATGAGTTTGCCATATTGCTAAGTGTTATGCCATGAGAGTGTTCTTTTTTAATAACCCAATCCATCAATAATTAATTTATGTAAGTGCTGTTATGCTGTAAAACTACTGTATCAGCAGTGCTCGTTCACCATACATTTTCATGTTCTGAGAAACATCTATTAATTGCATTGTATTAGAATAGTCTGTAATTTATATTTGTTGGCATTTTATTTTGGTTTGCTCTTGGCTGGCATTTTCTGTAACATATTTCCATCTCTTGTGAGCTATAAAACTCTAGGTTCTTCAGGTTTGCCCAGCTATTGTGTTTTAACCCTGGTAGGCAGCTAAGCCGTTCACTCAATTCCGACGCAGTGGGATGGGGGAGAGAGTCAGAAGAGTAAGGGATAATGAGAAGTCAATAAGTGAAGCAAACGCTGTATGAGCAAGCAAAGCAAAACAAGGAATTACTTCCCATTGGTAGGCAGATGTTCAGCCATTTCCAGGAAAGCAGGGCTTCAGCAAACTTAAAATTACTTGGGAAGACAAACACCATTACTCCAAGGCTCCACTGCCTCCTCCTTTCTCCCCCCACCCCCCCAGCTTTTATTGCAGAGCATGATGTCTGATGGTTTGGAATATCCCTCTGGTTAGTTTGTATCAGATGTCTTGGCTGTGTCCCCTCACAGCTTTTTGCCTACCCTAGCCTACTTGCAGATGGGGCAGTGTGAGAAACAGAGAATGCCTTGGTGCTGTACAAGCACTGCTCAGATCACACACCCATCAATGTGTTATCAACCCTGTTTTTTCATCGCAAAATCAAAACCATAGGCCCATACAAGCTAGCATGAAGAATATAAACTCTATCCCAGCCTAAACCAGGACAGTCAACTTCAGCAGGCATATAGTAATCTATGGAAATTAGTAGATCATCTACTGGTAAAATTATCAGAAACTGAACTGAAGTTCTTGGAAATAGTCAACATTACAAAGTAAGCCTATTCCAAATTTAAAGCCATTTGTAAATTGATACTAGGTAGATTTTTAGACATCTAGTACCTAACAACAGCTTCAAATCCAGAAAGAGTATTCCAGAATTCTCTGTATGTGAGAAGGTGAGCTGATGAAGCAAGGATGTTGAGTGCTGTGCCATCCAAATGTAGCCAAAGGATGTGATAGAAGAGTAACTTGTTCTTCAGTGGAGCCTATTACGACATTCAATCTAGTTATGAGCACAAGGGAACATAAGTAGAGCTAAGCACAGAGAAGTCTTAGTAACAGTGTAGATATTGTTGTACATGACCTTCCTAAATATCTAATCCTTTTCCCAGAAATTGCTCTCACCCTCCCAGTGTCTCTGTGGGTCCTAATGTTAACATCTTTTGCCCTCCTCATGCAGAGTGGAGTAGAGAGGAACATTCTATGATTTGACAGCATCCCAGGGTCATTCCTTGGAGAAGTAGTTCATAGTGTAGTTTCTATCATTGAGTCTGCTTGGGCTATAATTCTTGCATGCTTTCTTCAAACAGCCATGTTTGTCTTGATTCTCAGCTCCTGTTTTGAGTTTTCATAGTAGTCTCCCCCCATTCAGATGAACACAAGGGCTGTTGGACGCTTTGTAGCATCTTCCAGTTTAGTCAGGGTTTAACTGTGTGTGTTGCAGAACTTCAGCTTGGGGTAAGAAATAGCCACTCTGTTAACAAACAATCATAATCTCAGCACAAACCAGCTAGATGCAGCACTGCCCAAGGCAAACAGAGGCAAACACCCAAGTCCTGCCCTGGCAGGTCAAAGGTATGCCTGTGGTCATTTAATGGTAATGGGGCAGTAAATCATATTTACTGGGCCACATAATATGCCTAAAATAAGATGAAATATTTTCATAGACTTGGGTCCAGAACCCAGAATTCTCTCCAGGTGAATGCTTAGGTGATGTTAAGAAATAGACTACATAAGTACATACATTTTGTTATGGGATGTCAAAGTATCTGAATTAATGATGTGGAAAACAAATTACATGAAAATGATTCTAACACTACAGGGATGAAAAGAGGTATTTCCCATGTCACAAGTGAAAGTGCTAAGGGAAAGATCAGACAAGTGGCAAAGGTAACTATAATTAAAGAGAAATTACTATGCTTATAGATTAGTTTACAGCAGATAATACAAAAAAAAAAAAAATGAAAGCATTAACATTGAGAAATTTCAAAAGGGGAAAGACTTCATTTGACTATCTGAAAAACAGTATTATATTAAAAAAAAACCTTTTGATAGTAGCATAGTATCAGTAGTGATGAAGAAAATGGAAGACAGCTTAGGAAATGTATTTTAAAATTTTAGCTGATTTTTTAAGACAACACTTTTGTCTGTATTTTTTTCACTTGTAGTGGTAAAAATAGCATGCATAATTGAGACTGAATATAGTCCCTTTTTTGTTGGCAAAGCCTAGTTCCTATCACAAATTACCTATTTGGAGTTTATTTATTTCAGGGAACAGACATGTGCTTTTATGTTGGAGATTTGTCCTCAAATCTAACATGTAAATGCTTGCTTTTTACTCCTTGAGTTTGTATTTCACGATGTAAAATGATCTTGTTCTCTAACATTCAGTCACGAAAGATCGGAATAGATATACTTAGTTTTGGTAATATTAGATTTTGATTTTTAATGCCTGGAATTATTTTAATTTTTGTCAAGTAAAAGCTATATTTCTTTGTTCAAGTTGTTGGAGGCTTGTATTTATAAGTTGGACTATCTTGCATCATTTTAATATTCTGTAAATGAATATAAGGTGCAGTTACTGTGGCATCCTGATAACTTAGAGGATAAAAGACATTGACACCCTGAACTTTGAGAGATATTCTTCTAAACAAACGCTGTAATAAATACACATTTAATTACAAAAAAATACTTCATTGAGGAAACAAAACGTGTTCTTTAAGTCAGTATACATGTATAGTCAATATAAATTGACAATGAGTAGTGAGACTGTAGAATGTGATATTGTTCAGTGCAGGTTAGAGTCACTTAACCTCTGTAATTTCTAGCATTAATTTCACAAAATATATTGACAAATAATAAGATTTAAGACAATGGTAAAGTTAAGTTTCCTCAGGATTTGATGAAAAAATATGAATTACACCTGTTCTTCCTATTTTAATTGCTGAAAATAGCAGCAGAATGCTTCAAAATATAAAAGCACATTTCATCTTCAGCTATTAGGTTTTGAACTTGTCAATAATATAACTTAAAATCATGCATTAGTTTTGGACGGTTATCTTGATGTTGCTTAAAATAGATACAACCATAATTGCTATAGGTTGCATACATTGCAACAGTTTTGAAGACCTGTTTTTAAATCCTCTAAACTCATGTTGGCAGTGTGATGCTGAAAGAAATAATAAATGTAATTAAAAATAAATCTGAAATTTTACTATAAGAAGTATAAAATTACTCTGGAAAAACTGTTATGGCTATTTTCCATGTGACATTTTTAGATGATATTTAAGTTCTAAAAGGTCATATGCATTGATCAAAACCATTGAGCACTGTGGCTCTCTATTAAGATATTGTTTTGCAGTTCCAGCTTATTTATTGAAACTTAATTTACTAATGCTATTTTCACAACAAATGGCTAATTTTTCACCCAACCTCCAAATATCTATAGGCTTGTAAATATGTATGTATGTCATGTATAAACATACAGGAAAGATAGAGAAATTAAATGAAAAATAATCCTGAAAATGTGTGTTGTGTCAGTGTGTCTATAAGCTGGGAGAATGACTAATACTTGGACAGTAGGCAGTTGCTATCTGTTCTGTTAACAAATCCATCTCTATAGCTAACTTTTTATATCAACGTAAAGGACACATGAAACCTGAGAGTCCAGGCTTCATAAAATGAAAGCAGGAACACAATGTAATAAATAATACATTACATTTGGTATAATGGTGTGTTGCATTGTTTTCCACTTTAGTACTGCATTAAAATGAGTAAAAGCTGCACATAGGAGAATTTAGGCCCTTGGCATAGATTTTGTCAAAATAAAAAATGTCTGTAAAATAGAACAACCAGAAATGAGTTACCTGAACGCTTCAAGGCATCTTTTCTAAAGCTTTGTACTAACCAAATCACTTGATCTAGTGTGACATATGAAGAGTGATGTATAGTGTGCGAAGCCAAAAAATCAATAATTATTTGGTTTTGAGAAAGATGGATGGTGGGTCAAATTTTATTCCATTTTCAACAATTTTAGTCCCCACACCTATTAGTGATATATTACCCAGTGGGGATTTTTAAGAAAGATTTACAATGCCTTTTCCAAAATGTATTTATTTACTTATTCCTTCTATATTTATTTATTTATTTATTCCATCAATTCCATCAATTTTATTCCATCAATTACTTTTAGGAGTATTTAGCTATGTAGGGTTTTGGTGTGTCTTATTTATTTATTTATTTATTCTGGTGTTTTGTTTTCCTGTATGCGTTTTTTTCCTATTATCCGAGATACTAATGAAATATGATGAAATTACACAGTAATTAAAATAAGATTCATTAAGTCCTGAAGTCTTCTGCTCTTTTCTTCATGGCCTTCTTATCTATTAAGTTTATCTGTGATTGTGACCAATTGTATGTTGACTCTTTCTTTGTCACCGTGTTCATCTAATGCTTTATTCATCATAGAAAAAAAACTCTAAAACACTATACTGCCCACTGTAGACTTGTAGTTTTATGTTATCCAGAAATATTGTATTTGCTTTGACAAAACTTACTCTCTCTTTGAGGAGATACTATATCATTTCTTGGATTTTAGAAGAAATGTTAGGTTTAATTCTGTGCAAGTTACAGTTTAAAAAACAAAGAATATGCAACTTATATGGTAGAGGGAGAAGCAGATAATGCATTTCTGCACAAACATTCTGTAAATTAACCCATAGTCTGTTGTTTGTTGTAGCGTCCTTAACACTTTACGACTTAAAGGACGTGCAGCTTCTCCCAAATGATACAGTTTATTAATACACACAAGTAGGAAGAATAGGCTTTATTTGTAAATGGTATAAACATGAGGTTTTTACATTCAAAAATAATTGAAAAAAATACCAGAGTCTTGAGAATCTGTGTCTTCGGATCTGGACACTGCTGGTATTTCTCTGATGTTATGATGTTTCTTTTTTCTTTCATATTTAGGAACTGCTGGTTTAGTGTAGTTTAATTATATAAAACTGAGATAAGAGTCAATCTCAACTAATCTCTTCAGAATTTGCTAAATTCAGGAAAGAATTTTAAGCCCCCTTTAAGCCCCCTTTTATAAGCCCCCTTTAAGTACTGAAAGGCCTCAATGAAGCCTCCCCAGAGGGCACACCTTGTACTTGGATTTGTTGAACCTCATTAGGTTTCTGTGGGCCCCCTTCTCAAGCTTGTCCAGGTCCCTTCAGATGGCATCCCTTCCTTCCACAGTACCAACAGCATCAGTTAGTGGTGTTGCCAGCATACTTGCTGAGGGTTCACTCAATCCCACTGTCTATGTCACTGTTAAAGACATTAAACAACACTGGTCCCAAGAAAGTCCCCTGAAGGACACGATTTGTCATGGACCTCCACCTGGACATAGAGGCATTGTCCACAACTCCCTGGCTTCAGCCATTCAGTCAGCTCCATATGGATTTGATTTTGGTTAGACTATAAAGTGGATACCTCTTCAATTTAGAGATCAGGATGTTGTGTGGAACTGTATCAAAAGCCTTACAGAAGTCTAGGTAGATGACATTTTTCCCATTTCAACTGATGCAGTTATTCCATCATAGAAGGTCATCAGATTGATCAGGTACAAATTGTCCTTGGTGAAGCTGTACTGCATGTCTCGTATCACTTCCTTGCACATGCTTTAATACTGCTTCCAGAGGATCTGTTCCATGGTCTTCCCAAGGACAGAAGAGAGGCTTACTGGTTTGCAGTTCCCTGGGTCTTCCTTTCTATCCTTTTTAAAAATTGTAGTGATGTTTCCCTTTTTCCAGTCACTGCGGACTTTGCCTGACTGACATGGCTTTTCAATTATGATGGAGAGTGGCTTGGTAACTGCATTCGCTAGTTCTCTTTGGATCCTGGGATACATTCCATCAGGCCCCATAGACTTGTACCTGTTCAGTTTCACCAGGAGATCCCGAACTTTCTCTTTACTTACAACGGGAGCGACTTTGCTCCCCCAGCCCCTGCCTAGATGCTTGGGGACTTGAGAGATGTGGGAAGCCTGATAGCTAGTGAAGACTGAGGCGAAGACAGGTGTACTGAAGACTGAGGTACTTGTTGAGTACCTCAGCCTTCTCCGTGTCTGTTGTTTTTACCCACAAGCTCTCAACACATCCATGGCTGTTTCTGAAAGGCAGCTCTTCGCAATTTTCTTAGATTTAATTAGATTTTAATTTTTTACCATAAAGTCATTAATAGAGCAGTGGAAACGATGCCTTATGATATGTTAGTCTGTTGCAGTAGTGTAAACTTCCATGGGCTATGGAGACATTTTTACATAGGTTATGAGGATGTGTTAGTAAGACATCTGAGTTAGGCAGTTCTGTTGCTTGGGGTTCTAATGAGAATCTTTGAAGGCTACTGTGATCTTGATAATACTGTTCAGGTAGATATGATGCACATGTAGAAAAAATAATGTTTAATTATTGGAATATAATTCACTGAAAAAAAAAAACTGGGAACAGTCTTATTTTGATAACATAAAAGGAAAATAGAAATTGGATGAAAAGTATAAAGAAGTTGCATTTAAAAAAAGCTGGTTAGTACTTCATGAGCTGCCACCTTTATCTTTACCTCCTTTTTCTGCTGTTGTAAATCCACAATTAAAAAAAAAAAAAAACCAATGTTGGAATAATCAAAACAACTGTTAACAGAGTCCAACCATGTGTTTCAGGATGCTTTTAGTATTTTTGTTTGTTTGTTTTGGTTGAGTGTTTGCTTTTTGCCTTCTAAAACCCAGTGTACTAAAGCAGTTTTGGGAGAAACTAGCTTTAGTTGCTTATCACATTCTTGAGAAAAGAGAAGATGACAAGTTCTGACTAAAAGTAGTTATGAGGAGATCAGAAGAATTTTAAGTTAATGGTATTTTCAAAATATGGTTCCAGCTGAATCTGTTATTTCTTTTGCATTGTTCTGAGACAAGCTGGAATAATCTCATAGTTTTTTTGTTGTACATACTATGAAAACCCACTTAATTTAGTTTGCCTCCAGATGAATAATGCAGAACTGTAGTATGACAGAACATACTCCAAACTCTTTTGGAGTTTATCAGTACACCAGTCTGTTTTTTGTTTGTTTGTTTGTTGTTTTTAATAGTCCTAAATTTATTTTTTTTCTCCCTTAATTGTGGAGCTGAGATAGATGGAGAATAGAGAAAGGGATAGATAGAATAAAAGATGATGGTAAATCTTTTAGCTGCCTACGAAGAGATGCATGAGATGGAGAGAAAAGAGCAAAAACAAACAATTAATTTAATTTCTACTAAAAGTGATAGGGGTTTAGAAGTAGCAGATTTGAGAGGCAATAGTGAGGTACGTGTCCTTGTGGTGAGCAAGGACACACAAAGGAAAGGTGTAGGGAGAACTGCATGAATGTCTAGACATGTTTTAATTCCAGCTATACTTTTTTACATAACAAGAAAAAATATAAGCTCTTTACCAATATCAAAGCGTGAAGGAAACAATCTGTTCAACACATACATGTTGCTTTATAAGGGACGTATAACCTGCAATATAAGAGATGACATAAAGAAGCTGGACTGATATATGAGATAAAGGCAAAGACAAATATGAAATGTATTTATTTATTTATTTATTTTATCACATATTTTACTAAGTCTGTTTGCTATCAATTTAATTACCAGTCTGTCTTTGTATGTTTAAACTATTTAGCCTGTGGGTCTCAGGAACACTGATTCCTACTATTCTTTGAATACTATGTCCTGATGACCATTGAAAAGGACACTGATAAAGCGATTCATAAATTACTTTAAAATACATTATTTTCTCCCATAAAACTGATACATGTGGACATGCGCTTGGCAATGTTTGTTGTAAAGACCTACCAGCCCACCTCACTGCAGTACTTGTAAATAAAAATTACAAGTAGCAGATAAAACCATGGCATAGTTGTATGAATGATGCTTATGGATGTTATTCTTAAACCTAATCAGTTGCTTGGGTTGATTTTGAGTGTCCTGACTTTAAATACAACTGTAGGGATTTTTTATTTTTTTTTTTTAATTAAAAAAGACATTTTTTAAAGACAGGAATAGAAATGTTGGATTCCTTATCAACTTCTTTATAAAATCCAGTATTGTCTAAGAACATAAATTTTCTGTTTTCATTAATAAATTCCCATTCCAATGACTGGATGGAGTTTAAAAATAAATAAATAAATAATAATTATTGTTGTGTTGACTAACTTGTAGAAGAATGTTATCATTTAAGTTCTTTCATTGGGTTAGACTAGTCTCCTTGTCCATGAACTACAGACTGCATGATTTAGCTTCAGTGTTGATATATAACTTCATGAGATAGTTGAGGCCCTACCTTTTGGGTATTTGGTATATTTTCACATAACTTGTAGCATATATCTACAATATTTTTTGCATATTTTTTGTGATCTAATAGAAGATTTCTTGAGTATTGTACTCATCTAAGAAACTAGACAATCAGTTTATAAAGTAATTTGCTCTGAATTTGCTCTTATACGGATTTCTGGTTATTTCTAAGGTATTATAAGAATACACTGCCTGTGGTCTTGATCTGCTCAAAGTAGATCCAATTTATCAAAATTATGTTTAGTGTTGTTTTTTGTTTGTTTGTTTTATTCATTTGTTTTTCATTAAGCAAGCTTTAGGACAACTATAACAATTTTTTCTGAATTGTGAACTCTGCACTTTATATCTGACAGATCAATCTGGATGGGATTGACCAGGTGACTGATCAAAACAATGCCTGAATATGGCAGGCAATGTATATTGCCTGTTTATAAATTAATATTTAATATCAGTTTATAAATTAAGATACTCTTTAAGTAAGTCAGCTATTCTGCAATGCAAACACAACACTTTATAGTCAATGCAACTGCAAACTTTGAATAGCGTAATAAAAAGAGTTGTCACAAGAAAGGAAAATAGCCTGTAAATCCAGTACCTCTTTATTGAAGGCTATTGTGAGTCTTTTGATTTCAGTGGTTTTTTCCCCAAAAAAAAGTTTATGGGTAATAAAGACTGTATTCAAACTGAATATGGCCTACCCATTTCCATTCCTCTTCAGGCTCAGACATGTTTTTTCACCCTCTCAGCTGAAATTGGTGCTATCCATCAATCATACATGATTATTTGTACCCTAATTCAGGTACAAAGACAGTGATTTGAAGTCTCTGAACTAAACCTCCCTGGAGCAGGGCACTGGGTTCAGGCCAAGGCTAAAAATACAGCTCTGACACTGAAAGGAAACCTCCTTTGTAATGAAGTACTTAGTCTGGTCTTAAACACACTTAGTTCTTGCTGCTTTCCCACTTTGGGAAATATATGCTTGGGTGTCTACTCTGCATTCACAAGACATGAGAGTAAGTTTAATAGGATAAGATTCACACCTTACTATGGGAAGGTGTGCTAACTAGGATGAAATATTGGTAAGGTCAAGAACACTGGCACTGGAATGTTAATCACAGACAAAACTTCTACCTCTGATTTTTGGATGATACCCTATAACCCCTGTCCAGAATCGCTTTGAAGCCCAACAATATTTTAAGACCCAGAAACTTTATATGAAAGTTTAGTTATTTAAGGACTTTTAATAAAATTCTAATGCATCAAATATCAACTTGTTGCAACAACAAGATCTATATATCATGCAGAAGTGTATAAAATTTGCACAAGGTGAGGCAGAATATTTACCTACCCTCAGAACTATTATATCACTTATTATTTAATATATTATTTATGACAGTCTATGCAGATAGATCAATGAATGCTGCATGTCCAGACCTGGTTTGTTCACTGGAAAAATAATAATTTTCAACAATATTTTTATTTCTTATTTCTTTTAGACTACTCTTTACTTAGCAAAGTCTCTTCATGTTTTTCTTGGCTACAATGCCTATTGTTTGTCTAGAGTGTTTGTCTTATGCTGTTTTCTCCTGTGATTTTTCCTCCAAAACAGTGAGTAGTTTATTCTGCTGCATCAGAAAATAGAACTTGTCCCCAACTTACAATCCTAAACAACTATGTTTGGAGTATGTGGATCAAAGCGATAGATAAGAGAGGATTAAATTTATTCTTAAAAGAGAGATGTACAGGCAAAATTTTCTTCACTCTGAGAAGTGCATACTTATGGGGGAAGCAAATAATTTTTTGATGCCTGTCAGAAGAGAAAAACTGGTCAAGTTCCTCTTTTTTTTTTTTTTTAATTTTTCTTTTTTTCTTTCTTATGCTGGTTAATAACCAACTTCAGGTGAAATCATGTTATATGGCACTTTAGGGACAAAAATAAAGACTTTAAAAATGTTCTTTACAGTTTTGTAGCACTTAGTCAACATCAGAGCAGCTCATCCTAAAAAGTGCTTGATAAACATCCTTTCTATTACTTCAGGATAGCATTTGGCTATTCTTATTTTAAATTGTGCTGCAGCTAGCTGTATAATAGTTTTGTTCTGTAGTACACACCTTTAATTTTAGCTCAGTTTTAGTAACTTCTTTTACTGCTTTACCTAAAATGGATCTGGTGGACTTCAGCAGCCAAACTCCATTGTTGCTGAACTTGTCAGGTTGGAAAGAAATATTATTCACCTTTACTAATTATTTAGTGCATTTTAAAAATACTCTCTCATAACTTAGATGCATTTCTTGACTTACTGTTTTTTACCAGAGGTAGGAGAAATTACTAGGTATAATTTAACAAAAAGCCTCTACCAATGTAGAATACTGAAGAAAATCTGAAGTGAATGCCCTTTCAAGCTTTCCTATCTGAGTTTTGTTTTCTGAACTTCATTTCAAATTTCTTGTGAGATTTTCAATATCTATGTTAGCTTGGAAGTAGTGTACTGGTGATCTTCTAGAACAACTTGTCTTCAGAAAGCTTTCCTGTTCTAAGAAGATATTTGAATCACTGATGGCTAACTTTCAGATTTTGATCTCTTCTGAAAATAATTCTCAGAAGTGTGGAACTATGCAGTAGCAGATGAGGTAGTGACAGAAATGTTATTTCTGAGAAAGGCAGTAATCAAGCATGGCTTATTTAAATTGTCCTACAAAGTCAATTAAATGTTTTACCTAAATAAGGGTCAGGTAAATGAGCAGGCTGTGAAGGCAACAGAATCACTGGGTCTTGTTGTGAGACTGGAAAATAACCAGAGCTTTTTATCAGCTTTTGTTTCAATATCTAGCTCTGACAGTAAACATAATTGCTGCGTAAGTGCTGTTCTGTTCTAAGAGTTTGTTGTGGCCCTGGTATATTATATTTGCTGGCAAACCAGTTGAAATAATGACTCTGTAATCATCTCCATCTACTTTGCTGGGAAAATTTTTGCTGTAGTCTCAGTGTTCTAGAAGAATTGGTATAAGGTATTCGAGATTGTTGGGCCATTGTGGTGGTTTCATGCTGATGGGCAGCTATGAGCCACAACTTCACTCTCACTCCCCGTTCTCAAGAGAACAGGGAGAAAATATGATGAAAAAAGGCTCAAGGGTTGAGCTAAGGACATGGAGATTGGTCACCAATTACCATAACAGGCAAAGCAGACTCAGCATAGGGAGATAAATATAATTTATTGTCTATTACTGACTAGAGCTGTGAGAAACTAAAAGCAAGCTCAAACCACCTCCTCCCTCTTCTCCCCCATCCCTCCTTTCTACCTCCTTCCCCCAAGTGGCGCAGGGGAATGGGTAATAGGTGCATGAAAATAGTAATAGGTAGATTAAAGTAATTTTTCTGTCCATCAGTCTATTCATAGTCATTTGCTTGAATCCTTTTAACTGGGCTGTCATATGATACGCACACAATTTGAATAAAAGTTATTGCATCTTCAAGCACTTTGATGGTAATTCTTCTAGGTGCAAGTCTTTCTCAGTGTTTTTCTTGTGGAGTTGAGAAAGTACTGGCCCAGGTGCATAATCAGAGATACCACTATTCACATTGTGGTAGCACATGGTCTAGATACATTTGACTGTTCATGATCAATCCTTTACATTGCTTCAAAAATAATATGTAGTTCGTCTGATCAGGAGAGGCTTGTGGTGCTATTGCACACAACTGAAGCTCATCTCTGAATAATCTGCACAGTCTATTTACAAAGTAATCTTGTATTGCTGTCAGGGATTTATGTAACTCCATACAATGGTGAATATTATCTTTGTTCTTCTTCTTTGTCTGTTTTATAGATGAGTTCAATGCTAAGAAGATTCAGGGTTTTTAACAATGCATTCTTTAATGCTTTTTAAGGGCGTTTGATATCTGTCAAGTCAAATGGTGTAGTAACAGTGTCATAAATATCCCAGTAGGTGGCATGTTGATTTTTCTGAACGTGTTTTTTGTTAGTGACTTCTATAATAGCAAAACTGAAGTTTCCTGTAGCACTTCTTGGTAAATTTGTAACAATACTCTTATTACCCATTTAAAGTGGAAAACACCTCTGCTTAATATAAAATTATCCAGTATGTATAGCATGGACAAATTAGGTATGGACAGGTAAGCAGCAAATTGAAAGGTTAATGAGCAGTTATATAACAAACTTTAAAATGTTTTCAGTTAGTCTGTTCCTGAATTGTTATTCTAATGCACCTCCTGTTTCATTCCAAGATTTAATTCCTCAGTCATTCATGCTGCATACATGTTAGCTTTCAACTATGCTGTTTCTTAGTTGTTTCTCTAATCATTTGATATATTCTTTGGTCAATAAATTCATCATTGATTATAAACTGTAGAAGCCTTGTGTCCTGCTTTTTCATCCAGTATGGAATGGTCAGAAAATGTCAAAAGTTACTTTTACATGAAGCTAATTAATCAGGTAAAGGACACTAGTTCTTCAGGTTGCTCATAAGCGGTAATCCAGACAGATTCCTACAATATTTTCAGGTAGTCTAAAATGTCCTGATATAGCAAAACCATTACCAGGTTGTATGCAGCCATATTATTTGAGAGACATTCTGTATATATAAAAGCAATAGAAGGTTCCCATTTATATTTCTTACATGAGGTGTTATGTCATACTTCATCAAACTATGTCTGCTTTTCTTCAGTACTTATACTAAATATTTTTACAAGTAATTGTAGAAATTTGTAGTTCATCGAGTAGACGTGCATGGCAGCACTGAATTCTCTGTTTTCAGTTATCTCTGTTTCTCTAATCTAACTGTATTTTAGTATTTTTCTTGCTGTAAGATTCTATGCCTAGCTTTTTGAGCCCTATTTATAATGCTTTCCGGAATTTAGTTCAGTTTTTGTTAATAAATCAGGATTATAAATTCTGCTTCTTCTTTTACCAGTTCAGCCTTACTACCAATGCACATGACCTTTCATAATATGATGCTTGTAGTAAGTATTCTTTAGTCCAAGATATAATTGTGCGGGTTTCTTCTGAGAGGTCTATGTATTAAAATCCAGACAAATGCATTGTACCATGGATCAATGCAAACTGAAAGGTTAATGGATGGTTATAAAAAGCTCTTTAGAATGTTTTGAGTCAGTCTCAAAAGTCAGTCTGTTTTTAGACAGTCTGGAAGGCTGAAACATTGATGTTATTTTGTGATGTTATTTTCTATTCTATTATAATGATATAATGAATTATTTACATTTACCTGCTGTATAAACTGTCAGTAAGGTTCAGTATATTTCATGGGGGGGGGAGTGGGGAGAATCACAGAATCACACAATGGCTGAGGTTGGAAGGGACTTCTGGAGATCATCTAGTCCAACCCATCCCATGCTCAAGCAGGGTCACCTCTGGGACCACTGAGAAGGGTCTGGCCCCATTGTCTTGGCACCCTCCCTTAAGATACTTATATTCATTGATAAGATCCATTCTCAGCCATCTCTTCTCCAGGGTAAATAGGCCCAGCTTGCTCAGCCTTTCCTCACAACAGAAATATTCCAGTCCCCTAGTCATTTTCATAGCCTGTTGCTGGACTCTATCCAGGATCTCCAGGTCTCTCTTGCACTGGGGAGGCCAGAACTGGACACAATACTCCAGGTGTGATCTCACCAGGGCTGAGTAGAGGGGAAGTATCACCTCTCTTGACCTGCTGGCAACACTCTTCCTAATGCACCCCAGGATACAAGTGACCTTTTTGGACACAAGGGCACATTGCTGACTCAAGGTTAACTTGTCCACAAGGACTCCAGGGTTGTTCCCTGCAGAATTGCTTTGCAGCAGGTCAGCCCCACGCCTGTATTGGTGCTTGGGGTTATTCCTCCCTAGGTATAGGACCCTTCACTTGCCTTTGTTGAACTTCAAGAGGTTCCTCTCCACCCAACTCTCCAGCCTGTCCAGGTCCCTCTGAATGACAGCACAGCATTCTGGTATATCAGCTACTCCTCCCAGTTTTGTGCCATCAGCAAACCTGCTGAGAGTGCACTCTGTCTCTTCATCCAGATGAATAAGCTGAACAAGACTGGATCCAATACTGGTCCCTGGGGGACATTGGTATTGCTACCTACAGGCCTCCATCTAGACTGTGTTGCTTATCACAATCCTCTGAGCTCTGCCATCCAGCCAGTTCTCAATCCACCTAACTGTCAACTCATCTTACCCACACTTTCTGAGCTTCCCCTTGAGGATGTTGTGTGAGAAAATGCCAAAAGCCTTGATGAAGTCAAGGTAGGCAACATCCACTGCTCACCTTCGCTTACCCAGCCAATCATTCCATCATAGAGGGCTGTCAGTTTGGTTAAGCATGATTTACCCTTGGTGAATCAATGCTGAGTAGTCCTGATCACCTTAACCTCCACATGCATGTAGATGACTTCCAGGATGAGCTGCTCCGTCACCTTTCCAGGGATGGAGGTGGGTCTGACTGGTCTGTAGATATCTGGTTCCACCTTCTTGCCCTTTCTGAAGACTGGATGACATTGGCTTTCTTCCCATCCTCAGGCATCTCACCTTTCAAAGACATCTTCCAGCTTTCTCAGCACTCACAGTTGCATCCCATCCAGGCCCATGGATTATTTTGTATCAAGTTTGCCTAAATGATCTCTAACTCGATCCTCCTCAGCCTAAGAAGGAGAACATTAGAGGGGAAAAAGGAAGACTAGCTGATGTGCTTCTGTACTTTGTTGGATGGATATGTTCAATGTCCTGCAGAAGATCTGGAACATATAGTTTAAAAAAGCATTAAATTGTCAGGTGAACATCTTTACAATTTAGAAGCTAAAATTTTGATTTATGTCATTAATTGTTTTAATATTTAAAATATTTGCTATTAAATTGCATGTGCATAGTTTAGAATTTTATACCTCTGTTTCAGACTCTTTAGATATTTCTGAGACTTTCTCATGTTCAAATGTGCATTAAAAATAAATCATACATCTTATAGACTGAGATTTATATCAATACATGGGTTGGAAAACTTTCATCATCAGATTGCCATCTTTCTAGTATTTCAATATCTTTTCAAAAGTCTTGGGAACACAGTCATAGCAATATCTTTGCCATTATTTTATACAGTGGGAAAGTATTTTTCTTAACTTTACATAATTTTCTCCCACACATATACAAATCATATCTTCTTTCTAACATGTATTTTAACCATAATAGAGAGTGAAATAATAAGACATATTATGGGTAAGGCTGATGCATTAGTTTGGAGTTGAATCATCCTTTCCTAAGTAAGATAAAACCCAGTTTGTTTAATCTATGTTTTACCATTTTAGAAATTTTAAAGTCGAACTGTTTGGGCTGAAATTATCTGTACGTGATGGATGTCTCATTTCTAGTGCTTAAGGGCAGATTGAAGCAAAACACACTAGTAGCTTTGAAGAACATGGCTTCAGGAAAATACATTCTTTTGTACAAAAATACATTCTTTTTGTAATTTTTGTATTGTTAAATATAATATGGCAACCCTTTTGATAAGTTCTAGCATTTCTGCACATAAGATCAGCTCCCTGAAATTTGGCAAGTGGAAGAATATCTAACCAGATTCAGTCTGCAAAATTCTAATTTGCATATGCTTACTCATTTCTTCAAGAGGATTTAGGTTACAGATACTAAAATCCCTGAGAGCTTCATCCTTATCCAAGCTGTAATCTAATTAGAGCTTCCAGCAATCTCTATTTTTCTCTTTATTTTTGGGGGTGGGGGTGGTGAGTGTGCTGAATTTTTAACTTGAAAAAATCTACATTCAACAATAACCTTTAGATGCAACGTTTTGGTGGGATACCGTGTGGTTGCCAGGTGCCCACCAAGCTCCCTTCTCAGCAAGACAATGGGAGAAAATAAGGTGAAAAAAAACAAATGGGTTGAGCTAAGTACAGGGAGATCACTCACCAGTTACCATCATAGTCAAAACAGACTCATCTCAGGGCAGTTTAATTTAATTTATCGCCAATTAATAGCAGAGTACTGCAGTGAGAAACAAAGATAAAACTAAAAACAACTTTTTGCCTCGCACACTCTTTCAATCCCAGATTCAACTTCTCTCTGATTTCTCTTTGCTTCCCTGGCACAGTATAGAAAATGGGGGTTGTGGTCATTTCATAATACTTGTCTGCTGCTCCTTCTTTACACTTTTCCTTTGCTCCACTCCATCACAAGTTGTTCCAGCGTGGGTCCTTTGTGTGGGTTGCAGTTCTTCAAGAACTATTCCAGCAAGGGTCTGTACCATGGAGTGCAATCCTGCAGGAATGGCCAGCACTAGCATGGGTATCCCATAGGTTGCAGCTCTTGCTAGACCACCTGCTTCTTGTCTCTATGGGCTGCAGTTCTGGCTCTGCGTCTGCTCCTGTGGCTCTCCATGTGCTGCAGATTCCTTCAGGCCATATCCACCTGCTGTGGTGTGAGGTCCTCCAATGGCTGCAGTGTTGATATCTTCTCTGACATAGTACAGCATGAGCTGCAATGGGACAGCTTGCTCCAGCATTGTCCTCTCCATTGGCTGCAGGGGAACTTCTGTCCTCATGTCTGGAGCACCTCCTCCCCCTCCATCTTCACTGACTGCAGAGCTGTTTCTCTCCCATTTTCTCATTCCCTCACAGCTGCTGTGCAATATTTTTTAACCCTTTATTAAATATGTTGTCACAGGGGTGGTGCAAGTATAGCTGATGGGCTTAGCTTTTGCCAGTAGTGGATCCCTTGGATCCATCCAGAGTTGGCTCTGACCAATGCAGGGGCAGCTCCTGGTCTCTTCTTACATGGGCCATCACTGTAGTGTGACATGCTACTGATGCCTCACCACTTAAACCCAATAAAAACTTGCTATATAATTTTTATAGGAGTAAACCCAGAACTGACTTTTTAGAGTGAATGTGGTAATTACCTTTTTCTGTTGATTTTAGGCTTCTCTGTGTTTTGTTTGTTCGTTCATTCATTCATTCGCTTGTTTTTACTCTGCCCTAGTTTTCTTTTCAAAATGTCTGGGTGCATGGGGCCAGAAGAGACTAACTGATCAAACTAAAAAGGTGCAGGATGAGGGATCATGGGAACACAACACTGGGTAGGAAAGCAATCAAGTCACTTTGACATTCTAAGTACATCTGAAGCCTATGTTCTGTATAGGAAGCAAGAGACTTGGAATGAAGGAGTTTTTTCACTCAGATAAGTGAGATCATGAGCTAAACTCCATATAAATAATAATTGATGAGTTAATAATTTTGTCATGAGTAATAACAGTAATACATCATATTATAATATCATTTGGCATAACAGTGTAATAGTGGCTAGGGTGAATAACATGAGTCACAAACAGTATACTGATATAGACCCACCACAGACAGGCATTTTGCAGTGTTGTGCTTACTTTCCAAGAAAAAGTCAACAGACAGATGACCAAAAACAGACAGATGCAACCAAAAGTGAAGTTGATAGAGAAGCAACTATAAATGATAATTGTTTTTGGTTGTATAATTTATATTGTCTAATTCTAGCTGTGAAATTCATGGTGTTTTGTCTTTTTCTCTTAACTACTGTATTTTTTTTCAGCATTTTGCAGGAATTTACTTGTAGTGTTCATGTTGTTACACCCACGTGAGTAGATCAGCACACAAGAAAAAATTGTGGTTATAGGTCCAGCATGTATTTTTATTATATACATATATATAACAGCTACATATATATATATGTGTATATACATATAAATGGCTACCAATGACTATATATACATATATATACATTATATACATGTTTCTCTACAGGCTTTTTATTTTATTCTGTTTTATGACCTTGATCTTGGCTTGTTGCTTCATCCAAAATGTGATGCCTTCATCATAGATTTGTCACTAACTTTTCTTTTTCTTCTTCCTATTGGCACTGGTCGGACAAGACCCAAGGGAAGTTTTAGAATGTTCTTAAAATTCTGCAGTGTTCGAATGTTCTTATAGAAAAGCAGGCTGGAACTAATAGTCTCACATCCTGACTAGATGTTTAGGTCAGCAAAACTGCAAACTTTTAAGAATGATAAGGATGCTACCAAATTAAAATCTTAGTGTTATTGTATAGTGACGCATATATTCAGAATCTGATGCAGATAACCATCATGAGTTTTTCAAGGCAATGGAAGACAAGATTCATTGAATTCTACTAAAGAAGAGTTGCAGAAATGATGCAACTTCATATTACTAGTAAGAAAAACAGCAACAGATTTGAAAGTTCTACAGATGATATACCGATTTCGAATACATTCATAGTTGTGAACAGATTATTTCTGGATGTGTGAAGAGCTGAATTCTGGATGATAGCTTCAGTAGTCTTGCATTTGGACATCTATCTGAAAACACCATATTAAGAAGAAAAAGAGCAGTACTATACAGAACAAAAGGGTGAAGAGAGTATGTACAGGTCTGCTTGACTTGTATAATGACAGAAAAATCCCTTGAAACGATCTGTTTTCATTTATATGGTCTTCATAAGCATCCTGGCAGATGGAGATGAAGCTACTGAATCTATTAAAACATTCTTTTTTTCCCCAAAGATTTTCTAAAGCTGACAGTGGAATGCCTTAGTCAAATCAGCAGTGACAGAGATGAGTTTCCTGCTGCTTCTCATATTAGCAAAATAGTATACTTCATTACTTGATAGTCTCAGAATACTTTGCAAGCATTGGAGGACCACATTCTCTTCACCTTCATTCTCTTTATGGTTTTTAACAATGCGCTTATACTTTTCTCATTGAAATCAAGGGATTTCATCTGTGGAACAAAACCCTTCTTATTTTAAAATGAAGAAAGAGAATCACCGTATTATACCCCATCCACTTACAGAAGGAAGATTCAAAGACAGAAATTATTGAGTTTATGTAACTGCTAATAAATGGGTTTCAGGCTTAATGCAGCCTTGTAAACGATCTCAGTCATTTCTGCATATGGTGACTATTAACATGTCCAAAGTATATAGTTTGCAAATGCAATTATAGCTGTTGCTTGTGTTTTGTTGTTGTTTCCTTTAAAAAGACCCGCAAAGTCAAGAATTAGGAAAATATATTCCAAAGTTATTACTCATTTTTTGTTAGCATCTTTCCTGGAATATTTCTGTGGCTCTGGCACTTCTCTTGCAAATATTTTATTAATTGAGAATACTTGTTCAGATTCTACTTGCACCGTGATTTATTTTTGACAGACCAAGTAGTAATCTGTGGACTGCAGAATATTCTGTGTCTTCTTATTGGAACTGTTATCGTAAAGGATAACAGATGATGATAAGATTCGTTGGTATTACTTTTTCAGTCATTCTTTTTTGCTGTTGCCTAGTTTCTGTAGTTCCATAAGTAAAATTCACAACATAGTTGTCTGCTATTAAAAGTTACATTTTATGGAGCAGTGCAGAAATTGATAGGTGTTTGCTGTGTTTATCGAAGCTTTTTTAATGTAACTGTGTGATAAAGCACTCCTGAACATGGGATTGTATTTCAACCTTTAAAATAAAAATGTTAATAGTTGGATGAAACTTTATTTAAATTATCCAGTAATCCATCTTTAGTCCTAAAGACAAGGAACAATCAGGAAAAGGAGAATTAAGTTGGTTAATAACACTCAAATGCAGTTCCTCCAGGCTGAAGTGACTGTATTAATGAGAGCTAACATAACACACTATGAAGACGGTATTGTGCTAAGAGAATTTTTAAAACATCCTGAAGACTGGTGTCTGTAAATTTCAATATGTATTTCAAAGAGTTGTGGAAAAAATACCCTCCTAAATTAAGTTCCAGAGACTACTCCAAAATCACACCTTTAACAGGTGTTCTACCTAAAACACTGTATGTTTATCATCTTGTGAATCCATTCACGGAGAAGACCTGGCTGCATGCATAAAGCCCTTCCTCTCTCTTTTCCTCACTTTGCATACCTGTTTCTTTTATAAGGGCACCCAGCAGCACAGACAAAGAAAGTGCTACAACATTCTCACTCTGGGGCAGTGCGGTACAGCTGGAGGCACTGTGGAGCGTACTGTCTCTTGATTTTGATACAGACGTTCTAGACCATAAGTATTTGCATGCAGTGCAGGATTAATTCCTTATACTTACATTTGCTATTTCCTAGAAAAGTTGCCACTACACACGTCAGAGCAAATCTTCCTTTCAAACTAACCAAAATGAAACCCCAAACCATAAAACCTACTGTAATTAGAATTGAGGCTAAATACATTGCAATAGGTGTTCTGGATAGGAAAGTGTGGCAACTCTTTTATTTTTTAGACATACCTAAGACATGAAATCTGTAGAAAAATTCTGATGGCTAAAGTGCAGCAAGAGTGTTGATAACCTTTAAAATACAACTGAAAAATCACACTGCACTGGAGCCTTTTATTTTGTAAATGGCTTCCATCCTTTGCTTATAAAAGTACTTACGCTTTAACAGTAGTAGTTAACAGCCAAAACAGTTTCCTTTACCTGAAGTAGCATATGGACATGGTAATATTTAGGAGAATGTGTAATTGTTAACATCATTCAAATTGCTTTCTGTTTTGTTTGCAGATCATAGCAATATCTAAACTCTATTTCATGCAGATATAACTAAGTCTCATCTAATCTTTTCCTGTGTAAATTGGAAAGCAAAATCTAAAATCTTGCTGAAACAGCTTCAAAATTATTTGTCTGTTACGTAGCTTTAAGATTATTCTTCTTGAAGATAGATACTGTGAAGACATGTGGCATGATTTAACATTGCTTGTATCATCCCAAATGACACTATTTTCTGGCTTGCTGCTTTTTGAGTGCTTTTTCTCTGTATGATTTAAGTTCTAATGCTCAAGACAAGATAAGCGATTATACTATTACTTTGCGCTTTGTGGTCAGAAGTTGTGCAAATATATAATAATATCTTTTCCTAGGATTTCAAGTATGCAAGTTCCATAGTGGAAACACTAGCATGCCTATTTCACAACCAAATTTAGATACATAAGGTGTACTCAGTTTTGTATATATATATGAATTGTGCAAATATATTAAAATAAATTAAAATAAAATAAGTATTTTAAAAATAAATTATACAAAGGTATATATATACCTTTGTGCTTGAAAGTGTGATCATTTAGATTTTTCCCCATTGTCTTGCAAAATGCCAGATATCAATATATGACGGTGAATATTTGCAGCTTTTGCTATAGAAAATTCAAATATCAAACAGACAGCTTTATTCTTTTTGAATTAAACACCAAAACTGTTCCTTTTCATATACCATTATTTAGTCAATCCAGTATGCTTTGTTGCAGCAAATAGTATGTAATTAATTCAATTTTAATAATAATGATAATGATAATGATAATGATAACGATAATAATAATAATAATAATAATAATAATAATAATAATAATAATAATAATAATAATAATAATAATAATAATAATAATAATAATGTCATACTTCCATTCATGTGGTCAGTGAAACAACAAATGGACACTACGTTAAAATGTTGTTAAATACTAATTGGTCTTTGACTAATATTTCCATGAAGTGCTATAGATTTCTTTGCATCTCTGCTGAGGTCATTTCACATCTTTAGTATGTACTTTTTCACTTGCAGAAGTAATCTCTTTTCCTTCAGAATTGTTTTCCCCTATAAGAATCACGTTCTCCTCTTTTATTTACCCTTAGAATTACAGGAGGGTAAGATAGACAAGTCCTAACTCCAGTGCCCTCTGTCAAAATGCATTTGTGTAGTAAATGACTATTTCTTTTCCCCAAGGACCATTTAGTCACCTCCAGAATATGCCTGTCCTTCAGAAAGACAGAGAATAAGAGAAAAAGAACATTCCTTAATTGATATCGCTGTACGAATAGGTACTGTAGTTTTGGGTTCTCCCTTTCTGTTCTTCACTGGAAATGTATGGAACCCTTCAGTAAGATGCCCAATAAAAATGGTAATTTTTTAAAAAATGACATGATTACCTTATGTTTCTTCTTTCCTTTTTTTTTTTTTTTTTTTTTTTTTTTTTTTCCCCCCTCCTATATTGATTTGTCTTAGCGGAGGACTTGTTAGTGTTAGGTCAGAGATTGTACTCGGTGATCTTGGAGGTCTCTTCCAACCTAGATGATTCCACGATTCTGTGGTTCTGTCTTTGATATTTGTTGTTAGAAAATATGTTGGCAATTATAAGCTTGATTCAGTGCACTGGGATCGTAGACTTAGCACCTTTCAAGTGCTAAGTTTCCAAAATAAGGGTATCCCAAACAATCCCAACAAGATTTAGTCTTTAACAAAAAAAGAGCTCGTGCCTCTTTTAATTCCCTTCCATGTCATTATGTTCCACATGGTACAGTGGACTTTGAAGGAATATGTAAAAAATCACAAAATATTTTGGTTGCAGCTGACTCCCTTCCATCTTTCCCTCTCCCTAGACACAGGCATTCAGAAACAGGGGGTGGGAGCAGTGGGGAAAGAAAGATTTATGCTGAAAGCATTAGCACATCTCTATATTATAATATCAACAGAATTTTTAACCTTTGATTTTTATTTTTCCTGTGGAGTTTTGAAATAATTTCTGAAAACAAGCTGATTGCATTTTTTGTTGCTCCTATCAATAGCTTTAAACCTGAGATTCCTGAGTAATTATTAACACATTTATCAAACTCTTATTACACATAGAGGTGCTTTTTAATTTAATTTTGTTTTAACAAAGAAGGAAAGAATGATCTAATGGAAATAAGATTATGATAAGTCATTTTTTCTCAGGCACAAATAGCAATACTGGTGTTCTGGATCATAAAACTTTAAGTTGGTCGTAGTGACCACAGAAAAATGACAAATCCATCCTAGCCATCTCTTACTGTATCTAGTGTGAACTGCAAATCTCAATAAGCAGAATAAATCATAAAACATAACATAAAGCAAAATATAAAAATATAAAGTAACCAAAATATAAAATAAACTGCAAAAATGTGCTTGAGCAGTAAGATGACGTTTGACTTTTCAAAGTTAGTCATTATATGTAACAGACTTCTTTCAAACAGTTATACTATCCAATATCCTGTAATAGTACTAAAACACAAAAGTACTAAAATACTAAAATATTAGTAAAATTAAAAAAAAAAAAAACAACCACCACCAACAACAAAAAACACTAAAATGTGTTATAACAACTTCTGCTGTAAATTACAAATTTGTTATAAGTTGTATGTATTGTATGAAAACCTGTATTATAATCTGTGATGCTTTTTGTCAAAAAGTTACAGAGGTAGATTCTTTAAATGCAGCTATATTCCAGGATATTAGCTCATAATGCCTTTTATTTCTCTTGTCTGGTGAATCGTACTGAAGTTTCTTTTCTTTCTCTCTCTCCTCTGTACCTATACCTATCTATATGTCTATATCTATATATCTCTATCTAATCTCTATCTATCTCTATCATCTCAATCTATGTCATATATATCTATCTATATTTATATATTGTTGAAAAAATAATTTTTATTGATGGCATTACTCAGTGAAATGTATTAAAGTCTATTGTGATAACCTTAAACAACCATGAAGTATTTTCTTTATTACAAATTTATTTTTTTCAGTAAGGAACTTGTTCATAACAAGAAATGAGACTTTGTCAGGCTCTGAAACTATCTTTTTAGGAGTTACTGAAACATATTCAGTTCAGGGAAGCTGAAACAGATTTGAAGAGCTAGCAGCAAAATTTGTGAATCTGAATATCATTTATCCCTTGTAGGGATTTCAAACAAAGCTATAATAGTACTCTATCCTAAGATCATGTTACTGAAAATGTGATTATCTGACTGATATACTGATGCCCAGTAAGCAGGGTTTTTTTTTGTTTTGTTTTCTTTTGTTTTCCTTTCTAAGAAAGATCATTACCATTCTCCAAACAAATCCAAAAGCTGTTTGTACTTAAATCCAAGAAATAGCTATCATTTCTACTCTTAGGAAGAACTAAGTAATGACACAAAAGTGTTCTGTTTAAAATTCAGAAATGAACTGATACTAACGTGAAATTTAGAGTGTAGAGCATAAGCAAGGTGTGCAGAAAAGGTTAAAGTAATAAAAAAAATATTGCTGTAAATGTAAACAGATACAAACTGAGATTGTGGATAGTTTATTTCATTTTAAACTGTCATTTAAATAACATCTTGGTCAACTTAATGCCATTTATAAAAGTGAAAAAAAAAAAAAAAAGAACCTATGGATGCTTTCTCACACATACATAACATACATAAGATAAATATGTGACATACTTTTCTTTTTTTTTTTTTCCCAACTTACTCTTGTTAATAATTATACTCTACATAAGATCTTTTGAAATGCAGAATCAATTCCTTTAAGTCTTCTTAATGTCTGGTAGGAGACAAGATGAGCAAGCTCACTGTATCAGCTTCAGTCCATTATGTTTTTATTAAAAGTGTCAAAAAGACATAGAAACTCTTAGTATGCTTAGTATAAAATAGTAATTAGAGAAAACCATTGGTGTAACTATTTCAAAACAGTAGCCCCAGAAGATAATACATAGAAGTAGATATAAAGACATTTATCATATATTCTGTGAGAAAACTACATAATGTTACCTGCTGTAATTACTTGTTGGAGAACTAATATTTATAGAATATATTTGTTTACCCAAACAAAATATGAGATGACTGAGGTACTTAGATTATTATTAATTTCCCAGGATAGCCTAGATTTTTTCCCTTTGGCAATTAACAGTTTTATATTCTGTCAGTTTGACATTCACAGTCTCATCAACATTGCAGGTAGGAGGATGGAGTTTTTGTCTTCGTTACGATGTTTTAAGATATTTTGTTCAGACCAGCTCTAACCTTTATTATGTATTATTAGTATATTTTGGGGCGAGAGTCTGAACCTGTTTTTTATCTTTCTTTAATTATGAATCATATTCTCCTCCTCCTAGGAGTGTTTGAAAAAATACATGTAATAAGTGTTGATATTTATTATGCTTTGTTAGGTTTTTGGTTGGGTTTGATTTTTCTTTAATCAAATGGAATAACAAAACCTTTCAAACCTCTAGAAGAAGAGTCAGTCTTCAAATCTTCAACTCCTTTTAATTGCCTTGTTGAAATTAACATTATAAATTTGATTTTGTCATGTTTCAGTTGTGTTCAGAGCAATAATAGAAGGATTTCAGAAATGAGGCTTCTGTAGATGACAATATGACTCTAGAAAACTTAGTTGAGTGAAAATTGAAATAATTGCTGGTTGTTGTAGTGTTTTGTTTTGCTATTCCCTCACTGTTGAACTAACAAATGTGGAAACCTGGAATAACTGACAGCAAGTGAAATGTTCAAAAAAATGTTCTTAAAGTGAAATGTTCAAAATACAGTTTAGGGATACTTATTGCTACTGCTAATGCACGTTATGCATCAATTTTATTTTAAAATTTATGTCCTTTTTTTGTAGTTAGGACCCCTTGTGAAAGAAGTTTGTTATAACTGGGTTAGACAGAGAAAATAATTTTGTCCTGAATCTCCATTACCTATGTACAATTTTTCTGTGTTTATAGAAGATGAATCTATATGACTGTCGTGGTTTAACCCGGCTGGCAGCTAAATACCACGCAGCCGTTCGCTCACCCTCCCCCCTCCCTCTCTGGGACGGGGGAGAGAAATGGAAAGTGAAGCCCGTGAGTTGAGATAAAGACAGTTTAATAAGACAGGAAAATAATAATAACAAAATAATAATAACAATAATAACAATAATGTTACAATGGTGATAATAGGAAAGTAATAATAATATGTACAAACAAGTGATGCACAATGCAATTGCTCACCACCCGCTGACCGATGCCCAGCCTAACCCCGAGCAGTCCGGCCCCCTCCCCCCGGCTAGCCACCCCTATATATTGTTTAGCATGACGTCAGATGGTATGGAATACCTCTTTGGCTAGTTTGGGTCACCTGTCCTGGGTCTGTCCCCTCCCAGCTCTTACTGCACCCCCAGCCTGCCTGTTGGCAGGACAGAGCAAAAGGCTGAGATGTCCTTGGCTTGGTATAAGCACTGCTCTGCAACAATTAAAACATCAGGGTGTTATCAGCACTCTTCTCATCCTAAACCAAAACACAGCATTCCACCAGCTACTAGGAAGAAAATTAATTCTGTTCTTACTGAAACCAGGACAATGATGATGAACCAAAGTTTCATATCTTGAGCATAACAATTTCCCTACAAGTTTCTGAGACATGACAGACTGCATTCAAGGTTGCTGAGATAGCTGTGGGATCTTCTTGCAAGGTCACTTTCTAACATCTCTGGCAGTTTGTGGAGCAGAGGAGATATCCCCAAAGACTGGAAAAAGGTTGTACCCATCTTCAACAAAAGCCAAAAACTTGACCTGCGCAATTGCAACTGCAGCCTGGTCATCTTTATTTAAACTCCTAGGTCAAGGTCACAGGTCAAGTCCTCTTGGAAGCCATTTCATAAAGAACATTCATGGGAACATTCGGCATGAATTTACCAAGGGTAATCGCATCTGACCACTCTGTTTGTCCTTTATAATAAATCACTAGATCACTGGACAAGGGGAGAGCAGTGGATGTTGCCTGTGCCAACCTTATTGGGGCTTTAGACTCTGTCCACTCATCCCAAGTAGTAAATATAATGTCCTGACTTGGATGGAAGATAACCAGATGTGTGAAAGTCCAAAGGTGGTGGTGGTGGTAAGACTGGATGAAAGGACAGAGGTTAGTAGTTAATGTAGTTAATACTGTACCTGAATACCAGGAGCAAGAAGAGTACTACAGGAGCATACTCTGTCATATTCCATTTTGTCATGGACTGTGAAGACGCTATGGAGTGCACTCTCACAAAGTCTGCAGATGACACAAAACTGAAACAGTTGAATATGCTCAAAAACAGGGATGCTATCCAGAGGAACCTAGGCAGACCAGAAGAATGTGCCTGCTGTCACTCAATGAAATTCAACAAGGTCAGGTGCAAAGCCATGCACCTGGGAATGAATAACTCCTGGCAACATTGGGTGGGGAAAGTCTCTTCAGAAAGGCCCTTGGCAGCAGAGAAAGGGTGATAGCATCAGCACAGATTGATAGAAGTCATTATTCTTGTTTACCTGGCATTCATTAGACTGCATCCAGGTTTGAGGGACAGATCGACTGAGTGGATCAAGAGATCAATTGAGTTCAGTGGAGGGCTGTCGAGGTGCTCAGGGAACTGGAACTGGGCTGCAGAGGTGCTCAGGGGACTGGAACTCCTGCCCTGTGAGAAGGGCCTGTGGGAGCTCAGCTTGCCCAACCTGGAGAAGTGAGGCTTAATGTCAGCCTGACAGTACTTAACGAGGAGGATATCAAGAAGACAGAGGCCTTTAACGTTGACACATGATGGGAGGATGGGAGACAATGGCCATTAAAATTAGAAGATCATACTGCATAAAAGTGTTTTTCCCATGTGGGCAGTCAAGCAGTAGAAGAGATTGCCCACAACTGTCTCTCCATCCTGGGAGATTTTCAAGACCTGACTGGAAAAGAAGTCCTGAGCAACCTCAGTTAGACCTCAGAGCTGAGCCTGCTTTGAGCAGGAGCTTGGCCTAGAGACCTTCTGAGGACCCTTCCTACTCTCTCTTTTTTTTTTCCCCCCTCTATTTCATTGTTTCATTAATTTAATGTGTATTGGAATTTGGACAGTGTTTGACAGAGTGGGATACTGGTCTCAGTCATAAATTTTAAATGCTTGCATAATGCGAATAGTATTTTGCTTGATACTATTATTGCCTAATTTGTGTTTGTTTTTTTTTTTTTTTAAGTAAATAGAAATATTTTTGCTCATTTGATTTTAATTTGAAGTGCCCTATTAACACAAAGAGCTCTGATTTTTCTAAAATCCTTACACAGAATTTCCTCAATAGGAAGTTAGAGCATAGAATCAGACTCAGTGGTGCATTTCAGCAGGTGTTATGTGAAGTCTTCATTTGCTTGTACTATATGTTTTATTCTTCTAGAAGTAAATTCTTATTCTTATTCTTATTCTTATTCTTATTCTTATTCTTATTCTTATTCTTATTCTTATTCTTATTCTTATTCTTATTCTTATTCTTTTTTTTTATTATTTTTATTTCAACAGAAATTGAAAAGGAAAGCTGTGGGGATCCTGGAACACCACTGTATGGTATCAGAGAAGGGGATGGATTTTCCAACCGGGATGTTTTAAGATTTGAGTGTCAGTTTGGATTTGAATTAATCGGAGAGAAATCTATCATTTGCCAAGAAAATAACCAGTGGTCTGCAAATATACCAATTTGTATTTGTATGTAACAAAACTTTTGTTATTATTATTTTATGATACATAGCATTACAATGTATTTTCAATTATAGATAATAATTTGTATGATTTATTAAAAAGCATAGTATAATTAATTCTGCTTACAGAATGAATTTGCTTTTGTTCAGTGGTGGGTTTCCCTAAAGGCTATGCCTAATAAAAATTCTAGAACTGTTAAAATACTTTATTAGTAGTAGTAGTACTAAAGGAATTGCCTTTATGTGATATGAATTGTCATAGACTGAGATGTAATATTTTATTATTGGCTTTTTTATGGGAAGCTGTAGATTTTTTAAGGTAATATATTTCCTTAGATTACCAACTGCTGAACTGTAATCAAGGGTTTAAATTATTTAAGGATTTTTCCCCATGTCTTATATTGGAACACAATTTAGAATTTAGAGCTATACATGTCTATGATCATTTATCATTTACATTATGCAACATAAGTAAAAATAATGTTGAGATAAGTGTCTGTGGCAACACATTTCTTTCTTAACATTTCCACTAAAATAGTACAGATCAAATATATACAGAGTGCAATCAGTTGCTTTCATCCTTGCAATTTAATATGGCTTAACTGAAATGGTTGAATATAAAATATTATCCTGGTGATAGCAAAACAACTCTTTTGTCTCTTTGAGGCTAGTTAATATCTTGAGCTCCTGTGTAAACAACAAATGATAAGGGTACTCTTGACCCTTTGAAACTTAGTGGGCTTTGTGAGAGGTCTGTTCATATAAACAGTTCTCTAAAGGAGAAAATAAGTAGTGCCAACTGATTAAGGACTGTTGAACATGAGTACATTATAAGGACTGCTGTAGGTTTCCAGTGCAACAAGGCTATTCATTATTACCTGAAGACTCAACAACCTTCCTTTGTGGCTTCACACCTGATTGTAACAAATGCTGAATTATTCAGTTGTGATAACAACCAAGTTTTAAGATCTCTTATAATAAAATAAATCATTCTTAATTTGTTTTCTTCTATTGTCTAATGTCTTTGTCTCTTTTTTTGGCAGTTCCTTGCCTTTCCAATTTCACTGCACCAATGGGAACTGTTCTTTCACCTGATTATCCAGAAGGATATGGAAATAACTTAAATTGTATCTGGACAATAATTTCAGACCCTGGGAGCCGAATCCATCTCTCTTTTAATGACTTTGACTTGGAATCTCAGTTTGACTTCCTTGCAGTTAAAGATGGTGACTCTCCAGATTCTCCTATAATAGGAACATTTACTGGTGCTGAAGTTCCTTCCCATCTTACCAGTAATGGTCATATTTTGAGGCTGGAGTTTCAAGCTGACCATTCCATGTCAGGACGTGGATTTAACATCACTTACAACAGTGAGTAATAGTTTATTTTTACTTTTTTTTAATTAAAGTGTGTATTTTGTTTTCAACATAGTTTGAGAGGAATATATATGCATGTAAAAAGGATGTTACACAAGACACCTTCACACAAATCCTATATACCAAAAAAAATACCTGATTTAGGTGTTCAGATTGCCTTTCAGATGCTATTTTGCAGCTGAAAACGTGTATATTTATCACTTACTGCATTAGAGATCATTGTGGTGGGATGTTTAGAACACTGAAAATTAGGTCATTTTCAAATTATAAAATTAAACTTCAGTAAATTTGTTAAAATCACTTGAAAAGTTTGTGCTACTGGTTAAATGTTATATAATATTAATTATCATTACACATACAACCTCACTGAGAACTCATACTAATTGAGCTGTGAATATATAATACCCTGGAGCTGATGGCTGCAATCTTTGCTGGTTCATAGTCATTGAGGTCAAGGTGAGGAGCCATGAGAACTATTTGATATGTTGAACTACACTAAGCTTATCTTCTTTTTGTCTGATCTTCCTTCCATATGCCTGACAATTTTAAGCTTTTTTCTCCACTCCCTGACAAACAGATATCTTGTTCTCATTGGTAGTATTACATCTTTTAATGTTTTTGTCTTGCCAGTCATCTTTGTGTATTCAGGATGATGTGCTGGCTATTCGTAGCCCCTTGTGCTTATCTTGCCTTTTAGCAATGTTTTGCTACTTGGGTACCTTTTGTGTGCAACTATATTCATCTTTCTTTGCCTTTAGAATAAAATAGAATAGAACAGTTCAGCTGGATGTCAATAGTTAGATGACCTTCAAAGATCATCTAGTCCAACTGCCTGACTTCTTCAGAGGTAACTAAATGTTAAAGGTTATTATGGAGGGCATTGTCCAAATGTCTCTTGAAGAATGATACACATGGGTGTAGTGGGTTTACGTGGCAAGGTTTTGGTAGCAGGGAGCCATAGGGGTGGTTTCTGTGAGAAAGATCTAGAAGCTGCCCCATGTTTGGGAAGGGCCCCATTGTTTTCCAGATCCGAGCCAATAAGCGATGTTGTTTTGCGCCTCTGTGAGAGCATATTTAAGACAGGGAAAAAACGCTGCGCCACACAGCAGCCGGGAGAGTCAAGGGAGTGGGAGAACAGCCTTGCACCAAGGTCAGTGTAGAAGGAGGGGGAGAGGTGCTCCAGGCGCCGGAGCAGAAGTCCCCTGCGGCCTGTGGTGAGGACCATGGTGAAGCAGGATGTCCCCCTGCAGCCCATGGAGTACCACGGTGGAGCAGGGTTCCACGCTGCAGCCCATGGAGGAGACCACGGTGGAGCAGGTGGCCCTGCACCGACGGAGGCTGCCGCCTGTGGAAGACCCCTGCCGGAGCAGATTCCGGGCCGGACCTGTAGCCCGTGGAGAGGAGCCCACGCAGGAGCAGGTGATCTGGCAGGAGCTGCTGCCCGTAGGGGAGCCAGGTTGGAGCAGTTTTCTCCTGAGGGATGGACCCCGTGGTACGGACCCATATCTGGAGCAGTTCTGGAAGAGCTGCTGCCTGTGGGAAGCCCACGCCGGATCAGTTCATCAAGGACTGTATCCCGTGGGTGGGACCCCACAGCACAGGGGACGAGAGTGACCGAGAAGGAGCGGCAGAGAAGAAGTGCTGTAGACTGACCATAACCCCCATTCCCCGTTCCCCTGCGCCGCTCGGGGGGAGGAGGTGGAAAAGGGTGGATGGGGGGAGAAGGTGCTTTTGTTTTTTTTTTTCCTTTGTTTTCTCACTTCTCTCGCTTGTTAGTTGTAGGCAATAAATCTTACTATCTCCTTATGCCGAGTCTGTTTTGCCCGTTACAATAATTATTGCGTGATTTTCTCGTCCTTATCTCAATCCTTGAGCCCTTTTCACATATTTTCTCCCCATTCCTCTTTGAGGAGGGAGAGTGAGAGAGCGGCTGTGGTGGAGCTCGGCTGCCCACTCGAGCGGAACCACGACAATGGGGCATCAACTACCTCTCTAGGAAGCCTGTTCCAGTGTTTGACAACCTTCACTATAGAGGAATTTTCCATATATATAGTATGAACCTCCCCTGGCACAGCTTTGTGCTATTCTTGTGTGTCCTGTCAAAAGCTACCAGTGAGAAGAGACTGACACTTAGGGAAGTCTCCACTTCACCTCCTCAGGAAGCTGCAGAGAACTATGAGGTCACCTCTTAGCCTCTTCTCAAAACTAGACAACCAAGTGTTCTCAGCCTCTCCTCATAGGACATGACTTCCATCCAAGCTGGTAAAAAAAACAGCTTTGTTGCCCTCTCTGGATGCTTTCAAGTACTTTAACATCCTTTTTATATTCTGAAGACCAGCACTGTATGCAGTATTAAAGATGAGTCTCCACCAGTGCAAACCATAGTGGGAAAATCACCTCTTTTGGCTGGCTGGCTATGCTGTGTTAAATGCACCCTATAATGCAGTTTGCTCTCTTGGCTTGCCAGGGCACACTGCTGATTCATGTTGAGCCTGTCGTCAACCAGCACATCCAGATCCCTTTTTGCTGAGCTGTTCTCTAGCCCCTTGTCTCCTAGTTTGTAATTGTGTCTGTCATTACTCCTTCCCAGGAGCAGGACCCAGCATTTTCCTTTGTTGAACTTCATGCCATTCCTAATCTTCCAGTGCTCTAATCTGTCTAGATCCCTCTGCAAGGCTTCTTGTCCCTCCAGGGACCAAACAGCACCTCCCAGTTTAGTATCAACAGCAAACTTGGTGAGTTTCAATCATGCATCATTGATAAAAATGTTGAACAGAACTCGCTCCAGAATTGAGCCTTGAGGAATACCACTGGTGACCATCTGTCAGCCACATTTACTATAACACATTGAGCTCTACCATTGGGCCAATTCATCACCCAGCATAGAATGAACACATTTATTTCACAGCCGAACAATTTGTCCAGAGGGTACTGTGAAGGACAATATCAAAGGCCTTACTGAAATCCAGAAGGATTACATCAGCTGCCTTCCCTTCATTCACCAAGTGGGTGGCCTTATTATAAAAGGAGAACAAATTAATAAGGCAGGACTTTCTCTTCATAAACCCATGTTGACTATGCCTGATAACAGCTTTGTTCTTTAAGTGCCTTTCAATATCCCCCAGGACAATCTTCTCCATAACTTTTCCAGGGACTGAAGTTAGACTTACAAGTATGTAGGTTCTTGTCCCAAGCCCTTTTTGTAGATGGATATAATGCTAGCTAGCTTTCAGTCAGCAGGGACCTCTCCAGACTCCCATGACCTTTGGTAAATTGTTGAGAGGGGACCACCTAATAAGAACACTGCTGCTAATTTCTTCGTCACTCTGAGGTGAATGCCATCAGGCCCCGTGAACTTAGGAACATTAAGTTGATACAGCCGTTTCCTTACAATTTCAGTGACCACAGATGGAAAGTCATGGTCCTCCAACACTTAGGTCTCAGCAGCCCAGAAGCCCTTGTAAGTTACTAAGGTAAAAAAAGACATTGGGAAAAAAGGCCTTGACCTTTTCCTCCTTACATTTGAAGTGACCATCTGCTCCAAGCATCAGTCTAATGTTTCCCTTTGACCTCCTCTTGCTGTTAACATACTTCAAAAAGTCTTTTTTGTTGTCTGACACCACACTGGTCAGTGTCAACTCAAGTTGGGTATTGCTTTTCTTGTTTTCTACCTTTCAATGCAAACTGCAGCTCTGCAATCTCCCTGTGAAGCCAGACCTTGCCTCCACAGGTCATATACTGTCTCTTTCTGCCCTAGTTCCAGGAAGGATTCCCTGTTCAGAGAGGCTAGTCTTCTGCCCCACTTGCTTGACTTGCAGCACAATGAGATTGTCTGCTTCTGGGATTTTAAAAGGTGTTTTTTGACAAGCAAACAGCTCATGGACCCTTAATTCCTCTAAAGCAGATTCCAGAGGGACACTGCTAACTAGCTCCCTCACAAGCTTAAAGTCTGTTCTCATGGTGGCAACTCTGCTGACCTTTTTTCTCCTTACACCAAAAATGTTGAAGTCAACTAATTTATGATCACTGCAGCCAAGATAGTAACTGTTGTGGTCTAACCCAGCAGGCAGCTCAGCACTACACAGACATTCACTCACTCCCCTCCCCAAGTGGGATGGGGGTGAGAATTGGAAGGGAAAAATATAAACTCATGATTTGAGATAAAGAGAGTTTAGTAGGGTAGAAAATGAAGGGAAAATAATATTAACAATAATAAACATATATAAAAAAGAAGTAATACACAATGCAATTGCACATCACCCACTGACCAATGCCCTGCCCTGCCAGTTGCCAAGCAGCAGTCCTCCTGCCTGCGCCAACCTTCCCAGTTTTTATTGTCCTGAATGAAGTCATATGATCCACACGTCATATGGGATTTTCCTTTTGACCAGTTCGGGTCAGCTGTCCTGTTTCTGTCCCCTCCCAGCCTCTTGTGCACCCCCAGCCTCCTCACTGGCAGGGCGGTATGAGAGGCTGAAAAGCCCTTGATTTAGTGTAAACACTGTTCTGCAACAAATAAAACATCAGTGTGTTAACAGCATTATTCTCTTTGTAAATCCAAAACATGAAACATAAGAGCCACTAGGAATAAAATTATCCCTGCCAAAACCAGGACAGCCATCTACCGTGACATCTCCCACAGTGCCTTCCCTATTCTCAAACAACATATCTAGGAGGGCACCTTTCCTAGTTGGCTCACTCAGTACTTAAGACAGAAAGTTGTCTTCAGCATGCTTTAGGAATTTCCCATACTTGTTGTGGCAGTATGATTTTCCAAGTTTATGTCTGTGATGCTGGAGTCTCCCATCAGGACAGTGACAACTGGTCCCAAAATTTCCCTCAGTTGCCTGTAGAATAGTTCATCTGTGCCATTGTTCTGGGTTGGTGGTTTATAGTAGACCCCCATGATGACATCTGCTTTGCTGTCCATTCCCTGTAATCTTCACCCAGAAGCTTTCAACTCGCTCCAGAATTGAGCCTTGAGGAATACCACTGGTGACCATCTGTCACCAGATGATCCCTAATGGCAAGGGATCGAGTGCACCCTCAGTAAGTTTGCAGACAACACCAAGTTAGGGGTGTGTGTCGATCTGCTCGAGGGTAGGAAGGCTCTGCAGGAGGATCTGGATAGGCTGGACCGATGGGCTGAGGTCAACTGCATGAGGTTCGACAAGGCCAAGTGCCGGGTCCTGCACCTGGAGCGCAATGACCCCAAGCAGAGCTACAGGCTGGGACATGAGTGGTTGGAAAGCTGCCAGGCGGAGAAGGACCTGGGAGTATTGGTGGATAGTTGGCTGAATATGAGCCAGCAGTGTGCTCAGGTGGCCAAGAAGGCCAACAGAGAAAGAAGCAGTGTGGCCAGCAGGTCTAGGGAAGTGATTGTCCCCCTGTACTCGGCTCTGGTGAGGCTGCACCTTGAGTACTGTGTTCAGTTTTGGGCCCCACGCTACAAGAAGGACATCGAGGTGCTCGAAAGAGTCCAGAGAAGGGCGACGAAGCTGGTGAGGGGTCTGGAGAACAAGTCCTAGGAGGAGCGGCTGAGGGATCTGAGGTTGTTCAGCCTGGAGAATAGGATGCTCAGGAAGACCTTATCACTCTTTATAAGTACTTTAAAGGAGGCTGTAGTGAGGTGGGGGTTGGTCTGTTCTCCCACGTGCCTGTTGACAGGACGAGGGGGAATGGACTAAAGTTGCACCAGACGTATTTTAGGGTAGATATTAGGAAGAACTTCTTTACTGAGAGTGTTGTGAGGCATTGGAACAGGCTGCCCAGGGAAGTGGTTGAGACACCATCCCTGAAGGTCTTTAAAAGATGTTTAGATTTAGATCTTAGCGATATGGTTTAGTGGAGGACTTGTTAGTGTTAGGTCAGAGGTTGGACTCAGTGATCTTGGAGGTCTCTTCCAACCTAGATGATTCTGTGATTTTGTGAATCTCTCCTTTACATACAGCATAACACCTCTACCTCACCTGCCCTGCCTATCCCTCCTTTTTGGTAATCAGATTGCTCTCATGCTTATGTAAAATGTTTGTGTGTTGAGTCTGGCTGCACCATTACAAGGTTAAAAAGAATTCTTAAATACTGTTGTTAGTCACACTGTTTTGGTTTGCTTATATATAGGCTGAAGGTAAATTAATATTATTTATATCCTGATTAATATATTTCTAACTTAAAGCTGTAACAGACACAGGGAGAAAAATTTCTAGACTGCCATTCAGAGCTGCAGCAGTAAATAGCAGTTCTGTCTTTAGAGCTCTGAGTTGTACCTAGCCTTTGGAAAAGAAGCCAGTTATTTCCTGTCTCATTTTATATTGTGTTTAGCTATTTTACATGCTAGTCTAATTATGATATCACTCAATTAGCAATCACATCAAATAAGGTGTTGATAATGCCAAATGGTGGAATTTTATTTTTATGAAGAAGTAACAATACAATATTAATTTTTACCAGTAGTATAATGAAACTCACTCACTCTAAAAAGATTTATTTTAAAGAATTATTTAATATATATGAGCTGTTTAACATATATATGTTTTTATTGAGGAGAAGGTATGTTTAAGCTAGAATGGAAGTGTGTGTGCATTTAACTCTACGTAGATAATAACTCTGTTAATATCTACTTACAAAAGAGAAAATAATTGCAGAAAATGTGTCCAATCTTACTTCAGTAAAAACAGCTGCAGTCTGATAAATTACAGAAGTAATTTCCACAATAAATAGTTGAACACCAAGACAGAATAAAAATGGAATTAATGTAATTTTCTCTTTGTCTTGGCAATTTTAAAACCAAAGTTAATTAAAAACATCAATTTTCTGCTAATACTTCCACTATGTATATATCCAACCCTTTTCAAAGCTATCAGTCTCTTTTTTCTCCTTCAAGAGTAGAAAAAGTATATCACAGAAAAGGTACAACATAATTACTCTTTTCTAAAAATAATGTAAGGTGCTAATATAAATAACTTTATTGATAGGTTTCTTAGTTATTAGGATAGAGAAGAGTAAAATTGATCTGCTAGTACATGATTTGATTTTTTAATAGCATTTCTCACAAACTGTTTTTATTCCATATTTGTTTTTATTACAGCAACATACGTGGTTTCAGATAATTATTCTTGTTTCAGTAAAATTAAACCTAAATTCAACTTCTGTTGGAAGTAAACAAAAATTGTGGTTTTTTTTTTTTTTCAAATATCTCATTTTAGAATTACTCCAAGTCTTCAACAAATCTGATAACTCATTAGAAATCTTTTAACTGATTTTAAATTTTGGGACAAGCCCACAGAACTGTGTGACATGAAAAATGGATGATACAGAAAATGTTTAAGTAACCAAAGACCTAGCAACTCTAAAAGCTGTGAGTTTCAGTGAGGTCAGATCTGTGTATGGGTTTACTTATATATAGCCTATGTACCACTGTTGATGTCAAAGAGATGATGAGGCTGGAAGGTGCTTTCTTGGGTGGCACAGAAAATAGGAACATAGCTGCCTGAAATTACATTGGTTTAAGTTACTTTGAACTGCATACTTACTCCTGGCTCATTGCTTCCAGTTTATATCCCAAACCCAGGAGACCTTAATGACATTTCTGTTCTCTTTGAAGTTATTTATAAACTCAGTCATCCCTTAATCTTCCCTCTGATAAGCTAAATGCATTGGACTCGTCAATTTAAGGGAGAACTCTGAACTTTTTATCACATTTGTGACTCTTTTATGAATGCTTCCCACTTTATCTACATCTTTGTTGAATTATGGAGATCAGAACTAGACACACTATCTGAATATAGTCACATAAATTACATCAGTGCAGCTATATAGTTTCTTTGCTTCAGTCTGGATTTTCTAGCTTAGGTCAGGACAGGCAAAATGTGTACATTAATTTCTGTGCAACAGTTGGGCCCATGTGAAGGTGTATAGATATTTATTGCTTCTCTGACAAAGGACTTAATGCAAAGAAGACCAAAAAGTCAGAAAAATTATCTCTACCTCTCCTTTCTTCACTGGCAGAGGAATGAGTTGTCAGAGGTTTGGGGAAGTGTGTCTGGTCATTTGATTTTTATTTTTTTTATTTTATTTTCACTCAATCACTTATTATCACTCAATTACTTGAGTGATTTTATCCCAGTAGGCCATGACGTTTACATTCCCAAGCATTGTTTTTATATCCAAAGTCCATGTTATTTTATATCCTTTAGTCCATGTTATTGCAGTGATAGGGTATATCCATCACAAGGAATTTTTGCTGGCACTCCCTCCTGCTAGACTTTTTAGTCTCAGAACTTCCCAGGATAGAATTCCTCACACTGTGTTGTGTGCTACATAGTGGTATGATTTTACAAGTAACATACTGAGTAGCCTATTAGTTGTTTACATTACTTTTAACTTTTTTTTTTTTTTTTTTGAAATATCACTTTATTATTTGATATTCTCTTAACTTGATTGCTCTTTGGTATTTTCCTCTGAAAGAGTTACATATTCCAAAGCCATTGGTAGACATCAGCTAAAACTCTTCGTAGAACGATCTACCAAAACAATTAATCATGCCAGTGGACTATTCCTTTCTGGCCCTATTTCCAAGGACCTTTCAGAGCAGGTTTCAAACCAGATGTTTTGGTTACAGTTAGCTTAATTCCTACCTTCATGTTTTTTCAGATCTTTGCCATTCCTCCTCTTCACATTTTTTGATGCAAAATGCAGGTTTTAACATCCTTCTGAGTTAATATCAGAGCTGAAAGTACTTCACTGTCACCCTATACTATGTTTACGCTGCATAGCTTTTTTGAGATTCTGCTTAAAATACGAGTGCAAACACAATAGTGGATAAGTAAATGTCAAGAAAGCTGTATCTCCTCTTTACATGTAATATTGCATGAAGAACTTTTCTATTGTTTTCTGATGTATAGATGATGGCTCACATGTCAATATTAAGAATATGCAAATTTGTGCTTTTTCTTTTCAGTTTCAGGCATATCTACTATTACATTTCCACCATCAATCTTTTTAGAATTATAGGCAGGCTGAATACTGAATCAAGTACTGTAACTGCAGCCAGGCCAGGCTAAGAGAGCAACTGTTTTTGGGTAGGCTATCTGTCACTCTCCTGCCTCCCAGAGCCATCCCATGCAGTGCAGTCAGTTCCATGGGAGCAACAGTAGCAGCATAATTCTCAATTCCTGAGCTGAAATATAGAGCAATGAACAGATGTTACAACCTTAATAAGCTGGCGTCGTACATAAGCAAGCTATACCTGGAGATGACTTTTATCTAAATTTGCAGATATCTATTAAAAATCTATCTCTGTGTGGTTGATCTGAAGCTACTAAGAAAAAAGATGCAATCAGTCCTTCACTAACAGTGAGAAGTATGTTTAATGTATTGACAAAAATTTTGTGACCCCAATGGAAAAACTATGGAAAAAAAAAAAATGATTGCATCATTTTTGAAAGCTATCCTCCAATGGTAGATAACTATTGAAGCACTATTTTTATTCCCAATATACATGTATGTGTCATTTTCTAAGTCAAAATGTCAATATAGTAATACTTTCTATTGGCTGTTATTATTCAGATAATAACAGCCAATGCTTAATATTAATATTATTAATATTAATATTAATGCTTATTAATGCTTAATAAGATGCTTAATTCTTCTGTAATGTAAGATCTGCAAAGTCTTTTTTGTTAACAAGATGCAACTTTAAAAAAGAAAAGTATAATAACAGTTTGCAAATATAACTAACACAAGAAAAAATTGTGTTTTTGGAAATAATTATAGTCTTGCTTCATACAAACTGACTTAACAATTTTAGTAAAAAATATGCTATTTTTTATATACTTTTATATACAGTTTTCTTGAAAGGGAAGAAGGTTGTTTATTCATTTTAAAAGTATTTTGATTTAAAAATCATGTTATAATCTGTATCCTTTCCAGAGCAGTGTAACATTTGCATTCCTTTAATATATAATATTTGTGTAATCAATATTCTTAAAAAGGTAGATATTAATTATAGTAACAATAAGAATAATTAAACATTTCCATTTTATTTTGTGTACTAACATGTTTGGAAGTTCTTCGTATATTTTATTTTTCTGTAAAGAGTATTTTACTACCATAATTATTGTGTGAGTGTCTGTTGAACCTTTTTGAATACTTGCCATTGCAGGAAGCAATCAAAGCATGAAAGCAAACTAATATGAATACCTTGTTTGATTTCAGTTAACAGTAAATTGAATAATTTCCTGGAAATAAAGTGGAACAATTCATTTTTCTTAAATATGTTTTAAGAAATTAATATTTCTTTTTGAATAATGTTTACATTTGGGAAATTTCATGACGTAGGTTGGATACATTTTGTCTAACAGATATATAAGTAAAACTGCAGAAAAATATTGTGAAAAATCATCTTTTTACCATATAGTCCTATCTTCTGCCTGATGTCTCCTTCATATACAGGCATTCTTATGAAGAAATAAGTTTAAATCATCATACCTGAGGAAGGTGGATATTGTGCTTGTGATATCTGTTCCTGCTGAAAAAACATCATTTTTTAAAATCTAAAATTTATATGCAGCATTCTTTTTACATAAAGCAGGAGAATATAATAGAGAATGAATGCATATCTTCTATTTGGATGATATTGCTATAAATATGATTTTGCTCACTTCTGATATGAAGATAAATTTGTCTGTTTCCATAGAATCATAGAATGGTTTGGATTTGAAAGAACCTTAAAGATTCCAACCCCCCTCCAATGGGCAGGGACACCTTCCACTAGACCATGTTACTCAAAAACCAACCTTCCCAAAGATGGGGCATCCACAATTTTTCTGGGCGACCTGTTCCAGTTTTTGTACTAGTGTATATTTTTTGCTGTTGGCCAAGCTTTACTTCCCTATTGTTTGGTTTTACTAACAGAGTAAAATTCTGACAAATTACTTGCAAAAATTATAACACTATTTACCCTCTCTCCTTCCTTCCCCTGCCTTTTTTTTTTTTTTTTTTTTTTTTTTTTACCTTTTACACAGCATTTGGACATAACGAGTGCCCTGATCCTGGAGTACCAATCAATGCCCGGCGTTTTGGTGACAATTTTCAGTTGGGGAGTTCAATTTCTGTTATCTGTGAGGAAGGATTTATCAAAACACAGGGAACTGAAACAATTACTTGCATGTTAGTGGATGGAAAAGTAATGTGGAGTGGACCTATTCCTAAGTGTGGAGGTATGTATAATATTTCTTTCTGATTCATGAAGACTCAGTGTAATGTCTTTTAAGTTGCCACTAAAGGGAATTCAAACTTTTGGTAATGGATAGCAGAAAGCTCCTGTAATACCAACTCCATAATAAGGAGTCTAGTGAGGCACCACAGTACACCAACAATATTCATGTCTTCATTTTTAAATTCCAGTCCCATCAGTATCCTGATCAGCTTAGTCAATATATAGGAGAAAGAAATAGCAGGAAAGAAAATCACTGTTTTCACTGAATCTGACAGAAATATATTGAAGATTTCTGTTCCTCAGTTTCCAAATATAAATATCTAAGTTCAATTTGCCACTCGGTATTTAGTCAAGAAGTTTGTCCTTCAATTTCTTTTTTTTTTTGTTGTTTGTTTGTTTTTCAGTTATTTTCACCCAGTTTCATTTAGAAGGTTTTCTTCAGAACACAACTATTAACTTCTGACTTCAGACAGATAAATGATTTTAAATAGTGAGCACTCAGTGCCATATTAGATTAGAATGCAGAAGTTGATCTTTTTTCAGATCTTGGGCAATGGTATTTTATACCATTAGAGAGGTCTTAGTTGTCTGTTGCTCCACTTATGTTTCTTCTATCCACATAGCCTCTGGAAGATTCTCTTGACAATTGATCTTTCTCATTAAAGAAATTAAGTACTTCCTGTACATCACAAACTCTAAAACAATGTTAAGCATATTTCTGTGTACTTTTTTATACTAAGAGGTACAAAAATATAAACTTTGCTTCATTACATTTCCTTTTATTTTAAGATCTTTTCACCTCTTAAAAATATGATTTGATCAATGATGATACGTGATTTATAAAGTCTGTTGCATTTTATATTAAATAAAAGCTTAGTTCAGATTTCCACTATTGAACTGCCTTCCTAACAAAATTTTCTTAATTTTAATATATGAATGTGACTCCTTATAATATTCATATCCATTTAACTTTAAGTTCAAAATTCTAATGATTTCATAGATACAAGATGGGTCAGTTTCCCTAGATGATACACAGTCGTGGACCTTACTTTATTATGATGTTATGGAGCCGTTTAACATTGCTAATAAAATACTTAAAATAATAGGAATATTTTTAAATGTCTGTCTCTACACTGGAGTCTGAACCATACATTCTAAATGGTTCAGATGGCTCAAATGGTCTGAGACTCTAGATGGAGCACAGACTGAAATCCTGAGGGTTCGGAAGCTGGTATATTTGAATTAAGTGTATTTATCTACTGCAGAATTAGGTATATTTTTAAGATTGAAGATACAACTTGAAGACAAATGAATCTAATTTTAAGCTATTAGTGTAATTAATTTGGTCTGATGGGATGTTTTGAATTTTTATTGACTTCATAACACAATGACATTTTATATAAGCTCAAGTCTGCTTGCCCTTCACACATCTCATAATTTCATTGTCATACATACCAAGTCAAATACACGAACTCAACATGCTGACCAGGAGATACTGAATGTGACTAATGTGAAGTTTTTTCTTCACTGCAGAAATGTCTTCTGTTACAGTATATAGGAGAGAACCATATAATAATCAATATGGTACAGGTGGGTAGGGTCAGCATACTCATTTGTCAGGGCAATATGCCTGATGCACCAACAGGCAGGCTTTGCCACAGCCTCTGTTGGGGCCTCCCCCCAACCTGTCCATGGCCCAGGACCCCATTTCAGCTCAGCCTGGGGCTGTCAGTCCCTGCCCTTTCAACTCCTGGTTCATCATTCATCCGATAGTCACTTGAATGTCACCAGACCCATTTTCTGTCACCAACCTAGTCCTGCTCACCTTGCTCAAATCATAGAATCATAGAATACCCCAAGCTGGAAGGGAACCACAAGGATCACTGAGTCCAACTTCTGGCTCCACACAGGTCTTCCCAAAAATTCAGACCATATAACTGAGATCATAGTCCAAACATTTTTTAAGCTCCGACAGGCTTGGTGCCATGGCTATGTCCTTGGAGAGCCTGTTCCAGTGCATGACCACCCTCTCAATGAAGAACCTCTTCCTTATATCCAGCCTGAACCTCCCCTGTCGCAGCTTGACTCCATTTCCTTGGGTCCTATCATGGGTCACCAGCAAGAATAGATCAGAGCCTGCCCCTCCACTCCCCCTCGTGAGGAAGCTGTAGACTGTGATGAGGTCTCCTCTCAGCCTTCTCTTTTCCAGGCTGAACAAACCAAGTGAACTCAGCCGTTCCTCATATGTCTTCCCCTCTGGGCTATCTTAGTAGTTCTCTGGATGCTCTTCAATAGTTTCACATCCTTTTTTTACTGTGGTGCCCAAAACTGCACACAGTACTTGAGGTGAGGCCACACCAGTGCAGAGTAGAGCGGGAGAATCACTTCCCTCAACCGACTAGCAATGTCATTCATTAGATGCACTAGATGGAGCGCAATGATGCTGTGTTGGTGAGGGCACTAACTGCCTCTATATGTGTCATCACTCTTGGCTCCTATCTTCACTTACCTAGCAGAGTAGTCCTGATTTTGTGATTCCACTATGCATTTACATGTGAGATTCATGTCCCTGTGTCTTTCATCCTCCTTGTGTGAGAGTCATGTGAAGGACTTTCACATAATCTCTTGTAATATAGTCCAGTTACACATGGACTGCAACTCTACTCTTAGTCTACCTGCATAACCCCTGTAATGCTTACAGTGAGAAGATAAATTCCAAAATTTATTTTGGAAAATAAAATAAAATTTAAAAAAATGTCTAGAACTGTGAACCTACGAAGTATTCTGTTCACTGATTAGTCTGTCATCAAAGTTTTCCTCATACTCATGCATAGAAGTTTCCTGACTCAACTGCCATACCTTAGTATGCAAGGAAATAGATATAAATAGAAATGGATTTGTGGGAATTCATAGATCAGGCTGACTATTTTTTGGTAATTTGCATAAGCTCGTGTTTGATAAAGATATTCTGTTTGATGACAAACACTGGTTATAGTATATTTCTGGTATTTTATTTTTAACCCACTGACAGTGGGTATAAATCTGCCAGCCACAGAACTGGAAGAAAGAACAGGGACTAAAACGCAATGCAAAAAAAAAAAAAAAAAAAAGGATGGGGAAACTGTTATTTGGCAAGATACCTGGAGAATTTTAATCTCTGAAAAACAAAACTCTTTAAGAGAGAAGAAGATAAGCCCAGTCACCCACGTATTCTGAAGGGCAGGATTCTTGGATCTGGGAAATCAGCATGTGATAGTAAATGTCAGATAAAGAATTTGCACTGAAGACATCAGGAACAGCCATAATCATAGGAAGGACAAGCAGGATTTTCTTTAAACAATAGAAAAAACAACAAAAACATCAAAGCAAAACTATTATGTTAGATCCCAAATACAAAGAGAAATCATAGTGAATTTACCCAATCAAAGAGATATGTATTATTTCAAATGTAATATTTGTAGAATCATTTTTTGTAAAAGAGTTCTTTTCTGTTTTCCAAATATAATCTTTAACAGTTCAATGTAAATTTAGTGATAAAGTGGAGCTTTGCACAAATTTAGCAATACTACGTGCCAACTATGGTAGTACACTAGCTCAGGATAAGACCATCTGGTATTACTCTTGTTAGTATATTTTGTAGTATATTGGCTCCATATGTATTTTGGATATGCATAAGTAGTTATATACAATAAAATGTAGGGATGATTAATGTTTTAATGCTAACCTTACAACTGTAAGTGTTGATGTAATTCTTAGTTTAAATACTGTATGTTTGACTGATAGTGTTTGATGAAGGTAGTTTGACAAAAGGACCTTAAGGTGAAAGTTAAGAAATGATATTTTAAGACAGGGAGGGGTTTGGACTGGGGAGACTAAAACTCTAAAATTGCATATTTAGAGATGTTTGCAGAATTGTTAGTTCTGAACTTTAAATTTTATATAACTTTTAGAATATATATATATTTTTTTTCATACAGTAGGAGAAAGAAGGGATATTATGTCCTTAAAAATATAAAATGCTTCATTACAACAGTTCATCATTTCAATACAGGACCCTGGTAATTTCCTGAGAAAAACAGAGATCAGATATTTATGTCATAATTCATGATCTTCAATTTGAAGGTGTGTCAAATGGAACAAAATTAAAACATTTTTGTCATGGAGAAGTACAGAATAATTTAGACAATAGCACGTACAGTGCTGCTTCATTAAAATGAGCAGCAAAAATACGGAGAATATGAGGTGTCTAAGCAAAAAAAAAAAAAAAAAAAAAGTAAGAAATTGTCATTTAAAAAAAATAAATCACTGTTTAGTAAAGAGACTTACTGACTTGCCAACAATACAGTAAGACGTATAAAATGTAGCACATTTCTTTTCATCATTGTGTAGCCCTGTATGCATAAAGAATGAATTGAAAGAGTGCTGAAACTTTATAGTTCAGCATTCTTTTCCCCAAAAGTTTCTGCCCTCTAACTGGATACTTACATGATACTAGTAATAATAAACAAAATAAGTAAGTAAATAAAAAAAATAAATATGTCTTCTGACAATTAAGTACATAAATAGCTTTATGGATGATGGGCCAGAGTCTACCCTCAGTAAGTTTATGGATGACATGAAGCTGGAAGTGGCTGATAGTTTGTGCTGCCATCCAGAGGGACCTCACCAGGCTGGAAAAAATGGGAATACAAAAATCTACAGAAGTTCAACAAGGAGAAGTGGAAAGTCCTGTCCTCAGGGATGAACAACATCAGGCACCAGTACATGCTGGAGGCCATCCAGCTTTTCTGCCTGGTAGAAAAGAAAATGGATACCAGGTTGAACATGAGTCAGCTATGTGCACCCACCACAAAGAAGGTTAATGGTATCCTAGGCTGCATTAGGCAACATTTTGCCAGCAGGTCAAAGGGGATGATCCTTGTCCTCTATTTCATCAACGATAAGGCCACATCTAGAGAGACATAGACATGCTGGAAGGGATCTAACAAAGGGCCACTGACTGAGATGATGAAGGATGCATCATTTGATGACTGGAGCATCTCTCCTATAAGGAAAGTCTGAAAGAGCTGGGACTGTTCAGCCTGGAGAAGAGGAAAATCAGGGTGGATCGGACCACTATCTAAAAATACCTAGAGGGAGGGTGCAAAAAAGGATGGAGCCAGATTCTTTTTGGTAGTGCCCAGTGACAGAACAAGAGGCAATGGGCATAAACTGAAACACAGGAGGTTCTGTCTGAACATCAGGAAGCACTTTACTGTCAAGGCAGAACACTGGCACAGGTTTACCAGAGAATTTTGGATCTCCTCCTGGGAGATCTTCAGAAACCATCTGGACCTGCTCATGGGCAACCTGCTCTAGGTGACACTTCGAGCAGGAATGCAGACATCTCTGCAAGACCTACAGCTGTGGAGATTATTCCTGTAATTAATGCATTATTAAGCCATTAAAAAACTTTGAATATGATTATCAGATACTTTGTTTTTAGTTATGTTTTAATAGCTTATCTTTGCTTACTATTACAGAGAGAAATAGTACATACTGTTTCTAATAGTTCTGTTTGACTATGGATATTTTACAACATTTAAAATGTATTTGCCAAATGCTTCAAAAATATTAGCTAATCTTGTAAAAATGGTTAAGTATATTTGTTTCAGGAACATGGAATTTGAACTGCCAACCTGACAAATAAAATGCATGTAGTCTCACAGTGGATCCATGTCAAAGCTGAAATGACATTTTACTAATTTCAAGCTTAATATTCAACTGAAACTTCTGCATAGCTTTTTTTTTTGTTTGTTTGTTTTTGATTCTCTGTGCTCATAATTAAAAGCAGAAACAATCCCAGGTTTTAAACACTGTGTTTTGCTCTATGTCCTTTATTACAGTAAAATGTATCGTAGCTGTAAAAATACAGTATAAAAGCTTATGTCATCACTTTCTGAGCAATGTTAATTTTATCTTAATTCAGTTCTTTATCTATAATTCAGTCCTCGCCATCTGATTCCAAACCCTGCGGAGTCTGTCAGCTTCAAGTCTTCTTGCATCTTCCTGCAGCTGGGTTTTTTAAATTTAAGTATACATATGCTATAATGAAATTGGTAATGGTAAATTACTTATCATAAGTTTGTGTTATTATACCTTTGTCTTTGTTTTATTTTTAGCTCCATGTGGTGGGCATTTTTCATCTCCCAGTGGAGTAATCCTCTCTCCAGGCTGGCCTGGGTATTATAAAGACTCCTTGAATTGTGAGTGGGTGATAGAAGCTGAACCAGGACACTCTATCAAAATTACATTTGAAAGGTCTTGGCTAATATTTTTCTTATTTAATATATATATATATATATATTTTTTATCAGAAGCAATAGTTTATTAGCTCTATCATAAACTTAATTTTCACTTTTTCTGAAATCAAGTAATTGTATTGTTGGGTAGAATTTTCCAAAACATATTAGTGCCTGCAGAGCATGAATTTTATCTTCAATGTAAATTTCACTTCAGTGAACTAAAAAGCTTTTGAAATTCCTACCTTTTGTATATATTGAAGTCTGTCTGCCCTAGTTAATAGCTTGGTCTCTTTATAAAGATTAACATGTTCAATTTGCTTGTAAATGTGTTATTGTGATGAATTATACTTATGAAGCCATTTTCTTTTTCTCAAATGTGTGAAATCTTCAACTCTGAGAATCCGAATTAACAGTCATAACTGAATTAAATACTTTATTATTTTTTTTTTAATCCATCATGAATATTTACGAGGTCATCTGATCTGTTTTTCTGAAAGGAGTGGTGCTTGCAGGATGCAATTACAGTTTCCCCAAATTACTGCAGCAGTTCACTTCTCCTATGTTTTGCCTGTTACATCCCTTCCTGATTCAAAGGAACGAAACATGTTAGGAGCCTTAAATCTAATGGTAGCAAGCTGTGGGTGTTGAATCTAAACTCATTATGAGAAAGCAAAATATGAAATGTAATTAAAAAAAATCCATACGTTCTACATATTTTAAGCATGTTCTAGATTATTCTTAATTGTAAATATTAAGAAATTAGATTATGATCCAGGAAAAAAAAAAAAAAAAAAAAAAAAATTCTTTTGAAAAGTTATATGCACAAATATCATTCAAGTACTTCTCAGTTGCTATATATACTGCATCTTCTGACTGGTCCTGGTCACATTCAATCTGAAGAGAAGATACTGCTTCATTTTAATACAATTTCAAATTCATTTTAAGCAGGATATGGAAGTAAGGATCTTCTGTAAGAAAAAAAAATATATATCATTGTGATAGGTTTAAAAGCTTTTTTTTTTCTTATTTTTTTTTTTCCCCTGTATGTACTATTGTGTTCCTATGACGTGAAGCCTGACACACAGGTAGAAAAAGAAAGAGAACTACAGACAGAGAATAATGGCTATTTCTTTTAGTGCTTTCCAGGAGTTCGTAAGGACTTTTTCATTGTTTGCTTCAGGACTGTTAATAAATAGTGTGATAAGTTTACTCCTTTTACACAGTCATAGCTATGATAATCTGTTGGATTTCTGTTGTAAGTCAGTACTTATGCAGGCTGAGTTGAAATGATGAAAGTGAGAAATGTGAGTGCCATTCTTCATTGTAATGAAGTGTTTATCATGAAGCCTAATTATGAGCCTTTAAATGCTAGGGATGTTAATCAGCAAACTACTGATTGGAGCACTAGTCACATTTGACTAATGAGAATACACTCTGTGTTTGGGTATTCTGCTTATATCCTGACACCACAGAGTTGGCAGGTTGTCTCAAAAACAAAAATGCATGTTATAAATATTAGAGCAGCTTTAGCTGTTCAAATAAGATAAAAAAGTGTGCATCTCCTTCTGTATTAAAGTTTGTTTCACTCCTGTCTGTTTGACTGAACGTTGGAAAGTCCTCCATAAGAATAGACTTAACACAGCAATGAAGGCATCCAGGTTAATTTAAGATTAGTGGCTTATTAAGGAGGAAGAACACTGTAGTCTGACAGAAGCAAAGAGTATTTTTGATTTAGAAACATATTCTGAGCTCATGTGGGAACTAGCCAAAAAAAAACCAAAACATTCATTTCCCCTAAATTTTCATCTGTCTGGCTTCTAGGCTTATCCTGCTTTATTTTTTCAACTCCCTAATATTTTATTTCTTTACACTCTTTTTATGTTATTTCATATGATCAGAACAGAAATAAAAGAAAACATGTTCTGGAGGTTTAATATGGTTTCTCTTCTTTTGCCAGACTCCTTTAGATTTTAGGTTAAGGCTCCTGGGACAAAAATCTCAAAACAGAGTTATTCAGTACATTGTTGTTAGCCATTCTGTTCCTTGAATGGATTTCACAAAGCTGAATTAGGCATCTAAGTGAATCAGAGGGAGAGTTAGGAATATCTGAAAGATCCTGTTGTTAATGTTTTTCTTTCTAATGCTGGAAGGGTTTTTCAGTAATTCATCAGAGAGTCCATTAAAGCAATATGATTAATGTAAGATCTATCACTGCAAGAGGGAAACTGCTGTCAAAATAACAAACAGAGGTTTGGGACTGGTGATACCATCAAAACCAAGAACAAGGAGGTATCTAGCAGCATTGTCATACTCTGTTTTTTCTTGACAAAGACAGCACACATGCAGATTGCAAAGAGACATTTCACTTTGTAATGCTTTCTAAATAAGATTTGTTTATTTATTTATTTATTTATTTATTTACCTAACTTCTGCCAGTACTTTGCACTGAGCCTTGACTCGCACAAAGTGACAGGAGTCTCAAAGAGGCTTTAAGTTCTATCCCTGCTTATAGGCAATTTTGAGGGTAGGTGGTCAGAGTATGATTTTTGGTAATATAAAGTACTTTGATGATATTTGTGCCAAATGGAATAGATACAATACAGGAACACATAAACCTATTCTCTATATCATTTACTTTATTTTTCCATAAATGAAAATCATTATGTGATATAAAATAGTGTGTGGAAGTAATATTAATCTCTGCTAGCAAGCCAGGATTTTTTTTATTATTCTTCTAAAAGTTTCTTACTTTTGTTTACTTTTCTGCAACACAAACCTGCTCAAGGAGTTAAAACTTATTTCTCATCTTACCAGGACACAAACCTGAAATGTGATTATTGTATTAATTATGTAATAATAAAATTGATATTGTAAAGTAGATATGTGGAGAAATAATTAAAATATTATAGTCAGGAAAGAAGCATAGTTTTAAAAACGTGACACACTTGCTATGTGTTTGGTTTACCTGTTTCTTATATTTGTACCTATGGATGTTTCCTCAATTCCAGATTTCAGACAGAACTCAATTATGATGTTTTGGAAGTTCATGATGGACCTAATTTATTATCTCCACTTTTGGGATCCTACAATGGTACTCAGGTCCCACAATTCCTATTTAGCAGTAGCAATTTCATTTATCTCCTCTTTACAACTGACAACAGCCGTTCTAACAATGGATTCAAGATTCATTATGAAAGTAAGTCATTGTGAACCGTGTGGTTTGATTTCCTCTTCTCTGCTTATCATGGGCATAAATATATAAATGTCTAAATGCTCTGCCTTTGGTAGATTGCTGAGTCAGGCCTCTTATTTTTTTTCAAATTGAATAAGATTTGGTGATATTAAACTGCAGAACAATGCATAGTAATTTCACTTAATGTCATTACTGTAGTGCTCTGTGCTTTAAGAATCAGAAAATAAGAATGGCACATAAATGCCTTTCTTCTGGATGTTGCTATTATGTCTTGTTTTTCTTACCTTTTATATAATGTATTTTTGTATGTATAAGACTGCATAAAATCAGTAAAATTACGAAATTCTAAAGCAAATGTCTGAATTACTGTCCTGACTGATGGATCTGAAATTCTGAAGCTAATAGGAAATGTGATTTACATTAATGAGTGGAAAAAATCAATTACCGAATTGCACGATTATGGATTTTTAGGGATCTAAAAACCCATATGTGATTTGTTGATTATAAATCTTATGTAAAAGTATTCATTTTCCCTTATATTATATTATATAATATATTATATATAATATATTATAATATATATAATATATTATAGTCATATAAACTACACTGTAGAAAGTATCAGTAAGATTTTGTATTTTTATGAATGCTTAAAATTGACGTAACTTGCTATATTATCATGTCATTTACTTTTTGTTTTTCTAAATATATGTTTGTTTTACCAAAATATATTTTAATGTGAAAAATAGTTTTTGTAATTACTGTCATCAAGAACACATTGTTATCAATTTCTATTTCATACTTGTTGGGACTACCACCAAGGAATTTTCAGATGTTCCTAATTTCTTGCCATATTTTTGACCATTCACATTATTTATGATCACTAATGTTAAGGATATTAAATATAATATCCTTTCATTTGCCCTTCCTTTGCCTCTTACAATTTTGGCTGCTTTGAACTCCATTAAATGCACAGTTCTGGCATTTTATCCCAGCAAATCTACTGTTTCAAAATTCTTTACTGTCTCAGCCTTCACTGAGTACTTCACTCAGTACTTCCATGTTTATCATTAACATTGTGGAGAATTAATGATTTTGTTAAGTTCTCATCAATATGAAATGTGAAGGATAGCTATCCTTACACATTAGGAAAAATAGATTAACGCTCCCAGTAAAGACCATTTAATTCTTAAAATAATTGGCTAACTGTATAATGCTTAATGGTAGAAATTACACTTCAGGAATGTGAACAGCAAAAAGAGGAAAGCTGCACTTACTAGAAGTACCTTTATATCTACTCTTTTAATTAACTAAATTTTGAAAGGGAACCTGAATATTTTTTCAAATGTATGAATTCTTCAATTTCATTATAAAATGCATTTTCATTAAAATTGATCCCCATTCCAGAGTTCTACTTTAAACTTGTGAAGAATGAAAGTGCAGTGTATACTATATTCAGTTTATATTATACTATACTTTATACTATAGTTTTTACTATACTATATTCAGTTTATATAGGAGAATTCTAAAAATATGCATCTTTAATACTTTTTACACTATATAAGCTATTTCTAGTAGCTTTTCTGCTTACCATAATCTGTTTATGTACAGATATTTAATATACATGTTATTTTTGTTCAATTTTTATTGCTTCTTTGTGTTTTGCTTCCAGTACAGTGCAATTCTGTTTTCCTCTTTCTGGATTATAATAATGCTAAATGATTCAGTGTTTTTCTCTTCAGCAATCCTATTGAAAGCTGATATCTTTTTTGTTTGTGTTTTTTTTATGCTTTTTTTTTTTTTTTTCCACACTGTATTATTTTTTAAGGAAGGATATCCTTTGTGTACGAATTTTTGTAGAAGGAGAAAACACCCAGAAGATCCTACACCAACTGTTTCTTCTAATTTGTTAACTCTCAGTAACATTCCTAGAGTTTTTTGTTCTTTTTTTCCCCAAATTCTTTCATAATGAAGTTAGTATTCTCAATGGGAAATAATGTAAAAGGTTTAATTTTTTAGCACATACAAATATTCTCTGTATCAAGTCAACTTATCTTTACTTCTTTTTCTGCATTTTTTTTTGTCTCCCCAATATCTCACATATCAAAGAACATGAGATTTGAAAATAATTTATGTAAAAATAATTTCTGTAAATCAATGCATAACATTACTGAGATAGGATCAACATAAATTTACACTAAATTCTGCAATGTTTTTTGTCTGCAATATCAGCAGAATGCAATTCATTGGCTATAATGGCCTACAGTGGTAACACAGAGAAACAAATGTCAAGGATAAATCAATGAAAATGCTTTATAATTGCTTTATAAATCACTGAAAATGCTTTATAGAACTTTCCCCCACACCACCCCATTACAGAGAATTACTTAGACAAACAAACAAACAAGCAAACAAATTGGTTAGAATTTATTTATTTATTTATTTATTTATTCATTTATTATAATCTAGGTGTAACCGTTAATACTTACTCTTGCTTGGATCCTGGCATACCAGTGCATGGACGCCGTTATGGACATGACTTCTCTATAGGATCAACTGTCTCATTTAGTTGTGATCCAGGTTATAGGCTAAGTCATGAGGAGCCTTTGCTGTGTGAGAAAAATCACTGGTGGAGTCACCCACTCCCTACTTGTGATGGTAAGAGTGAATGGTTAAAATAAATTGTACCTTAAAATTTACACATTTTGCCAAAATATTAGTCAAATGACTTAAATGGAACTTAAAAATCCTCTAATTTTAAGAAAAAAATATAGTTGGATGAAATGAAGATTATATATTGTGATATATTGTGATATATGTGATGTGATATTTAGTAATAAATGTCTATGATGTAAAAATGGTTGGACCTTGGAGGTCTTTTCCAACCTTAATGATTCTATGATTCTATAATTCTTTAAATTGGAAGATTATTGAAGATATGTATACCTGAATATATGTTACCATGGACTAACTGATTACCTGTTAGTTCAAGACATGTAAGGCTAATGCGCATCTTCTTGTAAAGAAGTTGTTACAAACTACACATATTTGTGGTTGGATATCCGTCTTTGGTGTTGATATACAAAACATGAGATGAGGTTTATTTCTACCTGACTCAAAAACTGCGTTTTTTCCAGTTTGATGTTGATCACTGTGTTCCTAATTTGTTAACAAAACTTGTCACCCTTAAATTACTGTAAGAACTGATTAGTGCCACATGATATTTGATGTTTGTGCTCATGATTGTTAAACGCAACAAAAATGGTATCAAGTAACTTTCTTTTTATTTCACATATTTCGGAGTTGCCAGCATGTCATTACGGAATCTGCTTGAAAAATTAATAATTTCTGAGAATTATTGATTTTATGACATTTTTCCTCTTAGGATAATATAATTTATATTTAATATTAAGAAAGTATATTCTGTTTATTAAGGTGTATATTTAGTTGTTTTCTTCTCAAAATAAATATTTTCCTTTGAATATGGAACATGCTTTTCTGATGATAAAAATATTGTCAGGAATAATTCACCCAATTAATTCTAAGGTAGCATTTATTAAAAAAATAATCTACTGAATACATAAATTCTATGTAAAGCATGTGATAATCTATATTCCTGGAACAATTCTTAGCATCTCATAACAGAAGGTAAAAGCTGAACTTGAAAGAAGACTAAGAAAAATGTTTATTGAATCATGGATGTATTACTTTCCATATGTAAATATAATAGTTTTCACTGAATTTCATTCTATAGATTATGGAGTCTTTGACCAGTAGGGTCTTTCTTAAGCCTTTAGCTTAATTAGTTAGCAAATGTTTCATATTTTGTATATGACTATGTTGAACATGGAAGGGTGTAATGATACCAGCAATTTGTGAATAATCACTCTCCTGAAAATGGCACTCTATTCAGCAAACCTAAAGGATTCTGTTTCTTAGTCTAATTCTTGGGATGAGAGTTCCAATAGCTCACAGGCGGGAGACTATATTTGGCTGGATAGGCTGTAAATAGAAGATGTGGCTTATGTTGATAGGCACTAGATGCTAACCATCTAAAACAAACAGTATTAACACACTCCCTATGAATACTGTGCTCCGCTGTGAAATGAACACACGTATTGTGATGAATTTCTTCCTCAAGATGCTGCACTAGCATACATTCATTAAGTAAATGAGCTTTTTTTTCTCTAGAGCACATCGCTAAATGGCAATTGTCCATTGAATAAATATGCTCTAAAGGCAGGATTGAGTACATTTATTCTAGTAAATTTAATCAATTCATGGTTGAACTCATTTTAATTTTATTGCTGAATTTCTTCTCTAGTGAAATGTTTTTAAATAGGATCCAGAGTCCTTGCACCTCCAGGGAAAAAAGGGCATTTGCTCAATGGGCTGTTGGTTTTATAAACTATGAGGATGTCTTTATATTAACCATGCCACTAATAAACAAGTTGATAACTGTTCCTGCTCATTTGTTATATTGTTGTATCAGTTTTTGGGGAGCTGGGTTATTTCTAGATAGTTAAAAGTATTTCTTTTTTATAATTACATCATGTAGCAACAATTGTGCAACCAAAACATGACAATTCATGAATGCAAGTGCTTTCAAGGAGAAAGGCATACAAAAAAAAATTAGATTTTTCAGACCCTGTTCTTCCTCAGAGTTGAAGACTGCATTGATTGTGATTGCATTCTTTGAAAGAGTATAAGCTAGTTTTTTCATTAAGTATTTGGATATTACAGATAAGCATCACAAAAAGCTTATCCAGGAAGTCACACTTCATTGTCTAAAGGAACATTTAGAGGATACTGAGAATAATGGTTTAAAAATGAACAAACAAAACAGCTGTCTCCATCTGTAAAGACTAGCCTGAGGGGTGTATCATGACAGGTTGTATAATTCATTCATATCTGAATGATTGATACACATGAAGGATTTTATTGGTCATTTCCTTAGTTTTAATTTTTACATGTATCTGTGTGGATAAGGGATGCACAGTCAGTGTATTGCGCATTGCTCTGTGTATACATACATACACATGCAATCACACATTTATATTTCTAATAGCAAAGCAGTTCTGAAATGTTAATTTTAGAGATCTCTGAATATAAAATTTTGAGGATAATATTATCTATTGCTGTTCATGCTTTTCAAAGATGAATAATAAAGGAAAATATTTTCAAATTCTCTCATACAAGACCATAGAAGAGTTACGGCTGGAAGGTACATCAGAATATGATTTAGTCCAAACTTTTATTCCAGTAGTTGAATTGCTTTCAGTTTTGAAGACAGCAGCTCCACTGTTTTAAAATATGTTACACAACCATAAAACTAAGAGTAAAACCAATGATCTTTGTCAAGCCATCAGTCTCTTCAAAAAATGAAGTAATTTGTTATTAGGAATATTCTTTAACAGTACTTCAGGGGAAGTGTGACCAATTTCTGGACAGCTGTATTGACTATATATATATACTTGTATGTATATATATATATATATATATATATATATATATATATAATTTATTTTAAAAAGAAGTGGCAGTGATGAAAGCCTCAACTTTTGAACTTTTGCTATATTTTTCCTTCTTTGTCTTGTGGGTAAAATGCTCGTATCTTTTTGTTTGTTTTTATCCACACAGAACAGAGAAAACCTGTTTGTATTATTCTATAATTATTTATTCTTAAATAGTACATCTGCAGATGCAGTTTGGTTTATATGCTCTAAATACAGGGCACAATACCTAGGAAAACAAGTATGCAAATAGATAACAAATATTATTTTCTAATAAGAATATGAACAGGTCTTTAGAAAATAGTTGCACTTAAGAGAGAAAATAGATGGTTTTGAGCTTTGTTTAGAAAAATGTTACTTGTTTTACATTTATAGCATTCCTATGTAACAACCATGTATGATTTACTCAGTATGTATCTATCTGTACTCCCTTGAATTTGACTGTAACTCTTCCCAGTGCTTAAGTGGCAAATTTTGTCTTATCGTGTACTTTCTGTTTGAATATTATAATAGAAATCTTCTTTTAAACTGTGAATATTTGTCAGAAAACCTATATTAACAATATACAAAGCAATATATTAATCCCGTTAAATATGACAGGAAAAAATAGTAAATGTTTAAATAATTAAGAGTATAATGTGCTTTTTCTTTTCTTCATCATAACATGAAATTAATTACTTAATAATCCTTATCAGGTATTTGGATTAGGGGTAAGTATTGGCATCCCACTTGATCTTTATTTGCTTAAGAAAATGAATAAATAGAGAACATCAGCAAGAAAAACATTCAAGTTAGATGGAAGACTATATTTCAATGATTATATTGAAAACACCAAGATGTTACAATGAATTAGGAAATCTGACTTGTGCAGTGTCATGAGGAATCTATCAGGGAGATCTGGCAAAGGTGTTACGTTATTTTTGTAAAGGCATCTCTAAGATAAAAACAATAATCTTATTAAAATTTCAACTGTTAAAAATATATATTCAAATGCAAATATTCAGTATGGTAGAATCTACACTTGGAAGGTGTTAGTATGTCCTGATATGTTTTAGATTTAAATAAGGAGATAAAGATATAACAGCTTTCATTATGAATAATCTAGACTTTATTATGCTATTTTCTTGTATAATATAACTCAAGTCCGAAGTTTCTTTCAGGAAGCTGTTAGTAAGCATTGGATGCCTGTATTGTTATTTTATTTTTACTCCTTACATGCATCCCATTTTAAGACACGTTACATCTAGTGTAAATAGGGAAGCCAGATGCTGAAATTTCTTTATCTACGAAACACAGCATATGATTTAAATTGTAATTCACTGTTTCAATTTTTTTTAGCTATCTTTATATTTCTGTTCTATAATCAAATTACATATTAAATGAAAATCAACTTAGAATTAGTTTGTTGTTTGGAAGTCAGAGACAATTAAACAGCTGAATGCAATGGGACCACTGTGTGTGTATTTGTATATAGATTTATATTTATACAAACACATACAATAGGTTTATCTTTCCATTCTGTGGTTCTTCCTGAATTCACGTTACCAGTCTTTCTTGCTAATGCTTGAAACCTTTTGTAAAACCAATCAGTATTACTAATCAATTATAAATTTATGTTTTCTCTTCCATCACTGTGGAAAACAAATAGGTTTCATTTATTTGTATTTACATTAAGTTCATCTTACTGAAAAAAAAAAAGTCTTTTTTTTTTTTCTTTTTTCAGAAGCTTCTATTCTTATGCATATTTTCTCTTTTTTGAGAAAACTGTGATAAAGCATTGCAGGTTAGTTTTCATGTTGTGGTTGGTGACTTAGAGCTAGTCTTTTGAAAAAACTTTAAATTTATCTATGAAAATGGTAGATGATATCAGTTTAAAAGGTGGAAAACATTACTAATTCACAAATATCACCATCTTCAGTCAGGCAAAATGGGTCAGTGATTATTATTTTTTTTCTATATTGTTATTGAACACCATATGTTGAAATACATCAATACACGTATCTATGTAGAATGTGTATTATTTTCTTTTGCTTTAATTAAATAACAAGTATGTTCTCTTGACAGTTTTCTGTCCTTGGATGTGGTCAAACCCTTTTATCTCACATTTAGTCTTCTTGATATCTTCATATCATTGCTATATCCTTCATGGGTCTGAAGTAGACTTCAGTTACATTAAAATAAATTTAATTTAAATTTAATAAATAGTTACATAGAAATAAATAAATCATTTTAAATTGGTCATAATCCTTGTTCAGAGACCTCAGATAACAGAGAACATAGGTAGTGGATGCTGAGTTTTATTTCATAGTATAAAATAAAATAAAATAAAATAAAATAAAATAAAATAAAATAAAATAAAATAAAATAAAATAAAATAAAATAAAATAAAATAAAATAAAATAAAATAAAATAAAATACAATTAAGAGGTAAGGGGATCTTCTACAAAGAAGTGCTAAAGTAAAGCTATACAGATTGACCTCTGCAGGAGGAGATTATACAGGCTTACTTCTGCAGTAAAACATAAACATTTAAAAAATAGAACTGAGGACACATGCAAAAAAATGGGAAAAGACTTCTATGAGCAGAAATGTTACCTTCCTTGCTTATTAACTGCTGCCACATTTTATTGTAAAGTGTCCTAGCTATATGTTTGTGTAGCACAGAGGCTGTGACAAGAAAGATAAATAAGTACTTGAAATAGGTAATATAGTGGTCATAGAGACCAAAAATATATCTTTCAAGAGTAGGTTAAGAAAGGTTGTCTCATTTAAGTGAATGAAACAAAGCTAGAAACTGTCATGCTTTGCCAGCCCTCCAAAGTGAATTTCCAAGATGGAAAATAACATAATGACAGCTTATAATAAGAATAAATGGGTGAAAATTAACCATGAATAAATTTAGGCTAGAAATTATAAGTCTATTTCTAATATGGAACAGTGATTTTTTATAATAGTAGGATGGAATGAAAATGCTCCTGAAATGGAGCTTGATGATTTTATGAATGACATAAGTCAGGTGTTTTCCTTACAACTAGTTATGTATTTCAGTGATTAAGTGTGTCCTTCCACTGAGACACTTATATGTAGCCTGAGTAAAGGTTCTAAAATTGTTTGGGGAAAAAAAAAAAATATATACATATATATAATATAGGGAAATTTATATAGGGCAATTTTCTAAGCTAGTCTTGCTTGCTGCCACTCTTCCTTTTGTTACTGAGCAAAAGGGATGAAGTCATGATCCATTACAACAAAAGTCTTCAAGCAACCCAATGCTATAAGAATCTTATTTCACTTGAACAGCTGGCTTAGTCACTTGATTCCACTACTAAATTTTAATCTTCAATCACATTTAACAAAGACTTACTTCATAAGCTATTACATTATTTTCCATTATCACATAAAGGTACTTTGTACTATACATCCAGATATCTACCTGTATTACATGCAGATATTTTTTGTTAATTTTTTGTTAGTTTTTAATTCCTTCTCACAAAACACAGTAATAAATAAATAAATAAAAAGATTAAGGCATGTCTTGACTGAGCTGTTTTTCTTACATAACAAATAAATTAAATGCCATGTTAGCAACACAATAAATGATGATTAAAAAGCAAACAAACAAACAAACAACAACAACAACAACAAAACACATTTCATGTACCCAATTTTCCACATTAGAATGCCAAGCTAGTGCTTCAGTTATTTGCTTATTTATTCATTATACTTTTAGTCTGTCCTGTTTTAGTATGTCTCCATATATCAGACAATGAAGTGAAAATGTTTCTTATAGAATCTAGAAAAATGTGTAAAGAGTATCTTTTGCTGTTTTCATTTTAACATGTTTCTGTTTTCCTTTGCATTCCAAAAAAGAGTCAGATACTAGTTTTGATATTATATGCTCTGGCTGTTTCCCATCTTATCAGGACCAGTGCACACTTTATATTTCAGATCTGTCAACTTGGCTTTGTTTGGTAACATGCTGGTCCCTTGATGCCTTTGTTTGCCATCTGCTAGCCTTCATACAGTTACAGTGAATGCCATAGACATTTTGTCATCACTTGCATTCTTGAAAGATTTTTCAAACACCCGCTGTAAAATACATTATTTGTTTGGGCGGTTTCCCATGATTATAAAAATTGATTGCATATTCTATTGCAGTCCTTCTTAATAGGGCTGACCTAAAGTGTGGACAAAGTAGGTAGTTACCATCAGAATCTGCAATAGCATGCTGTTATAACATTCCCTGATTCTATTTTGCTAATGTCTAAATATAACAAGATCAGATGATAACTGACCTCATTGGATCTTCATCATGAGGAGGAAAATAAATGTGTTGGAGCATCATTTCCTTTTGGCAAATATGATGAGATTGGGCAGTAGTGGTCCTAAAATTTCAGCCTATGGTATTGGATCTCCAACTTTCTAGCTTACAATCTGGCCAAAAAGGCTAGAAAGCTGGCAGGAAAAGCAGCACATGGACACATACACACACACACACACACACACAAATGATGAGGCTACCCAGATAAAAATATCTTTCAAAGAGAAAGTGGTTAGCTACAACAATCAAACCAATTTAGCTAGGCAAAATAGGGTATTATTTATTTATTTTAATTGAATGTATATGAGTAGGGAAAAGACTAAAGGTTACAGGTAATAGCAACCTTTAATTGTCATAAACTTTTTCTCATAAATGGAGTAGGGTTCCCATCAGAGTGTGGGTGATGTTGAGTTTGTTTCTCTGTCTTCTCTCCCCAGCTAAGACTGCAAATATCTTCAGTTTTTCTGCAGTCTTACTGTATCCTAGCATATAGAATAAAGTGTATAGTAACAATATCCAAGTTTCATTTATTTTCTATAAGAAAACTGTAATTAAATGTATACTTCTTTATGTTCAGTACCCTAAAGGGGGTAATATATAACATGCTAATATAGCACATTATAACATATAATAGGGAGTAATATGTAATGTTAATATATATATATACATGTATATAAACAACCAAAAAAAAAAAACATAGTTATGCATTTCATAATTTACCCTGTCAGTGTTTAGCACAAATCATCACAAATATAAAACTGAATGTGTGAGGATGTTGTTTGAGTACTGTTATTATATTGGAAGTGCAAACTTCTCCCACCTTCACGCTCTGTACTATGTTTGAGTGTTGTGTTTGTAGCTGCTGATGATGTTCAAAGAGGGGCAGAAGCATGTTATACCAGTTAGTGCTGGTGGGGCAGCCTCTCAGAGAAAAAAAAAATATATATATATATTTATATATATATATATATATATATATATATTGCTTCTCCAGCCTGTGACAACCTCCTTCCCTCTTCCTTGCTCATGTAGCAACATACCACCGGGAAGCACAGAGATGAGCTATAGGTAAACAACAGCTTGGAGAGCAATGAGGTGAACCGGAACTGGTAGTTGTATCAACTGGAATTGCAGACATGCATCTGCCATCTACCTGTCTCCCAAACTGCCTTTCAACAGTTTTTCAAAAGTTTCTGCTAAAGGGAAAACTTTATGGTTTACAGTGGAAGTGTTGAATATTGGCTTATGTTAATGGTGAATGTTGAAGATATTTATGCCAGTTTTGTGATGATTTTACTTTTGTATTTTGTATTAATTCAAGAGGTAATTTAATTTTTATATCACTCAATTGCTGATTACAAAGTCACTATTGATACTACAGAATGGCTTATTCTTATATTGGCAGTTGTCAGTTATAGATGTAAATGCATGACACACTAAAGGATGTCATGCTTCCCTGCATTAATATTACCAGTCACTAATTCTTCAATACTAAGGTCTAATCTATTCCATTTTAACTCTCCATTCTTAGCACCTGGCTAAAGTGCTGTTGTTTGGTTCTATATTTTCTGCCTTCATCCTCCTGCTGGACTTTTGAGTTTCATAGAATCACAAGAAAATGTGAAAAAAACAGCTAAGGAAACTCACTTTTTGTTTTATTAATAACTAGCAAAAAGTATGTTAACCATTCTTTGATTTTATTTCCTTTCATATTGTGTTAAATGGACTATTGTCCATAAGTAAGATTGATGAATCATTTGATCAACTAGTTTTCAGTAGTTTTAAAACCAGAAGTTTTAAAAAGATAGTTTTGTTCTTTTTTTTTTTTTTTTTTTTTTTAAGCTGTATGTTCTATATTGTTTTATTAATATACTAGTTGTTTGTTTGTTTGTTAATTCTAGCTTTGTGTGGTGGAGATGTTAGAGGACCTAGTGGGACAATTTTATCCCCTGGTTATCCAGAACTCTATCCAAATTCACTGAATTGTACATGGACTGTGGATGTTACCCATGGGAAAGGTAAATACATTGTTTTCTCTATTCTCCTTCCCTTCCCTTCCCTTCCCTTCCCTTCCCTTCCCTTCCCTTCCCTTCCCTTCCCTTCCCTTCCCTTCCCTTCCCTTCCCTTCCCTTCCCTTCCCTTCCCTTCCCTTCCCTTCCCTTCCCTTCCCTTCCCTTTTTCCTTTCCTTTATTTAATTTCTTTTTTCTTAAACATATACGTAAAAGTCCAGTGTTCTGTGCTACACATATAGATTCCAGATCTGGGTTAGCCACACTGAATTAGGATTGTATTTCTGATTTTCATTTGTATTTATATTTAATGTATTAATTCCTAGAATTCCAGATGTAGACTAGGCCCAATGGAAAGCCAAATGTTTTTTACAGAACAAAACATCACTGAAAGACTGTAGTCCAAGTAACAGACAGTTGTATAAATGCACATTAATCCATACAGGTGAAAGAAGGTGGATGTTTTTTCTGTGTTCATGAAAAAATGCCTTCTCTTAGAGACATTAGACAGAAATTGTCCTTGATATTTAAATTTTTTATCAATTATCTGAAGTGAAGACTTGTGTGAGAATATTATTCATATTATGTCATAAAAAGAAGTGAAGATAGAAGAGAATTGTTTTAAATATCGTTTTCATCATGTGAAATTTTACATTATGACTAGCTGTTGACCAGGAAATGTCAGAAAGAAAAGTCCCTTTATTTTGAAGGAAAGAAATAGTTTCTTTCATTTATATGCAGGGTGGCAGAGGAGAACTGGCAGAGGAGCTGGCCAAGCCACTATCCATCATTTATCAACAGTCCTGGCTATCAGGGGAGGTCCCAGTTGACTGGCGGCTAGCAAACGTGACACCCATCTACAAGAAGGGCCGGAGGGCAGACCCGGGAAACTACAGGCCTGTCACTTTGACCTCAGTGCCAGGGAAGCTCATGGAGCAGATCCTCTTGAGAGTCATCACGCAGCACTTGCAGGGCAAGCAGGTGATCAGGCCCAGTCAGCATGGGTTTATGAAAGGCAGGTCCGGCTTGACGAACCTGATCTCCTTCTATGACCATGTGTCGTGCTGGGTGGATGAGGGAAAGGCTGTGGATGTGGTCTACCTTGACTTCAGCAAGGCTTTTGACACTTCTCTGCCAGGCAGAGAAGGACGTGGGAGTGATGGTTGATAGTTGGCTGAATATGAGCCAGCAGTGTGCTCAGGTGGCCAAGAAGGCCAACCACATCCTGGCTTGCATAAGAAACAGTGTGATCAGCAGGGCTAGGGAGGTGATCGTCCCCCTGTACTCGGCTCTGGTGAGGCCGCACCTTGAGTACTGTGTTCAGTTTTGGGCCCCACGCTACAAGAAGGACATCGAGGTGCTTGAGCGGGTCCAGAGAAGGGTGACAAAGCTGGTGAGGGGCCTGGAGAACAAGTCCTATGAGGAGTGGCTGAGGGAGCTGGGCTTGTTCAGCCTGGAGAAAAGGAGGCTCAGGGGTAACCTTATTGCTCTCTACAGATACCTTAAAGGAGGCTGTAGTGAGGTGAGGGTTGGTCTGTTCTCCCACGTGCCTGGTGACAGGACGAGGGGGAATAGGCTTAAGTTGCACCAGGGGAGTTTTAGGTTAGATGTTAGGAAGAACTTCTTTACTGAAAGGGTTGTTGGACACTGGAACAGGCTGCCCAGGGAAGTGGTGGAGTCACCATCCCTGGAAGTCTTTAAAAGACGTTTAGACGTAGAGCTTAGGGATATGGTTTAGTGGGGATTGTTAGTGTTAGGTCAGAGGTTGGACTCGATGATCTTGAGGTCTCTTCCAACCCAGAAATTCTGTGATTCTGTGATTCTGTGATCTAGAGATTCAATAAATAATATGGTTTAGAAATAAATGTAGATGGAGAAAAAAGATAAATAATGCAACCCCTTCAGGAGACATTTAGAATGGTAAGAAAGAACTAATGACTAAACAACTAATGAGAGACAGGAGACTTTCAAAAAAACGTTATTTGTTGAAGGCAGGTATACCTGCCTGTCATGAACCCATGCTGACTGGGCCTGACCCACTGGTTGTCCTGCATACGTTGCATGTTTGCATCCCAAATGACCTGTTCCATCACCTTTCCTGGCACCGAGGTCAGGCTGACAGTCCTGTAGTTCCCCGGGCCCTCCTTACAACCCTTCTTATAGATGGACATCACATCAGCAAGTATCCTGGATATCTCCAGATAACGAAGACCGCTGACAGATGATGGAAATTGGCCCAGCAATCACATCTGCCAACTCCCTCAGCACTGTCGAGTGGATCCCATCTGGCTCCGTGGACTTGTGGCAGTCTTCATAAGATCATCATCCTTTGATCTTCCTCTGAACTCACTCCAGTAGTTCTATGTCCTTCTTGCACTGGGGAGCCCAGAACCAGACACAATACTCTAGGTGTGGCCTCACTAGGGCTGAGTAGATGGGGAGGATCACTCTTCTGAATTCACCCCAGGATACAGTTGGCCTTTTTGTCCACAAGAGCACATTGCCTGCTTATGGTCAGCCTGCTGTCCAGTAGGACTCCCACATCCCTCTCTGCAGAGCTATTCTCCAGCAGGTCAACCCCCAGCCTGTACTAGTGCTTGGGGTAATTTCTCCCTAGGTGCACTTACCCCTGTTGAACTTCACAAGGTTCCTCTCGGCCCAACCCTCCAGCCTCTCAAGGTCCCTCTGAATGGCAGCACAGCCCTCTAGAATATGAGACACTCCTCCAAGCTTTATGTCATCAGCAAACTTGCTGAGGGTGCACTCCGTTTTATCATCAAGTTTGTTGATGAGTAAGTTAAACAACACACTACTGACCCCTGTGGGACACCACTAGCTATGGGCTCCAACTATACTCTGTACTACTGAGCACAACACTCTGAGCTCTGCCGTCTAGCCAATTGTCAATCCACCTCACTGTCCACTTATCTTGGCTGCACTTCCTGAGTTTGTCTAGGATAAGCTCACTTCCTGAGTTTGTACAGGTTGTGGAGAAGACAACAAGGAGAGGTATGCTGCTTGACCTTGTATGAATGAATGAGGAAGGACTAGTTGGTGATGAGAGAGTTGAGGGCAGCCTTGATTGACCATGATATAGTGGAGCTCAGTTTCTGGCAAGGAGGAAGCAGGGCAAAAAGTAGGATTGCAACCCTGGACTTGGGAGAGCAAACTTTGGCCTCTTCAGGGATCTACTTGGAAGAAATCTATGGGTTAGGGCCCTGGAAGGAAGGTGGGTCCAAGACAACTGGTTGGTATTCAAGTATCATTTCCTCCAAGCTCAAGATCGTTGCATCCCTATGAGTAAGAAGGCAAGAAAAGGGGGAAGACTTGCATGGATGAGCAAGGAGCTCCTGGCAAAGCTCAGACAGAAGAAGGAAGTCTGTGGAAAAAGGGTCCAGCCACTTGTGAGGAATACAGGGACTCTGCCAGAATATGCAGGGTTGTGAGAAGGAAGGCCATGGCCCATTTAGAATTAAATCTGGCAAGGGATGTCAAGGACAACAAGAAGGGCTACTTCAAATACATCAATAGTATTTCCAATGTATTGGAAAAAAATCGTTTATCTTCAGGACATGGATTATCTCAAAGTAAATGTATCTAAAATAGACGGAATGAGTTGTTCTCTGAGAGTGCCTATTTACCTCTATTATCTGATGTCCAGGAGCTTTATCTGATGGATGAATAGTCCAAAGGGAAACTCAGAGACTTTTTAAAGTGTTAGATGGTTACCATTAGAGAAAATTAATCCCATACATATGCATGGATGATTTTAAAATGGAGGAGAGAAAGTTTATTTTGGAAATCTCATTTTCTGCTCTATTTCATATCTAATATAATTAGTACTTCAAAATGTCAAGGAGTATCTTGTATTGGCTATTAACTAGTGATACATTTTGTAGAATATAATTAATATTTTTCTTTAAGCTTTTTTTTTTTTTAATTTGGATAAAAATTGGCAGTCTGATGTCAGACTACCAAGCAAATGTATGTAACATGTAACATATATGTTACATGTATGTAACATGCTGGGGGGTACTTTAAAACATGTATCTTTGTGTTGCAACTTCATAATGCTATTACTTCATGGCAGGTGATTAAATGCATTTATTTAATTAAGATTTATATGTTTTATCTGCATATGTTGTATTGCTAAGAAAAGCTCTGTTTCTGTATGCATATGTATTGTCTGAAATAATAACATCTGCAACATATATTTTTATATTTTACTTTCACTATTCAATTGCATTAAACAGGAAATTCTGGATTGATTTCTCATTCATATTCATGTGGACCAGTATTAAGGTTTTTGAATGTCCACTAAAAACTTTGCTATAATTTTTTATTTTATTTTTAATTTTAATTTTGATAATTAGAATATTGGAACATGCACTTTAAGTATAGTTAATAAGTCTAGGAATGTGTGCTATACCTGAAGAGGAAATGAATCATCTATCGTGACATTAATTCCTATATTTTGTCTGTTGTTAGCATGTAGTTCAAATGTAGTGAAGTGAAATTTGTGGACTGTCAATGGTATAGTTTAAACAACTAACTAGTAGAAAAATTCATTTCATTTACCCTCTCCCCACACCCTCCTCCCACTCCCCAGCATTCTGGATTGCAATATTGAGAAATGACATTACACCTTCTTGGTTTTAGTCAATATGTACATATATATATGTTCCCCTTACAAAAAAGGGGGCATGTGCAAAATAAGAAGGAATCTACCTGAACATATATTTTTAAAATTATTCTCTGTGACACAGTATGTCACATAACTTATATTAATAAGATTAGAGCATTTTCTACAGAAAACCAAATTATACAACTAGGATATACCTCGGTGTTTTGCTTAGAAATACCATGGCAATCTGTAAAATTGCCTGAAACATTCCCTGTAGTTAAAATTTGAGTTTGTGTTTGAACAAAATTCAGTTAACCTCAGTGAATTCATAGGAATTCCAATGTTTTGAGTTGCTACAAAAAAACTTTCTTTGAAGATAATAAATACAATGCTCAAAGCAGATGAGTGATTTTGCTTATACAATTATTAGATTAAGATATTTTAATTCCTAAAGATATTTTGGGGATTGTTTTGTTTTATCTTATACGTAAAATGCAACCTGATCCAGTAATTTCTTTACCAGTGCTACTAAGTAAGGGCATGTTTATCTGGATACGCAAGCTACAAAGTGCTTCTAAGTAAGCACTAGTGCTACTAAGTAAAGGCATGTTTATCTGGATCCTTGGCTTGGGGAGCTCTAAGAAGAAAAGAGGGTATCTACTTTAAAAGGCTGAACAATTTTCCCATTTCTGAAAAGCTAAGACATTAACTAGAGGTCTCTAAGACCCAAGGGATTGCTCTCGTTATTCCCATTCCAGAAAGACTTATTCTTAGTCCAGAAAGACTAAGCATGAATCCCAAAGATCATAGAATCATAGAATGGCTTGTGTTGAAGGAGACCTTAAAGATCATCTAGTTCCAATCCCCCTGCCATGGACAGAGATGCCACCCACTAGATAAGGTTTCCAAGAGCCCCATCCAGCCTGACCTTGAACACCTCCAGGAATGGAGCATACCTAACTTATCTGGGCAACCTGTTCCGGTGCCTTATCACACTGAGTAAAGGATTTCTTCCTAAGGTCTAATCTAAATCTCCCCTCTTTTAGTTTAAAACCATTTCCCCTTGTCCTATCACTATTTGCCCATGCAAAAAAAAAAAAAAAAAAAGAAAAAAATAAATAAATCTCCAACTCTCCATCTTTTCTATGAGCCCCCTTTAAGTACTGAAAGTCTTTCTTTTCTGAACCATAATTCATAATGAAATGTATTGGTTTAATCATTGTCTTAGTAACATTCATGTTAACTGTGTGATACATAAATTAATTCTACTTTTTCTAATAGGAGTACAGTTCACCTTCTACACTTTCCATTTGGAGGATCATCACGACTACTTACTAATAACAGAGAATGGCAGTTTCACACAACCATTAGCACGTCTGACTGGCTCAGAGCTTCCTTCACCAATCAATGCAGGTCTCTATGGAAATTTCAGAGCCCAGTTACGCTTTATATCAGATTTTTCTATATCATATGAAGGATTTAACATTTCTTTCTCTGGTAAGGAAACAACAACTGGAATAGCTTTTTTTATGATATACTGAATCATAAAATTATTTAAGTTTGTTTGTTTGTTTGTTTAAGCACAGCAATTTGAAAGCAAGAAAATCTCTCTGAAATTTCTGCGACATGATAAGTAACATGACACTAAACTGTAAGCAGCATTCAAGTGAGGGGAAGAAATAGAATTGGTCTAATTTCAGTTAGTGAAATTCCAGATAAGCCCATGAGTCAGTCAGTCAGACTCTTACACTGTACCGTTGTTTTCATTTGTGTTATGTATCTGGGGCATTTATGGCTCTAATAAGTGTGATAAAGCATGTTGTGTTATGCATCTTAAAAATGTTATGAATGCATTCATTAATCTAGCTTTTGAAGGTAGTCTAATTGCCAACTTAACATTCATGCATTCATTGTGTTTTTAAAACTGAAATCTTTATCCAAGGTCAGTTGGAAATACACAGAAATTAGTAGATTGCAAGATTAGAAAAAAGGCTGATAGGAAACACAAATTGTTCTCGCTTGTACAAGCTGACTTGCTCTCTTGCTTTCAGAATATAATCTAGAACCTTGTGAAGATCCTGGGATCCCACAGTTTGGTAAAAGAATAGGATTTAATTTTGGAGTGGGAGATACTCTGACATTCTCCTGTTCGTCTGGATATCGTTTGGAAGGAGCTTCAGAGATTATTTGTCTAGGTGGTGGCCGACGAGTATGGAGTGCACCTCTGCCAAGGTGTGTGGGTACGTGGTCAGCTGCTTTCATTTGCTTGTATGTGTAGTCATTGTCCATGGATTTGCATATATACAGCATGGAAATGCATGGTAATACACCTCTTAATTTGTAAGGTACTTTCATATCCTCCATATCTCTTTAGTAAAATTTCTTTCTTTTTAATTTATTTTTAATATAATTAATATTAGAATTATTCATAGATTTCATAACATTTCAAACTGAGGACAAAATCCTTACTGTTCTTATTTTGATAAATACCTTAGGAAAACTGGGTATAAACTTAAGTCAATATTTACCAGTTCAGATATCTAATAACTGGCTTTCGTTTGTCAGTGCAAATTTCCAGGTGATACCTGTATTACAAAAATGCATAAATATAATTAGATAACTTAAACCAGATATGTTTCATACAAGTAGGTCCATGTGTAGAAGAACAGACAACATGGGCTTCCTAGATAAGTTAGAGAAGGGTATCTTCAGAGAACAGTTGTTCTGGCTTGAAAACAATAGCTATGATAACTGAAGCAACCTCTAATGGTTCATAAAACTTTCCACTTACTGTAGGGGTAACCTACGTAAGTAGGTTTGACTGGAAACTTAACTTTTAATGGCTAAAGTTGTCTGAGATGAATTCTTCCTAAAGGTCTTTTGTTTCACTTCTATGGAGAATTGTTGGAAAAGGAAAAGGAAAAGAAAAAAAGGAAAAGGAAAAAAAGCATAATATTTCTAAAAAGTAAGATAGTTACTTAAGTGTCTGTAATTTTTTACTTATGGAAATGTTATGTATGAAAATATCTATATCAATGTGCATTCGGAATCTTTTTTTCTTTTCTTCAAACTAAATTGCATGATAGTGAAACCCATTTCTTTCAGGATCTGATTGTATAATAATTGATTTACTTGTTTGCTTATACTCTGTGTTAGTTACTGTATCAAAAATTTAGTTCTGAATTTCACAAATACACAAGCAACGTTTATGTGTGCATTTACAGAAAAGATGGTTTAGAGGCTAGGTCAGTGTAGGTCAGTGTAGTGTATGAATAAAAATTATTTTTGTGTAGGAGATGGTGGTTTTTTAACCAGAAGAAAAATAATGAATGCATGCAAAGCTGTGAAAATGGGTGAAATTTTAGTAATAAATACCTGGAAATGTTAATATACTGAAAATGAATCAGTAAATTATCAGTAAACACCTTGTGCAGAAACAAAAATGTAAATAATTGCTATTTAGTTTTCATGACATAGAAAATAATATCTATATTTTTGTACTAGGAAAAAATAGAAAAAGAGAGAGAGAGAAAGAGAGAGAGACAAAAGCTGGTATGCAAGGATTGAATTATGTTTCAGTCAATGTGTTTTCTCCTTGTCTTTGAAAATGAAAGATGGTCTCCACTAGAACAACTTACTGAACTACTTTCTCCCTGTAAATAATCCAACTTCCATTGACCACTTTTACTGGATTCAGAAATCTATATATTGTTCATGTTGCTCATGTCTGGCATTTTCTACAGAAAGTGATTCACAAGTGTTAATATTTCTGATATATACATTTTCCCAAACTCAAAAGCCCACTTGGAAGTGAACCACTGTTCATACTATTTGTGCTCACATGGTCAATGCAATACAAGAAAGACACAAATAAATTATGGTTAGTAGCTGGACCACTGATCCTGCAACAAAAGGTGAGACAATTGGTCCTTTCCAGACTGAAGCTTCAATAGAACCTAATAGCAGCCCTGAGTACCTGTGAGGAGACCATTAAGGCTCTTCACAGGGGTTTATGATAGGAGGATGAAAGGAAAAGGCATAAGATGAAACAATAAAATTTCAGACTGGAAATAAACAGAAACCTTTTTATGAAGAAAATGTCAAAGAGTGGGACAGGTTGCCCAGAGAGGTGGTGGTATCCACCCTTGGAGGTTTTCAAGTCCCAACTGGTTAAAGCCCTGAGCAACCTGGTCTGACCTCAGGGCCGAGCCTTCTTTGAGCAGGAGGATGAACTAGAGATATCCTAAGGTCCCTTCCAACTTGAATCTTCCTGTGTTCTTGATTATGCATCCTCTTGATAGGGATAGTTAGTTGAGTCCTGTGGGTCATACTATTATTTCTGTTTTATTAGTAAATGCTCATAATGAACAGCTGTACGTTACATATCTTGGTTGTCTACTTCCACCTGTGTCTTGGTCCTTTGATAGTACAAATTGCATAGTTCTTTACTCATTCTGTGGTCTCTTCAGGTGCTAGCCATTTAGTTTCCCTTTATATCCCCAACAAGGTTTTATTTTAAGGATAGTTCACCACAGAATACCCTTCCAGTAGGTGATATGAGTCGAACTTTGCTAGACTTGGCCCCAATGCCTTGTGGAGACCTCCTAACAGCTTTTTCATTTACACATACAGTCAAAGCCTGTTTTGTATAGTCAGTCACAACCGTGCCAATCTTCATGTCATATTGCAAATTTGCTTAATTCTGTACAACAAATAGCCACTGTTATTCTGGGTGTAGTATAGTTCTCAAATAATTTTGGATATTCTGAACACAGAGAAAATTAGTCATGCTTTTGGACCACAGAAGCACCACAGAGGACACCCAAACCATGTAACAGTGTTTGTTAAAGACGTTCCTGGGCTTCTCCAGATGGGTTTAGCTCTGAGTGGTGTAGATGGACACCATTGTCACCACTTATCTCTTCCAGGAGTGGATGCATTTAGTAGTGTAGACACACTTAAAGTGACCAAAGTGCTTCTTTAGCATATAATAAAAGTGCTTTCATTTACAAAATAAGAAATTCCAGCTATGTGACAGAAGATAGTGTTTGGGGCCTTCAGAAAGACTCTAGGAATAAATAGAATGTCAGAACAATTGATGTTATCTGTGACTGGTTCTTTGTTCACATGCTCTTGATGTTTAAGGCTCTAGGATGCACAGAGTTTATGACCAATCAGAATGAATTGTTCTGGTGATGTTCAGATGTAGTTTACTGGCTGAAAAAGTACTGTACAGTATCTTGCGCACTTAGTAATCCTGACCTTGACTAAATTCAAAATTTGAAAAATCAGTGGAATCAATGTCTTGTGAAAAATCCTTCAACAGTAGAGTCTGAATTAGTGTAATTGATTGATTGTTTGTACATGACTAAGTTGGTTCCTTTTATTAGCAATGTTATAAATGGCTCAGTCTTCAAAATAGGATTATAATCAAAGTTTAATTTATTAAAAGAATAGAGGTAAGCGAACAGCGCTGCATGCACCGGGAGTCTCTGCTCCACCAGGACGCACACCAGTTACATCAAGTAGCTGATTTTTATGCTCCTAGACTAATACATATTCATTACTACTTCTAAAAAAAATGGGTTATTATAATTAGCTTCCGGGACCCAGTCCCTCCTACTGGAGCATGTGCATCAGTCTCCGGTGGTCCCTCTGGGGGTCTCTGGGGGTCTTTCATGCTGAAGGCTCATAGTCTTCCTCTCAGGTTTTTTTTTCTTCTTGTCCTTCCCCTTTGTACTCCTTGGCAGCATGTCAAAAACTTACACAGTGTCCCCTGCAAGTTTTGTCTCCTAGCCGTCCTTCAGTTTCTTTTTTCTTCTCCTTAATCTCCTGGCCACCTGGCCAGATATCAGGGGCTTGCATAGTGTCCCATAACAGTCACTAGTTGTTAGCAGTTGTTCTGAAACCCCCAGATATCAGAGACTTCAAAGAAAGAACATACAAACACAAATAGCACAAATAGCAAATTTTATATTTGAAAGAGAAATATGTCAGTTTCACAGAATCACAGCATGGTTGAAATTGGAAGAGACCTCTGGAGGTCATTTGGTCTAAACCCCTGCTCAAGCAGGGACACCTAGAACAGGATGCCCAAGACCAGTTCCAGACAGCTTTTGAAGATCTCCAAGAATGGACACTCCATGACACATGGGCAACTTGTACCAGTGATCACTCACTCTCCCTTCACGTGTTTACATACATTGATAAGGTCATCCAAGCCTCCTCTTCTGTAGACTGAATAGTCCCAACTCTCTCAGCCTCTCCTTACATTAGTGGTGCTTCTGTCCCTTGAACTTCTTGATGGCCTTTTTCTGGATTCTTTTTCATGTGTCCATGTCTCTCTTGTACTGCATAGCCCAGAACTGGACACAATACTCCAGGTGCAGCTTCACCTATGCTGAATAGAGGGGAAAGATCACCTCTCTTGACCTGCCGGTGATACTTTGCTTAGTGCAGTCAGGAATACTGTTGGCCTTCTTTCTAAAGGCATATTGCTGATTCATGTTCAACGTGGTGTCCACCGGGTCTCCCATGACCTTTTCTGCAAAGCTACTTTCCAGCTGTGTGGTGCCCAGCATGTACTGGTGCCTGGGGCTGTTCCTCACAGGTGTAGAACTTTGCATGTCTTGCTGAACTTGACAAGATTCTTGTCAGCCCATTTCTCCAGCCTGTTGAGGTTCCTCTGGATGTCTGGTGAATGGTCCACATGGCCCTCTGGTGAATCTGCCATTCCCCCAAGTTATGTGTCATCTGCAAATTTACTGAGGATCCACTGTACCCCATTTTCTAGTTCATTAATGAAGACCTTAAACAGGATTGGATCCAGTATTGACACCTCAGTTATTCCATGTAATACTGGTCTCCAGCTAGGCTATGTGCCACTGACCACTACCATTTAGGTCCAGCTGTTCAGCCAGTTTTGATCCATCTCACTGTGTTCATCCAGTCCATACTTCAACAGCTTCTCTAAGAGGATCTTCTCCTTCCTGCACCTGGAAATGTTTTCCAGGATTAGCTGTTCCATCACCTTCTCAGGGATCAAGGTGAAGCTGACCAGCCTTTAGTTCCCTGAGTCCTTCTTCGTGCCCTTCTTGAAGATGAGAGTAACATTTGCTTTCTTCCAGACTTTGGGTGCACTTCTCCCAGTTGCCACAATCAACCAAAAATTATAGAAAGTGGTCTTGTACTTACATCTGCAAGCTCCCTCAATGTTCATGGGTGCATACCTCAGGACCCAGGAATGTCCAATTTGCCAAAGTATTCCCTGACCTTATCCTCTTCCACCAAAGGTAAACATTCCTTGTTCCAGCCTTTCAGCCTGGCGTCTAGGACCTAGGATTCCTAAAGGCCAGTCTTGCTGGTAAAGACTCAAGCAAAGTAGGCATTTGGTTCCTTGGCCCTTTCACTGTCCTCTATAACCATGTCATCTGTTTCCTTCAGAAGAGGGTGCACATTTTCCCTAGTCTTTTTTTTTTCACTGATATATAAAAGCCCTTCTTATTGCCCTTGACATCCCTGGCCAGTTGCAATTCCATTTGGGCTTCAGCTGTCCTAACTCCTGGATGCTCTGATAGTGTCTCTGTATTCCTCCCAGGTTACCTGTCCTTGCTTCCAGCCTCTGTAGGCTTCCTTTCTGAGTTTGTGTTTGGTTAGGTGCTCCTTGTTCATCCATGCAGGCCTTCTGGCATTTTTGCCTGACTTCCTGTTTGTTGGGATGCATTGATCCTGAGCATGGAGGCAGAGATGCTTGAATATTAACAAGCTTTCTTCCTTCCCCTCTTCCTTCAGGGCATGTCTACCAAGGGCACCTAACCCATGAATGTCTATCAAGCAGATCCTTGAAAAGCATAGTCTGCTCTCCTGAAATCCCAAAATTGTGAGTTTGCTGTGTGCCTTTCTCACTATCCTAAGGATCTTGAACTCCACCATTTCATGGTACTTTCTTTGGTCGCATTCACTGAAGCCAAAACTGACCTTTGACCTTCATATTTTCCACAAGCCCCTCCTTGTTAGTGAGAACAGGGTCCAGCATAAATCTTCTACTCATTGGCTTCTCTGTCACTTAGAGAAGGAGATTATTTCAACAGATTCCAGGAAACCTTCTGGATTGCTTACACCCAGCTGGGTTGTCCCTCAAATATGTTGGGGTGGTTGAAGTCCTCCATGAGGACCAAGGCTTGTAAACATGAGGTTGCTTCTATCTCTACTTATAGTGTATTGTAACAGTTCTTAAAATAAATAAATAAAAATAATGAACTGTATAATTATATCCATTAGCGTAATTTGTTATCTGTATAATTTATTCAAATTTAGATGAGAAAGATGCATGATTGTTAACGGTTGTATGTACACAAAGCAGTATTTCCTGTCACAAAATATGAAGAAATTATAAGTTCCAAAAGTAATTATGAAGTCTGCTTTTTCTAATTTTTATTTTTCTTCTCTGTGTTCTAATAGTAATCTTCTATATGCTGTTTCATTCTTTCAAATTATTGGTTATCTACTGTGATAATATAATAGTATGGAATACGATTCCGATGTTTCCTTTTTTTTCTTCTTTTATGTATTTACATATACTTAGCACTTGCAGAAGATACCTTGTTGTCTCAGCCCATTTTTTATTTGCCTATATATTGTCCGTTGTGTATGTTAAATGTCTTTGACATTAGTGCCATAGCAATAATTATTATTATTATTGATTTTTTTTTTTTTTTTTTTGGGGGGGGGCAGGGCGGGGATGATCAACAGCATGATAATAAGGTGTTGTTTTAGATTAACAGCTTTGTTTTCAAAATGCTTGCCTTGTCTACATCCAATGGATAAGTATGAACTCTTGGTCATTTCATTGGGCAGGTGGGATAAAGAACAGAATAGAAGATATGCTTTAATTATTTTAATGCTAAAAATACCTCATACAGGTATTTTAGGTAGCTTGGAAGCTACCACCAGAAGCCCAGATAGTATAGGTCTTTTACTGCTGCTTTTTGTTTGTTTGTTTCATGCAAGCTGGTTTTGGTGGCTCCACTGTTCCCAACCCTAAAACAGGTCTTATCTGTGGCTAGGCTGTGTAGGTTTTCTGTCTAAAATCATCAAAACACTAGAGGGTAGTTCTTGCTTTGCTGTACCTTGCACTAAGAGTCTTGGTACCCTTCCTCAGATCTCAGATGGGATCTGTGTGGCCTTTCCACGTCCTTTACCAGAATATGAATCAGCTACAAGTGTTGAAATTCATCTTGCTGAGGACTTAAACCTTCCAAGCCCTGCTGAGAAGGAAGCCCTATTTACAAAGATTGCTGCTCTGATACCACAGAATCACAGAATCACAGAATTTCTAGGTTGGAAGAGACCTCAAGAGCATCGAGTCCAACCTCTGACCTAACACTAACAGTCCCCACTAAACCATATCCCTAAGCTCTACATCTAAATGTCTTTTAAAGACTTCCAGGGATGGTGACTCCACCACTTCCCTGGGCAGCCCCTTCCAATGTCTAACAACCCTTTCAGTAAAGAAGTTCTTCCTAATATCCAAACTAAAACTTCCCTGGTGCAACTTAAGCCCATTCCCCCTCGTCTTGTCACCAGGCATGTGGGAGAACAGACAAACGCCCACCTTGCTACAGCCTCCTTTGAGGTACCTGTAGAGAGCGATAAGGTCACCCCTGAGCCTCCTTTTCTCCAGGCTGAACAAGCCCAGCTCCCTCAGCCGCTCCTCCTAGGACTTGTTCTCCAGGCCCCTCACCAGCTTCGTCGCCCTTCTCTGGACCCACTCAAGCACCTCGATGTCCTTCTTATAGCGTGGGGCCCAAAACTGAACACAGTACTCGAGGTGCGGCCTCACCAGAGCCGAGTACAGGGGGACGATCACCTCCCTAGCCCTGCTGGTCACACTGTTTCTTATGCAAGCCAGGATGCCATTGGCCTTCTTGGCCACCTGACCACACTGCTGGCTCATATTCAGCCGACTATCAACCATCACTCTCAGGTCCTTCTCCGCCTGGCAGCTTTCCAACCACTCATCTCCCAGCCTATAGCTCTGCTTGGGGTAATTGCACCGCAGGTGGAGGACCCGGCACTTGGCCTTGTTGAACTTCATGCAGTTGACCTCAGCCCATTGGGGCAGCCTATCCAGATCCTCCTGCAGAGCCTTCCTACCCTCAAGCAGATCGACACACGCACCGAGCTTGGTGTCATCTGCAAACTTACTGAGGGTGCACTCAATCCCCTCGTCCAGGTCATCGATGAAGATATTAAAGAGGACCGGCCCCAGCACCGAGCCCTGGGGGATGCCACTAATGACCGGCCTCCAACTGGACTTGACTCCATTTACCACGACTCTTTGGGCCTGGCTATCCAGCCAGTTTCCAACCCAACGAAGCGTGCGCCAGTCCAAGTCAAGAGCAGCCGGTTTCTTGAGGAGAATGCTGTGGGAAACGGTGTCAAAAGCCTTGTTGAAGTCAAGGTAGACCACATCCACAGCCTTTCCCTCATCCACCCAGCACGACACATGGTCATAGAAGGAGATCAGGTTCGTCAAGCCGGACCTGCCTTTCATAAACCCATGCTGACTGGGCCTGATCACCTGCTTGCCCTGCAAGTGCTGCGTGATTACTCTCAAGAGAATCTGCTCCATGAGCTTCCCTGGTACTGAGGTCAAACTTACAGGCCTGTAGTTTCCCGGGTCTGCCCTCCGGCCCTTCTTGTAGATGGGTGTCACGTTTGCTAGCTGCCAGTCAACTGGGACCTCCCCCGATAGCCAGGACTGTTGATAAATGATGGTAAGAGGCTTGGCCAGCTCCTCTGCCAGTTCTCTCAGTACCCTTGGTTGGATCCCATCCGGCCCCATCGACTTGTGCACATCCAAGTGCCGTACCAGGTCACCAACCAGTTCTTCGTGGATAGTATGTATGTACCATTGATATGTACCATTGATAACTTCTTAATGCCTAGAAATTTGAGTGGATACCATCTATGACCAAGTGACGCGCTGGGTGGATGAGGGAAAGGCTGTGGATGTGGTCTACCTTGACTTCAGTAAGCCTTTTGGCACCGTCTCCCACAGCATTCTCCTCAAGAAACTGGCTGCTCTTGGCTTGGACTGGCGCACGCTTCGTTGGGTTAGAAACTGGCTGGATAGTCGGGCCCAAAGAGTCGTGGTAAATGGAGTCAAGTCCAGTTGGAGGCCAGTCAATAGTGGCCAAGTGCCGTACCAGGTCACCAACCAGTTCTTCGTGGATAGTATGTATGTACCATATGATATGTACCATTGATAACTTCTTAATGCCTAGAAATTTGAGTGCATACCATCCATGTGTCAGTTTCTAAATCCTTTCTGGTTGTACTGATTCCTTTTTATCCCCTCTTCCTATGAAGCAATTGCTTAAAGTTTATGCATTCTAATGAGCCACTTTTCCAGTATAGCCAAAGGCAAATACAAGGTGGTAGGAAGAAGTAGTTTGCTCTGTATTCCACAAGTATTATTGCTGCCTCCTAGACTGTTTTTGGACTGTCACAGCATGTGATCTTCCCGCAACCTATTCTGTACTCTTACAAAATTAATGTCATTATGAAGTTTATGTGTTTTTTTTGTCGTTGTTGTTTGTTTGTTTTTAGAAACATGTCTGTAGCCAAAATTATTTTATACTAGATTATTTTGTTTCCAGTGATTAAAATTCAGTGCAATTTGGGATATCAGCTCCCTTAGGTTGCTTGAAGTTGGCCACTTAAATAAGTAAAATAACCTTCATTTTGTGATACCTTTGTAGGCTTATGTACTTTTTTTCTGTTTTGGTTATCCGTATTTCTATATCTCTTGTTTTCTTTTCCTGAGAATTTAGAAAGATTCATAGCTCATTAATATATTTTAGAATTATACCTAACAGATTTTATTAGAAGTTTAATGCAAAGTTAAGTTAATGTAGTAAAACCTGTAATTTACGGACAGAAAATAAACAAAAATGCAGTAGCTATGTCAGTATACCTAGTCTAGGAACTTAGCTGTCTCAGATTCTCAGTGAATCATCACAAGATAGTCTTTATTGGTCTTGCTGGATTTCTGGTGCCACATACAAAAAGAACAAGAGAAGCAACAGAAGGCATATTTGCCAAATGTCAGATAAGTCTGGTTGATATGGTACAGAGATTCCTGGAAGCGCATACCTACATAAAATATCCAGGAGACCGAGGGTACTTAAGAGTCAGTAATTCTTCTCAGCCTGTAATCTTTAAGTACAGACAAAAGACATGCTGTCTGTAATTCTCAGTTTTTATTATCACTCTTTGGTTTAGTCCCAGTATAGTCTTATCTCCTTTGCAACCTGAGGAAATAAGAGATTGTAATCTTCTCTATAATTGTCTGTATATTAAGAAAACATCTCATGTACATAGCTGAAACATTTTTTAACTGGTCAAAATTCTAGGTAAATTATCCATCTTCTCACCCCCTCTCTTTTACCTTGGGCAGACATTGCAACAGCTAGACCATCAGTTATAACAGTCTTTACAGGTCAGAATTTCATGTCAGCATTCACCCATTGCTTTTGGTCCTGTACTGAGAAATAATTATTTAAATTTTCATGAAGAATATGGAGTGGATAAAGAGCAACTCTTTAACCTTTTTTTTTTTTTCCCCCACTAAATCTTAAGAAGCTTTCATGTGAGATTCTATGAATTTATCATTAGAGAAGCAAAAATTTGGTAGCAATGAAAATGAAGAGCATGCATGCTAGAAATGATCAATTAAAATTATTTCAGGTTTTGTATTTGTTCTAATGTTGCTTTACTGCATTCATTAGTGTTCTAAAAGTAAAGTGAACTCCATGATAGCAATATTGATTAGAATAGTTTAAACCAGAAGAGAACTTTGAAGAACCTGTTAGATATAATAAACTAAATGAATGGACAGATAATCTAGTCTGTATGATAAAATAAATGTGAGGTTGATACCTCACGTGATACCTCTCTCCATGACAGAGGAAAAAAAAAAAAAAAAAAGAAAGGAGAGTCATCGTTCTTCTAAATTAATGGGATTAGGAATTCAAAGGAATTGACTTAAGAGTCACTGAGAACAGTTCGTTGATGGCTGGGTTCGAGATAAAAATAATAAGTTGTATAGAAGTATTTGGACAGAGACTGCTTGCAGTAACTTTAGTTTCATTTGTAGTGTCCCCTACATGTTCATGAGTTCATCAACTGGTAGGAATTCAGAGAAGGGCCAGGAAAAGAGTTCATGAGTTTGTATACACATTCTAATCTAAAAATTAAAAAGAGAGATTATGAAGCCTCTGTGTTTGTTATAATAAATGGCAAAAGAAAACAAAATGAAGAGATTCTTTTTTTTTCCCTTTAATGTAAGAACCATTTAGCTGAAATTAAAAAAAAAAAAAAAAAAAAAAAGAGAGAGAAAAAGCAGAACTGACAGAATTCAATAATTTTCATATTGCTTTAGTTATGGAAATAGTTCTGATCAACAATACAAAGAAATTCAATATACAGTTGTAGATATAGGTGGATAACAATCCTATTCGTGTTTCTTGCCAGAATATTTATCAAACATTCATTTATGGATGCACAGAATGCCAATGCAGTGAGTCCTGAAACAAAAATAACAAATCATAATAAATTATCATTTGTCAAAATTAAATGAAATAATATGCCAGAGAAGCAAAAGCTATTTTTTCCTTTGTTTACTCAGGTGTTTGTATAAATAAATAATACATGTTAATTAATGTTCTTATTATTCATTTTCTAAGGATATGCTATTTCAAAAAGGAATTTAAAATTAAGACTTTATATCGCTTACATTTAAAAGTAATGTTCAAATAACTTGTACTGAATTTTCAAAGTTTATCTTTTCAAATGATAGAATTCCCTGAATTCCATTGAACATGGTGTTGTGCGGGAACAATTTTAACAATAGGCTTTTCTACAAATGTAGAAATATTTTTAATAGTTCTTTTTATTTAACTGGTTCTATTAAATGACTAATCATTTCAATGTTGAAAACCTGTGATGGAATTAATGCTAGCTGTAAATCCTGATGAACATGGTAATTAGAAATAATCACATGCAAGCCTATTTAATTTGATATGTTTTTCCACTTCTCTCTTCAGTTGCTTCTACATGTTGAAGACTCATATTTTTTTTCTTATCAAATCATAACAATCTTCAGTCTTTTCAGATCTGTGATCATTCTTGTCTCTTGCTTCTGAAATACTTATATTTATCCAGTTATTTATTCTTTGAAATGAACTTCCTCAAGCTCAATACGGTACTCAAATCTGAGGCCTTACTACCATCAAACAGAAGAGACATAGTCAGTACTAACATTTATTTGTCTTAATCTAATATGGTGAGAAAGCCACACTGGTGAGCCACACTGGAGAGCTAGTCAGAGGTTTTGATTTCTGTTACTCCCAACATTTTTCTGTGCAATGTATTACTCCTATCTAATCATAAAAATGCATTTATTTTTATTGAATTTTCTTCCTGGTTATTGAAGCAAATTCCCCAATATTTCAAGAACATTCAAAATGGCATGTCATGGGAGAACACAAAAGAAAAAAAAAAAAAGAATATTAGGAAATTTTGCACTAGAATAGGTTTTTGAGGCTCCTTTGTTAGTGCAACATATTTTTAATATTTTGTGAAATGACTATGAAATAGTCTGCATATTATAGGATCTTAACCTACATGGTGGGTCGACCCCAGCCGGCAGCAGAGTGCCCACCTGGTTGAATTGGAAGGGTAAAAAAGCAAGAAGGAGAAAAAAAAAAAGTTATCTCACTCACCAACAGCAAAGAAATGTCCAGTGAATCTCCAAGAAACAACAATTTAGTAGAAACCCCCTTAGTTCTTAGTTCCCCAATTCCTAAATATAGCAAGTCAGGCAGGCGGGGCAGGAGGCCGGCGTGGCTGACCAGGAACGTTCTAATGGAGATTAGGCGGAAACAGAGAGTGTTTCACTACTGGAAGGAGGGCCAGGCGTCATGGAAAGAATACAGGGATGCTGTTCGTGTTTGTAGGGAGAAAGTTCGTGTGGCCAAAGCACACCTAGAGTTGAAGCTGGCTGTGTCTGTGAGAGAAAATAAAAAGGGTTTTTTTAGATATGTGAATGGAAAAAGGAGAACTAAAGAATACATAGGGCCACTCCTTGATAGGGAAGGTCTCCTCACAGACAATGACATAGGCAAAGCAGAGACGCTTAACGCCTTCTTTGCCTCTGTCTTCAATGCCGATGATGGGCTTCGGGACCCAGGGTGCCCTGAGCTGGAGGACCGGGACGGTGGGGATGTCAAACTCCCAACCGACCCTGAACGTGTGCGGGATTTGCTACTCCACCTGGATCCCTACAAGTCCATGGGTCAGGATGGGATTCATCCCCGGGTGCTGAAAGAGCTGGCAGACGTCATCGCGGAACCTCTCTCAATTATTTTTCAACGATCCTGGGAATTTGGAGAGGTCCCGGTAGACTGGAAGCTGGCAAATGTTGTGCCGATTTTCAAGAAGGGTCAGAAAGAAGACCCTAGCAATTACAGGCCTGTCAGTCTCACGTCAGTGCCTGGTAAAATCATGGAGAAGTTGGTTCTTGAACTTATTGAGGCGCACCTGGGGGACAAAGCAGTCATTGGTCCCAGCCAGCATGGGTTTGTGAAGGGTAGGTCCTGCCTAACTAACCTGATTTCCTTTTATGATAAGATCACCCGTATGGTGGACCAAGGGAAACCAGCTGATGTGATTTTTTTGGACTTCAGCAAGGCTTTTGACACGGTTTCCCATAGGATCCTACTGGACAAAATGTCCACCATACAGCTAAATAAAAACATCATACGATGGGTGAGCAATTGGCTAACGGGCAGGGCCCAAAGGGTTATGGTAAATGGGGCTGCGTCAGGCTGGTGAGCGGTCACCAGTGGGGTCCCTCAAGGCTCCATTTTAGGGCCGGTACTTTTCAATATTTTTATAAACAATCTGGATGTGCCCTGGCAGCCAGGAGGGCCAACCGTGTCCTGGGGTGCATCAAGCACGGCATCGCTAGTAGGTCAAGGGAGGTGATTGTCCTGCTCTACTCTGCGCTGGTGCGGCCTCACCTCGAGTACTGTGTGCAGTTCTGGGCACCACAGTATAAAAAGGACATGAAACTGTTGGAGAGTGTCCAGAGGAGGGCTACGAAGATGGTGAAAGGCCTGGAGGGGAAGACGTACGAAGAACGGCTGAGGTCACTGGGCCTGTTCAGCCTGGAGAAGAGGAGGCTGAGGGGAGACCTCATCACAGTCTACAACTTCCTCGTAAGGGGGAGTCGAGAGGCAGGAGACCTTTTCTCCATTAACACCAGTGACAGGACCCGCGGGAACGGGGTTAAGCTGAGGCAGGGGAAATTTAGGCTTGATGTCAGGAGGGGGTTCTTCACAGAGAGGGTGGTTGCACACTGGAACAGGCTCCCCAGGGAAGTGGTCACTGCACCGAGCCTGTCTGAATTTAAGAAGAGATTGGACTGTGCACTTAGTCACATGGTCTGAACTTTTGGGTAGACCTGTGCGGTGTCAAGAGTTGGACTTGATGATCCTTAAGGGTCCCTTCCAACTCAGGATATTCTATGATTCTATGATTAGTTTTATTGCTCAGCATGGCATTATATGACATAGAATAGCAACTCTGGTCACTTGGGGTTAGCTGTTCCAGCTTTCTCTCTTCCCAGATGCTTGTCCATACCCAGCTTACTTGCTGGTGGGGCAGAATGAGAAACAGCAATGGCTTTGATGCTGTGCAAGCATTGTTCAGCAATAGCTAAAATGATGTGTTGCCAGTACTGTTTTGGTCATAAATCTAAAACACAGCACAGTATGGTCTGATATTAATTGTCTTCATCCCAGTCAAATTTTGTTCAATCTATTAATGAGCATATATAATCGCATAATAATAATAATAATTAAAGTTAAGAAACTGCTCTGAACGTAAACATAGACGGAAAAAAAAAATCGTTTCTGAGTAACAGATTAACAAAATCCTTAAAGAATGTATTGAATACTTGTTCATTTAGACTTATCTAGGAGAAAAAATCTAATCTCTGTTTAGTCCTGAGTAAGCAATGTTTTCAACAATATTGTAGGGATACATTTTCAGCTTGTGATACAGAAAGTGAATATACAATTCAGGTACATTTGTAGGGTTATAACGTCTCTGAATTGATTCTAGTGCATTTAGACTTTATTCAGATGACTCTGCCCAGTGGTCCTTAAAATTTTGAATGTCACAGTTAGCTTTTAAGAAGCCAGTTTAAATTTCCCTGTGACTACATTACAGACAAGAAAAAATGAACAATTGCTGCTTAAGAGAAGAAAAAATAGATAAAATTAAACTTTTTTGATGAACAATAATGAAGATTGAAGATCTGTCAGAGTACAGTCCTTCCTTATATGCTTTCTTTTTATGTTTTAATTTAATAATAATCACCAAAACCAGTGTTTAGATTCAACACACACTGTACTCTCTTGGAATTACCTATATTTCTATTGAAATGTAAAAAGTCTTCTTATGCCAATATTTCTTCTGTCTTTTTTTCTTCATGTGGTCTTTCTACCCTGCTGATAAACTGAATTCCATCACAACCACTCTTTCACTCCTCCTCCTTCAGGGAAGGAGGGGAGAAAATATAATGGAAAAGAGCTCAAGGGTTGAGATAAGGATGGGGAAATCGTTCACCAATTACCATCACAGGCAAAACAGACCTAATGTAGGGAGATTAATATAATTTATTGGCTATCACTAGCAGACAAGGACAGTGAGAAACTAAAAAGCAAACTGAAAACACCTTCCTCCCTCATCCACCCTCTTCTGTGTCCTCCCCTCAAGAAGCACACAGTAACGGGGAATGGGGGTTGTGGACAGTCCCTAACGATTGTCTCTGCTGCTCCTTCACAGTCACTCTTTGCCCCCTCGGGTTGCTGTCCTTCCCAAACTGATCCTGCACGGGCTTCCCACAGGCAGCAGCTCAAGAACTGCTCCAACATGGGTCCGTACCACAGGGACTGTCCATCAAGAGCAAACTGCTCCAACATGGATCCCCAATGGGCAGCAGCTCCTGCTCCTGCTCACCTGCTCCTGTGGGTGTGGCCTGGAGTCTATTCCTGTGGGGGTCTCTCCACGGGCCATAGTGTGGAGAACTGCTCTGCTGTGGGACCCATAGGCTGCAGGGGGACAGCCTGCTCCACCAGGGGCCTCTCCACAGGCCGCAGGGGAACTGCTGCTGCATGCCTGGAGTACCTCCTGCCCTCCTGCTGCACTGATCATGGAGTTTGCAGGGCTGTTTCTTCCTACATTTTCTGACTCCTCTCTCCCAGATGCCGTGGCACAGTAGTTATTTCCCTTTCTTAAATTTGCTCTCACAGACACATGACAAACTTCACTCATTGGCTCAGCTCTGACCAGCAGCAGGTCCATTTGGAGCCAGATAGAGCTGGCTCTTATCTGACATTGGGCAGCTTCTGGGCATTTCTCACAGAGGCCACATCTGCAGTCCCCCTTACCATGTAAACCCAGTACACTCAGGCCTCCTTTCTTGTCTTTTTTTTTTTTTTTCTTCCCTCCCTTATCAGGCTGCCTATTTGCTAAATAACATTAATTTTCACCATAGCAGTCGTGACAATTTATAATCCATAGTTAGTCCAATATCTTTTCTTTGTTAAGAAAATAATCTAGTCAGCTTTCCAGCTGTGTAGAACTTTTTCCAACACTGGCTTTCTCAAGGCCATGCTTTATTTATTTATTTATTTATTTATTTATTTATTTATTTATTTATTTATTTATTTATTTCTAGTATTTTTATTTTCTCCCAACATTAGCTGGAAGATGCTGACTTTAAAATAGTTTTCTTTTGCTTAGCTGATACACCTAGTTACTTTTCTCCATATATGTTTCACAATAGATACAGCTCTAAGTATATTTTAAAGAATGGTCATAGTCTTCCTGTTCCCATGTGAGTTTGCTTTTACTTCTGAAAAAAAAAAGTAAAAAAAAAAAAATAAGTTTTCTGAAAACATCCTTTTTCCTTTTCTGTCTTCTACATTTCCTTCTTTTTCCTTCTGCCAGAGAGGTCAGGGAGTCTCCTCTGGAAATATTCAAAACTCGTTTGGATGCCATTCTGCACCATGCACTCTAGGTGATCCTGCCCGGCAGGGGAGTTGGGTCTTCAGAGGTCCCTTCCAACCTTGGCCATTCTGTGATTCTGTGATTACACATTTTCCCTACACTTTATCACAGTTTGTCTCTTCTGTCTCTTTTTCTGACATTCTCTCTGTAGCACCTAAGATTATTTTCCAAACTCTTTAAACAAACTACATTTGTTTAATTTTTGTATTCATTTTAAGCTTAAGATTTCACTTAATATTTTTTCCCTAATCCTTTCTTTACTCAGCTCTTAGCTACATGTGGAGGCATTATGGTCTGTGTTGCTTTATGCTATAGTATTAACATCAAAGAATAGAACATAGCCATAGCTTACTTGAAGTTGCATATAGTTTTGAATAAAACAACTGTTCAGCTTTACAAGTCAAAGTGGAAACTGGCAGATAGAAGCAACTATGGTATAGTTTGGAAAATCTTATATTAGATACATATCTTCTCTTTTTGATTCTGTGTTTATTTAGAGTTACACTTTTATGTTTTAAGTAATAATTTGCACTGACAGGAGGCAAGTAGAGAAGCAAAGGAATAACTGATTTTGTAAGAACACATCTCAGAAGTGTACAAAAGAAGGTACTGTTGTAGGCCATGGTGCATGCTTCCTGGGAAATATAATGGTTTTATTGGATACTATGGGAGAAATTCTTTTATATTTTGGTTTTCAAAACTACTGTTACTACACTTCCTTTCTTTTCTGCTACCATGAGGACTGAGGCCATATATGACATGTTCCAAGCATCTTAAGGTGTATTCTCCCTCTATATTAAGAAAAGTCCAATCAGATTGATAAATTTAATGATATGAGCAATTTCATTTTTTTTAGCAGAAAATAATGCATGGTTCTCAAATATCAGTTAAAAATGAACAAACATTTGGTTCACTGCTGCATTCAGATTTTTGAAAAAATTGCTTTGAATTACAGTTCTGACAGAAACACAATTGTTTGATCAACTTAATAGTACAAATCTTGTGCCTTTTGACTTTTCTCTCTTTCATAAATTGGAAAGGATATACCACAAATGGAATTACAGTCATTTCATTCCTACATGCTATAATTCAAACTGACCTATGCATCTTCAGAGCAGAAAATAGCCATGTATTTGACAATAAAAGGAAAGAAATGATCACGTGGGCTAGAACAATTCCCACTTGTATCTAGATTATGTGTTTTCTGAGTTTTCTAAGACAAAATGGTGACACCTGAATTGAGTACTTGTTACATAATCCTATTGAAGTATACAGTCATCAAGAATTTCTTCTGTTTGATATACCTGTATGCAAGCTGTTTCTTTTAGCTGAATACTGAAGAACAACCAATTAATGGTCATTTAATATACAAGTTTAATATACAAAATGTATATTTCAATATACTGGATATCACTCTCATGAGGAAATCCTAATTGCTAATAAAAATAAGAGATCTTAAAATAGATATCATAGATTGTTTAAGTATCTTCAACCCATTAAAAGTATCACATAGTTTTACATAATACATTTTCCTATTCTGTGAAGTTATAAACTAATGATTTCCCCAAGTTAAAACAACTGGGAATGCATTCTTATATTATTGGCTAAAATAAATGACTGGAATATTGAAGTAATGCAGAAAACAAATCCAGAAAAGTCAATGCTACAGTTAAATTTAAAATGAATCTAAATCCATTCAAAAGAGAGGAACTGCTTTTGTCCTTGCAGTATATAGACTATTTATTTATAAGGACTAAATAAAAAGAGAAGGAACAAATTGTAGTAGTTTGTCAGTCATAATTTAATACACCTAGTACTTCAATGCTCAAAATAATTTAATTAAAATTATGCAAGTACTACAAAATCTTATAGTAAATGAAAGTTAGCTATTAATGCCTAATGTGGATTTCTCAGAACTTTTCATGTTTGTGTTTTCTGTGATAAAATAAATCACCAAAGTCCTCAATTAAAGTTTTCATTTTTGGAATTATTATGGTATTACTTCAAAACACCTATCAATTTTTATTTTTGACTGTTATGCATATTTAATATTTTTTTCTTTACTTTTTTTGTTTGTTTGGTTGTTTCTGTGAGATACCATTTTTTCTACTTATTAATGAGTTTTGGTTTAGCTGGTAAATTTAGAATAACTCTTTTTCTACTCTATGCAGTGAATGATGTTAATGTTAGTAAATTGATATTAGGGATTTTTTTATCTGTATCTGAATATGTGTATATCTGCATGTATGTATATATATACCCGTGTGTGTATAAATAAATATATGCACATATAAACTTCTGGAATACTTTCACTTTAATTTATATGTCTTTATGAATTTCTATATTGGGGAAATAAGCTTTAATAAATACAAAATATATTTCTTCCAAAACAAAATTCAGGAAGGATCTTTTAAAACATTAGCATTATGGAATGTGCCATTAACATGATTATAACTATCCATATTATAACACATATTTATTAAAGTACTATAAGATGTTAGAAATGTAGTCCTGTATTCTTCAATCACTACCATGAACATATGTTAACAGCTAGATTTATGACATTAATAAGCATTACTAATGTGAACTAGGTTACATTAACATTCTCCTTATCACCATTATTTAAGATATTTATTTGTTTATTATTAAAATATACCTTAACATTTCTTTTACTTTCAGCTGAATGTGGAGCCTCCACGACAAGTAATGAAGGAATCTTACTATCCCCCAATTATCCTCTTAACTATGAAAACAACCATGAATGTATTTATAGCATTCAAGTACAAGCAGGAAAAGGAATCAACATTTCTGCCAGAACATTTCATTTAGCCCAAGGAGATGTTCTTAAGGTAGGTAGCCTTCGTGTAGCTTTTTGTTGTTGTTTCTAAGCTTTTAGTGCCTCATACAATTTAATTTTATCTGTCTGTACAGTATCAGGTAAGGTTATATTATGCACTTATAAAATACTTGTCTAAACCATTTCTCTCTCTAAAGATTTAAAAATGAGAAACCTCAGATGCTTCCATAACATATTCTTTAAAACATGCATTTTTCAGACCATGCGTATTTTAAAAAGGAAATAGAAACTGTAAACCTAGTATTGCCTTAACTTGTATTTGTATTCTGTTCTTAGTATTAAACATTCATCTTTGAACAGTTACATTTTTTTGTAAATTCTGTTTTTCTTCCTCAGTATCTTCATTAGTTATTCTGTGATATAATCATAATATTTTTTTTTCCCTAGCTGTTTACACACAGAAACTTAATTTAATACAATGTCACATACTGCAGTACATGAGGTTTACACTTCAAATGGCTCTGATCTTCTTTGGTATGTAGCATCTCCTGCAAAATGACAATCACTAGCAATTTTATGTGAAGGTAGTTTATATTTTGTTTGTCTGTTTTGTTTTTGAACAAAGAAAAAACAACCAAAGGGGAAAAAAAGGATATTAGAACTTTCCAAATTTTTATAGACTTACTGTCCTTCATAAATCAGTAACATTAATTTTGTTTTGTACATAGATGTTATTACTGTATTTGTCAAGTACATATTTCCAAATTCATATATTGCTTAGCCAACTGTATATTTAAACTTGATGATAATCGAGATGTCTTATAGCACATGCAATCTAAATGCAATAAGAAGGGATGAACTAATTGTCTAATTTTTCAGAATACTCAATTTAATTAAATACACCTACCAGAAAGCAAAGGAGTAAGAGTACCATGCCAATCATGTTTGATTAATAAAAACTATTTTTCTGCCAGATTCTTCTATTTAATTATCAAAATATGAAGGGTTATGGTAAGATTTATCTCTAAGAATCGGAGCTGGGATTTATTAACTTCAGTCATCTGAGCGTTAGGTTAGGATTTCTGTCATACGTTGCCAGACATAAGCACTTCAAAAATAAGTTAATTATGGCTGAGGCATAAGCACACCTAAGCAACCTAATGAAACCTAATGAAAATAAAATCAGCAGCAAGAAAAAGGTATATACAAAATTAAATATGGTTTTAAATAAAAATAAGTATTTTGTATTGAAACAAAACAAAGGCAAAACAAAGTAAAGCAAATATTAATAGAATTAATAATAATTAATTAATTTTAGTTTATTTAATTAGTTATATTAGTTATTATTAACTATATTAGTTATTAAAATGCTCAAGTATATTTAGTTTAGTTTAGTTTTATTGCTTGCATCATAACTGAGGAGATGTATTTCAGTGTTTCAATTGATAAAGGAAAAAAAAAATAATTTGAAAGTCTGAGTATTTGTTAGCATATAAATACCATGGAAAAAAAAGCTTTTTTCTTTTTTTTTTTTTTGTTTAGTTAACAATAAAACATCCAAATCATGTATGCTGATATGTAATAATTAGTGAAGTTACAGAAAGTTCTTTAAGTTACCCAATGTTAGCATAAGACTTGAAGTCCACTCTTACATTTGAACTGGAATCCTTCTGTCCAGAAATTACTATTCTAGTATCTCTGTTCACATTTTTATCCCTGTCCATTGAAAGTTTATGGATACATTTTCCTCAAGACTTTTTCGCATATAAATACAAACTTTCAAGCAGTTCAAGGATATTTTTTCTTTTTTTTTTCTTTCTTTATCTTTGTTAACCATTTAATGCACATTTAGTCTTTATATTATCTATTCACTTAAGTTTTCTCAAGTGCTGTTCCAACCATATGCACTACTGATTGTTAACTAGAAAACATTAACTTATAGGTTTATAAAATAATTTTCATTTTAATATTGCTACTCCATTAATGAGAACTTAAGAGAAGTATCAACTTAATCATAAAAGAGGTGATGCCATTATACTCTGATGTAAATGGCTGAAATATTTGCTGTGTTTTGTGGCTGTGGCTGTTACATGAATGTAGTATCTTTGAAAGATGAAAGTAATTAGAGTATTTTGTATTTCAGGTCAGCAGCCTTGAATTATAATGAGCCAAACTTCCTCCTAATCTATTTAAAAATAAATAAATAAATAAATAAATAAAAATTCAATAAGTACTCTTTATTATAATTATCTTTTTTTTTTTTTTTTTCTGTCTGTGTGACATTGTAGGAAGAGGCCCTCCACCCGTGGGAAAGCGTATCTGTTGAACCCTTTCTTGCCTAATCTCTCACATGAAGCTTTTACAAATTGCCTTAATCCCATCAGACTCTTTTTCCAGGTGCCTGTTTCAGGAAGTACAAAACATCAGTTACACATTACAGAACATTTTTCATGGTACCAGTTCTGAATTTTTCTTTTGATCTTTATTATCCTATGAATTACTGCTCAAATCCAGGTTCTGAAAAAGAATCACCGAAAGATTTGGTGTATGTTTGACTTGGGAATATGACTAGTATTTTCTGTTAATATGTTCAAGATCAGGAACGCAGGCTTGATTATATACATACATGTATGTGCTTTTATTCTCTTAGACTGATACACATAAATCTCAGTAAAACGTCTTTAAGGATGTTTGCAAGAAGTTCCTTTTATTTTTATGGAGCTGGTATCTACAATGAAAAAATAGGGAAAATACTTCCTAATTTGCCTATTTTTCTGCCTGTGAAGAATACACTGTTCACTACAGCAGTAGGGCATTAGGGTTTTATTGTAACTTTAGTTTTACGTGAATGAGTAATAGTGAAGAAATACTGTACACCTATTTAAGATTTGTATCACTACTTTGTAAATGTATATGAATATGAATGCCTGGGCCAAACCCTAAGAAATCTTTGAGGCAAGTCAAGAATAGTAAGAAGTAAGGTAAAGAATGATGTGATGCAAGTAATTCACCATTTGGAAGATATTTAACAATGATATTTAACATCAGGACAGGGCTTTCATTTTCTGAAGGAAATGAATGCTTCAAAAATAAAGCAATCCAATAATATTTCCCAATTCAATGACAGTCTTCTAGCTAAAAACTGGTGAAGAAATGGATAATGCATTAATCTCTGTTCTTCAGACTTAATACATGAAAAAATTGGCAAAGATACTATTTCTATGAGCTAATATTTTAGATTACTAGAGCCAGGCATATAGATTCCATTTGAAGTCTGAATTAACTGAATATTGTCCAAAATTTTTGGTACTCTTGTTTAAGCAAGTCACAGGGTCAGTTGGTTACCATGTAAATTAACTGACTGTGAAACAAATTTATGCCTGATGAACACTATGAATGAAACAATGAAACAGTTGGACAGGGGAATACCACATTAGAGGGAAACATATTTGACACAAATAAATCACCCTTACTGTTACTCACCCGATGAAGAAGGAGGAGATATCATTTATCAATTCTGAACTGGTATAGAACAAAGGATGCAGAAGATGTTTTTTTTTTCATTTGCTTCATTTAGTATGCAATTCTCTTATTGCTATAACAGTTCTAGCTCTCTAGCTACTTGGTTTTTTTTGTCGTTTGTTTTTTAAGCTATGGGAAATACAAAGTTCCTTTTATTGTTGTTGTTTGTAGGGCTATCACCTGCTTTTGATACTGTCATATATTAATTTAGTATTGATGAAAGTTTCATGAAAGGATATGAAGAATTTAAGATTTGTATAGCCAACCCATTAAAAATGAATATCAGAAACTGTAAAACAATTGTTTCCTTCTTTGTAATTGTTATAACTCAGCTTGTGCACTAAAATATTTCCATAATTTCCTGCCTGTGTGGAAGGCAGGAAAAAAAATACTTGTTTTCTAAAGTATGAGTATCTGCTTTTCTTCCTGCATTTAGCTCAATTCGCTGGTTTTGCCATTAAGCTCTGTAGTCTGTTAGGTGTAAGCAAATTCTTCAGATTTGTACAGAAAGGAACAGAATTGGCATTATCCTATTTGTCTGAATAGCTTATTGTTGTAGGTGAATGCTTTATTTGTGTTGAAATGAGTTCAAAGTAGAAAGTATTATTTTATGTCCAAGATCTGCTAATATGATTTTCTAATTTATCAGGGGAAAGACAACTCATTAAAATTGAATTCTTAACACAGATATGTTTGTTTTCTTTATTTTCAGTAGATTTCAACATAAATTAAATATATATATGTGTGTGTGTGTGGTACTGATTAATGAGGAGAGTAGTTTTCTGTTAATGTTTTAAAAAAATAAACGAATCACAAAAATGCAGGCAGGTTCCATAAATGAACCTGAAGAAAAGAACACTAAGTATGAATCACAGAATCACAGAATTGTAGAGGTTGGAAGGGACCTTGAGAGACCATCAGGTCTAACCCACCTGCCAAAGCAGGTTCCCTAGAGCAAGTTGCCCAGGTAGGTTGTCCAGACGGGTCTTGAATATCTCCAGAGAAGGAAGAGGACTGAAATGGAAAAAAAATATATTATTATTATTATTATTATTATTATTATTATTATTATTATTATTATTATTATTATTATTATTATTATTATTATTATTTTATTGTTGGTGGTGTTTACTGTTGTCACTTTGTGGTAGATATATTGACCAAGAATGTCTTACAGTAAAGGTGGTTTTTGTTTGTTTGTTTGTTTGTTTGTTTTTTAAGAATTGTAAATAGATAAAAAATTTGGCTTTGAGAAATTCTGAGTTTTTTTGCTCTCATTTTGAAGAATATAGTTAAGTGTAATATTGAAAAAGGAAAAACTTGTCCATTTTGAAGATAAATCACATACATGTCATTCAAAGTTTCTGAAGACTGTTCAAAATTTGGGTGATTCCACCCACTCATCCCCTTTTTGAAACAAAATCAGCACACGCTGATTCTGGAGTTTCATTTTTTCCAGAAATGGAAAATCATCTTGTGTCTAAGAAATAAGATCTTACAGAGTGAGGCAGAAATATATAGTGTCAAGAATCAATATTTTAGATGTTGAAAAATGATTAAACGTTTTTGATGAAAAATGTTTCATGGTAAGTCTAGAGTTTTTTCTAATTGGGTGTTATATCTATTAGGAAAAAGAAGCAGTCCACAGTTGAAAATGAAGAACACTATATAAAAATCATAATGAAAGCATAATAATAATAATTATAATTATAATGCTACAATGCCCTTGTTTTTGAACATAATTTTGTTCTTCTGAAAATTTGTATAACAGCAAGTCATTACATTTCATAGATAGCAGATGACACGCAGGAGCAAGAGAAATGTTAAGCACACACACAGACCACTATGGTGAATGACAACTTTCACTGTCCTTGGTCATGTGAAGTGCTTTTGCTTGGCTAAATGTAGAGTGGGAGCTGATGTGCCAGATGGGATTGTACCTAAGAGGAAAAAAATAACTTTGAGAATTATTTTTGATACTGCAATGAAACAGTCTGTCTTTTATCTTCTTTCAAAACACTGTGCAGCAACAGGCAAGGAACAGTGTCAGTAAACCACACAGAGGAACTGGCATTGTTATTTATATATTTATTTTAATTTCCCCTGTGTTTGGCTCAGCACTCTTACTTTGTGTGCCTGCACAATTTGTATAATTCAGTTTTACTGCATTTGTTTGCTCTCTAGCCTGTGGGATATCTTGGAAATGTGTGCAGCATTCAGTTTTTGAAGGATTTTAAGGAAAGACTTTAAAGGGAGGTAATGTTTGTAGATTTTTGCTAATTTGTTTCTTAAGAATTTCCACATGTGCTATCATAATCCTTTTAGCAATATCATACTGAAAACATGAGTATGAAGTAGACAACAAATGCAGAAGAGGAAAAAGTCCAAACATATGGGCCCTATTCCGTCTTTTTATTAGTGCTTCTATTTGCATGTGATATAAATGATATATTTGACAAGGTGTTGACAGCCTCAGCTCTGAGCTGCTGATTTTATGTTGTTTCTTCTCTTTATAAATGCACAGATCTTCATATCCATATGCCTTTTATGTTTCAATGGCAAGCCTCAAAAAAGTTGATTAAAATGCACAAATGTAATAAATTCACTCTATACTATTCCCTTGGTAAAATTTTACAGAGGATGGTCAAACAAGTTGGTAGAGAAAAAAAAAAAAAAAAAAAAAAAAAAAAAAAAAAAAAAGCACATTATTACATTATTTTACATTTTAAATATATTTATTATGGAGTCCCTGGAAAGCATAACAAAATGCCCTCCTTCCCCCTCCCTCCAAATAAACTGTACATCTCTCAGTTCAAATTACATTTATATAGGCATAGTTCCCTGCTAGCATCCTCCTCTGTAATATTTCAAAGTAGCATTATGATATTAGGAATAATAATGCATTTTTTTCTGTGCTTTTGCTCATCTGTATGAATTAATCATTTAACAAATGAGGCCTTTAAATACCTGATAAATTTGGACCTCTGTTTTCTGAAAGGCTTGTTATTGGTTATGCATACATTATACAGTCATGGATCAATTATCTTTGCATTAGTGGTACAGGATGACACTGGAAAATACAACCAATGAACTCATATTTCGTAAAGATTATCCTGGGCCATACATTACCCAAGTGACGTAACCCCAAAGTGCTGGTAAGGCTGATGAAAATGAGTATTCCTATATTAAAAATAAGATAATAATATCTTAATCCCCAGATAATCACATTTTCCTCTGGATCAAATTCTGATGCTGAATTACTAACTCATTTAAAATCTTAAGCAAAATGCCTATCTATGTTAGGAAGGTTGGAAAGACAATGCTTGGTCTGCAAATCTCAGAAGAATTCAGGCTTCTCTGACTTTCTTTGCTACTTATATATGTTATTAAAAATGGTAGATTTGGAATATAATGCATAAATCATATCATTTAAATTAGATCCATAAATCTGTATTTAGTTTAAAGTAATTAAATGAATTGTAAGAAAGACAATGTGACTTAAATAAAGAATTATATTGCAAGATATGCATCCATTTCTTGTACTAAGGAAGCTCCTACTGTCACAAGAAGAGTAGTATATGTTACTTTGAATATTTAAAAGCTAGCAAACAAACAAACAAAAAAGGCTAAATTTCATGTTCAAATGAATCACATCTCTCCCTCACCTAAAAGTATTTCTCCTATACAAAGAATTAGAGTTTCAGAAGTGTTAGAGTACTTTAATTTTTGTTCCTTCATTGAAATGTCATAGGCTTGGAGATATTTTAGAGTGAGGCAGCTAGTTAGTCCATAAAGTAGAATTACTGTTAACATTGAAGAGATTCCACTGTTCACAATAGGCAGTGTCAAAGGGAAAGGTTTAACACGGTAGTACAGCTAACAAAACTGGCAATAGATATGTGTGGGGAAACTAATGTGAAGAAAATTTGTATCAGAAGTGTCTTCTGCAAAGTTCTGGCAAGCCTTTAAGTTCATGTAACTGCACTGGTTTGCCCTCATCTTGAATAGTGTGTGCAGTTTTGGGAGCCACAATATAAGAACGATATAAAACTATTAGATTATGTCCAAAGGAGGACAACAAAGATGACAAAAAGTCTACAGGGCAAGATTTATGAGTAGCAGCTGAGGTCACTTGGTTTGTTCAGTTTAGAGAAGAGAGTACAGTGGCGACCTCACTGCAGCCTACAGCTTCATCATCAGGGGGAGCAGGGAGGCAGGTGCTGATCTCTGCTCTCTGGTGACCAGCTGTATGACCTGAGGGAATGGCGTGGAGCTGGGACAGGGGAGGTTGAGGTTGGGTATTAGGGAAAGGTGAGAGGGTGGTCGGACACTGGAACAGGCTTCCCAGAGAAGTGGTAATTGCACTGAGCCTGCTGGAATTCAAGAATCATTTGGACAACACTCTCAGACATGTGGGGCTGATTTTTGGGTGCTCCTGTGTGGAGCGAGGAGTTAGACTCAATTACCTTTGCAGGTCCCTTCTAACTCGGAATATTATATTATTCTATGAACTTATTTTTTATTTTATTATTCTATGAACTTATTAATAGCTTCTTTCAGTTAATTTATTGATTCATACACATGGCCAAAAATGGATTACTGTTATGTAGTGTTTAAAAATAAAATAAATCCTGAATCCTTGGGTTTTATTAGTTAATAACTATCTTGGAGCGATTAGGAGAAAGAGCATCAAATACAAGCTGGGTTTTCTTTAAGTCTGTCATAATGTAAATATCCCTGCAGGATAGCAGTAATTCTCCTGGAACTGATCTTCTTTCAGTTTCTGAAACAGAACAAAGTCCATTTCAGAAGTAATTTTCTGTTGCTTTTTTTCTGGTCCTGTTTGACTACCTTTCTCACTTTAGTTTTAAAGAAATTTTAAATAAAATTATGCAAAATATCCATATTTATGTTATTATATATTTTTAAAGTACTTTTTATTGAGAACCATTAATTGTTCTGCTTTAATTTCTTATTTTTTTTTCTCCATGTAAGGACATTAGCATTTAAGTGTGATATTTCTTTGGAATTTATTTGCTTGTTTCAGTAAAACCTAGAAATGATGCCAAGTCATTTGGCAGTGCTTTTTAAACTGCTGTACAATTATTTATTGATTAGAGGTGGCTAAAAATGGCTTGATTTGTTTTATTTTAGCATATCATTAATAAAAAGTCTTTCTTTTTGCTAGAGACATGAGAATTTCTGCAAAATAGAACTTAAGAGTACAAGTCCGACAGATGGGGAACAGAAATCATAGTTTATATTCACTTTGTTGCCTTACTGCTATTGCTGGTGTATTTGTTTTGGTTTTATTCTGGTATAAATTCCTGTTTAAAAATTCCGGCTTTGATTACATTTCAAATTAATACAATTAGATCTTATTTAGAACTGGAGACAATTGGAGACAATGTTTATTTAGAAAAGCTTTATAACCTCCCTGTATTGCAACTTGAAATTTATTTAGAGTTCAGATTTTTGATTTGCAAGAGTTTTTCTTAATGCCCATTTTTCAAAGTTTTAGTGATTATGGAAGTCAATAAAAAAATCCTACAAGATATAGTGCTTGGGTTAGCAACCACTGTTAAATTATAGCTTAACTATTTTAAAGAATTACAGGAATGCAATGACCAGTGATGTCTTAGAGCAACAAACCTTGTGAGGAAATTTACTAAGTATTATGAAAAGATTGTTTTATATATTTAGTAGTCTGATAGAACTTTCTATTTCAACTCTTGAAGAAAAATAAATAATAAAAGTTATGTATTCCAATTTACATATATATTATATTACTCTTTAAAATTACAGAAACAGTTATTCTATTTATTTTATTCTTGTTTCCTAGTCTCCTTTTACTTTCTAGTTATATTTAAACCTCTCTCTTTACACAGGGGAAAAAAAAATGTTTATTTTATTAGTCAAAACTGGGGAGATGTTAGCTTTTCTGTTGTGCCACCTCAGTGACTTGAGGCATACACAGCTACACAAAACAGTTGTTTGCTGATAGTCTGTGACCAGTACTACAGTATTGGCAGCGTAAGAGAAAACACAGATGTTCAAAAACATTGAGCTGATATGGCAACTCTGCCCACTTCTGTTTTTAAGAAAAAAAAAAAAAAAACTGTCATATTTCAAATTGTGCATTTGAAAAATAATCACAATTAAATCAACTTAATTGAACAGAGGCAAACAGCATATCTGAAGAGTGCTCTGGACTGACTAGCAATATATATCCCTTGGCAGAGCTATCCTCCCACTTAACTGAAATGTACTAAGTTATTTTGGAAATCAAATATATGCATTTATTGTTTTAGTAACTGTAAATGTCGTATTTGTTTTACAGATCTATGATGGCAAAGACAACACTGCTCACCTGCTGGGTGCATATACTGGCGCATCATTAAGGGGACTGACACTAAGTAGTACTTCAAATCATTTATGGTTGGAATTTAACTCAGATGTAGAGGCCACTGATGAAGGTTTTCAACTTGTGTATACCAGTAAGTATTTGAGAAAACAATAGTAATAGATAAAAATGCAGTCCAAAGTCAAACAATAAAATCAACAGCAAATCACTCTTCACTCATCAAAATAAAGTACTTTTATAATTTTGTTTCAAAAGCTCCTGTAAACAACATACTAAAATCTTGCTTTGAGGATATCACAGAATCATAGAATCATAGAATGGTTTGTATTTAAAGAGACCTTAAAGATCATCTAATTCCAGCCCTCTGACATGGACAGGGGGGACACATAGACCAGGTTGCTCAAAGACCCATCCAACCTGGCCTTGGACATTTCCAGGGATGGGGCATCCACAGCTTCTCTTGGCAACCTGTTCCAGTGCCTCACCACCCTCTGAGTGGAGAATTTCTTCCTAATATGTAATCTAAATCTATCCTCTTTCAGTTTAAAAATGTTACTGTACCTCCTCCACTCCTTGACAAAGAGTCCCTCTCCTGCTTTCTTGTAGGCCCACTTAAGGTACTGGAAGACTGCTATAAGGTGTCCACAGAGCCTTCTCTTCTGCAGTCTTAAAAACCCTGACTACCCCAGTTACAAGAGGGATGCTCCAGACCCTTAATCATCTTTGTAGCCCTCCTCAGGACTCCTTGTAATATGTCTAAGCCATTCACGTGCTGGGGGCCCCGGAGCTAGGGTTGGGTCTTAAGAGATCAAGGCAGAGTGGGAGAATCACCTCCCTTAACCTGCTGTCCCTGCTTCTTTTGTTGCAGCCTAGGATATGGTTGCCATTCTGGGCTGCAAGCACACACTGTTGGCTCATGTTGAGCTTCTCATCCACCAACATACCCAGGTTCTTCTCCTCAGAGCTGCTCTTAATCCATTCTCTGCCCAGCCTGTGTATGTACTTGGGATTGCCCCAGCCCAGGTGCAAGACTTCACATTTGGCATGTTGAACTTCATGAGGTTTGTACAGGCCCACGTCTCAAGCCTGTCCAGGTCCCTCTGGATGGCACTGCTTCCCTCTACTGTTTCAACCATACTGCACAACTTGGTGTTATCAGCAAACTTGCTGAGGGTTCACTCGACCTCACTGTCCACGTCATCGACAAAGATGTTAAACAGAGTGCTTTGTCTAGTATGATACTTAAAATCTCTGTGTTTTTCTGGAGGGCTATTTTGAATTTTTTTTTTGGTCTTGGACATGATAAGCAAACAATGGGATAATTTTCAAGTAAGAGTACGAGGACATGCTGTTCACATAAACTCGTGGCTTCGAGACTGGCGTGACCGGCAGAATTTTGGGTTCTTTGATCACGGGAAGGTCTATGCTACACCGGGCCTGATGGCACCGGATGGGATGCGCCTCTCTTGGAGAGGGGTAAGGATCTTTGGTCAGGAGTTGGCAGGGCTGATAGATAGGGCTTTAAACTAGAGTCGAAAGGGGAAGGGGCTAAAACCAGGCGTGCCGGTGAAGACCTAAGGGATGGTACGCTAGAATCAGAGGGGCTGTGTGCCAGTGAGGTCCTTCAGTCAGATCCACAAGGTGCTGAGTGTAAGGAGACGCACCTGAAGTGCTTTTACAAGAACGCACGCAGTATGAGGAATAAAATGGATGAGCTAGAAGTCCTGGCCCAGTCCCGCAACTATGACATCATCTGCATAAGCGAAACCTGGTGGGATGAGTCCTGTGACTGGGGTGTTGCGATAGATGGTTACAGGCTCTTCAGGAGGAACAGGCAGGGTAGGCGAGGTGGTGGGGTGGCGATGTATGTGAAGCAGGGGCTGGACTGTGTGGAACTTCAGGTCGGCGATGGCAAAGTTGAGAGCCTCTGGGTAAGGATCAAGGGACGAACGAATAAAGGGGATGTCGTTGTGGGAGTCTATTACAGACCGCCTGGCCAGGACGATAGCGCCGATAAATTATTCTTTACAGAACTAAGAGAGGCCTCGAGATTAACTCCCCTTGTCCTTATGGGGGACTTCAACTTGCCAGACGTTAACTGGGAGTGCCACACAGCTGACACGAGCAAGTCCTGAAGGTTCATGAAGCACCTAGATGATAACTTCTTGGTGCAGGTGCTAACGGAGCTAACTAGGAAAGGTGCCCTCCTAGACCTGTTGCTAGAAAACAGAGAGGGTCTGGTGGGAGATGTGGTTATTGGTGGCCGCCTCGGTCATAGCGACCATGAAGTGGTTGAGTTCAAAATTTATGGTGACAGAAGGAAAAGTGCCACCAAAACCTCATCCCTAGATATGGGGAAAGCGGACTTCAGGCTGCTCAGGGAACTAGTCAGCAAGGTCCCCTGGGAAACTGCTCTTGAAGGCCTCGATGTCCACCAGTGCTGGTCATTCTTTAAGCGATGCCTCCTAGAAGCACAAGATCAGGCAATTCCTAAATATCGCAAGTCAGGCAGACGGGGCAGGAGGCCAGTGTGGCTGACCAGGAACGTTCTAATGGAGATTAGGCGGAAACAGAGAGTGTTTCACTACTGGAAGGAGGGCCAGGCATCATGGAAAGAATACAGGGATGCTGTTCGTGTTTGTAGGGAGAAAGTTCGTGTGGCCAAAGCACACCTAGAGTTGAAGCTGGCTGTGTCTGTGAGAGAAAATAAAAAGGGTTTTTTTAGATATGTGAATGGAAAAAGGAGAACTAAAGAAAACATAGGGCCACTCCTTGATAGGGAAGGTCTCCTCACAGACAATGACATAGGCAAAGCAGAGACGCTTAACGCCTTCTTTGCCTCTGTCTTCAATGCCGATGATGGGCTTCGGGACCCAGGGTGCCCTGAGCTGGAGGACCGGGACGGTGGGGATGTCAAACTCCCAACCGACCCTGAACGTGTGCGGGATTTGCTACTCCACCTGGATCCCTACAAGTCCATGGGTCAGGATGGGATTCATCCCCGGGTGCTGAAAGAGCTGGCAGACGTCATCGCGGAACCTCTCTCAATTATTTTTCAACGATCCTGGGAATTTGGAGAGGTCCCGGTAGACTGGAAGCTGGCAAATGTTGTGCCGATTTTCAAGAAGGGTCAGAAAGAAGACCCTAGCAATTACAGGCCTGTCAGTCTCACGTCAGTGCCTGGTAAAATCATGGAGAAGTTGGTTCTTGAACTTATTGAGGCGCACCTGGGGGACAAAGCAGTCATTGGTCCCAGCCAGCATGGGTTTGTGAAGGGTAGGTCCTGCCTAACTAACCTGATTTCCTTTTATGATAAGATCACCCGTATGGTGGACCAAGGGAAACCAGCTGATGTGATTTTTTTGGACTTCAGCAAGGCTTTTGACACGGTTTCCCATAGGATCCTACTGGACAAAATGTCCACCATACAGCTAAATAAAAACATCATACGATGGGTGAGCAATTGGCTAACGGGCAGGGCCCAAAGGGTTATGGTAAATGGGGCTGCGTCAGGCTGGTGAGCGGTCACCAGTGGGGTCCCTCAAGGCTCCATTTTAGGGCCGGTACTTTTCAATATTTTTATAAACAATCTGGAGGTAGGAATAGAAGGTATTTTGAGCAAGTTTGCTGATGACACCAAACTTGGAGGAGTTGTGGACTCGAATGAGGGTGTAAAGGCCTTGCAGAGGGATCTGGATAGGTTGGAGAGCTGGGCGATCACCAACCGCATGAAGTTCAATAAGAGCAAGTGCCGGGTCCTGCACCTGGGACGGGGAAACCCTGGCTGCACGTACAGACTGGGCGATGAGACGCTGGAGAGCAGCCTAGAAGAGAGGGATCTGGGGGTCGTGGTAGACAGCAAATTGAATATGAGCCAGCAGTGTGCCCTGGCAGCCAGGAGGGCCAACCGTGTCCTGGGGTGCATCAAGCACGGCATCGCTAGTAGGTCAAGGGAGGTGATTGTCCCGCTCTACTCTGCGCTGGTGCGGCCTCACCTCGAGTACTGTGTGCAGTTCTGGGCACCACAGTATAAAAAGGACATGAAACTGTTGGAGAGTGTCCAGAGGAGGGCTACGAAGATGGTGAAAGGCCTGGAGGGGAAGACGTACGAAGAACGGCTGAGGTCACTGGGCCTGTTCAGCCTGGAGAAGAGGAGGCTGAGGGGAGACCTCATCACAGTCTACAACTTCCTCGTAAGGGGGAGTCGAGAGGCAGGAGACCTTTTCTCCATTAACACCAGTGACAGGACCCGCGGGAACGGGGTTAAGCTGAGGCAGGGGAAATTTAGGCTTGACGTCAGGAGGGGGTTCTTCACAGAGAGGGTGGTTGCACACTGGAACAGGCTCCCCAGGGAAGTGGTCACTGCACCGAGCCTGTCTGAATTTAAGAAGAGATTGGACTGTGCACTTAGTCACATGGTCTGAACTTTTGGGTAGACCTGTGCGGTGTCAAGAGTTGGACTTGATGATCCTTAAGGGTCCCTTCCAACTCAGGATATTCTATGATTCTATGATTCTATGACAGAAAAGTATTTAAGCAGATGAGTAGTTTTAAATTTGAAATCTAATGCTGTTGTTTCATAAAGACTTTTTATATGTAAAATTCTACTTTAAGTCTCACGTACAATACAAACTGCATTAGACTAGCAATTTCTGAGTTTGGATTATTGTTTAAAACAATCCAGTTTGGAACCCAAATGATTAAGAAACTTTCCAAACAAATCTTTTTTATCTCTACATCAACTGACAAAATTAAACTACAGATATTAGAAGAGGTTAAATCTTTTCAGATCTGTGGCTTAGAGTGTATACAGAATACAGCTATATTCATCTTGTGTATCACATGGCAACTTCTGAAAATGTATATATTTACATGTGTCAATTGGCACATGGTGTACGTGACTTCTTTTATGTATAATTTTGTCATTGCTGAATTATCCTTCTATATAAAACAGTTTTTAGCATGCAGAACAGTATTATGAGGCAATTCTGTGTCATCATCCTTCTTTTTTCCTCTGTCATTCATTTTCAACTATTCAAAATATTTTGTTACAAAAACATCTTTGTCATTCTTTTAAAACTAATATAAAATATAATAAATACATAAATAGTAATATAATATAATAAAACTATTATATAATATATAATATATAATAATTATATTATATGTTTATATTTATATTATATATATAATATAATATATATATAATGTATAATTATAATAAAACTAATATTATAAAACTATTATAAATCTAGCAGAGTGAAAGTAAAATATTTCAAGATACTGCAAAGGCATGTAATTATTTTTGAGGTCAAAGTTGCTTAAATATGCCATGTACTAGCCTGTGATATCATAGAACTGTACTGTATGATTAAAAATAGGTCTTCTCAGTTCTGCGTCACTATGCAAGTGTCACAATATTTCATTTTATCATATTTATATAGGTAAATTCAATGTTATAATTAACATTTCCTGTCCTTTGAGTACTTACTAATGCATTCTTAGTGTTTTTTGTAGAATATACTTTCCTAGCCTGAATTAATAGCTTTTAGTCTGAACTGTGCTTCTTGTACTTCTTTTGTAAATATGTACTTCATTGGGAAACTGCATGGGATACATGCTGTTTTCTTAGACATCCTAAATTAAATAGGATGAATAACTTACTTCACAAATACTACCCTTAACAGAAGAGATCAGATAGCATGGAATTAATTCTCATAGTTGCACTCCCTTCATTAATTGTAGTATTGCCCAGTATTGGTACAAAAGTATTACAGAATGGTTGACGTAGGACAGAACCTAAGGAACAAAAGTGAGAAAAAACTTTTGGAGTGAGTTGTATAGGAAAGAGAAAAAAAGCAGTGCAAATGTAGTTCACTCATCATCTCCCACAAACAGACCAATTCCCAGCCAGTCTCTGAACAGCGACCTCTTTGAAAAGATTGTAAAAAATAGCTTTATTGCTCAGTATTACACTATGTGGAATGGAATTTGTCTTTGATCAGTTGGGTTCAGCTGTCCTGGCTGTACCTCTCCCAACTTCTTGCCACCCTCAGCCTACTCCCTGGTGGGGTGGAGTGAGGAACAGAGAAGGTATCCATGTTTAGCAATTGCAGAAAGATTTGGTATGCTATCAACACTGGTTTGGTCAACCTAATCCACAGCACCATATGGGCTACAATGAAAAAAATTTACTCAATCCCATATGTACAAAGTATACTCCAACTCCTTTATACCTTCTCTTTAGATTTATACACCCTAAAGACCCCCTGGGCCTTCTCTCGTCCAGGATGAATAGTCCCAGCTATCTCAGTCTTTCCTCATCTGAGATATGCTCTAGTCCATTAATCATCTCAGGGGTCCTTCACTGGACTCTCTCCAATAGTTCCTACACTTGGGGTACCTGAACCACCTGAACACTGTTAGTACCTATGCTTAGGCAATGGAATTACGTTTGTTTTTTGTTTTGTTTTGTTTTGTTTTCTCTCATCCTTAAGAAGGAAGTGATCTGTCAAAAAGACTACTTTTGTGCTTTATCTATAAGTAGGTTGTCCATACAGGAGGACATCTCAGGGATCAAGACATTTTAACTTCTTTTCACACACTATGCATGTTGAACTGTGTGTTCAACATTTTCTCTTAGAAAACAGGAAATTCTAACTGGTCAATAAATATATAGTTTGGCAGTATTAAAAGGGTTCTTCACATGGGCTTCATATTAGCCTCTTCTAGAGATTCTGCAGTGTAGTCTATAATGGAAACAATATCTCATCTAAGATTGATAAAAGTTCAGCTCAGAGGTTATGGAGACTCTTCAGGAGGTAAGCCATTTTCAGTGAGACATGAAATGAGCTGAAGGAACTGTGAAGATATGGCATTTGACCTACTTTTTTCCTCCTGTGAGCAAACAGGCGTATCCAACCCAAACCATTTTGTCTGTAAAATAAAATAATTAACCTTTTTTCAATTAACAAGTAGTAGTGATTCAGTACCTGCGGAGAGATGATGAAAGGCTACCAACTGTACCAACTGTTGGCCAGCTGGACAAATACTGTGTAAATGATTTCAATGAACAATGCGCATATGAAAAGCCCTTCATTTGCTCCTATGTCAGCTACATAAAGGAATGTCAAACTGACACAAAGTGTCTTTTTTAGCTGCGCTCAGTTTGAGCTGCATGATATTGTTAAAAAATATTGGTTTTTGAACAAAGAGGTCTTGAACAAAGAGGTTTTGAACTGCTTCTCAGTTAATAGCAGGAAAACTTATTTGGAGTAGAGAGTCTTTTGCCCAAATTATAGGTTATGTTTCCCCATATGTTTCCCCATAATGTTATACTTATTTATGTTTCGGTCATTCTAGGTCTTGCTCCACAGCTTTAATTCTCTGAAGTGCCCAAATATTTGGCTTGAATTCACTCTATCATCATCATCATTGTTGCCTCCTGCATTTAGTGATTAAATTTACAAACTACTGAAAGCAGGATTAGGGTAGGAAGTTATGAATGCAACTATTTCTTTTGTGCCATAGGTGCTATTCTGCCACTGGTGTTAATGTGCACAATAACAAATCTCCTTCGAAGGCTTGTTTATGAGCCTATAAATGTCCATTCACAAACTAGATTGTCATCAAAATAAACAGGCAGTCATTTTAACTGCCATTTTATAAATTATAATATCATTTCAGAACTGATTGATAATTATCATGAATTCCCTCCTCAGTCTTTAACTGAGCTTTTAGAAAAAAAAGATGTTACAACAGTTTGGTTGGCAGGCTCAACTTGAAAGTAATAGAGTTACACTCTGAAGTATGACAGAAAGGTACAGACAATTATCCTACTTAGACTATTTAGAAACAGAAAAGAAACCTTAAATATATTGCTGCCTGAATTCTAAAAATACTTGATTTCTGCTAGAAAACAGAAAATCTTATTTTTTGATCAATGTATTTATGAGTTTGATTTTTTAACTACAGTTTGTTATTCTTACTGCAGGTTTTGAGCTTTCACATTGTGAAGACCCTGGCGTGCCACAGTTTGGATATAAAATCAGTGACCAAGGTCATTTTGCTGGAAGCACTATAATTTATGGATGTAATCCAGGTTACACACTGCATGGAAGTAGCCTTCTGAAGTGTATGACTGGAGAAAGAAGGGCATGGGACTATCCTCTGCCATCATGTATTGGTAGTATACCATTTTTTTTTAATTTTATTTTTTTACTTTTTTTTTTCTTTACTTAAACTGCTATCTGAATATAAGCAAGGAAAAAAAATACTCTTGTGTTTTGCAAAGACACGAATATACATGCACCTTGGCAGATCTATTTAACTAGACCTTACCTAATATATGTGAGTGGCGCTACCTTTTTGGGGGTTAAAAAAGGAAAGAAAAAAAGAAAAAGTAATTATTAAACATGCATAATGAAATTGCTAATATGTATATGTCTTGTTAAAGTCAGCAAATAGACAACATAAAAAGCTTAATCAGGACCATATAATTTTAATGATGGGCTATAAAATTAGTTTTCCCTAACTGTATCTAACATTACACTAGAAAAAGCTTTTCATATATTTATATATAAATACTACAAAATAAATTAAAATAAAAAAATGAAGATACTAAGATCTGCGGAGGCATATTGTATTTTTATCACTTCTGTAATTTTGCTGTGATGAATAACAACACATTATTATATACTCTATTACAATATTACAGTAACTATAAGTTGTGCGGTCACCTGCAATTCCTTCCCTGAGAAAGCAAAAATAACACAAGACTAAACTACTTTAGTATTCCTTTTTTTTTTTTTTTTTCTTCTTTTTTTCATCATCTTTTAGAGGAAATGAGAAATGAGTGAATAGAGGAAGCAAGGGACGAAATGCACTTTGTTTTCAGTTTAAGTTTGACAGAAAACAATGTATTTTGGCATATCTTTATCAAGAGATAGAGCTCGTAAAACAACATATATAAAACAACAATCAAGAACTGAAAAGTTCTCTGAAAGAAGTTATTAAAGAATAAATGCTTAAGTCCCAAATGTGAATATTTGAATATACCCAATGATAACTAATTTCTACATTATTTGGAATATTTGTAACAGTAGAATAAGGAGGAAAGCATGGCATTGGAAAGTGTAAGAAGCAGCTCGGAGGCACAGAGAGAACATACGATGGAAGTTAAAAAAAAAAAAAGATAAAATGTGATCCAAGAAAGTTGAAAATTAAAGTTTCATCAATAAATAATATTTTCAGCTCTATTATTTAACATTAAAAATCATAGGATATATCACCTTAGTAACAGAAATAAATGAGTTCTTGCTTAATTTTAAAACAGATCAAGGTAAATCTGCCTAAAGTTATTCCTTCACGTTTTTAATGATTAATGATCTACTTGTGTACTGTGCACTATTTTCACCAACTGTGGGAGATTCAACATCCTTATCCTTCTAAGCAAATATTCAAAACATAATATATATTTTACATTTAGAAGGGCTACAGGAAGGGAATCTCTAGAACAGCTCATGTATATAGGAAATAAACATTGTTGACCCCTTGGAAGAAGGAAGTTTGGAAGAAGGTCCGAAAATGATTAATACAAACTGTCTTGGGATTTAATTATTCAGCTGTCCCTCTCCAACATAGATGCATATAAATGAAAAGCTTGGTCACCTTTGGATTACGAAGTGAATTGGATTCAGAATTGGTATAAACTAACAAAAAAAATCACTAAACTGAAATCTACAGGTGAGGCTGGTCCTCTGTTAAAAATGATGATATACTGTATATCCTGATGGTCTTCATATTCTTTTTTATTTTAATACTGATTCACTGTCCAATTCAGATCACTGTCTTTTAAAAAATTAAAGAAATTAAGCAACCATCTTTTGTGCTGTCACCAGACTCTTTGTGAAAACTACATTATAATTAGTCCTAAATGTTTTGTGTAGATGAACCTGTTTAGAACGTGAACCGCCCTATAGTGTAAATTTGTTCAGTTTTAAATTAATGCTATTCTGAACACATCTATGTATTCTGATATTAACAGAAGTTACTTATCCATCCAGTTTAAAGTACCATGTGTGATGCAAAATCACAATACATGAGGCACAACTACTCTTAAAAAAAAAATATATATATATATAAATAAAAGTATTTCCAAGCAGTTCTAGTAGTCATAAATCTTAAACATAATAAACATTATAGTACAGAGTACTATCTACTGAATTTGCAAGAAGATATAAAAATTACTAAATATTTCCTTTAACTTGAAATCCTTGAATCTCTAAACTTGACATTCTGAAAGAATTAAGATTCTTATTAGAATTGTCTTCACAGTGAGCAAACTGGAGAAGATGTTTTGCTTTGTTACTTCTCACTGCCACCAGTGAGGATTCTGCTTTCTGAGAAGTCACTACTGTCATGGCTGAGTCAACAACCAGCAAAAATAGGGAGCTGTAACTTGCTGAAGAGGAGGAAATAAACCACTGGGGAGAGAGGGACTTTCTAAAATCCCAATAAAAAACAAACCAGTAATCCTCTGTGAAAATTAGAATTTATAAATGTACTGTTGTTCGATGGTCCTGGACAAAATGTAATTTTTTTTTTTATTATTTCATTGTTTGCCAATGAACGCTTTTTTCTTTGTTGTGTAATTTATTTATATCCTTACTCCACTGGAAGAATAATAGACTATTCTATCATATGAGTTGAATAAATACTATTTTTTAAAAATTCTTTTTAAAGGATTTTAGGAATTAACAGATTGGCAGAGCGTTTAAAAAGGTATGAAATACCACCTGTCTTTAAAAAAAAGTTTTTATTATTTCAGGAAAATACTTCATGATTTCAATTACATTTTATCAGGAAATTCACTGATCATAATAAATCTGTCAACTAAATATTTTAGGTGATATTAAATCAAAATAAAACTGCAGTTGAACTATCCAAAGAGATTTAATCAAAACAGTATTTTGGCTTTGGACTTCACAAGAGAGAAAGCATTAGAGGAACTTTAAAATGAAGGAAGGGGAAATAAGAAAACTTTATAGGCCCAAGGGATTACAAAATAAAATAAAAATCTCATAGATTAGGTATCTAGATTATTATATACTAAATTTTGCCTAGTGATTGGCTGGCTGATGCCAACTAACAGGGATCTACTTACCATCTATTATCCTCTAAGAAATATTATAGCTTCACTATGAGGACAAGTCTCAGGTAAGAAGTCTTACTTTTTTTTTTTTTTTTTAATTTTCTAATTTTCTAAACTGAAAGTCTGATTTCCTCTCTGAATAGCCTGCTTTAATTTTTAATTTAGTGTATTTTCTCTCTTCTTTTTCTTTTTCTTTCTTTTTTTTTTTTTTTAATTTCCTACTTATTCCTTTGCAGTTTTATTAATTTTATCTGACTGTTTTAGAGTGATGTTGTGTTCTTGTGGTTTTGTTTGTTTCTCTTTTTAAGTAACAATCTTTGTTTCTTTCATTAAACATAGTATACTTTTTAATTATTGTGTGTTCAAAATTATTAGAAAGACCATAGATATGAAAGGAAAATACAGAAATACTCAAGTAAAAACATATTTGCAGGTTTGTTTCCCACACTACTTGAAGATCTTATATGTTGTCATACAATCTTGGGACATACAGTCAGGTGTGTTGTGTTTCAGCTCTGTTACTTATTTAGCAAGGGAGTAGATCTCATCGATTGCTCACATGGAAAGCTGTCTGTAACATTATGCAATGGTGTTTTCATCAGCTGAATGTGGAGGCCGTTTTAAAGGAGAATCATCAGGAAGAATCTTATCTCCTGGCTATCCTTTTCCCTATGATAATAATCTACGTTGCATGTGGGTGATTGAAGTAGACCCAGGAAATATTGTCAGGTATTGAAAATGAATCTTATAACAAATCTTTTTGAATTATATAATAAGCAATCTTGCATGTATAGTTGAGGAAGAAAGGGATTTAGGATTTAAGATGCAGCTCAGGAACAGTATTTTTCTCATTCTAAACTTCAATATGTAGTCTTGTGTTGTCTAATCAACCCTTAAAATTACTTGTGTTTTTTGTTGTTGTTGTTGTTGTTAACATCTTCAAAGACACACAAAATATTAATTGGAAATCTGGTTTAAAAATAATAATAATAATGAGAATGCAATTATACAGTTCATAATGCTGTTTTAAGAAAAAAAAATATTTTCTGAAAAGTCTGTGGATGCTTATATATTATTTGAATGGCTAAAGCAATATGTATTCATTTCATGGTTCACAAAATTCAAATACTAGTTGCCAAAGAATTTAGCTTTCAAATATATTTCTGTTTTTCTCTTTTATGCATCCAATGATAAAGGTATAAAAATATTGTGGAAAAAAAATACACTTGGAAATCAAAGTTTATTTGCTTTCTTAGTTGTTTTGTTTTTGTTTTGCTAAAGATACATTGTTAAATAATTTAAAAATGACAATAAAATCATGGTGTTCTTACAGCCTTCAGTTTCTTGCATTTGATACTGAGGCATCACATGATATTCTACGAGTTTGGGATGGACCACCTGAGAACGAGATGTTACTCAAGGAAATTAGTGGATCTCTTGTTCCTGAAGGCATTCACAGTACACTCAACATAGTAACTATCCAATTTGACACAGATTTTTATATCAGCAAATCTGGGTTTGCCATACAGTTTTCAAGTAAGTTGATGGATTTATTTATTATTATGCTGAAATTGGTGACACCATTTCTAACTTCAGTAAGGAAAGAGTTGGTCCAAACTGTCAGATTTGTTCTAAAGCTAATGTTTTTATTTAAAATGAATAAATACAAATCCATGTCATATACTATTTTGGCTTTATTTCAAGACCAACTGGGAAAGCATAGGAATATTTATAATTATGACTAGCATTTTTCACAAAGGAGGTGTTGTAAGCACGTTAACAACTTCATCCTTTTCTAATCAATAAGAGTTTTTGCTTTCAAAGACATCTGTGCAGAATTTTTAATTCCTGTTGCACTTGTATAGGATGAAACAGGAAACAGCACTGCAGGAACAGTAGTGTCCTTCTCCTTTCTGTCTTCTAGCACTATTTCTTTCATCTTATTGGATTAATCAAGCTGGCAGCATAGTGACAAACCTAAACACTTATTTAACTGTTATTAAATCCTTTTTCATGTTGAAATAGAAGAAGTCATTAAATAAGGTCCATTTTGACCTCACTGCTGATCAATGAAATATATATATTTTTCAAGTATATCAAGATCTCATCTCATAATATCATTTTGTTTAGCAGTAGCAATGTTTATAATTTAGTTGATACAGACTTGTACTTTTAATGGTAACATTATTAACATTGTTGTGCTTTCTGTATTTGGTATTTGTGTAAGTCCTTTTTCCCCCTAATGTCATTCTTTCTATGTATACGAAAAATGCATGTGGACACGCACACAGTGATTTGAAGGAAGAATCAAGTGTGTGAATGAGAGGACAAAGTAAAATATAGCTAAGTTGTAGTGAAAGAATGCCTCTTCTCTCTTTTATTGGAGCCATGAATAGTTTTTAATTCACAGAATCACAGGATGGTTGAGGTTGGAAGGGACTTCCAGAGATCATCTAGTCCAACCCCCCCCCACCAAGCAGGATCACCTAGAGCATGTTACACAGGATTGCATGCAGGCAGGTTTTGAATATCTCCAAAGAAGACTCCACAACCTCTCTGGGCAGCCTGTTTCAGTGCTCTGTCACCTGAACTGTAATGAAGTTCTTCCTCAGATAGCAATGAAACCTCCTGTGGTTAAATTTATACCCATCACCCCTTGTCCTATCGCTGGCCACCACTGAGAAGACTTTGGCCCCATCCTCTTTAGATTGTCCCCTCAGGTATTTGTAGAGGTTGATAAAATCCCCTATCAATCTCTTCTCTAGGCTAAGTAGGCCCATCTCACTTAGTCTTTCCTCATAAAACAGATACTCCAATCCCTTAATCATCTTTGTGGCTCTATGCTGGACTCTCTCTAGAAGTTCTACATTCCTCTTGTACTGGGAAGCCCAGAACTGGATATAATATTCCAGGTGTGGCCTCCCCAGCGCTGAGTAGAAGGGGAGGATCACTTCTTTCAACCTGCTGTCCACACTCCTCTTGATGCAGGCTAGGATGCCATTGGCCTTCTTGGCCACAAGGGCACACTGCTAGATCATGTTTAATTTTTTTACAACAACCCTTAGACCCCTTTCTGCAGAGCTGCAGGCTGGCAGGTCACCCCCTAGCCTGTGCATTCAGTTATTCTTCCCTAGGGGCAGGATTGCCACTTGCCCTTGTTGAACTTCATGAGGTTCCTCTCAGCCCAACCCTCCAGACTGTCCAGGTCCCTCTGAATGCCTGCATACGCTTCTGGCCATACTACTTTACTAAGCAGGAAAGAATTATATTTGAGGAGAGGGAGGAAAAAGAAATTCTATGTAATTTTGTTTTAATCTTCCATGTACTTTCTTTGAATCTATAATGTTGTCTGAGTGAAACAGATGGTGTCTGCGTACTTTAGCTGCAGTGTAATTAAAAAACAGAAAGCTTACACAGGGGAGGTATCTGCTTTTACTTTCCTCTTGCCATTTTGTGGAAGAGAGTATGAGTATTTAACTGGATTATTGGTGCTTTTACAATATCTGTTGTAGTTTAGTAGCATTCCTCTTGAAGGAATTCAAACCCTTTGAAGACCCCGAATGCTTGACTTTTTATATTATTTCCTTAATTGTTAATTCATTTTGTAGAAAGTGATTTTTAGTTCAGCTTCCCTTAAAGTTTTTTTTTATCAACTGCTCCTACACAATTCAGCATCTATAATTCATTTAATAACTGAAAATATTCACCATTTATATTGTAATATAACTTGTATTAATATAATAATTATAATGTGTTAATATAATAATACAATATAATAATACAATTAATTTAATATTTATAACAAATGTAATATGATTAATACATTATAATAATAATGTAGTTTATGATATAATACATTTAATATGATGATAATATAATAATTGAATGTATTAATGTGATAATTAACTAATATACCTAATATTTCTTCTTTATAATTCACCCAGCAAATACAGAAAAAAAAATTCTATCTGGTAGCAATTAACAACTGAGAGCATTCTTCACCAAATAAAATGGGGGAGGGGGACAATCCTAGAGAAGCTGATATATTATGCAAACAGTATAAAGATAATTATAATTTAAGTAGTATTTGTAATTAGAGCTGATACTATTAGAATTTTCTCTATACAGACCTGTCCAACACAGTCCTTTACAAGGAATCAAAATTAATAATTTTGTAAAAGTTAGGGGTAGGGAGGGAGTTCCAATCCTTCCTGTGAATAAATTCTTCCTCATATCTAACCTATATCTAATCTAAACCTCTTCTGGTGCAGTTTGAGGATGTTCTTATCCTATCACTTGTCACCTGAGAAGAGACTGACACCATCCTTTCTACAACCTCCTTTCAGATAGGTTGTAGAGTGCAATGAGGTCTACCTTTAGCCTCCTTTACTCGAGATACCCAGTGCCCTCAGACGCTCCTCATATATCTCATTATCTAGTTTCTTCAACAGCTTTGTCACTTTTCTCTGAACATAGTACAGCAACTAAATACCTTTCTTGTAATGAGGGGCTGAAAACTGAACTGTCTCAACAGTGATGACTACAGAGGGATGATCACTTCCCTAGTCCTGCTGGCCACTCTATTTCTGATACAAGCCAGGGTGATAATGGCTTTCGCCACCTGGCCACAGTGCTGGTTCATGTGGATGATTGAAAAAAAGCATAGATAACTTGCATCAGATACTAACCTGGATGGCTTAAATTTGACAATAATAGTTTCCAGTCTAGAATTATAATGAATCATATTGCTTACTTTGATTACTTGAAATGGCTAAAACCTTAAACACTCACAATTCAGTTTTCTGAAATTATGTTTAGTGCCTTTTTATAGCCATGCAGTTTGGTAAATGTTTCTTTATTCACTTTTTAATTGTGGTTCAAAGAAAGACACATTCACCACAGTCATTTAGGAAGATTTTTTGACACTGAACATCATATTTTACTTTTTATTTTATTTCTTTTATTTTCTCCAGTTTTCACTTTTATGAAGTCAGAAAAATAGGATTTATTCTTCTTGTGTCTATTCCATAGCAGAACAAGTTTTTCATGTCTTAATGCTTCCTTGTTTGCTGATTTCTTTCAACCATGAGAGGAGACCTTTATATTTAATGCTGTAAAATGTAAAATTTGAGGATGACTATTTTCCTACAACTTTTTCTTCTTTTTCCTGAAGTTTTTTTTTTATATTATTTTTTTTATTTATTGTTGTTTGTTTTAATAGCATTGACAAACTTAACAGAAAGAAGCTGTTAAGGCTGTTAAGTAGATCTGTTTCCCTCCATCAGCAATTGTCTTTCTTTAAAATAGCTAACAATAGTAAACAGAATAACCATTTATGGGATTTCAATGGCAAAAATGTCACAGGTAAATGCTATTAAATGACATTAACTATTCAGTAGCTATTATCACTTAGTATACATAGGATATTTGTCTTTTATTTGGGCAAATACTATGAGTTACTGATTCCATGTAAATGCCCTGATAATAGCTTGTAGCTAGAGAGACCTGAAGCTTTGGGACCATAATTATGTTTCTTAATAGGCTGGATAAAGAGTAAAATCTCAGTTAAGCTTTCTCTTCCCTGCATTTCCTTTATTACAAATGTGTGAGCAAAATGGTGTAAGAGCAGGACTTAGTACTTTTTGTTTTCTTTGTGCAAAGAAACATCTCCCTAACCATTTTCCATGTGGAGATTTCACCCTGAAAAAAAAGCCTGTGAATTCATACACTACATCGATTATTCAGCTGTCTTTTTTGGCACTCTTACAGAGAACTACACACAAACTGCTGTGTGACTGGCAAATTCGTCAGCTGAGGTATACAGGAATTACTTTGGTGGAACCATTTAGGTGTCACATTTTTATCTTCAGATACATATAAAGTTCATCCTGCAGCAGTGGAATATCTTTTACATGCAGGACAGAATCAACCTACTTCTGTAGTATTCTCCAACAGTATTTTGGAGAATATTGTTATATTTATTATATATTATTTGTATTTGGTACAAAACAGAATAAAACAGAACAGGTTTGACATTTTGTCATGTGACTGCAAAAATTATTACCCCATGGTAAATACTTTAGATGCCATAGGTATTCTGTGCTCTGCTTCCTGTGACAAGCTCTGGTATTGCATTAATGCAACTTGGGGGTGGATTTTCTGCTGCTCTTCATTTTCAGTATCAGTACTTTCCATTGTGTAATTTGTGAGCCACTCTTTATAGATGTACATAGATACATGCTTACATACATAAACACACATACAAGATGGGATTTTTTCTGTAGGTACAGGTTAGGACTTCAGGACTGTTACTTTTTTACCACACTTAGATTACTGTATAATGCATAAATATAAGTGTGAAGTTATTTTTGGATGTATCATCTGTTTTTCCAAGGTCTTGGCCTCCTGTCACTTATGTATCTTGTATTTTCAGTTAATGAGTGTTATTGAAGATATTTTTTATGTTAGGTAATCTGTACCATAGGAAAGAAAGATACTTTGGAAGTTCTATATGCTACCTTGTAATGGAATGAATACATTACAAAAATGTATCTAGAAAGAAGTGATATTTTGGTAGAATGGCCAAAATACACTTATGTAAGTGAAATTCCTTGAAGGCATATCAAACTAGATTTATACTTGATCACTGATATTTTTTCATGTTCTGTAACTAACCTAGAAATCTTTCACTACTGGAATCCAGAGCCTCTTTCTCAAGCTGTAATTTTTCAAACTGAATATATGAATAATATGGATTTTTGCATCCCACATATATATAAATGACAGATCTAGCAAAGAGATTTGACTGAAACAATGTTCATCCTTCAGTCTTCTATACATGTATATGATTGTGAAGAAAAAAAAAAAAAGCATCAACTAGAACTTCAGTTATTGACTGTACATATTCAGTTGTGCAGTCTCAGGTTCTCTAGTTTCACTTTCATAAAGGCAATAAAGCCTGCAAAAGAAAATTAAAATAACAATTGGATCCTCATTTTCCTCTGTATTCCCATTGTGCTTTCGGAAGGTGTAATGTTGAAACAGAAGCTGTTTTCTGACAAAGGTTCTGTAACTTTTTGCAAGTGACCAATAGTATAATGCTTTCCTAACTCATAAATTTTGATAGTCTTAACAAATATTAGAGTAACAGCTTATGTGTAAGGTTAGAATATTATCAATACTAAGGTCAGTTCTGTATCAATTCCAACCTGTTCAATTATAGTACAAAAGAACTGAAGAAGCAACAGATCAACAAAGAATGAATGCTTCAAATAGATTAAAAAACAGATTAAACACCTTCTTACTTAACCATTTGTCAGGATTTTGCCCTGTGTTTAAGAACTCCCAGAACATTGTAGGGTTTTGAAATGGTAAGGCTGCAATGCAAATATACAAATGCATACAAACTGTGACAATTGTAAAAGACAGGAAAAGAAAAAAAAAAAAAAATAATAATAATAATAATAAAAAAGACGGGAGCAATACCTCCTCTCTTCAGAGGATTCCAATTTACCCAGAGTGCAAAATCAAGGCAAACCAGTAGCGTTGTTCAATACTGCACAACTGTATACAACTGTATCCTTAACAGAACAGGTTGTGAGTATTCTGTATAGAATCTACTTAAACAAATGTATTTTCATTCAGGTCCTCTTAATGATCTTTTCAGTAGAAATGGTATTAAAATCTGCATCATCAGGATTATGATCATTAGGGTTTTCAATGCACAAGTAGCCCTTGTGTGTGATCCAATATCCTAATGATTTTTATTTTTTATTTTCCTGAAAAGCTATTTCTTTCTCCCTGATGCCGTCTGAAACAGGGATAGGCCCAGTACAAAAAGCTTAAAGAACTCTATAGTTCCAAAAGAAGAAAATAAATAATAATTTAGTAATTAAAAAAAAAAAAAAAAAAAAGACACTAAGGTTTAATAAATAAATAAGTAAATAAATAAAACTTCCTCCCCAGCTGGAATGCATTGCCAGCACGATCACGTGCTGTCACAGTGTCTATTTTATGCTGTTTTCCAGCAATTATCTGAAACCATATGTTAATTTATTTGGGGCTGGATTTCATACTCAGTGCCAGAGCTATAAGCAAGTGCTTAAGAGAGAATAGATATTCAGAACTGAAGATTGTATTTTTGTGGAAAAAGAGGTCTACTTATGAACTGGGAAAAAGTAGCTTTTAATGTTGTCCAAAAAGTCATAATAAAAACTATGTTTAGTCATCACAATGCATTTTGTTAAAAATATCTGAAGTAAATTGACAACAAAAAAGTCAAGCGAGTTAGATCATATGATTAAACCTACATGTGCAAAGATATAAAATGTATCTGACAGTAAAATCAGAAAAAGTCCCTCTGAAGAGAACTCTACCTCCACACTTCCCCCCACAAAAATTCATCAGACTATACCAGATTACAATGTAAAAGATATTTTTAAAATAGGTTCCGTTAACAATTGCCACTAAATGCTGTTATACATTCTACTGATTTTTAATCAAAATAATCTGGATTCAAATTCTGAATAAAATTTCAATGAATTAATATTTTAGTATGCAGTTAGCCAAGTAGTCTGTGTTTTCCAACTTGAGTTGTGCAAAAAGCACTCTAAAACTTGTAATTACCAGTCATACAAACCATTACTGTTGAAATACAGAACTATAAAATTTCCAGATATCATAAAGAATTATATACAATACAAAATAAAAAGAATGTTATGACTATATAATAACATTTGACTTGGCATCTCTGGCAACCAAGACTTTGTGATTTCTTTCAAAACTCCATCTGTTGTTTGGTCATGAAAAGTCCATCCAAGGAACAGGTGAACCTACACTGAACAGACTGTCTATGGAGTTAAATTGTTAATAAACTCCAAAATACATCAAATATGGACAGGGGTATAACTAAAAACTATGAATATGTGGCATGAGATGCAAACACAAACCAGACAACATTATGTTTCTTTTCTTTTTCTTTTTTTCAAGGCACTGTCCATATTTACTCTCTTTTCTTTCCCCACTTTCTCCTCCTCTCTCCACTCTCCTCCTCCCCTCCCTCTCCAAGGTGACTAATAACTCTCCTACATGTTAAATGAAATTACAATAAACTATAGCTAAAAATATGTCTCTGATAGCTAAGAATAAGGTCCTTGATGTCAACTCCGTGCAGAGAGAAATTTAAGTAATTATTTCAGTCTTTCCAAGAGCAGCGAATTCAGTAAAACATTTTTTTAAAAGATCAGCTTTTTCCAGCTTCTTAAAACTTAACCTGCTTCTGTTACCTTTCAAAGTTTCTGTATGAAATCTTTCCCTATATCAGGATCCTGAGTACACTAAGTAGGCCTTGCAGGCCCTGGCCAGCTTCACACCCTCACCTATGGGCCCATGTGCCCCTTTCAGCTCAGCACGAGACTCCTAAGCAGTGCTTTGCTGGTCTCCAGTCACCTGGCTGGAACCCTTGGACATTTTCTGTAGGGGGCTTTGTACCTGGGTAGATCCCTCAGCCCTGCACAGGCTTCTGGATGAACACACAGTTGTGGGCAGCTTGGATCCTGTACCGACCCTTCTTCCCTATGCTGTGGGAAGCTTCCTTCCTGGGTGGGCTGCAAACCAGGCATAGCCATGATAACGCTGCAGGATTTGGTAGTCATTTTCAGAGGGTAAAGGCCTTTCCCCCAAATCCCTACAATTTCTCACTTGGATTTCCCACTTGTCAAATGTGTACTTAGAGAATAGTATGGAGGATACTAGGCATGGCTTTGCTTTCCATAGATTTTGGTAATAATAGTTATCAAAAGATTGCTAGTCAAGTTCAGGCCTAATGTTTTTTTGCTGGTGACAATTTCACAGAAAAAATGTTTTTGATTCATGTGTGGATGTGCGTGTATAAACCTGTGCATGTGTGTTTGAATAATGCAACAGAGGTTTAAGAGAACAGTACCACACAAAAATGTTACTGCTTATTTATTATCAAGATGGTAATAACAAAATGGAAATGTTCCTTTGCTTTACCTTGACAAACTGGGGTTGTACCTTGTAAAGGACTTTTCCTTTACAAGGAAAAGCCATTCCTTCATGCACTTTCCTTCATGCACTTTTCCATGCTCAATACAAGTTGTTGCTTGTCTGTTTCTGTGAGCCTTGGGACAGGTAGTGAAATCACTGTTGAAGGAATAGACAGGTTCACAAATGCATAAGACACCTGTAACTCATTGAACTTGGTTTTCAACACAGAACAATTCTTTCATTTGACAACAGTCAAAGTACAGAAAATCATAAAGATGATAACTTCAAACTTTGTGTTGCATGTCTATTTTTTTGTTTATTTTTTTTAACTCCACACAAGTTGGAGTCCCTGTGACATCAGGGAGGGCTACTGCGCAGGAGTGTAACCCTTCCTGCTCCAGTACACACCTCCTCTTCAATCTGTTTCCTGTCCTGGTGTGTTAGTGAGCTTGGTGCTAGGATGCATTTAGTCAATGCTTAATATTAGAGGAAAATAATACTCAGAAAAGTTCAATGAGGGTTATAAAGATCTGTTGGATATGGCCCCAGCTGTCTGCAAGATAAGTACTTGAGGTTTTGGACAGTGGAATGACCTGTTGGCTATGCTAACACTTTAGATTGTCAATCAGGTTGCTGCTGCTGCTCTAAGAAGGTTTGAAGCGTGTAGCCTGGAGTCTGCTACTGACAGTGTGTTACACATCACATGTTGCTCTATCATCTCTCACAATCCATACAGCAACAGGAGAAACGAGACAATCCTCTGTCCCAGGTCTAGACATTCAACATTGACTTTCTTTTCTTCCAGAAATTGATTTCAGAATTCCATCTGTTTCCATATCTTCTTGGAAGATCTTCAACAGGAGTTTATATTGATGATATGGCAATTTTCTTTCTAAGCACTTTTATTTAGAATACTTGAAAATTATTTGAAACAGAACCTCAAACTAAGACATATATTGCATTCTATTAGTTATTGACTCTTAGCTACTCAGAAATTTCTATGTGATAAGTTGTATAAGTATGTATTCTATCTCCTTCTTCAAGTTGAACAAGAGATTTGAACTATGGTCTGCCTCAATTTACTAATTGCATGCCCCATTCTGTTTTCCTCATTAAAAAAAAAATAATAATAATAAAAAAAAAAATCTCTCACCTATCTTACACTTCCTAATTATTTAATTACTGTTTCAGGACACTGAGAGGAATGAAACCTCAAGTTAAGTGCCTGTGATGTAGCTAAGAGTTAAGCAAACAGAGAACTTGCCTGGGCATCCTTAATAACCCTGACTGTGCAAAATGTTGTACTCCTTTTGTTGGGGATGGTTCCTGATGAAATTCTGACTCAATGCTTTATTTTTAAAATTTTTCATTTTAATCTTCTGTCCTGGTTTCAGTTAGAACAGAGTTAATTTTCTTCCTAGTAGCTGGTAGAATGCTATGTTTTGGATTAGGATGAGAAGAGTGCTGATAACAGCCCAATGTTTTAATTGTTGCAGAGCAGTGCTTATACCAAGCCAAGGACATCTCAGCCTTTTGCTCTGTCCTGCCAACAGGCAGGCTGGGGGTGCAGTAAGAGCTGGGAGGGGACAGACCCAGGATAGGTGACCCAAACTAGCCAAAGGGGTATTCCATACCATCTGACGTCATGCTAAACAATATATAGGGGTGGCTAGCCGGGGGAGGGGGCTGGACTGCTCGGGGTTAGGCTGGGCATTGGTCTGCGGGTGGTGGGCGGTTGCATTGTGCATCACTTGTTTGTACATATTATTAGTAGTAGTACTATTATCATAATTGTATTATTATTATTATTATTATTATTATTGTTATTGTTATTATTATTTTCCTGTCTTATTAAACTGTCTTTATCTCAACTCACGGGCTTCACTTTCCATTTCTCTCCCCCGTCCCAGAGAGGGAGGGGGGAGGGTGAGCGAACGGCTGCGTGGTGTTTAGCTGCCGGCCGGGTTAAACCACGACATCTTCAAATAATAACTGACAAACTTAGAATCTAAAAAGTCATGCAAAATCAACAAACTAACTCTATGGCTAGAATTTACTTAAGAATTATATTGGCTATTCTCCTAAATCTCTGATAGATCTAGCAGATACTAAAGCTTAAAATAGACAAAAACTTAATGTGTTTCTGTTGGTAGAAGACTGAGTGAAAACAGAGTGGCCATTTGATTCTTTCTTTTTCAGGAAAAGTTGTGTAGCAGGTTGGTTTTGAGATAGAAAACATCAAGGTGACCTGATTCTGAAACAGAAAGTATTAGAGAAGCAGGGAGACTGCACTGTCTATATGGGTAAAGGAGTTTGGGACAGCTTGAATTTGAAGGTGCAGTCTGTCAGGGTTGGTTCAGGCAGAGGCACACCTGAAATGCCAGCAGTTACAGGAAGCCGAATTTAAAGTGATAGGAATTTAGAAGAATATGTTGATTTAAATAAGTTAAGTTTTTGTTTTGTTTTGTTTTGTTTGACATGCTGTGGGTTCAGAAAAGTTAGAATCTTAGAAAACTTAAAGCTTCTGCCCTGATCTTGTGCTCTGCAGTAATAAATAAATAAATCTAGTAATCAGATAAACAAAATTTACTATTTCTTTTCTGTCCAGAAGACATTTGCAAATTAATCAAAACGAAGAAGTAATTTTTTCTCAGGGTTGGTATTCAGGCTCTTTACTCTTTAATTAGACTTGGCATGCATTATAAGACTAAATTTAGAAATCACTGTAACAGTGAGAAATCCAGAGGTTTGGTATATTGATCCCAGCATCAGTGGAATCTGTTACTGCCTTATCACTCTTTTGCATTTATACCATATGCATATTCCTGCATATGGTATAGAGCTGTCATGTTGAGACATTAGTCACGTATCAAACTGCTTGGGCTCATGAATTATCAGAAACCTTTGGACCTTGGCATTAATTTGCTCTTTTCTGCAGCAGGAATGATCAATTTATAATACTTATTTTATTGTTTAAATGTACATTGGTGCCTTATTAATAAACAGATGTATCAAAATGCTTTTATACTCCACATCAACAAAATCTGTAGACAGATCTGTGCTTGGAAGTCTTTCTGGGTACAACTAAATGTTGTTTTAATGGCTTCTGCAGCTCTGTAAGAGCATTCCAAAACACACTCAGTTCTGAAATATGAAATGCTATTGTTGAAACACTTTTGTCATCCCAACCATGTAGATATACAAACTCTGTATGTCTAATGTGTCCCCTAATAAGTAATCTACTGAGTATCAAGTTTCATTCAACCCCACCATGAATCTGGAGTTCTTCATCAGGAACTCTTTCTGTGAGCTCTTAATCTAGTACTTGATCTATTGACTTAATTACAGTGTAGTTATTCCAACTGTCAAAAAATAGAATAAATTATTTTTGAACATTTATGTATTTTTATTAGGAAAAAAAGCTCTCAAGTGACCTCACACAAGTTTATGCTAAACCCTGTTGTTCTTGCACCTGTTGTGCTGTGTACTAGGTAATAGAGAGCTTTTGAAGTATGTATTTTTCCCAGCTAAGATATACATGTATTTTATTGCACTGTAATCTGTTACATTTAAAAATCATACCTTATGAGGTATTCAAGATGATGTGACATTAAGAGATTTTTTGTAATGCTGAGTTCACAGTGATAACAATGACAATTCTACAATGACAGAATGAAAAATCAATCTATTCTTTTCATAAATTAGCTATCTATTTCATATGTCACAAAGTACTTTAGATCCTATATATGAATAATAATGAAATTGTGATAGCTGGTTCCATTTATTTTGCAGAAAGCTTTCAAGACTGCATTGCAGGTATGATAGCAGAGTTATACAGGACTTCATTGTTCCTGCTCACTCAACAAATATTCATGAGAAATAATGATGGTCGTTATTGAACATCTAATGGGGGTGGAGATCAGCTCTTCTACTGGAATATCTATTTCAAAAGTAAAGGAGTTAATACACTTTGAAAGAGGTAAAAATAAGCTGAAAAAAGATTATGAAAAATAAATAAATTAATAAATTAATAAGTAAGCAGAATGAAGAGGCAAAGAGTGAGAATACAATACAGAAAATGACCTATCAAGACTGGTAATAGAGACCCTATCTCAATCAAACAAATGAACAAATCACAGTTTTAAACAGTAGTAATGATGGGCACAATCAAATAGAAACTGAAGACTAGAGAAGACATTACAGAAAGATGGAATTAAGAAATTCATTTTGAATATATGATTAGTATGTATTAGCTCTCAAGAAATGTGGTGGTTTTATAACTATATACAGTACTGAAATTTTCCTTTTCTGGTCTTCTTCTTGTAGCACAATTTTTTAACTTTGTCTACCTGAAAAGATATTTCTGTATTTGAAACTTATTTTTCTGACAATTTGATTTGTTTTAAAACAAACAAACAAACAAAACCACAAAAAAAAAATAAAAAAAATAAAAAAAAAGAAAAAAGAAAAAATGACAATTCACTTCAATCTCCTTTTAAGTCAAATATATGATGTTATGTGGGTCAAAGTAATATTTATTGTAACAAATATATTCTTGGGGTAAAGGTTAGATTTCTAATATAAACCATTCATATTGGATTTTTCTCTGAGTGGAAGAAAGATTGACCTTATATTCCCTTCCATTCTGTCACATTAGAATTTAAGTGTCTGAGACAGAAATAGATGTTTTTCCCTTGTTATAGTGTCTGTATAGGGAATCTGAAATATAAGACACCTAATTGTTGCATGGACAAAATGAAGTTAAATGAATCCTGCTCGTAATAAAGTAAGTTTAATTTAAACATACTCTCACAAAAAAAAAGAAAAAAAAACCAAAAAAACAAACAAACAAAAAAAAAGAACACATATGTTGTTGTCAGAAAGAGAATAAGAGAATAATTAATTTTCACTTTATTCTCACTGCAAAAGTGTGGAAAGGTTTTTGGGTACCTTTTCCTACTATATTCTTTTTAAAGTGATTTAAAGGGAAGGAACTGTAAAGACTTAAAGAACTGTAGATGAAAATGCTTTTTTTAGGATTTTTATAATCCTGAGTTACTTCTACTAAAAAACATAAACCTCTACTACTATCACCACTTTGCATATTATCAAATCCAAATGACAGGAGAAATTTTGTATCCAGATCTGTGAGATTTGTAGAAATGCTTGTATAGGTGTATATATTTTCAAATGGAAGTGCCAGATTTAAAACTGAATGGAGTGCTTGCTCTTAACAGAAACATCTAGAAGACTTTATATAAAGTAAACACTTTTATATAGAGATAAAGTAAACATTTAGAGCAAGAGATGTGTCAAAACCTTATCTTTATTAGACTTGTCCAATGTTAATACCTATCCACGGATTTTATCCAATTTTGCCCAATCAAATAACCCAGACTAAGACAACTATTCTAACTGTTCAAGTTAGTAGCTTTGTAATGCAACAGTATAGTTGCACTAAGAAGTCCTCACTGCCATCATTAACATGCAGATAATATTGAACATAAAGTCATACAATTATAGAAATAAATAAATCACAAAGCATGTAATGAAATAGGGAGATTTTTTTATCTCTCTTTCTTAAATGGACTCTTTAAAGAATGACTTTAACAGAGAAAGTGAGTATTATTTTCTACAGATTTTAGACAAATTAAGACTAATTATTTATGAGAAAGTAAAAATGAATATGTAGTTTCATGACTCCTATTATGTTTAATGACATGCTGGGTTATTTCCCTCTTCCTTCCTTCCTTCCTTCCTTCCTTCCTTCCTTCCTTCCTTCCTTCCTTCCTTCCTTCCTTCCTTCCTTCCTTCCTTCCTTCCTTCCTTCCTTTTTTATTGAAAATATATTAACTTATTCTATTCAACCTATTGAGAATCTATGTATGATGTTAACGGTTGATTCTAAAATAAGAGCTCACCTTGTCTGTCAGATTATTTCATAAATCCTTCAATTAGAATTGATACTATTAATAAAGCCTTGCAAATTACCTAACAAACTCTGAAAAATGAGAATTAGACTTTTAAAGATGGAGTGCTTAAAAGCCTAAAATCCAGACTTAATAGCAATTTATCTGCTTCTGCTGTGGATGCAGAGCACCTGTCTTTTGCATTTTAATGCTGTAATGCAAAAATCAGTTTTAAAGCAGTCTTTTTATTTTTAGATGAAGTCTCTGTGTATTTAATAGGAATTCACAAAGTTTTAAAGGACCTCTGGAGACCTCTAGTCCAACTTCTTGATCATAGCAGTCAAACAGATCATACTGCTTAGGGCCTTGAATATCTCCAAGGTTGCACATAATATGCTGTAGTTTAACCGCAGCAGGCAACTGAGGACCACACAGCCACTCACTCCCTCTCCCCAGGTGGAAGGGGGGAGACAATCAGAAAGGTAGAAGTTTGAGAACTCATGGGGTGAGATAGGGATGGTTTTCTAGCTCAAGCAGAAGCTGCACATGCAAGCACAACAAGCAGGGGTTCACTCGCTACTTCCTGTTGGCAGGCAGGTGTTCAGCCACTCTCAGGAAAGCAAGGCTCATAACACATAATGGTATCTTGGGAAGACAAATGTCATCACTCCAAACTTCCCCTTCACACCCGTTTCCTCCTTCTTTCCCCATCTTTTATGGCTGACCATGATGCCATATGGCATAATTTTGGCTAGTCTAGGCTGGCTGTCCTGGCTGTGTCCCCTCCTGGTACACCCCCAGCATACTCGCTGGCAGGGCAGCATGAGAAGATGGAAAGTCCTTGGCTTTGTATAATAAGTACAGCTCTGCAACAACTAAAAACAACAGCATATTATTACCAAAATTCCCAAACACAATATTTTATGAAGTTTCTTTCGAGCTGTTTCTTCAACTAGCTGAGGTCTCTCTTCATAGCAGCCCCGCATATCAACTGATCCCCCAGTGTCTGGAAACTTGGCAAGAGATCAGTCTGTCCCATTGTCCAGGTAGTTAGCAAAGGTGTTGAACAATACTGAAGTGATATTGTGATTTAGCTCCAGTATCTTATTCTGTTGCATGCTGCATTTACAAGATCTACTAGTATAGCACAGTGAAATCTAGTAATTCCATATTTTATTAATATACTTTAAATTAGAAATCAGTAGCTCATTTGAAGATATAAACAGGAGTTCTGGTGTACTTGGTCAGGCTGGGATGTAGATAACTTTTCCTGCAACAGCCCATACAGTGCTGTACTCTGCACTTGTAGCTAGAACAGCACTGGTATCACACCAGTGTTGTGTCTACTGCTGAGCAGTGCTGGCACAGCATCAGGACTCCCTCTAACACTCACAAAGCCAGCAGGCTGGGGATGGTAAAGCATTGCTCGTTTGTGGGAAGTAGAGAGTAATTTACTTCCTCTGTACTTCCACATGTTCTGCATGGGCTTTGCTTTTTTTTTTTAATATATATATATTATTATTATTATTTATTATTTTTCCTTCTCCATCTTCACTCTTCCCTTTAGTCAAATTATTTAATTCATAATAATTTTCCCGTAATAATTATTCCTCCCTTAATTAAATTATCCTTATCTCAACCCATGAGTTGTTTCTTTTCTTTTTTCTTTTCTTTTCTTTTCTTTTCTTTTCTTTTCTTTTCTTTTCTTTTCTTTTCTTTTCTTTTCTTTTCTTTTCTTTTCTTTTCTTTTCTTTTCTTTTCTTTTCTTTTCTTTTCTTTTTTCTTTTCTTTTCTTTTCTTTTCTTTTCTTCTTCCCCTTCTCTTCTGAGGAGGGGGGTTAGAGGGTGTTAGAGGGTGGTTGTGGTGGATTTCAGCTGCCTAGCAAGGTAAAACCAGCACACCTGGTCATTGTGTCTGAGGCAGAACTTCTAAAAACTGTCGTGATTATATTAAAAAAAAAAAAAAAAAAAAGTCTTTCATTTGTTATCATCAGTTAGCATTTCAAAGAAATGTTTATTTAATCTTTGAGAAATATGGAGGAAAATTTTCCCTCATTTCTGTTGAACGTATATTTTATTTTATTTTATTTTATTATTATTTTTTTCTTTATTCAGGACTTCTTAAATGGAAAACAACACCACAAGAAACCCCATAACATTTTGTTTATTTATTTATTTTTGAATATAGATTTATTTTTTTTTCTTTAAGGGAAGTAATAAATTTAGACCAACATATCTTCTTCAAGAATATGGTAAATATGTAAAACCCCCACGTTTCAGATTAACATATTGCTTTCTGCTCATATTAGCTCCCCAGAACGAGGGTATCAAAACTGATTCCTAGTCCTGCTACCTTGTGTTTATGTTACGGAGACTGCTGAGGTCACTGGGTTTGCTTCCACATACCACCCTGACATTTGTTATTTATTCATAGTGCATATAGCATGTTGCAGTTCTATAATGTAAGTAGGAAATATTTACTTTAAAAAACATCAGTGTGCTTACTTGTCACTTAAACTTTCATATTTAGCTGCATAACATTAAATAATACATTGATCGTAGTATGTTAAAACTTGGGAGAATATATATAAATCTCTAAATAACTTCTCATTGTGATTCTGTGTGGACCACGGGAATAATCTGTATTTATGTATTAGGTATAAATATCTTCTCTCAGACTATGTCTATGTATGCTTTTGTGTAGGTGATTTCTTTAATAGTGTTGCAAAGGCCTAGCACAGTAGATATTTTATTCACAAGGGTATAAATATAAAATGAATGAGATTCACTTACAAATTTGCAACTAGGTGTTACACAGTACATAGATTTAAGAAGTACAGGATTATGGAGAATTTAAGATGTATGTAAGCATAGCTTACAATCTGAGGTTCTTAGTCTACTTTCTGTTACTTATATTAATAATTCCTCTTAGTAAGTCATAGAATCATAGAATCATAGAATATCCTGAGTTGGAAGGGACCCTTAAGGATCATCAAGTCCAACTCTTGACACCGCACAGGTCTACCCAAAGTCCTGAGTGTCCAGGGTGCTACTAAATCTTCTACTTTTCTTTTTACAAATTTCAGTGTTTCACAGAATCTGTCCCCCCAAAAAATATTAAATAAACATTAGACACTGTAAATAATTAAAACGTGGTTAAAAAAAAAAAAAAAAAAAAAAAAAAAAAGTTTTTATAAAAGCTGCATACTGTTGTCCATATATGTTTGGATGATTTCTCAAAATTTTAGAAGTCAGTAGGAAAAATTTGGATTTGCAGAGCTACCTGATTAGAAAAATGTAATGTGACAAACATGGATTGAAAAGCTGCCTACTTTATTTTATTTTTTCCTCTTCTCTGATAGGCTCTGTAGCTACTGCCTGCCGTGATCCTGGTGTCCCTATGAATGGAACTAGAAATGGGGATGGAAGAGAACCTGGAGACACTGTGATTTTTCAGTGTGACCCTGGATATGAATTGCAAGGAGATGAGAGAATAACCTGCATTCAGGTAGAAAATCGGTACTTCTGGCAGCCCAACCCACCAGTCTGTATAGGTATGCAGAAAACAATCAAAGAATGCTTTCCAAAATTTTGAAATTCTGGTGTAATTAATCTTACTGCTCTAGGAATTTTATTGGAGGAAACAAATGCATATTTGTTATTTACTCTGTATAAAACTTCAGTGGGAATTAACAGAATCTTTCCTCTGTAGTTGTTAGTGTGATAGTTGTTATCCTTTCCCTTACAAGGCCATGTTATTTATAGCTTGATGATCCATGAGAATGAAAGCAAGAAAATCAGTGTCAATTACACTGTTAGCTTTGCCTTAAAAATTAAAGAATGGTGATAACTGTGGAGGATATGTTTAAAATTCACATGCCCATATGTAAGGGCATATCACTGAGAACTTTTATAGATAAGGTAAAATTATGCAAGGAAATAATTAGAAGATGGTACATTACCATTACTGTGGCAGTCTTCATTAATTTACAAAGAAAAAATTATACCATTTATTTCTGGAAATACTGTTTTAGTCTCTAATACTATTCTGGTTAACATAGTTCATATTAAATAGATTTTGAAAGCATTCAACTTGGTTAGCTGATTCATGGTGAAAAATAAGAAATTACAACAGTATATGAATAGATGGTAACCTTCCAATAACTTCGTCTGAGGCAAATCCTAATCACTATTATTGATCTCAGAAAAAATGTATACTTCCAATAGCTATGGGACAAGTAAAGTTCAAGGACATATGTGCTTTTTTGAAGATCTGGCAGCAGTTATGTATATTTGAGGTGATATAAATATATTTAATATCTCTTATTAAATAAAATGAAAGCAACTGATATCAATATGTATTTAATTTATTTTGTTAATATGTATGTGTGTAATGTTTAATATCTTTATTGATGATTTGGATGAGGGAATTGAGTGCACCCTCAGTAAATTTGCAGATGGCACCAAGTTGGAGGGAAGTGTCAATCTGCCAGAGGAAAGGAAGGCCCTGAAAATGGACCTGGACAGGATGGATCAATGGGCCAACAGGATGAGGTTCAACATGGCTAAGTGCTGGGTCATGCAGTCTGGCCACAACAAACTCATGTGATGCTACAGGCTTGGGTGAGAGTGGCTCGAAAGTTGTGCAAAAGAAAAAGATCTGGGGGTGTTGGTTGATGCTCAGCTGAACATGAGCTAGCAATGTGCCCAAGTGTCCAAGGCCAACAGCATCCTGGTTTGTATCAGAAATAGTGTAGCCATCAGGACCGGGGATGTGATTGTTCCCCTGTACTCAGTCAGATCTGGTGAGGCTGCACCTTAAGTACTGTGTTCAGCTTTGAGCCCCTCAGTACAAGAATGACATTGAGGCCCTGGAATGTGTCCAGAGAAGGACTATGAACACAAATCCTATGAGGATCAGCTGAGGGAAATGGGTTTGTTTAGTCTGGAGAAGAGGAGGCTCAAGGAAGACCTTGTTGCTTTCTACAACTACCTGAAAGGAGACTGTGTTGAGGTGGAGAGCCATGGCTTCTTTTCCCATGTAACTAGCGATATGACAAGAGGCCTCAAGGCCGATAGGACAAGATGGCCTCAAGTTGCAGCAGGGGAGGTTCAGGTTGGAAATTAGCATAAAATTCTTCTCAGAAAGAGTGGTTAAGCATTGGAACAGGTTGCCCAGGGAAGTGGTGGAGACATTGTCCGTGGAAAAGGTAGATGTACTTAGGTACATGATTTAGTGAGTAATATTGCTTGGTAGTTGGATGGTTGGACTAAATGATCTTGAAGGTCTTTTCTAACCTTAATGATTCTGTGATTTCTGTACCAGACTGTACCAGACTGTCTGGTACAATGCTGGCTTACCACTATGTCTACGGAGAGGTTTATGAACCGATCTTGCCATGGCAATTGGCTCTGGGGCAGACACATTCTGCAGTGGAGTGGGGGATCAGACAGGCAGGGCTAATTTTTCTGGCACTGAGCCCACTCAAGGGAGCTGCCAGGACCCTCAGGAAGGCAGCCTTCAGGAAGGAGGTGAACGAGGCGAGAACAAGGCGTAGGTGGAGCCAGCAGTGCCCCCTCCCCAGCCATTCAAAAGCTGCCCCTAGGGAGCGCGAGCGACCAGGACAGTCAAACAGGATGGGCAAACAGGGTGTGGCGCGTCAGAAGGAAGTGGCGTGGCAGTTCACGCAGGCAGGGCAAGCAGGAAGGAAAAAGCGCACCCCCCCGCCCATACAAACACCTCCTCTAATGGCAGTCTACTGCTAGCTCAGCTGCAATGGTGGACACCAGGCACAGTGTGCTGTCCAGGAAGTCTGTACACACCCAGACCGACTGCCCACTCAAAACTACGGCAGTTCAGGTCTCTGGGTGCAGGGAGTGCCAGAGCCTGTTGCTATCACCTGCGGGGGGCAAAGAGACTACATGTATGTGCGTGAGGTGAGAGCAGGTGGACGACCTGGTCCAACTCGTGGCAGAACTCATGGAGGAGGTCGAGAGGTTGAGGGATATCAGGGAGTGTGAGCGCGAGATAGACTTATGGAGAAACTCCCTATGCGGCCTGAAGGGCAGGCACTGGGGTGAGACACCCCAAATGGGGGTGGACCCCCTGCCCTGTTGCTGTCAGGCAGAGGCAGGGGACCTAGGAGATGAGGAGGAATGGAGACAGGTCCCTGCTCAACATTGCAGGCGATGCCCTCCCCCACTGGCCCCACCTTCCCAGGTGCCCTTATGCAAAAGTTTTGAGGTGCTGGAGCTTGAGAGACCAGTAGCTGAGAAAGAGGTAGTAAGTCTACCCAGGAGGATGCCTAGAGCGAGGAAGTCCAGCTCCATGCCTCAGGACTGCCTCCACCAGGACAGAAATTGTTGTGGGTGACTCCCTTCTCAGGGGAACAGAGGGACCTGTTTGTCAGCCTGACCCTACCCGTAGGGAAGTCTGCTGCCTCCCTGGGGCCAGGGTCAGGGACATTGCCAGAAAACTTCCCAACCTGGTTCGCCCCTCTGACTATTATCCTCTTTTAATAGTCCAGGCTGGCAGTGATGACATTGAAGAGAGAAGCTTGAAGACTATCAAACGGGCCTTTAGGGGACTGGGATGGTTAGTGGATGGAGTGGGAGTACAGGTGGTGTTTTCGTCCATCCCTACGGTGGCAGGAAGGGGTACAGAGACACGGAAAGCCCACCTGATAAACATGTGGCTCAGAGGCTGGTGCCAACACAGAAATTTTGTTTGTTTTTTTTTTTTTTTTTTACAGTGCGGTGCTTTACTCAGCACCCAGCCTGATGGCAGCAGACGGGTCCCTATCTCTAAGGGGGAAATGGATCCTGGGCCAGGAGCTGGCAGGGATCATTGAGAGGGCTTTAAACTAGGTGAGAAGGGGGACAGGGCTGAAACAATGCTTGTTAGAGCTGTGCCAGGGGTAACAATGGCAAGACTGGGAGAGAAGGCAATGGCCCAGCTGAAGTGCATCTACACTAATACACGCAGCATGGGTAACAAACAGGAGGAGCTTGAAGCCATCAAGCGGCAGGCAGGCTACGACGTGGTTGCCATCACAGAAACGTGATGGGACCACTCTCATGACTGGAGTGCTGCAATGTCTGGCTATAAGCTCTTCAGAAAGGACAGGCAGTATGGAAGAGGTGGTGGTGTGGCTCTCTATATCAGAGGGAGTTTTGATGTCGTGGAACTTGAGGATGGGAATGATAAGGTTGAGTCTCTTTGGGTTAGGATCAGCGGGAAGGCCAACAAGGGAAGCATCATGGTGGGGGTCTGTTGTAGACCACCAAACCAGGATGAGGAGACTGATGAGGGGTTCTACAGGCGGCTGACAAAAGTTGCAAAATCGTCAGCGCTTGTTCTTGTGAGGGACTTCAACTTCCCAGGTATATCCTGGAAGCACAACACAGCCCAGAGAAAGCAGTCTAGGAGGTTTCTGGACGTCGTGGAAGATAGCTTCCTGACACAGCTGGTTAGTAAGCCTACCAGGGGAGGTACCCCGCTAGACCTTCTCTTCACTAACAGAGAAGGACTGGTGGGAGATGTGGTGATCGGGAGCTGTCTTGGGCAGAGTGACCACGAAATGGTGGAGTTCTCTATTCTTGGAGAAGCCAGGAAGGGGACCAGTAAAACCACTGTATTGGACTTCTGGAGGACTGACTTTGAACTGTTCAGGATACTGGTTGGTAGAGTTCCTTTGGAGGTGGTTTTGAAGGGCAGAGGAGTCGAGGAAGCCTGGGCGCTCTTCAAGAAGGAAATCTTAATGGCACAGGAGCGGACTGTCCCCACATGCCCAAAGATGAGCCGGTGGGGAAAAAGACCAGCTTGGCTGAACAGAGAGTTGTGGCTTGAGCTTAGCAGGAAAAAGAGGGTTTACAATCTTTGGAAAAGAAGGCGGGCCACTCGGGAGGACTATAAGGATGTTGCGAGGCAGTGTAGGGACAAAATTAGAAAGGCCAAAGCTCATCTGGAGCTCAATCTGGCTACTGCCATCAAAGAAAACAAGAAATGTTTTTACAAATACATCAGTGCAAAACGGAGGACTAAGGAGAATCTCCATCCTTTACTGGATGCGGGGGGGAACTTAGTTACGAAAGATGAGGAAAAAGCAGAAGTGCTTAATGCCTTCTTTGCCTCAGTCTTTAGCAGCAAAACCAGTTGCTCTCTGGATACCCAGTACCCTGAACTGGTGGAAGGGGATGGGGAGCAGAATGTGGCCCTCACTATCCATGAAGAAATGGCTGGCAACCTGCTATGGCACTTGGATGTACGCAAGTCGATGGGGCCAGATGGGATCCACCCGAGGATACTGAGAGAACTGGCAGAGGAGCTGGCCAAGCCACTTTCCATCATTTATCAGCAGTCCTGGCTATCGGGGGAGGTCCCAGTTGACTGGTGGCTGGCAAACGTGACACCCATCTGCAAAAAAGGGCCGGAGGGCAGACCCGGGAAACTATACGCATGTCAGTTTGATCTCAGTGCCAGGAAACTCATGGAGCAGATTATCTTGATTGTCATCATGCGGCACTTACAGGGCAACCAGGTGATCAGGCCCAGTCAGCATGGGTTTATGAAAGGCAGGTCCTGCGTGACAAACATGATCTCGTTCTATAACAAAGTGACGTGCTTGGTGGATGAGGGAAAGGCTGTGGATGTGGCCTACCTTGACTTCAGCAAGGCTTTTGACACTGTTTTCCACAGCATTCTCCTCAAGAAACTGGCTTGGACTCGCGTATGCTTCATTGGGTTAAAAACTGGCTGGATAGCCAGGCCCAAAGAGTTGTGGTGAATGGAGTCAAATCCAGCTGGGAGCTGGTCACTAGTGGCGTTCCCCAGGGCTCGGTACTGGGACCGGTCCTCCTTATATCTTTATCGATGATCTGGATGAGGGCATCGAGTGCACCCTCAGTAAGTTTGCAGATGACACCAAGTTAGGTGCATGCATCGATCTGCTTGAGGGTTGGAAGGCTCTGCAGGAGGATCTGGGTAGGCTGGACTGATGGCCTGAACTTCAACTGCATGAAGTTCAACAAGGCCAAGTGCCGGGTCCTCCACCTGGGGTGCAATTATCCCAAGCAGAGCTATAGGCTGGGAGATGAGTGGTTGGAAAGCTGCCAGGCGGAGAAGGACCTGAGAGTATTGGTGGATAGTCAGCTGAATGTGAGCCAGCAGTGTGCTCAGGTGGCCAAGAAGGCCAACGGCATCCTGGCTTGTATAAGAAGCAGTGTGGCCAGCAGGTCTAGGGAAGTGATTGTCCCCCTGTACTCGGCTCTGGTGAGGCCGCACCTCGAGTACTGTGTTCAGTTTTGGGCCCCTTGCTACAAGAAGGACATTAAGGTGCTTGAAAGAGTCCAGAGAAGGGCGACGAAGCTGGTGAGGGGTCTGGAGAACAAGTCCTACGAGGAGTGGCTGAGGGAGCTGGGCTTGTTCAGCCTGGAGAAAAGGAGGCTCAGGGGTGACCTCATCGCTCTTTATAAGTACATTAAAGGAGGCTGTAGCGAGGTGGGTGTTGATCTATTCTCCCACGTGCCTGGTGACAGGACGAGAGGGAACGGGCTAAAGTTGTGCCAGGGGAGTTTTAGGTTGGATATTAGGAAGAACTTCTTTACTGAGAGGGTTGTGAGGAATTGGAAGGGGCTGCCCAGGGAAGTGGTGGAGTCACCATCCCTGGAGGTCTTTAAAAGATGTTTAGATGTTGAACTTAGCAATATGGTTTAGTGGAGGACTTGTTAGTGTTAGGTCAGAGGTTGGACTCGATGATCTTGAGGTCTCTTCCAACCTAGACAATTCTGTGATTCTGTGAAGATAGGATGACATAATCTACATATAGTTTTCATTGTGTAATACATTACAAATATTTTTTTCCTAGTAGATTGTCATTTGCCTTTCTGGATAGTTTATGATAGTATTCAGTATTTGTCTTGTGTCTAATACTATAAATGATAGGTGCCTTTTAAACTTGGTTTCTCAAAGCCCTATCCCACCTGACCTTGGACACTTCCAGAGATGTCCACAATTTCTCTGGGCTACCTGTTCCAGTGCCTCACCACCCTCTGAGTGAAAAATTTCCTTCTAACCTCTAATCTAAATCTCCCCTCTTTTAGTTTAAAATCATTCCCCCTTGTCCAATCATTATCTACCTGAGTAAAGAGTCCTTCTCCATCCTTTTTATAAGAACCCTTTAAGTATTGATAGTCAGTCTTCGTGGGAGAGGGTCCAGGGGAGGACCACAAATATGATCAAGGGACTGGAGTACCTCTCCTATGAAGAAAGGCTGAAAGAGCTGTTCAGCATGCTGAAGAAAAAGCTCCGGGGTGACCTCATTGTAACTTTTCAGTGCTTAAAGGGGACTTATAAAAAAGATGGAGAATGACTTTGCTTAATTGGATAATGACAGGATGAGGGGGTTAATTTCATTATCATTGAATGTGCAAGTTGCAATTACTAGATTTTTTTGTTGTTTATTTTTATATTTATTGAATTTTTATATTATCAGTTTTGATCTGAATTACTAATCGGTTCTGTATGGTGAAAATGCAGGTAGTTGCATTATCAGTGTAAGTAAATCATACTTCATAACCTTAAAATATTCTTTTAGAATGCCTGTAACAAGAAGTAGAAAGTGAAAAGCTTATCCAGTCATGTTTTTTATGTCTGCAGTTAGAACATGTCTGAAGTTCACAGTGTTTTCAGAAAAGCCTCCACATAGTGTTACGGAAACAAAGTAAAGGGCACAGAGTTCAAAACCAAGTGCTTTACTTAGTGTTATTAGTATTTGTCTAAGGAGAAATGTGAATTCAGCAGTTTTTTTCTGTTAAGGCCCTTTAGATACTTCAGTTGTTTCTTGTTTAACTTTTAGGGGACGTTAAATGTTGGTGAACAGATTGCTGATAGTTGCTTCTTTTTCTCTTACCTTCTTTCCTTAATTCCAATTTGTTTTTATTCACAGCTCCCTGTGGAGGAAACTTGACTGGCTCATCAGGTTTTATACTTTCACCAAACTTCCCTCATCCTTATCCCCACAGCAGAGACTGTGACTGGACTATCACTGTTAATAATGACTATGTTATATCATTAGCATTTATCAGGTAAAGTGCTACTTGCTCATAATTTTAAAAATCATGTCTGTGACTTTACTAGTGGCAGATGTTCAGAGCGATGTAGGATATATAGAGCGATGTTGGATATATACCATTTAACTATCAGTGTGATTAGTGATTGTTATATATGTTAGCATTATCATCAAAGGTATTAAAGTATTCACTGCACACAGAGATGTAGCCTGGCAGCTCATTGCTCCTGTTCAGTTAAAGAAACCTCAGTTCCTCAGTTTACCCTGACTAACGTGGAAGGGGATAGTGATGAATTTACTGAGATTCTGTTCCTGAGAAGGTGACGTGGTTACTCTGAATACTCCCCAGTCCATCAGGAAAGTCTTTTAATGCATTTGCATTAAATGTATGAGACATTCATCTGATATTAAAGAAAATTTCATCTGATATTAAATAAAAAATATCAAAAGTGGTATTTAAATGTAGTTTTATTATATTATGTATTTATTAGTGTAACCCCTATCATTTCATGAACAGTAGTATACTTCATGTTGTTTTGGTTATTAAATGGAACAGTTTTAGCATTTCATAGAGTCATAGAATCATAAAGGTTGGAAAAGACCTCCAAGATCACCTGGTCCAACCACCACCATCACCCACTAAACCATGTTCATAAATAGAATCATAGACTCATAAAGGCTGGAAAAGACCTCCAAGATCAATTTCCCTTTATTACAATGAAACATTAAATAGAGCTAATAGAATTCACAGAGGAACTTCTCATACGTGCATTGTGTGTAACCCATAAAGTAAGTTAATATGCATGTTTACTATGTGTGAAAAATATGCATCCCGATAGTGGAATATGGTAATATCACACAAAATTTGTATTGGTAATGTCCCATCAAATTTAAGCCCTACTTATGCTGAATGTTTTATAACACTGGCTTTATTTTTCTGATCAGTGGCAATATGATGATTCTTTAGTGATGTTGGTCATATAGCTGTTTATTTGCTGCTGTATTTGCTGCTATAGTATGTGCTTTGCTGATAAATATATTTGATATTTACTTTTATAATATTAAATGCCAACTATGTTGCACCATGGAAACCTTTTATTACATTGTGTTTGATTAGTCTAGACAAAGTCATTTCATTTACAAAAGCATTTTCAAAAGCATTCAGTGAGCTATGTTTCATATTTAGGTAAATGATTCAGACATCAGAACGCAAACTAAAGTATTCATTGCAAAGACAGTAATATCTGATATAAATCAACATAATAAATTTAAAACTTTAATTTCACTATTCCATTGATGATTCATTGACAATATATGACATAAAGTATTCCTTCCTCAAAAATTAATTGCTCAAAAATATATATGTAATTAACAAGTTAACTATTTGCTTAGAGATTTCAGTATGTTTTAACTTGCTAAACATTTTGATATTGTACTTTAGCACTTGTAAATATATGTATATATATTTTTTTAGCTTTGTGAAATATCATGAGCTCAAAGTACCTAAAAAGGTGCCTAAGTACCATTTGCTCTTTCTATTCTACATTTATTTATACGAGACTCTAAGGTTTAGCATAAAAACAGTATTTTACAGTGCAACCCAGTATTTTATATGAAGACTATATAGATCCCAATTACTGGCCAGTCATTCTAAAAATCTGGACAGTTATTGTGATTCCTGACAGAAACTGACAAGCTCAGTCGTCGTCAAAGTAGATCTTACTGAGACTTGCCTCACTAATGACACGCAGACTGTCCCAGAGTGAGGGAAAAACAAAACAACAACAACAAAATTCCTATATGAGAAAAACTTTGGATTAAAAAAAAATAAATCTGTTTAGTATTGTTACATATGACTCTTGAGTGGGACTTATTCCACCTACCTCTTCTAAACTTAGACACCAACTACTGTACTTTAAAAATCAAAGCTATTGAATTTTTTTTTATTTATTTTGTAAGGAAATATTTTGGAAATAATCCAAAAGTTAGAAAAAAGTATTTTCACTGAAGAGGCTGGATTAGGTCTTTAATTTCTACATTTATTTTATCAGGACATACTGGCAACTAGAGACAAAATATTTCTAGTGGTTATCTTCATTCTTTTACTACAAATCTTTTGCTTTACTTCTTTCTACACAGACAATGTTACAAGGAAATGTGGTTAACCACATTTTGATTAAAATTAAGTTCAAAATTATCAAAATTAAATGAATGAACTATATTAATTTAATTAACTAAACTAATTAAATTTAAAAAAAAAAGTTCAAAAGAAAGATTTAAATACTAAACCTTTTCAGCTATACTGATGATGGGCAAAATGTTATCATTTCTTAACAGGGTTAATGGAGGATCACCCCTTGGCTATATGAAAGTATTCAGTCTGACTAAACTGTGTACTATCTGAGCTATGTACTATCTACTCTACTGCTGACTATCATTATATTGTAAAGCATTTCTGCCAAGGGTTCCTATTATTTGTTATTTTTGATTTTTTCCTGATTCAAGTTGTTTATTTCTTTCTATTTTAAAATTCTACTTTTTTTTTTTTTTTTTTTTTTTTTTTGATTAGCAGAAAAATAGTGGTTCAGAGAGAACCAATATAGGGTTTCTGTTGTTGTTGTTGTTGTTTTTCAGTAAAAACACTGCTAATGAGAACATTTATACGATCTGGCAAGCTGATTTGAGTGAAAATGTTTTCCAAACATTTTATCTAATATTTCTCTTTTTTCTTCTACAGTTTCAGTATAGAACCAAATTATGATTTTCTCTATATCTATGATGGGCCAGATAGCAATAGCCCACTAATTGGAAGCTTTCAAGATAGCAAGCTTCCAGAGAGGATAGAAAGCAGTTCAAATACCATGCATTTGGCTTTTCGGAGCGATGGGTCTGTTAGTTTCACTGGATTCCACCTGGAGTACAAAGGTAAATAAAGTCATTTTTGTTTTCTATTTAAAATATTTGAAGTATAAGTGTAAAGTTTAATCTGCTTTAATTTTTCACAGTTTTATTCCTGGACATATATTGGTTTTGTCTATAGGTATGATAATGTGTATATGTACACATATCTATATGCATGTTTTTCTGTATATGTAGATGTACATATGTTTATATATGTGCATATCTATATGTACAAAATATAACATTATAAACATATCAGAGGTTCTGACTTAAATTAGTATATGATTTAATTTAGCTTCTACCCAGTAATGTTAAATGATTGATTAAAAAAAAAAATACATTGTTTTAAATGTTTCAAAATATTGATGCAGTAACAAAACGTTGATGCATTTTTTTTTCCCAGAATATAATTAGTGGTTTTTTTTTTCCCTTTATAGTAGGGCATATTTAAATATTTGAATTTACGATTCCTGTCAAATGAAATTGTGTCCTAGAAGCTAGGACCAATAGTGAAAAATTAGAGCTAGACGTTTGTACAATAGATCTGTCCACATATCTCAGACAGAAATATCTGAGGTCATAACACAGTAAACAGGAAAATATAGGCTTGTAAAAGTCATAATCAGTATAACCTTTCAAAATTCTCTGTGTGACTTAAGAAACAGAAATATTTATTATACAGTGAATAGAAAAAATATCCAATAATCCGTGAAGACAACCAGAGGGAAAATATGGATATTGCTAGAACAGTGGCGATACAGACTAACCTCTTTGGACTGATTTTCTTTTTCATGTATTCTGAAAGAAATTAGTAAAGATTAAGGTATACAAAATGAAAAAAATATGTTACTTTGATGATGTTGTTACTTTGGCAAACCCACAACGTGTTCTTTTACATTCCTAAAGCCTTTGGATTCTATGTATGTAAAGAAAATCGTCTCCACAATATGATCTGGTCCTAATATGTTAAAAGTAGCTCTTCCACATGTTGATGGTAAACCAAGGTGTATGCACTGTTCCACATCACTTTAAAATATTTCTTCTAGCTTCTCAATTAAATTGAAGAATGATAAATGAAGATGAGAGTGATATTGAAAGCAGCTCAGCGATGCAGAACTTTTTTAGAACAAGCAACTATATTGATTTTTCAAAAAGACCAATCTTTTTTTTTTTTTTTTTTTTTTTTTTTTTCTGTTGTGCAGTTGAATACATTATTGTCTTGTGGAATTAAAGGGTTTCTCTCATACAACAATCAAAGCTGGGAAGATACTCACTTGGGACACAGTCTTTTCTCATTCTTGATCTAGGTTTAAACAAAGAAATGAATTGCTATAGTCTGGAATACAGGCAGAATTCTATTTCTAACATTACTATTAATCTGTGTATTTGCCACTAAAATAATTTATTTCTGTGCTTCTACGAATCTCTAATCTCAAAGACAATATATAGATCTTCCCCTTCTGTAAAGGGACTGGAAATCTAAGTAATAAAAGGATGTAGATAATAGATGCAAGTATCCCTTACTGTATGCAAGTAAGGGATAGTTTGAGAGAGTAATCAACCTAATTCTAATTTTTCCTGTTTACCTGATATATTGTCAGAATATCCAGAGTATGCATTTCAACATCTGCCTTTGAAGAGTGAGACATAAACCAAAGGAGCCATTTTAAAATCTCTAATAAAAATAACTTCAAGAATTAGTAAATTCGGACAGATCAAACTGATGAGCAGAGGAACACCTTGTTTGGTGAATTATTCAGTTTTAATTGGGACTCTCTGCTAAATTTGACCTTGCACTGCTTAATTTATTTTTAGGGGTATCATAAGAGTGTAGTAACTGTCAAGTCTTAAAATTTGAAAGCGATATAACTGTTATTAGATGGCAAAAGAACATTTGTAACATTTCATAATAATGATTTAAATTGTTCTTAGTGTCTTGTTTATTTCCAGTCTGTGTCTACATATTTAAGAATCTGGAATGATTTAGTAAACATCCTCATATTCAAAGCAAAAAATCAAGCAACAATGAATGAATGTTTGAAAACTAAAACAAAAATTCAAACTATAATTTGAATAGGACAGCTTTTACATTTAGAAATAAATATTTTCACTTACATGACTCTGGTACTATCTGTTTTATTCTAATATTGTCATTACTGGATTGTAAATATTAAAACATTGTAAGTATGACATCTGCAATAGAAAAGTGACATGCAGTTAACTTAGCCAAAAATAGTAATTACATAAATAAGGAAAAAACTCTTAACAGAATGCTTTATGAACCTAGTGTCTTTTGAACTCATAATGCGTGACTGGGCAGGCAATGTACTAAGCAGTTAATGGTGTTACATACAATAAACAAAGCAGAGGAAGAATTTGTTTAAGGTGTACACTTGCAAGTTTTAAACTACTTGGAGTAAGAGCTGTTGTTTTGTGTTCTGCATTTTCAAGAACAGAGAATGATTGGATTATTGAGGAAAGTAACTACAGATAGTGTTGTTGTAGATGATTAATACAGACTAGTTGGCCAAGAAAAAAAAACACATATCTGGAAGAAATGTAGCCTTGGTAATCTTGGGGGATTTTAATTACTCCAATAGCTACTTCAGGGCATCTCTTGACTGTGTTTGTTACAATTTCTTGATGCAGGTGACACTGTAGCTGACCAGGGTAAATTCTGGAAATTCTGAAATTCTGCTGGAATAGTTACTCACTTAACAGAGAAATGATCAGTGCCGTGATGGTCAAGGATGGCCTTATAGTAAATTGAAAACAATAAGAAACTTTTAAGAAAACCTTTAATTGTTGGACCAGATGATCTTGGAGGTCTTTTCCAACCTTAATGAGTCTATGATTCTGTGAATATAGTGGTCCATTGCTCAGTGGGCTAGGGACTCAATGAATAGGAATGAGAAAAGTTTGTGGTACTTAATACCTTTTTACCTCAGGCATATTTTGTCCCCAGTCCTCCCTGAGCATACTAGAAGGGTTTGTTGGAGTGTAGCTTTATCCATAGTGGAGTAAGAAAGAGTTAAGAAGCACCTAAGTCAACCAGTATGTAAGTTCATTGAAATGCTGTGGTTTAATCTGGCAGGGAGCTAGGCACCACAGACCCATTCACTCGCTCCTCCTCCCTGTTGATAAATACAGGTTAATACATATATACGCAGAAAACAAGTGATACACAATGCAATTGCTCTACACCGGCCAAATGATGCTCTGACAGTCCCTGATCAGTAGCTGCCCTCCTGGCCAACCCTCCCAGTATTATTGTTCTACATGATGTTGTACAGTATGGAAAATCAATTTGGACGGTTCTGGTTCTGTCCCCTCCCAGCTTCTTTTGTTCTTTTGCACCCCCAACCTCCTCTCTGGCAGGTCAGTATGAGAAACTGAAGACATTGACTTAGTGTAAGCACTGCTCAGCAACCACTAAAACATCAGTGTGGAGGGATAGAGAGAGATTGTCCAAGCAGCCAGGGATCAGCTTAGGAAAACCAAAGCCCTTTTAGAATTAAATTTGGCCATGGACATCAAGGGCGATAAGAAAGGGTTTTGTAGGTACACTGGTCATAACAGAAAGACTAGGGAAATTGTGGGCCCTCTCCAGAAGGAAACGGGAGACATGGTCACCTGGGACATGGAGAAGGCTGTTACATAATGACTATTTTGTCTTAGTCTTCATTGACAATAGCTCCAGACACATGGCCCAGGTCCCAGAAGGCAAAGGGAGGGACTGGAAGAATAATGAACTTCCCTGTGTAGAAGCAGATCTGGTTCAAGACCATCTAAGGAACCCGAAGGTGCACATGTCCATGGGACCTTATAAGATACATCTATGGGTCCTGATGGTACTCCAGTCCTCCAAACTTATTCGTAGCCCTCCTCTGGACTCGCTCCAGAAGTTCAATGTGCTTCTTGTACTGGGGAGCCCAGAACTGGACACAGCATAGGTAAGATCTCACCAGGGCTGAGTAGATGGGGAGGATTACCTCCCTTGTTCTGAATGCACCCCGGGATACCATTGGCCTGCTTGGCCACAAGGGCATATTTCTGGCTCATGGTCAGTCTGCTGTCCACCAGGATTCCCAGGTCCCTCTCCACAGAGCTGTTCTCCAGCAGGTCAGCTCCCAACCTGTACTGGTGCTTGGGGTTATTTCTTTCTAGGTGCAGGACCCTGCACTTGCCCTTGTTCAACTTCATGAGGTTCCTCTCATCCCAACCTTCCAGCCTGTTAAGGTCTCTCTGAATGGCAGCACAGCTCTCTGGAGTATAAGCCATTTCTCCAAGGTTTATATTGTCAGCAAACTTGCTTAGGGTGCACTCCATTGCATTGTCAAGATCACTGTTCAACATAAATTGAACAAAACTGGACCCAGTCTGGGACACACCACCTCCAACAGGCCTACAGATCTCCAACAGGCCTACAGGCCTCCAACTAGACTCCACACTGCTAGGCACAGCACTCTGAGCTCTGCCATCCATCCAATTATCAATCCACCTCATTGTCAGATCATCTGGGCTGCACTTCCTGAGCTTGTCTATGAGGATATTATGGGAAACAGTGTCAAGGGCCTTGTTGAAGTCGAAGTAGACCACATCCACTGCTCTCCCCTCATCTACCCAGCTAGTCATCTCATCATAGAAGGCTATTGTATTGGTTAAGCATGATTTTCCCATGGCAAATCCATGCTGACTACTCCTAATCACCTTCTTATCCTCCACATGCTTGGAGATGACCTCCAGGATGAGCTGCTCCATCACCTTTCCAGGGATGGAGGTGAGGCTGACTGGCCTGTAGCTCTTCTTCTTGCCCTTTTTGAGGACTGGATGACATTGGCTTTATTCCCATCCTCAAGCACCTCTTCTGTTGCCCACAACCTTTCAAAGATGATGGACAGGGGCCTAGCAATAGCATTGGCCAGCTCCTTCAGTACATGTGGGTGCATTCCATCAGGGCCCATGGATTTTTTTGTCAGGTTTGCTTAAATAATCTCTGATCCAATCCTCTTCAACCAAGGGAAAGTATTCCTTTCTCTGTACTTCCTCTCTTGTCTCCAGGGTCTGAGATTCCTGAGGGCTGATCTTAGCAGTAAAAAAATGAAGGAAATAAAAAGCAACTCTGCCTTCTCTGTATCCTTTTTCAATAGGGCACCTGCCCCATTCAGCAGCAGGCCAACATTTTCCTCAGTCTTCCTTCCTGACCATAAGATCTGACTTCATCCAAATGGATAACTACATCATTGTTCACAGTGAACTCTGGATAAATAGTTCTTGTGATGGCAATCTGGGAATTATCTGGGAAAAATATAAGAGATATGGTTTGGGTCATTATATAGCAATGTACCCAGTCTTTAAAATAAAGGAAAGATGACTACAGTCACAGGAAATTGATGTAAAAGGGAGGGATTCTTAAAAAAATAAAAAATAAATAAAAGTAAAGAGTGCATTATGTGACTACAGGGTGGTCAAAGAAGACCTTGAGAGAATTCTAGAAATCATATGATATTTTAGATTATATTCAGAATTTTCTTTACGTTTTTCTTTTATAGCAAAACTACGTGAGTCTTGCTTTGATCCTGGAAATATAATGAATGGAACGAGGCTTGGAATGGATTATAAACTGGGCTCAACTGTCACTTATTACTGCGATGCAGGTTATGTTCTTCAAGGATATTCTACGCTAACTTGTATCATGGGAGATGATGGAAGACCTGGATGGAACAGGGCTCTGCCCAGTTGTCATGGTAAGAACAATTTTTCATTTATTAAATTGGCTACTTTTATTCTTGCTTTGTTGCACAGAAGAAAGAGTATGAAATTAGAAAAAAAAAAACAAAACAAAACAAAAAAAACATTTTAATAAATCTCTTGTTTAGAACAAAAGCTCTTTTCAGTTATATGTTTATTAACTCTAGATAAATATTGCTGCAAAATGTTAATGCCATTGGATAAGTATTGCTAAGTTGTTATTGAGTATAGAGGTGAATAGTAGTGCTGTTCTCTATGTCTGTGTGAATTCTTGAATTAGCTAATTTACAGGATATCATATATAGATATCATGCCATAGGCATTTATTTAAATACAATAGTAAATATACTCTGAATGCCACAATGTATTTTTGTTTCTTTTTGTTATTACTGCTTTTTTAACCATATAAATAAAATATTTTATTTATTCAACATCACATCATTTGCAGTAAGTAAGGCTAAATAAATAGTAAAAAAGGCTAAAATAAGTAATAAGGTTAACGGTATCCTGGGATGCATTAGATAAAGGTATTTCTAGAAGATGATCCTTTGCCTGTACCTTCAGCACTAGTAAGGTCACATCTGGAGTAGTGTCCTGTTCTGGACTCCTCTGTTTAGGAGAGTCATGGAGCTCACGGAGGTAGTCCAACAAAGGGTGATGAAGATCGTGAAGGGACTGGAGCATCACTCCTATGAGGAAAGGTTGAGACTCTCTAGCCTAGAAAAGGGTCTTGGGCAGGGTCCTGCTTGGGCAGGATCTCATCTGTGTGTACAAATATTTGAAATGAGTTTGGAAAGAGGATGGAGCGAGGCTCTTATCAGTGATGCCCAGTAACATGACAATGGGCACAAACTGAAACATAGGAGGTTCTGTCTGATTATCAAGAAACACTTGATTACCATGTGGGTGGGAATACTGGCACAGGTTGTCCAGAGAAGCTGTGGAGTCTTCATTCTTGGAGGTAATTCAAAAGATGCCTGGACATCACCCTGGGCAACCTGTCCCCCTGCTTGAGCAGGGAGGTTGGACAAGGAGACCTGTGGAGGTCCCTTCCAACATCTGTCTTTCTGTGATTTCATGATTAAACCTGTTGGACATGTGGTCCCTTCAAAAATTCAGCCTTGAATTGCACCAAACATCCAATCCTTCAAACTTTTATGGATATGAATAATTCTATTAATACATGAAATATTCCATGAATAATACTGATTTCAGTAACCTCTTGGCTTTTGGTAATATTACCACTATCTCAAGCACAAGAATTTTCAGAATTAGATACTAAGAAAAGATTTGATCACAATTTTCCTGATATGATTTTAACGCTTTCCAGCAATTTATAACCAGTACAGAAAAAAAAAAAAACACCACCACCAACAACAAAAACAACCAAAAGAAAAAACACCTATTTTCACATATTCTATATTTAGCACAAAACTCGTATCAAATAAATAACCAGTAAAGAACATGAAAATGCAAAATTACAAAACCAATATTTTTTTGACAGGGGTTGGTTTGTTTGATGTTTTTGTTTGTTTGTTTGTTTCTGGATGAACAAGGCCTTATTTTAAAGATGATGTGTCCCCTACTTTCTTAAGATAGGCTGTCACAACTTAAGATCCATTAAAAAATCCTTGGCTTTTTAGTTTTCACTTACATTTCTTTTATTGCTTTTTCTCCAGTTCAGAGTTGATGAAGATTCATAAATATGTTGCTGTGATGTATCATATGTGTATTTTACCATATAATCAATGCTTTCCATTTGGGGGGAATTTAACTCAAGAAAAACAGAACATTCACTTAACAGTTAGAAAGACAATAACAGTAGATTAGCTTCCAACTGCGTGGAGCTGGCTGAAGCATTTTGTGAGCTGCATTTTTGAGCCTGACAACTGTCCAGTCTGACCTAAATAAAAAAATTGCTTACTCGAGAATTGGTTTTCTTCCGTGCTGCCAACTATATTTTTGAAACTCCATAAAACTGTCAGTGTTGTAATAAAATTGGTATACAATACACGTCAGTTTGTTTTGTGTTATTTTTTCCATTTTACTATTTGTTCTGAGAACCTGAATATACTTTTTTTTTTTTTTCTGAGAAACTGAACATCCTTTATCACTGAAGTATTTTGATCTAAACTTTAGTTATCAAGGCAGTAAAGAAGTTTGCTTAAAAATTGACTATCATTGTCTAAACCTTTATACTTTTCATATTTATTTAGAATTGAGGATCTTCTATCCTGTGAGTCATATTTAGTCACAGGGGGGAGTGAGGCACCTCAGAAAGTGAAAAAGAAAAATATTATTAAAGAGTATTTTCATTTTGCCTATATTTGGAGCTAAGTAGGACAGAGGAGAGGTACAAATAATGTTTGACACTCCAAATGTCTCTCAGGGCTCAAGGGACATGCTTTCCAATATGCAAAATTGGTCTCATAAAGATAGTTCAAAGAGCCCAGAAGAGCTTTTTTTGCTTTTTAAAAAGAATTTTGTTGCCAATAATATTTGATCATTTACATTAAGAAAACAATTAGATAAATAATATGGAAGAACTTGGTATCAGTGTGAAACTGATATACAGCAGTCCAAAATCAGACTTCCTTGTTGCAATAAATACCGATACTTACTCTGAATAGTTAAAGAAAAAAAAAAAAAAAAAAAGATTCTCCTCAAAATAGGAGAATGGAGTACCATCTCTTTACCTATTCTCAAAAACTTCTAATAGTTTAACATGTATTCTTGAGAGACTGTAGGTGAGGGTGAGGGATCCATTTAGATAGAGTGGTTAAGGGTCTTGTTCTAAGGTATAGCTTCTTAGATAAAATATGGGGAAAAAAAATCCCACTCATAATTAGAAAGAAAATGAAGGCCAGGGTTCTGTGATATTGAAAGGGCAATTGTTTTCTGAGCATGCTTAAAGCCATCCCAAACATCTGCTACATCAAGTGCCATAGGAAGTATTTATTGAGGAACACTGGTGTTCTGGGTCTGGTCAGGCTTCAGCATGAGCTAGCTAATGAATTAGTCCGTCAAAACATGCCTTCTTGGGAATGTGCAAAACCAGAAAATATGAGTGTCTACAGACACTGAAAGTTAATAACTTGATTTTGGAGCTAGGTAAAAGCTGAATAAAGGCTTTCATGATCATAGAGGAATAGTTTTCCAAAATCTATTCAGTGCAGAGAGCTAATATTTCTGCAGGTGCACCTTTATGCACCAAATATTTTTTTATGGCGTAGTCCTATAGGATTAATCATGAGGCATGACTTGCATTTGGTTGAAGTCATTATTCAAGATGACCTTGGGTATCTCTAATAAGTGTGGGAAGCGAACCATTTTTTTTATTATTTTTTTTAATGAACACATGCAAAAATTATTCAGGCTAATGTGCTAAGCTACTTGGCATTTCATGGTGGATGTTAAGAACAGGATGTAATTAACATATGCAAATGCAATATTCCCATGACAGAGATGATGATAAATAATTTCTCCTAGCTGCACCAACTATAGTTTATTTATTTAATTAATTTTATTTTTTATTTTATTGTAATAAGCAACAACTGTTCACAAAATTACTAAAGGCCTGTAGTGGAAAATCACATTTATGACTGAGTGTTATACCTTGTTCCAAACAGAATAAATAACTTCTTGACCACTAAAAAATATTGCTAAATTTCTTTATAGTCAGTTGTTCAGTCCTCAGAAATATGTGAGTACAGACTTCAAATGATCTCTATCTGAAAGACATAGATAACAGTATCACATGTTGTCATAAAATGTCTATGCCATGATTTCTCTCCCTCTCTCTCCCTCTTTTTTTTTTTTCAATAAGAAATCAGTACTTAATATATTCATATGTGCTGTTTTAAGTAAGATGTGTTTAAAAGAAAACCAAAAACCAGTTCCACACCATAACATTTTAAATCAACAGAAACATTCTTAATTATGTTTGCAACAAGAAATATTAATTTCTAATCTTAGGGGCATCAGTACACAATTACATACCATATCAGTTTAGTGATTACAGACCATTCTGAAGACTGCATATGAGGAAGGAAGTGAGAGTCTTGACAAAGGAGTCTTACACTCCTAAAGGTCATATGACAAAATTTGCATTATTAGGAGTTTGGAAAAGGGTGCCTGCAACCATATCATCTCCCAAAGTAATGTTTTCCTAAAAACTGAAATGTCAGAGGAAATACCTTTGTTTTGGCCCTGAGATTGGCATTTGGTTTCATTTGCTCTGACTTGTGCTTTTCTGAAACCTTTTAGGATGTGATACCTTTAAGGATGGAAGGCTGCACAGAAAAGCTTAATATTGCTATTTATTATTCTGCAATACAATACGACAGCTTTTTCATCAGTTATGCAATATTGATCACTAACTTTACAGGAGGAATTTTAAGGCACTTTTTACACAGTAAAGGTATGATTCTAATGTGGTGATTGCATACCAATGTGGCCTTTTGAAACCATGACTTGTCAGCCAATTATTTGTATAGTCAGACTAAGTAATATTAGGAATAGAAAAAAAAAAAAAAAAAAAAAAAAAGCAAATATATATTAACCATTATTGACTATATTCTTACAGATTTGAATCCAGAGGAATATAAAAGACTAAAGCACATATATTCCTGGATTACTTTTATTTAGAAAAGATAGGTTAAAATAAGGTTGAATTTCTAGGTACTCTAATTTATATTATTTAATATTGCTCAAGTATGTTAAATACATTTAGTTAGAACCAGAATTTCCTTATCTATTTGATGTAAGTAAGAAGTATTTTTGTGTTTATAGTATTTGTATTTCAAGATTTTGATTAAAGCAGTTGGAACATTCATTAGCATATTTCTTCCATTCTGCACTTTTGCAGTACAAATCTAGAATTCTTGATTATATTCTCAGTTCTTCAGCTATCATTCACAAGCAAATAAAAAGAAGATTTTGAAAAGCATAAAAAACTTGTTAGAAGCCTTGTTATTCATTAATGTCCAACTTGTTATTCATTAATGTCCATCTTTCCATCTGTGGTATTTAACATTTTTACCTTTATCAAAAAAAACAACCAAACAAAATATGTTTCTAGGAAAAAAAAAAAAAAAAAAAAAAAAAAAGTAAACAAAACAAACAAACAAAAAAAATATTTTCAGTAGAAAGATCAAATTCATGTCTAAATGTACCTCAGGTCAGGATCAGACTTTTTTACAATAATACTCTACATGTACAGTAATAACTGCATTTTGAGTTGACTGCAGTTACTGCACATTAATTGATTTTTCATTGTAGTTTTGTTACTAAGAGCACTCATATCTAAGTCCTTCCAATATTTCATAAATTTAATGTGCTGGACTTGATTTTGCAGTTTTCTGCCAGAGGCTTGCAGAGTCTTAGTATGGTTGACTTTCTTTAATATAATGTATCTGCAACAGAGAATTACGTTTACAGTTAATATGTTGTCTTCATGCTTTGAAGATGGCAAAGGATTTAATGAGGTGAGGGAAAAGAAGCAGAGATACAGTGAAGATACAAACCCAGGATGACTTATAATCACTAAAGAATTTGTTGCAGAATTAAGCCTCAGAAATATGATCTTTATCTTTCTCATCTTAAGAAATGGCTTCAGTCAGAAACTTTGAGAATGACATTTTGATGTAAAAGAAATTTATCCCTACTAATTTAAATTTGAATTATGACTAGCTAAATGATATTATTATGGAAGAGATGTCATTCAAAGGGACCTGGACAGGTTCATCAAGTCCAAGTGTAAGGTGCTACACCTGGGTTGAGGCAATCCCAGACAAGAGTACAGACTGGGAAAAGAGCTTATTGAGAGCAGCCCTGCAGAGAGAGGCTTGGGGGTTCTCATGAATGAAAGACTCGCCATGAGCCAGCAGTGTGCACCTGCAACCCAGAAGGCCGACTGTGTCCTCGGCTGCATCAAAAGAACACCAGGTTGAGGGAGGTGATTGGCCCCACCTAGAGTACTGCATCCAGGTTTGGGGCCCCCAGCACAAGACAGACGTGGACCTGTGGTCCAGAGGAGGGCTACAAAGATGATCAGAGGGCTGAAGCACCTCTCCTCTGAGGACAGGCTGAGAGATCTGGGCACGTTCAGCCTGGAGAAGAGAAGGCTCTGGGAGACTCCATTGATGCCTTTCAATACCTACAGGAGTCATAGAATCATTAAGGTTGGAAAAGACCTTCAAGATCATCTGGTCTAACCATCACCCTACTACAAATGTCACCCATTAAACCATGTCCCTAAGCACAAGAGACATGGTCCCCTACACCTCATTCCTGGGCAACCTGTTCCAATGCCTGACTACTCTTTCTAAGAAATCTCTCCTAAAAGAAATTTCCTCATACAAAAAAAAAGACAGAGATCTCCTGGAAAGAGTCCAGCAGAGGGCCACAAAGATAACACAAGGCATCTTCTGTAGCATCTTCTCTATGAGGAAAGGCTGAGAGACCTGGGTCTGTTCAAACTTGAGAAAAGAAGACTGAGAGGGGATCTTATTAATATTTAGAAATACCTTAAGTGTGAGAGACAGAGGGATTTGGCCAACCTCTTTTCAGTGGTTTATGGGGGCAGGACAATGGATAATGACCAAAAAATGGATCACAGAAAGCTCCGCACCAACATGCGAACGAACTTCTTCATGGTGAGGGTGACAGAGCAGTGGAACAGGCTGCCCAGGATAGTTGTGGAGTCTCCTTCTCTGGAGATATTCAAGGCCCATCTGGATGCCTACCTGAGCAACCTGCTGTAGGGAACCTGCTTTGGCAGGGGGGTTGGACCCGATGATCTCTTGAGGTCCCTCCCAACCCCTACAATTCTGCGATTCTGTGATTTTTTAATTTCTATCCTAAACCTTCCCTGGCACAGCTTGAGGCTATGCCCTCTAGTCCAATCACTAGTTATTTGTGAGAAGAGCTCAACCCCCAGCTCCCCACAACTTCCTTTCAGGTAGTTGGAAAGAGCAATAAGATCTCCCCTCACCCTCCTCTTCTCCAGACTAAACAACCCCAGTTGCTCTTCACAGGTCTTGTGTTCCAGGCCCTTCACTTGCTTTGTAGCCCTTCTCTGTACATATTCCAGGACATCTTTGATATCCTTCTTATAGTGAGGGTCTCAAAACTGAACACAGCACTCAAGGTGTGTACCAGAGCAGAGAATGGGGACAATCACCTTCCTGGTCCTGCTGGCTTATCTATTCCTGATTCAAGCCAGGATGCTTGACACACACACAAGCCTGGGCACACTGCTGGCTCATGTTCAGGCAAGCATCGACAAACACCCCTGGGTCCTTTTCATTTGTACAGTTTCGAGCCACTCTGCCCCAAGCCTGTAGTGTTGCATGGGATTTAAAGATGGAGAACTACTTTTTTTACAGAGACAGATAATGACAGGATGAAGGGTGGTGGTTTTAAACTGAACGAGGAGAGTTTTAGATTAGATGTTAGGAGGAAATTCTTCACTCAGAGGGCAGTGAGGCACTGGAACAGTTTGCCAAGAGAAGTTGTGGATGCCCAATTCTGGAGGTGTTCAAAGCCAGGCTGGATGGTGACTTGACCAACCTGATCTAGTAGGTGGCCTGTGGCAGGGGGATTAAAGTTCGATGATCTTTAATGTCCCTTTCAACCCAAGCCATTCTATGATTCTATGATTACAGAATGAAAATCATTAATTGCCAAGGGCATGGGAGCAAGTTGTCCTACTTGTTCTTTGATTTTTTTCCGTAAAGGGACTGCTCTGCTGTTCTGACTAGACTTCTTCGCTATGTAAAAAACCTTTCTTAAGTGATCATTCAGATAAGATATAGCAGATTGTTGTTGTTGTTGTTGTTTTCATTACACTTTTTTCATGAACCATCACGCTTACACAACTCCTTTGAGTAGGTAAAGAAAAAGTTAATGGAGGTATACTTATATTTACACCATAAACAAAGAGACAAGACTTAATGCTTTTATTTTAACACTAATCAGTTCCCTTAAATCTTTGTAATCAAAAGCTATAAAACCAGTACTAGGAAAAAAAATCCCCTGTAGTAGACATGTTTATGATATTGTTCACCAAATACTCCGTAATTACTCTGTTAATTTGCATAAGATTGTGTTTAAAGTTGTGAAGTGTGAAGTGACACAAGAAAAACGAAAATTAAGTGTGTAGAGATAAAACATTTTTTCTTTAAAATATTAAATATATTTAAAATATTATTACAGACTGTAGTATAGTGTGTTTCTAAAAGTATTAAACCATTGTTAATAATTAACTTATATGTATGATCAGTTGACTTTGGCTGGCTGCCAGGGTGCCCACAGCACCACTCTCTCACTCCCCATCCTCATCAGGACAGCAGGAGAAAATACAATGGAAAACACTTGGGGGTTGAGATGAGGACGTATAGATTGCTTACCGGTTACCAGCTTGGGGTAGATTAATTTCTTGTCAATTAAGAACAGAGCAGGATAGTGAGAACTAAAAACAAACCAAAAACACCTTTCCCTCACCAGCATTCTTTCCAGAGTCAGCTTCACTCTTGATCATTCTTCCTCCTCCTCCCCTGAACAGTGCAGGCAGATGGGGAACAGGAAGGTTGTGGCCAATTCATAACGCTGTCTCTGGTGCTCCTCCCTCCTCCACTCCAGTGTGGGGTTCCTTCCACAGGTTGCAGTTATTCAAGAATTGTTCCAGTATGGATCCGTACTATGGGGTGCAGTTCTTCAGGAACAGACTGCTCCAGTATGTATATACCATGGGTAATATTCCTGCCAGAAAACCTGCTCCACCTTATGCTCCTCTCCATGGTCTGTAGCCTTTTTAAAGGCTAGATCCACCTTTCTGTGTGTGGAGGATTCCAAGGGCTGCACAGATACCAGCTCCCATTTTGGAGCTACTTGGAACTTGGCCTTATTTATCATGGGGCAGTTTCTGGGCTCTATTCACAGAGTCCACCCCTACAGAACTCTATCTACCAAAACCCTTCCACATAAACCCAATACAATGTTGCTGCAGAATAGGTTTTTACACAACTTTAATGTAGCGGCAATTGAGGATTCATTTTACAAATAACAACTTTAAATTGTACGATTTTAACAGCACTTCATCAGCATTTGATCATCAGCCAATTTAATACAGAATTTGCTACAAAGAAACAGTGACTTATTTAAAAATTTGAGAATGACAAGTTTCACCTGAAACTTGTTGCAGGGTCCTGGTAGGTAGTTGCATGCTTCCAAACCACCCCCTAGAATAAATTACTCACCCTACTCCCTTGTCAGTGTTTGTCTGCAGATGAGTTTGTTCCTCGAAGGGTCAGCCCTGAGATGCACATCCCCTCAGGGGTATCCCTGCTTCCTTGTTGGTGTTTGCCTGTGGACAAGCTTGTTCTTCAAAGGGTCAACCCTAAGATGTGCATCCTCTCAGTGGTACCCCTGAGATGCGTTCCAGCTTAGAGGGAGATCAAATGTGTCATGTGCTGCTGTCCTTGGAGAGCTCAAGGGGCTCTTCACTTGGGACTACTGTTTATAGGACTCTGAAGCAATCTACTCTTAATTAGTACTTCTCCATCCTGGCTATGGTTCAGATAAGGCAATTCTGGTATTTTCCACCAACCCTGCTATTCTGGTACCTCCTAGAATGCACAGTTCTGTTACTTCCCAGAGCCCAAACTGCAGGGTCTGAGATACATTCAGGAAGTGCCTGTTCGTACTCACCTGTTATGCCTGTTGCCCACTGACAATAGGGGACTGAAGTAACATTATGTAATCATGAGCCATAGTTGAGTTGCAGAAAGGCTTCTCCACCATGTTTTCCTTCAACCTCTACATTTATAAGATAAAGTGATTGACCCATAGTCATACTCAGATTCCTTATTCCATCCATTCCTTTACCATTAGATACAGTGAAATATCCAAATACACAGTGGAAGCTGTACTGCTTGAGATTAAAACATAAAGCAGACACTATTTTGGATGGATAAGGCTACTTAATGAGAGAGAGCGAGAGAGCGCAAGAGAGAGTGTGTGTGTGTGAAAATATATCCATTAGAAGATTCCTGAGAAAGTAAGAGTTTGCATCTGAGTATACCTTAACCTATAATCCTCACTCTGAAACCATCGTTTCTTTAGGAACTCACTCATCATTGGTAGAAAATAAACTATTGTACACCAATAACTATCAAGTCAAAATGTCCAAAAGAGGAAACCTAACTTTTGCCTACTGGATTTGGCAATGAGAAGAGACTTGGTTAAAAAATATATTTATATTTTTATTTATTTATTTTATTTTATTTTATTTATATTAAAAATATATTTATATTTTTATAAATTTTATATTATTTTATATGCTATATCTTATATTTTTATATTTATACTTTATGATACATTTATATATTTCTTCTTTGAAATATTTCCTATGAAAAGCCACTGACTCTATATTGTAAAATGCATAAATATTTTGGGGAATAGAAGACAGAAATAAAGTCTTTCTATATGGCTATGCAGGTACCTGGTATTTTGCCAAAAAGCATGCAGCTTTTGGAAAATGTCATTATATGTCATTATATTAAACCTTCATCTTTTCTTAAAACTGTTCATCTCTTCATATCAGAGAACATGTTACTGGAAAGAACTAAAAAGGTTAATAATTCTAGAAGCTTACAAAACAATTAAAATAAATGCAGACACGTATACGCACAGCAAGCATTATTTTGAGTACACACCTATTGCATATATTTTGGAATTCAAAATATTGCTTTACAGTGCTCTTTGAATAATGAAGTCTGTATGTAATTATTTCAAGCTTTCATTTAAGAAGTTCTTATGTAATATAATGGTTAATAAAGCATAAGAAGTGAAAAATAGTAGTTAATTACAATAACCTCATTAAAACTGGCTGCGAGGGTGTCGTGGTTCCGCTCGAGTGGGCAGCCGATCTCCACCACAGCCGCTCTCTCACTCCCCCTCCTCAAAGAGGAATGGGGAGAAAATATGTGAAAAGGGCTCAAGGATTGAGATAAGGACGAGAAAATCACGCAATAATTATTGTAACGGGCAAAACAGACTCGGCATAAGGAGATAGTAAGATTTATTGCCTACAACTAACAAGCGAGAGAAGTGAGAAAACAAAGGAAAAAAAAAAACAAAAGCACCTTCCCCCCCCCATCCACCCTCTTCCACCTCCTCCCCCCGAGCGGTGCAGGGGAACGGGGAATGGGGGTTATGGTCAGTCTACAGCACTTCTTCTCTGCCGCTCCTTCTCGGTCACTCTCGTCCCCTGTGCTGTGGGGTCCCACCCATGGGATGCAGTCCTTGATGAACTGATCCAGCGTGGGCTTCCCACAGGCAGCAGCTCTTTCAGAACTGCTCCAGATATGGGTCCGTACCACGGGGTCCATCCCTCAGGAGAAAACTGCTCCAACCTGGCTCCCCCACGGGCAGCAGCTCCTGCCAGGTCACCTGCTCCTGCGTGGGCTCCTCTCCACGGGCTACAGGTCCGGCCCGGAATCTGCTCCGGCAGGGGTCTTCCACAGGCGGCAGCCTCCGTCGGTGCAGGGCCACCTGCTCCACCGTGGTCTCCTCCACGGGCTGCAGCGTGGAACCCTGCTCCACCGTGGTACTCCATGGGCTGCAGGGGGACATCCTGCTTCACCATGGTCCTCACCACAGGCCGCAGGGGACTTCTGCTCCGGCGCCTGGAGCACCTCTCCCCCTCCTTCTACACTGACCTTGGTGCAAGGCTGTTCTCTCACTCCCTTGACTCTCCCAGCTGCTGTGTGGCGCAGCGTTTTTTCCCTGTCTTAAATATGCTCTCACAGAGGCGCAAACAACATCGCTTATTGGCTCGGATCTGGAAAACAATGGGGCCCTTCCCAAACATGGGGCAGCTTCTAGATCTTTCTCACAGAAACCACCCCTATAGCCCCCTGCTACCAAAACCTTGCCACGTAAACCCACTACAGAGGGAATCCTAATTTCCAAGGTGTTTAAGGGATTAGTTAAATAGAGTGCACTGTGAAACCAAGTATTTATTCCATCTTGTGTTGAACTAAATCTGCCTCCAATTTTTAGAAGCAATATTTAATGAAGGAAAAATGTTATAAACATGAAAAAATAGTTTAAACTGTGTAAATCTCAGGGGTTTTAGTCTTATTTTTTAATATTTTGTAGTCCTTACTACAAAAAATGTATCTGAAATCAAGCTTGTATAGCCAAGCCATAATTTTAAATATGTCTACTTAGATGCAATTGCTATATTGAATAAAGGGGTTGAATAAGCAAAGAAAATGTATCAGGTAACTTGTGTATTATTGAGCATGCAAATGATAAAACTTGCAAATTAATTGACAATAACATCACATAGAAAATAGATGAAAATGCAGAATGAAGTATGTACTTTTGTGGGGCTGCACATTAATTTTGTTTGTTTGTTTGTTTGCTTTGAATATATACTTTTTTTTTCAGTAGAAGATTGAAAAGCATTATTATTCCTTTAAGAAAAATTTATACCATCATACATTCTGAGATGAAGAGAAGAAAAACAATTTTGTATAATTGTTTCTGTTCTAAGTGTTGACATCATGGCTGCATCTTTTTCGTTGAGAGTTTTTCTGAGCAGACAAGATGACTAGAGTATTCTACTCTTGGAGTGAAAAAAAAAAAAAAAAAAAGAATCCACACTTTTTATTCACACAGATAAGCAAATATTTATTGTCCGATGACTGCAAAGCACTGAAGTAGGATAGGATTATGTAGTATCAGTCAGTAATCAAGGTAAATCAATTAATTAGTAAGTGGAATTAAAGAAACTGATACAGTCATCTGTGCTGCCGGTACTTGATAAGCATGTGTATTTCTTAATCTTGGGCAGCAGTCTGAAGGTTCTCACTCTTGTCTAAGACTTCAGTAACCCACTCAATTAGAAGAAGATTTATTAGGTGGAGAATGTTGGTGGTTAACTCTTAAAAGACTCATATCTCATTCTTTGCACAAAGTTGGATTTGGATTGATTTGCAATGAGGACCTGATGAGTGTTCTGTAGAACAGGAAAAGCTGCAATTAAAAAACCTCATCAGTTTAAATGGAATTCAGTTTTCTTTTCGTTCTTGACTGGGCCACATATAGCAGTTAATCAATCAACTCTAGAAATGGTAAACAAGATAATCTTCCAGCTTAAAATGGATAGCCTCTTCTTTTAAGATCTCATGTTTCTTGATATTTTACTCATAAACTGTATACAGTAACTTTTTTTTTATTCTGATTTCATACCTTCTTGAAGAAACAGTATAATCCCTAACAAATTTTACTTTTTTTTTTTTTTTTTTTTTTTTTTTGGTATTAATTGGAACCTTTACATTACATACTTCTTTATTATATCATGAATTATGGATAAGTGTTAATGTATAATTCATTAATTACAACTCTAATACATAGCCATGTATTCAAACTACTGCACAAGTTCAGTTTTCTTGTTATGAATAAAGAGGATCACATTTCCTTCCTTATTGTATTGCACTTCAGTTTATATTTTTATATTGCTTTGATAAAGAGTTACTGATTAATTTGGTATTTTAGAATAGTACTTATATATTGTGCCAAGAAAAACATTGCTGTTGTTTGTGGGTGAATTTTATTAAAAATTAGGCATTAAGTTATATTTAGATAGAGTTACAGTTGAGAGTACATGTAAGTAAACGAAGGTCAGAGAACATTACAGTGATATTTTAATTATCCCCAGTTCAAATATTAGTGGTCCAGTTAACATCTTTTTAATTCAGCATTGAGATAAAGGTATCAAATGAATAGAGAAACAGATGGCCTAAAGCAGAACAGATTTTCTCAATGAGAGTAAATGTGACAATAATATATTAAGAATGTATCCAAAGTGTCCATAATGCACTCAAATTGGACACCCTGGGAGGAAGGGAAGAGGAAAAACAAAGTAATTTTTGACTTGGTACAAGTAATTATATCATACTGTGGCATTCAAATGAAATTGAAGAAAACAGCAGAAGTATTTACTGGTGACATGGAAATTATTTTAAAAAGCAGTTTTAGAGCCTTGCCATTCAGAAGCAAACCCTGAAAGGATAACCAAAGCACACAGAAGCAACAAAGTGAAGGAATCTAACAAAAATTAAAATATCTAATCCAGGAAAAAATAAATCATGTTTAAATGAGGGAGGAAGAATAGTGTTTCAAGCATGGTTTTGAGAAACAAATACTAAAGCAGTGAACCTAATACAACCACTAAAGTACTTGTTAAAGCATGAGAAAAGAAGGAAACGTAGTAAAGTATCTATACTTTATCAAGATCAATAGCAAAAATGTGTTCAAGGACAATGTCATTGCAGAAAGCTAAGTAAATTAGTTATGTTGTGCTATGTTACGTTAGTTATGTTCCTGAAGAGACCAGAGAGGTCCTTCATTGGATCCGTACCTTTCAGTTTAAAGAACTGTGTCAAAATGGATGCAGTTATAGAAGATGTCTTGAAGAAAATCTATAAAATGAACCATAGAAGGTTGCTAGGATTAAGCAATATTTTCTGTGGAGCTCTGAAAAGAGCCTTGGTATTAAGTGTTTGAAGTACAAATGTTGACCTTAATGTTAAGTTTGCCTGTATATCAAAGCAGTGGAAGGTAATGAATATGTCAAAAGTCTTCGTTGATGAAGGATTGGCTAATATCCATATTAGAAAATTGGTAGATATTATAATAAAGAACAGCATAAGGAGACAGCATGATTGAACATGTTGAAGAAAATTCAGTGTAACTTTTGAAGTGAACTTTTGAAGCTTAATGGGAAAACAGGGAGCTCCACAAGGGTATGGATGAAATTAGCAACAATTGTTACAATATAATTGAACTGTTAAAAACTTTCGACAGTTTCATGAAGAAGGATTTTAAGTGAAACATAATACAGTGTGTTATGTAGTTATTAGATAAGAAAGTTGTTGGAGTTATGGTGGGCTTTATGCTATTAATATATATATATATACTAATTATATATATATATATCGGTAATGTTACCTTACTATATATATATATATATACACATACAGTATATACACACATGTATATACACAATATATACAGTGTGTGTATATATATATAAAACTATATATATATGTATATATAACTATATATATATATATAGTTATATTAAGGTAAGGTTACCACAAAGATCCCGTACATGTTTGGACTGGGAATTGTGCCATCCAATACAACTTCACATGAGATTGAAACAACAGGGTTCACAGATACTGCAAAATTTTGCTGCATCATCAAATCTAGAGTCAAATGTGCAAAGATTAATCTCTCAGTACTGTGTGACTAGGGAGTAAAATGTTCATCAGTTTCATTTTTGTTAAAAGCAAGATAAATGATTATAGAAGAAATAATCATAAATATAAGTTTTTGATGATAACAAATTAGCTTTTAGAATTTAGGTAAATTACCTTGGAATCATTATGATGATTCCTTTGCAAAATAGTAAAGTCATGTCAGGATAACATTTTAAGAACTATTCATTTACTTATTTATTTATTTTATTTGTAGAGCATCCTTGACCATGAGAAATATTCATATGAGTCGGTATTAACACTGGAACAAATAATAAAACATGAAAGTAATGTTGGCTTCTTGCCTGCAAAAATGAGTTTATTTCTCAGAGCTAATGGGAAAATAAAATGGAAACTTTTAAATGTGATTTTTAATACATGAAAACAAAATAGTGTTAGATTGCTGGATTAATGCAATTAAAAATACTCTTAAATAGCTGAATCAAAGTGTCTTAAATCTGTCTTTCTGATACTGAATACTTTCTTCAACTCATTGATCTGAAATGGAGGTAATAAGATTTTCCAAGTCTGTAGTGTTGCCAGTGAAGTACATGTGAAGGTCTTCCACACACAAAGTCGGGCAAGCTTGCTTTATTTTCACCTTATGGCACTGCTAGATGTTGAGACTAATTAACTTAATGAATTCAAAGACTATTAAAATCTTAGTAGAAAAATAGCTGCTATGCTCTTCTTCAGAGAGTAGATACTTGGTCTTTGTATACCAGTTCACTCCTTGATTTAAAATTTATGTATATTGAAGATATTTCATCTTCTTCAGTTTAGTAGCTGAGAACTAAGCTCTCCTGAGTGGGAATAAGTATATCACCGCCCCACCCCCTTTGTTCACAGTAACTGTTTACTATAGATGACTAGTCAGTTATGTTTTAGAAACCTGGAATGAAGCTATGTGAATCTGTGGCCTCATCTAAAGAGTAATCTTCAAAGGTGTTTCTTTTACTGTTTGATAGAGAGGTGCTTTCACATTTCTATCCTTGGGTGAGATGGATCATCCTCTGGGGGAAATCTCTTTCTTTTCAACTGTACTGATTTACACATACATATCTAAAAGGAGCAATGTTTTGTTGTTATTGTTTTCCTGAATGACTTGTGTTCCATGACTTTTCTTTTTCTCTCAGATATATTATTGAATTGTCATATTTAATTTGCCACTATTTTCAGAATGACCCTGTTAGCCCTTAATTAACTCAATAATTTAAGTATTGAATTGAGAAGATTGTTTTTACTTTTTGCATTTTAATTTATTTTTCCCTATTAAATACAGAACTACATTTATTATGGTTACTATTGTAACAATGAAAACAATGAACAATGGCATTTTATTCTTTAGTCAACTTGCTACTTCAACTTCTGACAGTTTATTATAGCGGTCTGATATTTACTGTGTGGATATGAATCCACTGGTAAATTTAGTTAGCCATGAATCCAGTTGAAAAATGAAATGGGAGATCATTTAAAGAAAACTTTTTAAAGTGCAGAACTCTATCTGTTTAAAATTAATTTGAAATCTGTGTTGCAAACATAAACAGCAGTGTTAGCAAAGAAAGCTGAGATGGAACAGATTACAGTAACTTTAGTTAATTTATCACTAGTTGTCAGATCTCAAATTTAGAATTAAAACCCATTAAAACTGTTAATGTAATTTCTTTTCAAACTGCCAATATGCACATGTACTCTCTCTCTCTGGATATTTTTGAGGCCTGTCTGGACACCTACCTGGGCAGCCTGCTCTGAGGAACCTGCTTTGGCAGGGGGGTTGGACCCGATGATCTTTTGAGGTCCCTTCTAACCCCTACAGTTCTGTGATTCTGTGATTGAATATATTGCACAATAAATGCTTTTGAGACAGTTTACAGTGTTGTTTAACCAATCTCTTGAAAACCTTAGGAGTTACAGGTTTTCATTCTAATATAGTGAAAATATATCCTCAGTTAACTCAAGAAAAAGCTCATTATTTGTAGGTGTGATTCACTCCTAATGCTAGAAAATTCATTTAGGTAAAGGGACACTTTAGGGATTTGCAGTTTGGTAGCAAAGAGCAGAACACCAATCATATTTGGATGCGTAATGCGGTCCTTAGAGGCAGATTATCCCCTCTTCCCTCCTCACCCTCTTCTACCCACCTTCAAAAATAATGAGAGGTTTATTTTCGAATAAAGATTCGAGAAATTATATCATTTACCATCTCTCTAGTAATAAATAGATTTATGGGTTTCTGCACTCATGAAATTAGTGAGTTTTAAAAAGCTCAGATAATTTTAACTTTTGTCATCACAGTTGGTTTTGTTTGTTTGTTTGTTTGTTACTGCTTAATGAAAATATGTTTTTCATATGCCCTTGTCTACTAGGGTTATGTAACAAAAAATATTCTCAATAAGAACCCAACCAAATTGTCTGTCAAACACCTTAGCTGTTCAAATCAGAAATGGCACTCTTCATAACATAATAGGAAGGATTCTTTCTTGAACCAATAAGAGTCCACAGGTGAATAAACAAATAATACAAAAGTTATGTGTGATCAAAAAAAAAAAACAACCCACAAACATATATATATATTTCTCATTGGAAGATATGTTTATTTCTTACAAAGAGATCTGTAGATTGCTACATATCTTTCATTTATACTTTCTCAAGAGATGTTTTCAGTCTTGCTAATGTAGCTAAAAATGTCTTAACTTTATTAATCTCTGATTTATTTTTATTTTTACACATCCATCATATAATGTTCTTTTCCTCCTGCTTTGTCAATAAACTTGAACAGGTTCTTTCATCAGAAGACCCTGTTACCTACAATTTTATTTTCTTTTATTTTTTATTCATTTAGTTGCTGATAGATAAATTGTTTTAAAGAGATTGTTTTCCTTCAGAAGTTCTAAATATCATATCAAAACATTGTTGCAGATGGTAGACTTGAAAAGCATTTTAAATTTTTTAACAGTTATTGTTTTTCAGCTGTTGGAAGCTATAGCATTGGTGTACTTTTTCAGAAGAATTAAACTGTTGTCAGGCACAGAGTAACTGCAAAGACCTATTCCACCTCCGTTTGTTATGAGCAGAAGCAGTTTCACTGCAAGGACATTAGCACAAAATATTACACTTTTTATTTATTTATTTATTTTTCTGCTGTTAGAAGGCTCCATTTTCAAAGTTTGCTATGTTAACTCGATTTTGAAGTAACAATAAAATATCACTTAAAGAACACACACACACACACACACAAAAGAAAAAACTTTAAAGCTTTAAAAAAAATGTTAAAGAGACAATAACATTTCACTTAAATGAAGGAAGCAACTCATTATTCATTATTCCTGAAGTGAGCTAGACTCCTGGAATTCTCTCTCATGGAGTTCCTATCATCAGCTGAAGCTAGAGATCTCTGGTGTACTGGGAAACACTAATGAATTTATGTGGTAGCTCCTCACCAACCTCCAGCTTTCATGAGCCAGACAGAGTCTGGCTCATCTCTTGTTCCAGAGGCAAGGAACAATGTAATCACTCAATGAGGCCTTCATGAGCCACATATACTTCCTCCAAAAGTAAGAAAATAATAATGATAAAAAAAAATAGTTCATTAAACATCACTTAAAAGTCTAGAAGACCATACCACACTTGACATTGATTTATACCACTACTACATGGTGATTTTTTTTTTCTTACAAAAAGCTATTTGGTGCTTTTTAATAGAAAAAAAAAATCATAATTATCTGCAATTAAGGCATTTTAGATTTCTAGATTCAGAATTTGGTAGTGCATCTGTTAAATGGTAATTGTCAAGATCCCAAATTTCAGCCTAATTTTGACCAGGTTAATTTTTAGTATAACTGCTAAATTATTAATGGCTGAAGCATATATTTATTTAATATCTGATTATCCTTAGCTACTAGACATTTTGACATCTACATGTCACAGATTTTGGTAATAAATAATTCCTGATTTGTAGCTCTAGCCTGCCTGGAAACACTATATGGGAAAGCATTTTGATTTATAGAAAGTGGCATTCTCACTTCTGAAGTTTTGTTACTTTTCTCTCTAGTCTACTTTGACAGTTTAAATAGGAGCTCAAGATTTTCTCATATGTTTCTGCACTCCACTGACCACATATTATAGACGTTGATTAACTCAGCCAGGACAGAAAGAGTAACATTTTTAACTTTTAGCTGATTACATTTTTTCAGAAAAAAAAAAAAAAAAAGAAAAAAAAAAAAAAGAAAAAAAGGGACAAAGAAATGAAGAACCTGAAAATTTGCTAATAGGTAGTATTTTGTCTATTTGGATAACAGACAGTATTATGAAAGAACATACATCACATTCTGCAGAGGAAAATTATAGGATATGTGAGCTGCTACATCTAAGTTCATACCACAAAATTAATTGCGGACTTTCTATACACTTGGCAAAAACAACTTTAGTAATCTAATTTTAGGGAACAGGTCATGTCATTATTTAAGAAAACTCTTTAGAAATTGTTTAAATTGAGTGCGCCAAAATTTGTAAGTAAAAAAGTAATATAGTTAAATTTAGTAATCACTAATCATTTAATTGAGAAAATATGTTGTATCTAAATTTAGGCTAGAACAATTTTCAGTTCTATTTCATATCTCATATTCAGCTACATGAAATCTGCTTCTCATACCTTCAGAAAGACATTTATTTTTCATTTAAAGATTTCAATAATTGGAAGCTGAAGCACATTCAGATGCAAAGTTATTTGAATGTGTTTTTTGTAATTGTTGAGGTTGGTTTGAAAAGTAATCATTGATGAATTGTTAAATAATATATATTTATATATATATATTTATATTATATATTTATATATATTTATATTATAATATATTATATATTATATATAATATATAATATAAATACTATATTTATATTATATATTATAATATAAATAATATAATAATATAGGAATAATTCAATAAAGTGATTAATTGAATTTTATATATTTATATATACTTCTTATATAAAAAAGTTTTTTATATATAAAAAAGTTTTGTTTTGTTTTTTTTTTTTAAGAGATACTTTTAGTCCTACTTGAAATGTATTGAATTATCTTTCTCTTTACTAAGCTACACAGGTTCTGAGTTCCCTGATTCTTTCCTTATAAGCCATGTTTTCTTGACTAATAGGAAAAAAATAAAAAAAGGATTGAAATTCATAATTATCTACAATTAAGTCATTTTAGATTTTTAGATTCAGAATTTGGTAGTACATCTGTTAAACGCTGATTGTCAAGATCCCAAATTTCAGCCTCTTTTCTTGATTCTGAAATATATGTGTCAGAACTCTTCCAAATTGTTTACAATTCAGATTCATTAAAGTGTTTTAATTTTGAAAGTATTGTTTTTTGCGGTTTTTCCCATTTTGCTCTTACTTATCCATGAATCTTTTTGCATGATGAGTTTTATCTTTCAACATGAAATACTATCCTTCCTCTTCTAGAAAAAAAAATAAAAATAAATAAAACTACCCATCAAACTATGATGGGGAAGTCTGTGGTTTTAACATTGCCAGCACCCTTTTCTCATGCTACAATTAATCAGGAGTGATATATCTACATAACCGATAGTAAAAAGGTAAAGTACTCTCTCTTCTCTGCTTGGATATACTTAATCCATTATGACTGATATTCATATCTCTTATTCTTCCAGAAATCATCAAAAAAATCAATAACTTCCCCAAAGTAGTTATGAGAATATCTAAGCTTAATTGGTTTTACTAAAACTGTTGGCAATTATTCTATATCCTATTGTTGGTGGTAGAAGAGAACAATTTGTTTCCTTGATCTTTATCTCCACCACATCTTGGAAAAGTGATCAGTCTGCCTATGATCTAATTATTTTCTTTTGGAGAGTAAACTTCCAATTCTTTAGATCACAACAGATCTAACAGATTTTATTTATATATTTTTTTTAATGCTAAAACAATACATGATGTTCCTTTTTTTTTGTTTGTTTGTTTGTTTGTTTGTTTTTCTGCAATATGCAGACACCTGCTTTTGGTTTGCAGTTTGTATATTTGCTAATATTTATTTTCACATTTGGCACCCAGAATTTCTCTGTATTTAATTTGTTATGTTTATTTTCAACTTTCTTAATCTCTCCAATTTATTTTCCTTAGTCAGCTTTTGTAAATTACTGAGTTCCTGAGGGCATTTCACCAGGTCCTGCTTGCCTCTGTTTTAAATAATAATTTTAAATACCGTTAACATATATTGGCTTGAAATACTTTCTCATATTTTAAATCAATTTTAAATGGCATAATTAAATTGTGTTATTAAAATTAAAAGAGATGACAACTTGGAATGTTTCCATTTTCTTTCTGCTATCATTTTCTTTGGTACTGCTTCCTGCTACGTAATGGTACTCTCTGTCTCTCCTGTCTTTCTTCTCTCTCTGCATTTGTTGGTGCTTGTTGGTGTGTTTTTTTGTTGTTTGTTTATTTTAATTATTCTTAATGTATTTCTGTATTTCCAAACAGTAGTTAAAATACATATTCCTATGTCAAATTGTCTTCTCCACATTGATTGCATTGTCAAAACAATCTCATATGCTTCAGCACGTTCACATTCACATTTGCAGAATTGCAGAATGATCTCCACAAGTAAGGTATCTATAATTTAGAAGTTCAGAATAAATTTGCCTACCCTTTTTATCTTTTAAGATTTCCTTTGCATGATTTTTGTTTTATTTTATTGTGGTGTTGTATTGGTAGTTATATTTATTTTCTTGTTATCTGCATGTTAGTCTTAACCATTACAACTGAAATTATTAAGACTAATCTTTTTGGGTTAAAAGGGGTAAACAGAATGTCATTTTACTATAACAGACTAGAAAAAGAGTAATTAACTATTTAATGTATTCAATTATTTAAAAGGTACATCATGTCACCAATGAAGTATTTTACTTAAGGTAATCATTTAGGCCAACTAAATATTAGGTACTCTAGTCTAGGTTTTGAAGCAGTGACCCTCTAGATAAAAACTCAGTATCCTATTATCAGTTCTTCAGGTTACGTTTTTCCTTCTTTTTGCAGAGCTTATGCACTGTTATTCTCCATTTATTATACTTTTAGCTCTGTAATCAAATTTATCTGCATGGCGTAAAGCCATATCGCACCCTTCAGTTTTAAGTGATATTCCCTGTTGATTCCACTGAGGAATGCTGCTTAAAAAATGGATGGTGCAGTATGACAATTAAATCTGAAATTACAATTATATTGTCTCAGATCCTAACTGCAGGAGCTAGCAACTAGGTAATCTGAAAGCAGTAGTAGGAATTAAAAGCTTCCAGCAGCAGAAAAAAATACTTGGTAGAAAACATATGAATTTCTCCAATAGATAAGACATCTGTGCTTTATTCTCATACTTAGGCCATTATTCACAGTTCTTTTACTGAATGAAGGTTTTCTTTGTGAGTTCTTTCTTTTTTTTAAACTGTGAAGGCATGATAGAAAACATGAGCAGTAAGCACACGGCAGGGGCTTTTAACCCTGTAATGTGTTCGTGGAGCTGTAGAAAATTGTTTTCCATAGCAGTAGTTAGGCATAGACTGCAGGGATTTGTGTTTCTGCTGTTAGTTTGGCTCTCTGCTGTGATCATCTAAATTCCTTTTACAACTAGCGTTTGCTGAGATGTAAGGAAAGGTGTCACTGCTGATGATAACGCATATTATATTGTACTATTTACTGATGCATTGCCACAAAAAGGTAGAATTTAGTTCTTTGACATGCAAAGGGAAATGAATACTAATGATCAAGATGGGCAATCTTCTAGATAAAAATGCTTATCACTTTAAGATAGGAAGTAGGTGATACTTCACTGTTCTTATGATAGGATGTTTTCAAGGGCTGCAGGGAGTGCTATTTTACAAGAAAACATACCATTACAGTAAATTCAGCACACATACAAAAGGGCTTTTTACCATTAATGCTTAATAATGTTTAAAGAAAATAGTGTGAAATGCATCAACACACTTACTCTTATCACATTCTTATCACAATCAACTGCCTTTCTCTCTCATTAGTGTTCCATTGATGATCCTGGAAAGCACAACAAGGACAGTATACTGAGTATTATGGCATAAGTTAAACTTGGTGGGAAGAGCCTGTTGACTGGTGTTTTTATGATGAATGGTTACAGGCTCTTCAGAAGGTATAGGAAGGGCAGACGAGACTAGGGGGTGGTGCTGTAGGTAACAAAGGGTCTGGACTGTATGGAGCTTGCAGGTGGCAATGACACAGTTGAAAGGCTATGGGTAAAGTTTAAGGGAAAAGCAGGTAAAACAGGTATCGTGGGAATCTGTTATAGGCCACCCAATCAGGATGGTAACACCAATGAATTATTCTTTAAGGAACTAAGGGATATTTCTAGATCAGCTGCCCTTGTCCTTATGGGTGACTTTAACTGGGAATACCATACAGCTAATGCAAACAGGTCTTAAAGCACAATGGTGATAACTTTTTGGTACAGGTACTGAGGAAGCTGACAAAGAAATTAAGCTGAAATTAATAAAAGTGTGGAAAACTTGCAATAAATTTGATTTTTATGCCTTTGAAAAATAATGTGGTTTATATTTATTTATGGAAAAAAAAATGCATGCTTATTTAAAAGATTTTTTTTTGTTTCTTTGTTTAAATTCTGATACTTTTGATTTCAATGGCATTGACTTTAGTGGGATCATAATTTTACCCCAAATTTGCACACTGTTTTATATCTGCTAATGAATGAAGTATATTGATGATATGAGTGCTGGAGTAGGACAGTATTATTAGTATTTGTTGCAGTACCTTCTTTATTCAACTCACGGACAGTAGAGAAGAAAGTGGTGTAAGGGGAAGTAATTAGCTTTTTGGTAATCTTATTTCTCTAGCTTTAGTCTTTGTTGCTTATATTCTTCCATAATCTCTTCTGTTTCATCCAAATTCTGGAACAGAAAATTTTGAATATTTACAAGCTAGTAAGCAGGTCGTTTTTCATAAAAAAATATACATGTATTTGCCAGATTCAGCTCATGAAGAATTTCTACTTTGTGTTTTTCAAATAACTCAAGGCAAATAGTTCCTTGGATGTGAAGCGCAGCCAAGACTGTATTGCCTCTTGGCAAAAAGTACCAATAAGTCTGTTTGCTAAACATCTTTTCATGAGGAAGCGTGAATTTCTGATATTTCATATGTGTGGATTGAGTGAAGACACTGAGATTATTATTTTAGCCATGGAAAACAATATTACATGAAAGTTTTATAGTGTTAGTGCTTACTCTGTAACTCAGAGTAGGTGTCTTGCATATTAGTGCAAATTACAGAAACCCATGCTAACCATGACAGAGCCTTAAAATTCATATAATCATAGAATCGTAGAATCATTAAGGTTAAAAGACCTCCAAGATCATCTGGTCCAAGCATTCCCTTACTACCAATATCACCCACTAAACCATGTCCCTTAGCACCAAGTCAAATCTTTAAATTTTAGCAATTAAAGACTTGTTCTTTTCACAGTATATTCTACTGTATATATTTTGTGTAAATTAGCTAAAAGTAGTCCTAAAATACGTAATTCATAGCTACACTAATCCATAGCTTGTATTTAGTATGACAAGTAAAGAGATAAAATCTTCTGAAATAATAGTAAAAAAAAACGTCCTTTTCTTCACTATAATTCATAAGCTTGTATTTTGAGAGCATATCACAAAAAATAGATTTCTATATGTTTAACATAGGAACATTGAGGACTTATAGTAGTAGTACTACTTTGAGTACTTATAGTAGTAGTACTACATTGAGTACTTATAGTAGTACTTATTTTAGGATCTCACTTAAGTCTTAATGGAAGAAATATATGTATTCAAATGCATATGTTACCATTAAACTCAAAAAATATTTTAAAGTCTGAAATAGTTAAGAGAAATATTCTGAATAAATGTCTTTATTCCTTACAATAGATTCAACTACTAAATTACAAAGTGTATATTAAAAGCAGGTCATATCCGTAGGAAAATCCTGACACTTACTACTGTTTCACATAAATACACCTGAACATCTGATGAAGAAAGAGAAGAAAAAGCCCTGTGTCTTGCTTCACAATTTTGACTAAAGCCAAATGCTAACTTCTGTTGGTCTTAGAAAAATACATTGTTGTAGTAAATTGCATTGTTATTTATCTCCCATTTTATCAATTACTATAGCTATTAGTGGCAGAATAAACATGATATTTGTATGATAAATAAAATTGTTTGCTCATAAACGTATATGTATCATTTTATAAATAAATTAGATATAAATAATTGGTACATCATGTTCAGTCAAGGAATTCTGACACTCTTATTTGAGTAGTTCTATACATTACTTTGAATTATGAGCCAATTGGCAGGAGTAAGCATTTACTAGTGTGCTGATGGGATGCATAATCTATGCCTTTATCAGAATATAAAGCATTGTACAAATGAATAATAGTTTTGTATGCTATGAATAATAGCACACTGTGTCTAAAGCACATCATTATTTTATTAAGATGGTTGATAAATGTTAAAGAAAAACAATAACTAATCTGGAAAATAGCAGAGTGTCATCAGTTCTCTTTTGATATATGAGAAAGTCAAGCATACTCAGTACTTCAAATGATACATAATTTTATCTAGTGTAGAAGAGGAATACATTTTATTGTTATACCATATACCAACATACAGCACATCACTAGCTGATTTTTTTTTCCTGATATTATATAATATTAAAAACTGCTTATCTTCAATTTCTAGCACCCTGTGGAAGCCGGTCAACAGGCTCTGAAGGCACTGTATTATCACCAAACTACCCTAAGAATTACAGTGTGGGTCACAACTGTGTTTACTCTATCACTGTTCCTAAGGAATTTGGTAAGTAGATTTGGTCTCATTCAGATCTTTTTATCACTTGGGTGTTTTAAACACTTATGGATGAATTTTGTGATTGCTTTAATATTAAACATACTACTGTGAAAAGGTTATTTTAAAATGATATTTCTGTTGATATTTTTTGTCTAACATTTTTGTAGTGCACTATTTTCTCATAATACTTGCATTTATCCTTATCTTTTAAAATAATTGCCATTTGTTTATTTTTATCTCACTTTGACAACCAAACAGTAATTTAGAATATTGCTTTGATTATAGCCAAATGTTGCTTTTCACCCAAGACCATGCGCCAAAGACCTAGATAGTCATGTAGCTCCAGTAAGTCCAAATAAGCAGGGGAAGGACCATTTGTATGAAATGGATGATAATATTGCTTTCAGAATCTTGGCTTCTCTGAATCATGAGGCAATGTCAGTATTTCCTTTCCTGAAGAACAAAATTCAAGCAGTGTGCCTCTGTCTGTTTTTTGTAGACTTCCAGATCCTCAATCAAAACTTCACTCCTAACCCTAACATTTTTTTTATTTCTGGTGATAGTATGAATCTTTTAAAGACAACTTCAAAAAGACCAGCCTTTTAAATCACTGTTTTGTCTGTCCTTATGAATGATTTTATCTCACTTTATTGTCCAGTAGTGCCTTTGATGACTAGTGAGAGATTGTTGTTCACTTAGACTCCTTGGTAAGCAGTGTGTCATGCATTGAATATCATTTATTCCTGTACTTCAGATTTCTGCTTATGTAGGACTTAATTTTGATCCACTGCTTCTATTGCTGTTCATTAAATAACAGGTGCCTGTAGATGGGAATGGGCATTTATGTTCCTTCATGTTATTAATCTTCATAATAAAATAAAAGAAGCACACACTTTTGACCTAGCTAATCTGATTTAGATAAACTGGAGAGATTAAATCTTCCCGTTTCGATCAGTCTAATACTTCTTAGATAGTTAATGCCACAGATGAGGACACTCAGAGAGTTACAATTTCTGTAATAAAGGATTCACTTGAAATGTTATTCTGTACTTTGTATCGTTGACATTCTGGATGGAAATGGAATTTTGTAACTTCTGCAATCAGAGGATAAGAAACTTGAAATGAAGACAGAATCCCAAAATGAGTTATGGAAATGGGGGGAAGGAAACCACACAATTACTAAAATCCTAGTATAGAACTTCCTACATAATTACTTGGAATAATTTGACAAATACTTATTTTCTTCCCACAGTAAGCATGTTAGGAACAGTATTAAGAAATTCTTCTTGAGCTGTTCACAGTGCTGATATATATATAAAAAAAAAAAAAAAGCTAATATGAAATTGAGAAATCACAATTTATATAACTAACCCTGTTATAAAGGAATCAGTGAGTTATTGGGGATATGATATGATAGCTCTTTTGCTGTCCTGTCTCAGGATGGAAGTTTTATTTTTCCTGTGCTTAAAGAGCATGCTGTGACAAGAACACCAAGCATGTGTAAAATATATAATGAGAATTTTTAACCTGCTTTTGTGAAGACAGAAAATATAAATACTTGTGTGTTTAAAGGGAAAGGTAATAAACATAAATAGCAATAGCCATTCAAAAATGAAGGTGATGTCATACATTGAAGAGGCCAAAATAAGTGAAATAAGTGTAGAAGTATTTCCATTTTAGCTGCTTTTCTTCCATGATACTCTTATATTAACAGGGAGCAGAACTTCTTTCAACCAAAAGCTCAACTTTTAAAATGTGAGTCTTTGATTGAACTATATAGTGCTCTCTTCTCTCTTTTTTTTTTTTTTTCCTTTTTCTTTTTTATGTATTGTTCCCTTATTTTTTTTTTCCTAGTAACAACCATTACAAACAATTCTAACAGACACATCACACCTAAGAATATGACTTTATTTAACACCTAAATTTTTACCACCACTTAATTTTAACACATTTTCAAAACTCAAGATAATTACTTGTTTCAGACTGAAATTTTAAAGAATTGAGTGTAATGAATATGTTGGATCTAATGGCTTTTATCTTTATCTCATTACAAATTATTCAAATATAGTTGCAGAGAAGCATATCTATACATTTTTAATGCTGAGCTCTTTAGGATCAGTATTACCCATAATTCTGTTATTTTGGGTTCTGATAAATAACATTGCATTAACAAAATAGTTTACATTAAATTATATTGCTTTGGTATATATGGTGTAGGGATCACTCACTGACAGGATGGTCCCCAAGAAATGCTATGTAGATGCTTTGTGAATGAAGACATTAGATTTTGTCTTGAATCCAATTGTGCTTTATGACATGTAGATTTGTCAGAAATGATAGCACAGCAGCTATTAATTGAAAGAAATGCTTGTGAGAATGAATGGGTACTCCAGCAAAGCTGCTGACATAAAATAATTTTCAGTAATTTACATAAGGAAACTAGCAAAAACTCATGTTCCATAATCTTCCCTATCATGCTGGCTTTCAATGTGAAATACAGAATTCAAATATTTGCTTAATGGAACTTCTTCAGGAACTATTTTTGCATCCAATACACTCTGTGATATCTTAGAATAGATCACAATTCAAAAATCATTAGACAAGGTCAAGGTAGATAAGAAAACACACAAACAATGGAACTATATATATATATTAAATGTGCAGGAGGAAACTCATTGGCCTGGATTAGTTTTTGATGGAGTGAAAGAAAAAGCTATTTCATGTACAGCTTTTCTAGTTCTCATGCCCAAAATTCTGTGGAAAAGTCATTACAGTGTGGACTTTTTTTCACTGTTTCATTATTCTGTCATGCAAAATCAGAGTTGCAATATTTCATACTGTGACAGGTTTAAGCTAGAAGATAAATTATTCACAAAAACACACAGTATGCCACAGGCAGTCTTTTGTAAACATGGAATACTCATCTTCTTTGATGCTCTCCCACTGATACTTTAAAATGGTGTAATGATTGTTAATTGTTCAACACTGAAATCCAGCACTGGTTACAATTAAAATGCAGATATTTAAGATTTTATTTTGTTTTCCTGATGCACATAAACTACTGTGTATGCTCTGCTCTGCATAACAATGTGGTCTATACTCCTGTTTTAAAATTAATATTCCTAACAGTAAAATAAATTTTATATCATCTTGCCTCAGCAGGTGGATTTCCTTTCTGCTAGAGTAGAAAGATAAATTGAACATAAACAGTAAGGTACAGAAATGTGATTTAGAAGAAAATTAGGTAACTGCTCTTTACCACCACTGAAAAATTTGAAATTTATGTCACTTTTTTTTTTTTTCCCCTAAAAATAAGCTTAAAAACATACATATGATTGGGAAATTTTCTAGTTTCTATGGAGACTATAGTTGTTTTACATTTCCATCAAGATCTAATATTAAAGGCACTGTACTTGTACTGTAATACAAGCACTGTATTGACAAATACAACATCATTCTGGGACAAGGCTTTTTAAAATTTTGGCGGTGAAGGTAGACCTGGTTTATTGCCTTAGTGTAAACAGGGAAGTTAAAATCAGCTATTCTCTTCAGATTCTGAATAACATTATAAAGCCATATATACTTGCTTGTGTTCAAAGACATCTTTTCCTTGTGTCTTTTCTGCATTTGTTGTGTTATGAGATATCAATAAATTATTGTTGATAAGCAATAGAGAGAAGGAAAACAAACAAACAAACACAATCAACACCGTATTCTTTTTTTTTTTATTTTATGAAAAGATCCTTGAAAGACTAATTTTTTTTTTTTTAATTTTTTTTTTTAATTCTGGAAAGTACATTCACATTCTGCCAGTAAAAACACACGAAGAGCAAATAATGCTGTTGACATGTGATTTAGAGTAGACATTTCACTGTATCTAGAATCATCATCAATTTAAAAGCCATGTCACACCAGAGTTATTTCAGTACTCATTGGATTTTGAAGTCAGTTTACATTTGCAAATAAAAAAAGATAGTCAAGGACAAATCATAAGTAACAGCATGTCTCAAGCGACAACCCCAAATCAAGAGGGAATAAGAAGCAAATGGTATTTATGAAAATACTTAGCTGAGTAAAGATTTGCTTTTAATAACTTGAATCCATCATCACTGCTGTGTGCATCTTACTTTCATTTTAGAAATGTGACAGACATGTATAGAATGACATTTTTAAAATGTGGAGGATTTAACTCTACATCTTAAATTAAAATAGATGGAAATGTCTAGCTTTAATATTTTCAACCAAGCAATACTCTGCTGAATGGGAGGTACAGATCATAGAAGGCAATGTGAAAAATCAAAAAAGAAATGAAAAAAAAAAAAAAAGCTGCCATAGGGCCATAGGTATGAAATTTATTCTGTGAATCTTACTCTATTTTTACCCTCTTTTCATACAAGTAACCACTTCAAAGTCAGTAGGACATTTGATAGGAATGCATTGTCCAAACAATGATCACTTGTCAGTGAAATGGAGTAAAACCACTAAGACTGCTCCAAATGCTTATATGCCTAACTCCATAATGTCTCAAGATGCTAATTTCAGGACAAAGGAAAGATTATTTACTGATTAAAATCAACAAATGATAGACAGCTTGAGCCCCTCCCCCCCTTTCCCCCCCCTTTTTTTTTCTTGGCATTCTTTCAACTCTGTTGCCCTACTGCCATTTTTCTTAACAGCATTCTGTTTCTGCGAGACTTTCAAAGGGTCTTGTACTAGTATCCAAAACCGTAATGTTTAGTATATTCTTAAAAGTGAGCTTCAAGAGTTCAGCATTAAAAATGTGTGGAAGTCCTTTTCTGCATTTTTCTATGGACAACTAACTGATCTTCATTCATAAGTGGTAGTGTTATCTGTGACAGAATTTAGAAATCCTGGCCAGAACAAAAACATCATCGTCCAAAAGGTATCAGGCAGATACAGAAGTGTTTTTTTTTTCTTCCCACAGATAATAAACCTAATTAAAGTAATATGCAGTCAGACATGCAATTGGTAAAGTGTTTTTTTGTTTGTTGATTGGTTTGTTTTTCTTTGATGTAGTATCAGCATGGACACATATTATACCAGAAAGAAAACATTTGCAACACTAGCATAAATGCTGCATTATGTTGATTTTGCTTGCTGCCAGAAAATTTTATTTGAAAATTCTCTGAGTAGACTGACCTGTGGCTGGTACTTGACTTTTCATGTGATTCTTTTGCCAAGTTAACTTTGAGAGATAATGAAGAATACTGAAGGGGGCAATACTGAATGGCATTAGGTTGCCTAGAGCCAGAAAAATATGTAAATTCTTTACCAGAAGCGTATAGTACACCCTCCTCCCCCCAAGTGGAAATTCAATATTTGTATTGTGCATTCAGTATACATTTAATGACTGAATATACATTTATTATACAGTATTTTGAATAAAAATACAGAATAAACTACTTGTTTGAAACACAAAATATTTTTAAGGCTTGATAACATTTACTTAAGATTATTATATAGCTATATAATAAATACTATAAAAATGCATAGGATGTAGCTGATTATACTCTATATGTGAAAAATATTTTCACAATTTGATATAAAATTAATTGTATTGCAAGACTATATACATCTATATTAGGAAATTGTTTTCCTATTGATGTAAAAAAATGTATTTGAAGATTTGGCATGTTTTAATGAGAAAGTGACAGAGGTGTATAATTTTTCATTATATTTCAAACACAGAGCTAAAATATTATTTTTTACTTTCAGTCTATATGAATAAGTTAATAAAAATATATTGTATGTAAAATATGTATGAAGGTAGGTAGTGAATATATTTTTTGTCACGCTTTTAATATTTTCACACAAATTAGTATGTTACCCACTCTCTTTAAAATAGCTTCTTGTTGCGGTCTACAATTTTGGAATAACAAAGATGAATGTAAGTTATATAACTATTAACTTCTGTTTTACTTTTCTAATTCAAAGCCAAATTTGTGTCATTTAGATGCTGACTATATAATTTAAGGAGGTGCCAGAAGGTCATTTTATATCACTTTCCACTTATCTATGAGTCTCCTCAGGGACTGGCAGGTTTTATATACGCAAACACACAGCCGGGGAGTATTTCATTCATTGGTTCAATACTTAACATGTTTGCCAAGTGAGCAGATGCTGGTAAGGCAGTCATCATAGGGTGACTTTTAAAGGAGATCATACAAGACAGTGTGTTTTTGAAGTAAAATTTGAAGAGATTTTCTATTTTAATTGCTTAATATGATTTGAAATTATTTTTTTTCAATGTTGCTTTTCGATTTTTTTTTTCAATAGAAAAAAAATTAAGCCATTAGTTTTGGCTCAAGTATTAAGGTGTTTTTAATATAATGATGTCCAATTTGAAACAGACCACTAACAGATTAAGTTATTGAGTTTGATTATAAAGATATGTCAACAGTATAGCTGCCTCACTAATAGCCTATAACAAAGTGCAATGATGATAAGACCACATCTGTGGTATTCAAAGAAATTAATTTTTTCAAAATAAGTAAACTAAAGTGAGTATAATGCCAATGGATTGATAAAAGATATGAAAAAGAAATGAACTGGAAAAAATATGAAAAAGATACGAAAAAAAATATATGAAAAAAGATGTGAAAAAAAGATATGAAAAAGAAATGCATTGATAAAATTGGGGGGGGGGGGAGGGGGAGGCACACACTTTATGTAGGCAAATAGCATTCTACTAGAAAAATTGGTGGATTTTGCCCTGTACCTCTGTTATTAAGTTTTGGAAATAAAAGCTTTTCCTGGTTTCAGAAAAGGATTAAGTAGTCATCATTACTTAGCTGCTCATAAACGTCACTAGATGTGACTTAAATAATCTGAAAAAAAAAAAAAAAAAAAAAAAAAAAAAAAGTTAAATGTATTTACAGTTGCCAGAATAGATATAAGCCATTTTAGCAAACCTTTTCTTCTTCTTCTTTTTTTTTTTTTTTCTGTATTTTTTTTCATTTTTGTAGCGGCAAAAAATCATTAGGACAATCAGTCTAGAAGAACAGCTGAGGAATCTCCAAGTGCCTGCTCCATGGAGTCTCATTGAAACTCTCAGGAGTTTCAATGAGAGGTATTAAGGGACAGAGGAACATGGCCAGGAAATCAGTGAGGAGTCATTGAGGAGTGCAATCCAAGTTTCCATGTTGAAGTATGTTATATTTCAGGGAAGGAATTAGCTGGATCAGGTTAGGGTCAAGGAACTGCAAAAAGATCCTTTTGCAAAAGTCCTCTACTTATAAATCTTTCAAGTATTAGGCCCTGCTCATGTAGTTATAGCCCATGTTTCTCATCTTTCCTCTTCATTATATTTGTTTGGATATAAATTACTCTCACAGGTAAACTGATCTGCATTGACTTAGGTGTCTGTGTTCACCACTTTGTGTATATAAATACAATCTTCAACATTTCAGTATTTATCTGAGTGATTTTCCTGCAATTAACTTTGTTTAGAAAAGAAATAAAAAAGCATTTGCAGTTCTTGCTAAACTTTGCATAGTGTTTCTTCAAAACATTTGCAGTCCTGACTGCAGAAATGGGTGATTATTCTAAGTCTCACAACAAAATCTCTGAGCACTGTTTATTTTACTGAAGGAAGTAGGTTGCTTTCCTGTCTGTATACAATTATTAATTTATAGTCATTTCAAAAGAAATGTTCAAGTAAATATTCGAATAGAACTGAATTGCATCTACTCTATTAGCGTAAGTAAATTTCAGGAAAATGTGGTTAAAGCCTCCAAGGGGAAAAAAATAAAATAAAATTGAAACCAGACCCTTGCATACATTTTGTAGCAAAAATAAACTTTTGTAATAACTTAGAATTGGAAATATATTTTGAGAAACCATTTTAAAATGCCAAAATGCAGCTATTTGCTTTGCTTTGAGTTGTGACTTAGGGAACATTTTTGGTTTCTTCTTTGGGATGGGTGTATAAAGCCAGTGCATGTGAAGACTAATAATAGTCCCAGTGTTTCCAGGTTCTACCTGAGGTGTGTCAGTTAGACCAGAGTATGGAAGTGGACTATGCAATTACAAGGAATATATAGCAGAAGAAGTGTTTGGAAGAATAGGAGAAGTAGTATATATATATATTGATGCATATACATATGCATGTATGTTGTCAAAGGGTGAAGCCTCTCTGAAAACAGCACTCAGCTAGATGAGAATTACTACGCTATAATTGATTATATTATTCTATTATTCTTAACTGCTTATATTATTCTATTATGCACTGGTAAGACAATGAGATCCACTGTTTTCCCCCCAAGGGTAACTGCACCTGCTGCTTCCCTAAAGTGCCTATCTGTGTTCAGTATTGGGGCCACGATCTCATTGCGATCACAGAGACGTGGTGGGACAGCTCGCATGACTGGACATGGAGGTCTATGTCCTCTTTAGGAAAGACAGGCTGGGGAAGCAAGGGGGTGGGGTTGGCCTTTATGTGAGGGAGCAATTAGAGTGTACCCAGCTCCAGTTGGGGGAGGGTGAAGGACAAGTGGAGAGCTTGTGGGTAAGAATTAAGGGGTGGTCTGGTATATATATATATATATATATAAGTTATAATTTATATTTATAAATTATTAATAAATAAATAATAAATAAATTATTAATAAATAAAATTTATAATATATATATTAATATATAAACCCCCAATGGTGGGGGGGGTTTACTACAGGTCTCCAGATCAGGAGGAGGAAGTATGCATAGCATCATATTATTAGATGATTTGGATGCTTCTCTTTAGACCATTTAGAATTTTACAAGCTCAAAATACTTGTTTTGAAACCCTTTATTTATTTATTTATTGGGGGGGGGGGGGAGGGGAGGGAGCAGCAGTACAGGGGGGAATGTTATAATTGAAAGCGTTGGCATAATGCCAACCTAATGTTGTGTCATATTATCAGTGAGATATTAAATCTGATTTCTCTGGTGGTTTAATTTCCTGTCATAGTGTCCAAAACCAGATCTGAGAAGTCTTAACAGGAGCTAAGGTTTAGCATGTTCATGTTGTATCCAAAGACAATAAATTTTCTTTTCATCTCATAAGTGAAGTTGTGTAAATTTTAGCATTTAATGATTTTGGTGATTGTTTAAGAGGTCAGACTGTGAACAGGCTGACTGTGAAATAATAAGTACACTAGAAAATACAGAGCAAAGGAGTAATATGGTGGTGGTATTGAACCTCAAAAATGAAAGTCAGTTTTGTTCAGAGTTATAGCTTTTAGTATTGTAAATTTGAATAATTGATACTTATGCTGAGAAGTGTGATAAAATCCTCAGCAGAAATGAAAGACAAATACTTCTAACATGCTGGCTGTAGATGAAGTCAATTTCCATTAGTCACTCAGGTTTATAAAGTAGTTTTACTCATACTACTGTGATAAATGCAGAGCAACTAATATGAATTAGAGAAAGATTGGTGAAATTTTTCACCTTTATAATATTATTACAATTAATAGCATTATTAATTATAATAATGAAAAACTGGTATTTTCAATTAGAAAAAAAAAAAAAAAACAAAAACAAAAACACCATAATAACATACTTCTTATACTTAGAATACATTCTCAACTATTTCTGTACTGAGTTATTTCTAGGAATGAAACAACAAACTTACGGTTAAGCAAGATTAGTTTTTTTTCCACAAATGAATGAAACAAAATTCTCATCTAGGTCTTGAAACATTTTTTTGAGTTCACTTTTCAGTTACAGAGTTATGGAACTAACACATCTGTTTCCAGACGGGAAGCTCTGATGAATGGTTTTAGGGCTTGTAGCCACAAAGTTCTTTTTCTTTTATTCACAGCTATCAAATGACTGTAATATTTTTTGTTTGTTTGTTTCACAGTTTTTTTGTTGTTTTCTGGAAGTTTTTTTTTTTTCTTTAGATGATAAATATGAAGGATTTTTTCAATGTCTCCTAGTTTTATTTTCTAATCTTCTGCTGGGATTTGTTTTGATTTTGCCTACTGATGAAAATAATTATTCAAGTGTTAATTTCATCCACACCATTCAGTAAATGATTATTTGTTTCAGATGAATGAACTGATGAATCATCTGAGTTAAACAATAACATTTACCAGTAGGATAATAAAAGATAATTATTAGACTCAGAAAGCTGTTGTAATTTTAATTAGTAGCTCTAAATTAGCTGCAAGATGATTGAAGAACCAAACAGCTTTTTCAAAGTGACTTTGCCATTAAATCTAGAACCCAGAAATCTAGAATGTATACAGACACGTCATTAATAAGAAGGCTTGAATTAAAACTGATATCTTAATAAGTTTTTTGTTAGCAGTACACCAATTTAAATAGCATTGCATTATTATTATTATTTATTACAGTTTTATTTTTTATTCCTTATATTTGTTATGTCACGTCATAATGCCTTTTGTCAAATAATACCGTCAAAAAGTATATATAGATACCTATCTAAGTATCTAATCCATCTCTTAACTAAATATTGAAAGTAAATAAAAATTCACAGAAGATGAGATAAAATGTTGTACTGAAAATCACACCAATTTTCCTGAAATGTGATCTTCTTTCATATTTTCATTTGCTCCATGAATGGGATGTCAAATAAGAGAGAAAAAAAAAAAAAAAGGCACCAAAAAATGGCACTAAAGAACATGGTTTAGTGATGGAAGTCAGTAGGACAGGTAGATGGTTGGACTTGATGATACTAAAGGTCTTTTCCAACCTAGATTAAACATAGACAAAGAATACTTGGTGACTAAAAAGTATATAGCTTCAGAGGCAGAAATCACGTTGCTTAAGTGAATTCATAATATGCATTAAAATGTGTCATGCAACGCTATACAAGATGAGAAAAATGATTATAGCAGCAATTTGCTTTTTAAACAGAAGTACAATTTCATCTAGCTGTAAATAGCTTAACGTCAAAAAAAAAATTATGCCATGTTCATACTCTGATGTGAATATGTATTCAAGAGTTGAAGAAATTAATGAAAGAGCGTTCTGTAGATACAGAGTCCAAACATAGTTACGCAGATAATGAGTTAGGTGGAGTCCAGATTATTGTTTTGAATTCTGTTTTCTGTATCAAGGTACTCCTGGTCCCTTTAAGACAAAAAAAAAAATTCCTTAGTAAATATGAAAACACGTCTTCTGTGGGATACTTGACTGCATGTCTCACTGTAACAAAGTACAGAGGGAGAATAAATGTTTGCATGCATGTATTAGTTGTGGAAAACACAACCTCTCTGTATCTCTGTGTAAAAGTCTGTGAGACGGTATAATAACATTTACCTTAAGGAAGTCCTGTGAAAACTAATCAGATTAATGCTTGAAGTTAAGTACAAACAATTCTCTGTGAAATCTGAAGTGAAATATAAATTATATGTTTTATATCATACCAATAAAACAAACCAAACTTGATGGTAAGATTTTTTTTTCTTTTTATAAGCTCATATATTCCCTCACAAGTTGTGCCATTTTCTTGTAAATGATATAGAATTAATTTGCTAACCATGATGTATCACAATTTGATGCAGGGTTTGCAGGCTAATGAAAACCAATATTTCAGTAACAAAAACTATTTGGAGATGGACATTCAGTACACTTTTTTATTATTTTGCAACACAATGATTTTTTATTTTTTTAAGGTAGGAAAATGTGTTTGTCGTTGTTGTTTAACCCTATAGAAAATTTAAGTTATAAAAATGGTTTTTCAGATGCTTTTGTAAGTTTATTTGCTTGCTTACTAAATTCAGTTTGCTTACTGATGGACTGTTGGAGATGTTTCTCCCTTGCTGTTCAAGGTAGATTTGAAGATGTTAGAAGTCTAAGGAGAGAACTGTAATAATAGAGAAAAAATGGCTGAAAGCAGGCTTCTAAAAAAAAATTAATAAATAAAAGATATTTTCTTTGGTATATAGAAAGAAATAGGTAATTTGAAACAAACAGTAAGGAATAGTTTGTACTTCTTTATAAAGTCTCACAGTTCTAACTAGTAGTTCTGAAAATGTATATAATCATCTGGTCTTCTAGCAATGAAGGTTAATGTCTTGCTGAGAGTAAAATAGCTGAAGGAGATTCAACCTTCTGGTTGAGAAAACAGTTCAAAGCATAATTATATATATGTAAAACATATTAATGTATTCAAACATGTCTCCATTTTTAATGTTTGTAAATTGCCAGTTACTAAGATCAAAGGTTTCTAGATTTTTATTGCCACTTGAGAAAATTAACACTGTCAATAATATAGTCAAATATGGAATGATTTATTCTACATGAAACATGTTCAATTGTAATGTGCACATATAGTTAGTTGATATAAAATGGAGAACTGTTTCTGTCCTTTTAGTGCATACTCCTTTATGCTTATAGAGGATAATATCCTATGCTGTGTATAATAGAATTGAAATAGTATCAGATTTTGAAACTTAGTACTTTTAAAACTTTCTTAAAAATATGTGTATACGTACCTCCATTAGAAATCACCATTTATAAGTATTATTTCTGTCACTATCACTATTTCTATTCCTAAACATTATCAAATAATAAGTGATATACACAGACTTCACCTGGATGGTTGAGTCACCATCCCTGGAGGTCTTTAAAAGACGGTTAGATGTAGAGCTTAGTGATATGGTTTAGTCGAGGACTTGTTAGTTTTAGGTCAGAGATCGGACTAGGTGATCTTGGAGGTCTCTTCCAACCTAGATGATTCTGTGATTCTGTTACAGTCAGGTATCAGACAGTGCATCAGTTACCATATTAAAATGATGAAGACTGCAGACTTAGTTTCATATTTATTAAAATTTAGACCTAAATAAATTTGAAATGCTCAGAGGAATACACACTGCTATTAAAACAGCTGAAGTACTGGACAATAGCATAATTTGCTTAAATACATTCTGCAATCCCATTACTTATTTGTATCAACATAAGTGTTTATATCAAGACTTTACAGTCTTAGCTATAAATTCTGAAGACATAGACCTTAAGAATTACCATTATTCCATGTCACAAAACAAGGGTAGGGAGCTGCCTACCACGGTGTCCTTTTAACAGCAATAAATCTGGAAAACCAGGTAAAAGTGTAACCTCAGGAAAATACTCACTGATCCTTCTCAGTCACCATTAATCTGTACTTAAAGGATTTCCTAATCTATAGGAAGCACATATGAATCTTTCTGCCATTAATTTATATCACTGCTTTTTAGCCCATATAGTCTTTGTGATATAATTTAGCAAGCAGTTCCACACCTTAAACATGTATTGTATAAAGAAACATCTTCCCAGTTTTAAATGTGTTATAGACATTTGCACTCACTGGTCTCCAGTTCTTAGACTTGAAAGGACAGTAAAAATAATTCCCTGTTCAATTTCTCTATTCACCTCACAATTTTATAGATTCCTATCATATTTGTCCCTTAATCAACTCATTTCTAAAAAGAATTTATATCTGTTCATGATGCAATAGGGACAATTGCATATTTTCTTGTTATCCTGTTCATCCTTCTCTATACTTTTTCTCATTTCACTCACTTTTTTTTTGCAAAGAGCAGACCAGAAAGTCTATCCCCTGCACTCTAGATTTTCGCACTTGGCTTATAATTGCTTGTTCTCTGCTCTTTTCCTAATAACTGCTAGTATTTTATTTCCTTTCTGGCACTACTGAATACAGAACTGTTTCATAGGAATTTTATAACCTCAAGATCTTAGTCCAAGATAGTTAATAGCTAAGTCAAAGCCTGTCATTGTGAATATAAAGTAGGATTATTTTTTAATTCATGTGCACTACTTTACACTTATCTACACTGAATTTTATCTAACACTTTATCACATCATTCATTAGCATAATGTGTTTCTGTAACTTTTCAGTTAGTTCTTGCTTTTACTTCTTTAATAGCATAATACCATCAACATATTTTGTAATTGTTTTTTACATCTTTCTAAATAATTTAATGATATATTGAAAATCACAATTCCTGACAGACATTCTCTGCATCAACAAAACTATACCAGTTGTTGTTTCCTTATTGTTTTCTAAAGTTGAACCATGTATTTTTTTTTTCTTTTTTTTTTCCTTTTTTTTTTTCTTTTAAAGAGTATTTTCAGAAATAGCTTATGGATTGCCTTTTGGAAACTGTGAAATGAGATTCTCTTTTTAGTTAACATATGCATAATTTCCTTAAGATAAAAAATCTAACACATATCCTAAGTGATTGCACAGAAATGCTGTGTAATATAACTCAATGGAAATACGGAAAGGATAAAAGCTTTCTAATTGATAATGCATGATACTATACAATTTTGTCTGATATAGTCATAAAGTTAAATCTGTTCTGGATAAGAACCTGATTAGTTAATCTTGCAGGATATAGTGCAATAATAGTGCAAGTGTGACAAGCACTAATTTATCTGGTGTCATAGACATTAAAGTTCTCAAGCTTTGCTTTCTTACTTGGTAAAACAACCTTGTAAAATACAGCATGTTTAAAGTACATATGTTCATATGTGTACATTTCGTTCATATGTACACAATTCTCTCATTATTTTGGTTTTAGGTAGGACTATAACATTAATCACTAATAGATCTGGGAAATGGTATCATAGATAGCTGCTGTGTTGGATGACAGGAAAATACATAATTAAAAACCATTACTGCCAAAGAACTAACTTTGGCAAAAGAACTAACTTTTACCAAAAGAATTAATCTAGCCAGGCACAGAGGTGAGGCTTACCAGTCTGTAGTTCCCTGGGTCTTCCTTTCTACCCTTTTAAAAATGTGAGTGATGTTTCCCCTTTTCCAGTCACTGGGGACGTCACCTGAATGCCATGATTTTTCAAATATGATGGAGAGTTTTGGCGACTACATCAGCCAGTTCCCTCAGGACCCTGGGATGCATGTCATCAGGCCCCATAGACTTGTAGTTGTTAAGTTGCATCAGGAGGCCCTTAACTTGCTCTTTGCTTACAGTGGGAGGGACTTCCCACATCCAAGATGCTCAGGCTTTGAAAGTTGTGGGAATCCTGTGAAGTCCGAGACAAAGAAGTTTATAAGTACCTCCGCCTTCTCCGCGTCTGTTGTTACCGGTTCTCCGTCTTCATTTGTCAGAGGCAGTACACTCTCCTTAGTCATTCGCTTGTTGCCAAAGTACCTGTAGAATTCCTTCTGGTTATTCTTTGCATTCCTCAACAAGTTTAGTTCTGTCAGTGCCTTGGATTTACTGATCCCATCCATGCACATCTGAGCAGCATTTTGGTACTCTTCCCAGGGCATGTGTCCCTGTTTCCACCCTCTGTCCTTCTTTTGCCTAAGTTTGATTCTTATTCAACCATGCAAATTTCCTACCTTCCCTGCTTGATTTATTGCACATGGGAATAGAGAGCTCTTGCACTCTAAGAAAAATAGCCTTAAAGAGTTGACAGCTCTGATCAGATCCTCTGTCCCCAAGGATCGTGTCCCATGGAATCTCATCCACTAATTCTTTGAACAGCTGGAAGTTGGCTGTTCTGAAGTTCAGGGTCCTGACTATGCTCTTAGCCAGGCCTATCTCCCTCAGGATCATCCACTTAACCAGGGCGTGGTCACTGCATGACTTCCTCCAATCTTAACCTCTTTAATGAGTTAATCTGCATGGACCACCAGGTCCAGTAACACTTCTCCTCTGATTTGATTGTCTAATACCTGGATGAGGAAGTTGTCTTCAATGCACTCCAGGAGTCTCCTGGATTGCTTACTGCCTGCCACATAGCTTTCCCAGCAAACATCTGTGTGGTTGAAATCCCCCAGGAAGATTGCCTGTAAGTGCGATGCTTCTTGTAGCTGGAGCAAAAAGGCCTCATCAACAGGCTTATCTTGATCAGGCAACCTGTAGTAGACCCCAACCACAAGGTGTCCTTTGTTGATCCAGTCCTTAATTTTTACTGACACACTCTCAGGCTATCCCTCTCTAGACATATACAAACCTACAGGGCAAGATGGGATCCACTCAAGGGTACTGAGGGAGGTGGCAGAAGTATTCACCAAGCCTCTTTCCATCACTTATCAGCAGTCCTGACTATCAGGGAAGGTCCCAGTCAACTAGCGGCTAGCAAACGTGATGACCATGTACAAGAAGAGCTGGAAGGAGGATCCAAGAAACTACAGGCCTGTCAGTCAGACCTCACTGCTGGGGAAGGTTATGGAGCAGATTATCTTGAGTGCCATCTCACAGCACAATGCAGAACAACCAGGTAATCAGGCCCAGTCAGTGTGAGTTTATGAAAGACAGGTCCTGCTGATGAATCTGATCTCCTTCTACGACAAGGTGACCTGCTCAGTGGATGAGGGAAAGGGTGTGGATGTGGTCTACCTAGACTTCAGTAAGGCCTTTGACTCTGTTTTCCACAACCTTCTTCTGGAGAAACTGTCTGTTCGTGGCTTGGACAGGTATATGTTTCATTGGATTAAAAACAGCCTGGATGGACAGGACAGGACTCCATGGCAAAAGGAGTTAAATCCAGTTGGAGGCCATTCAGTAGTGCTGTCCCCCAGGGTTCAGTACTGGGGCTACTTCTTTTCAATATCTTTATCAATGGTCTGGATGAAGAGATCCAGTTCACCATCATGAATTTTGCAGATGACACCAAGGTAGGTGCGAGTATTGATCTGCTCAAAGGTAAGAAGACTGTACAGAGGGATCTGGATAGGCTGGACTGATGGGCTGAGGCCAACTGTACAAGGTTCAACAAGATTAAATCCTGGGTCCTGTACTTGGGGCACAACAACCCCATGCAACACTACAGGCTGGGGGAAGATTGTCTGGAAAGCTGCCTAGCAGAAAGGGACTTGGAAGTATTGTTCAATAGCCAGTTGAATATGAGCCAGCAGCATGCTCAGATGGCCCTGAAGGCCTACAGCATCGTGGTTTGTATTATAAGCAGTGTTGCTAGCAGGATCAGGGAAGTGATTGTCCCTCAGTACTCAGATCTGGTGAGGCTGCTCCTCAAATACTGTATTAAGTTTCATTAAGGTGCTGGAGCACATCCAAAGAATGGCAACAAAACTGATGAAGGGTCTAGAGAATAAGTCTTATGAAGAGCAGCTGAGGGAGCTGAGGTTGTTTAGCCTACAGAAAAGGAGGGTTATACCTTACCTTATTGCACTGTACCTTAAAGAAGGCTATAGCAAGGTAGAGATTGGTCTCTTCTCCCAAACACCAAGTGATCAGACGAGGAAATGGCCTTCAATTGTGCCAGGGAAGGTTTAGGCTCGATATTAGGAAAAAAATCTTCGCTGAAAGGTTTGTGAAGTTTTGGAACAGGCTGCCCGGTAGTTGAGTCACCATCCCTAGAGGTCTTCAAAACACATGCAAATGTAGAGCTTTGTGACACGGTTTAGTGGTGGACTTGGCAGTGCTAGGTTACTGGTTGGACTAGGTGATCTTGGAGGTCTTTTCCAACCTAAATGATTCAATGATTCTATGAAATTCAACATTTTAGGTAGAGAATCAATTTTAAGAACTATAAACCTAATCAGAAAGGTAAGACAGAGTTTTTGTCTGCAGGGATAAATAAACCAGCACTGCCTATTTAAAGAAATAACAATAATAGACTCTTGAATTTCAGGTTAGTCAAATTAAAACAAACCAAAATAAAGAAAAGAAGATTGTGTGGTGTTTCTTTCAGGGTTCTGTGTTACAAAGCAGACATAAGACATAGTAATATTACTTGTCATTATCACATATCTGGGGCACAATAACCCCAAGCAGAGCTACAGGCTGGGACATGAGTGGTCGGAAAGCTGCCAGGAAGAGAAGGACCTGGGAGTATTGGTTGATAGCTGGCTGAATAAGAGCCAGCAGTGTGCTCAGGTGGCCAAGAAGGCCAACAGCATCCTGGCTTGTATAAGAAACAGTGTGGCCAGCAGATCTAGGGAAGTGATTGTCCCCCTGCACTCAGCTTTGGTGAGGCCGCACCTCGAGTACTGTGTTCAGTTTTGGGCCCCTCGCTACAAGAAGGAAGGACATCGAGGTGCTCGAAAGAGTCCAGAGAAGGGCAACGAAGCTGGTGAGGGGTCTGGAGAACAAGTCCTACGAGGAGTGGCTGAGGGAGCTGGGCTTGTTCAGCCTGGAGAAAAGGAGGCTCAGGGGTGACCTCATCGCTCTTTATAAGTACATTAAAGGAGGCTGTAGCGAGGTGGGTGTTGATCTATTCTCCCACGTGCCTGGTGACAGGACGAGGGGGAATGGGCTAAAGTTGCGCCAGGAAAGTTTTAGTTCAGATATTAGGAAGAACTTCTTTACTGAGCGGGTTGTGAGGCATTGGAATGGGCTGCCCAGGGAAGTGGTGGAGTCACCATTCCTGGAGGTCTTTAAAAGATGTTTAGATGTTGAACTTAGCAATATGGTTTAGTGGAGGACTTGTTAGTGTTAGGTCAGAGGTTGGACTCGATGATCCTTCCAACCTAGACAATTCTGTGATTCTGTGATATTCAGTATAATATAATATAATAAGCATATATAGTATTTAAACTTAAAATTACATATATATTTTTTTATTTTTTAGGGTTGTTTTGTCTTTTTATGTGTTTGTTTTCGGTGCTATTGTGCTGCTGCAGATTCAGGAAGGGTTTCACATATATTCATAATGAGTCAAACCAGGAAAGATGGATGTGAGCTGCAGAAAGGGAAATAGAATTCTGAGGCTTAGAGTAGTATGATAATTTATGAAATCTAATCGACATAGCTGATTTTAGGAAAAAACAAGAAACGTGTGTATTACAAGAATTCACTCCTCTTCCAAATTCAGGATAAGGCCTGAGTGCCATTTCTCTCCCATTCCATTTTGTATGGAATTATGTCTCTTTGTGGGGAAATATGTGTGCATATTTTTTCTCTACAATTTCACTTGACTATTTTGCATGCTGAGCTTCTAGTGTTACTAACTGCCCCATCCTGTGTCCCTAAACACACTTTTTTTGTCTCTTCAAACTTTTATATAATATTTATTTTCTCAAAAATGAGAAAATACAGCACTTCCCATCTTTTTTTTTCCCCTCCTGCTCTGAAAATGCAGGAATACGGTAATGCAAAAAAGGACCGGCCAGCATGCTTTCATTCAACACTTTCTTTACAAAAGTAAAACAAAGGAAGAAACAGAATATGGGCTACAGCTCAGACCTTTTGGGGTATTTTCTTCCCCTTGATGGAAGGAAGAAAACAGCACCTGAAGTAAGAACCAGAATTATTCATGCCCTCCCTTATCTATCCCTTGTTTGCAGAAAGAAAAAAAATCTTTTTTTATCCTCCCTCATCTTCTGTATGTTCTGCAAGGAGATGAAGGACTCCACCTGAGAGCATAATCACTAAGGCTACCAATGGAGCAGATAGCTCATGATCCAAGGCAGAAAGTTCAGTTAAACCTTTTTCCATAGACAAAGGGATTAAAACTAGACAGTGGTGCATGTCACATACACTATGAACAGTATAAATTTACATTAATTTTTCCTGCCTCAGTACAGTCAACTAGAACACGTATGCATGGCTTGGAAATCTCTACTATATTTATGTTGACCATTATTGTTGAATGTGACCTCATTCAGTTATATTTCTTTTTTTCTAATAATATTACACTAATATTATACATATGATAATATTAAAATATAATTACATTATATTTGAGGGCTTCTGTAGATTTGTGATGCCTTTTTGAAGTTGGTATATACATTAGGAAATGTGAAAGAATAATCTAGCTTCAGTAGCTATAAAGTATATAGCTATACATTCATGTGTATTATTCCTGTTCCTTCTATCTCTTCATACCTTTTACATATTTTAATTTTCAGTTATTTAATGTTTTCTCTTTATTGTTGCATCAGATTATTTTTGTATCGTTATATCAATTCCATTCATCTGCAATCACTTGCCCTTGTTAATAATTTTCTGTTGAGGGTAAGCAGTTCTCTACCCTTACTTATGACAGTAAGAACATCACTTCTAGTGGTGTACACCTAAGCCCATCACTAGCTTTATTTTGACGTCTAGTCTGCATTTCACCCTAGAAGCTTATACTATTCAAATTAATTTTTGCTGTTTCCAAGTTCAGGAACACTAGACAGCTGTTTTATAATGGCTATTTGCGTTGAAATTGTTTGAGATTTGCCCTGCAGGATACTACTAGTAGGGGCTCTACATTTTATTCACAAACAATTAGTTTTCTTGTTATACTACAGCGTATGCTAATAAGTATCATCCACTATCAAGATATCTAACATATCATTATTGATTACCACTACAGGAATAAGGTAGATTGAATATATTAACAGTAGCTGGTAGAGAACAAAATATTGGGAAATGTAAGAGGAAAAATATTTCACAACTATTTTTATTTAAAAACTAAATAATAGCAAAACTACTACCACAAAGATACTCCACTATTGTTATGTCAAACACGTATTCGGCTGCATAGTAAAAGATCAGGTCTTCCAATTTGTTTGTGTGAACTGGTGAAAATTAATTTAGGTTATTGAAAACAATATTTCTATATGCATGAATTCTATAAGATCACCTCTTTTTTGTTGTGACCTTTCAGCCTTTCCCTTCAAAAACCTTCTCTGTGTTTACTAAAATAATTACTTTTTGAAGAGTCCAACATACACTCAAGTTATATTGCAGTTTTACTGGACATTTTTTCTCAGGTAGAAGGGGTTGAATATCAATTTATTTGTTTATTGTCAACATGAATAAAATTTAATTTAAAATTATTGAGTAAGTCCATCATTCCAGTGTGCTCCTAAGTCATCAAAAATACAAAAGTAAATTTCATACATTTTTTTTCATGTTGCTTTTTATGAAGCTAAAGGGATTACTCACTGGGAACACTATGTTCCAGCAGGAGAGGCTTGCATTTCTTGTTTCTTACTGATTACCTGTTACCTTTAGTCATCACAAAGATGCTAGTGAGAGATTTATCTTTTTCTGTCCTTTAATGACTTTTGAAGTTTCTAAACAATGCTACTTTTCTTTTTTTTTCCCAGATTTTTTTTTTCCATAAAAAAAAAAAAGTTTTAATATGCTGCTTTAAAAAGCCTGATAGGGAAAACATCTCACCTTAAGCAAAGAGATGTCAACAGTGGAGCTAGTGAAGAATAAGATTATTTTTTTTTTTACAGATTCACTGAACTCAAACATTTGTGTTGCTGTCAGCAAGGCTCTAGTTTTGGAAGATTGCTTAGTCTGATGACAAAAATTCTATTTGAAATGATCAGAAGCTAGCTTCTGGAAGTAACTTCAAATTCTGAGGAAGTCCTCTAGCTTCTGTCTATACCACAACACCTCGACTTTACAGTTACCATCAGAAGAAACCTATTGAGACTCCCTGCTTCCATTTTCATTTTTTAAAGAGTATAAAAGATTTATGTAAAACACCTTGCTCAAGCACAACTTAAAATTATTATTCATAGCAAATGGATGGCTTTAGCTAGCCGTTTATGTCTTTCACACACAGAAACAGACTTTTTACTCCCACTCTTTAATAGTTCCTGGTGGCAGATGTATTTATAGAGATAATTTAGGCCCTATTTGGGACATTTGTTAATATCATAAAGGCAAATGAATTGCATCAGTAATAGACTTCATCTTAAAGCTTTCTGAGTTTGATACATCATAAGCCAAAAAATATATCCCATTCATGTCAATGGGAAACCTTGGGTTCTGTAGAATGGCACAAAGTAAGACAGCTCATCTTACTCCACTGAAACTATATGGACCACTGTATTAGTTGAACGTTCATAAGTCTGACAGGATTTACCCCAGAGTACTTAAGGAATTAGCAAATGCTATAGCTGAACCCCTCTCAACTATTTACCAAAGGTCTTGGCAGCCTGGGGAGGTCCCTTCTGACTGGAAGCTAGCCAATGTTATACCTATCTACAAGAAGGGCCCAAGAGAACACCCGGGAGACTACAAACCTGTAAGCCCCTGAAAAAGTTATGAAGAAGGTTGTCTTGGGACATATTGAAAGACATTTAGAACAAAGCTATTATCAAACATAATCAACATGGGTTCACCAAGGAAAGTCCTGTCTTAGAAATTTGATCTCCTTCTGTTACAAGATCACCTGCGTAGTGAATGAAGGGAAGATGGTGGAAGTAATCTTTCTGGATTTTAGTAAGACCTTTAATACTATCCCTCATTGTATCTTTCTGGACAAATTATCCAACTGTGAGTTGAACAAGTACATGCTACACTGGGTGATGAATGGGCTTAATTGTAGAGCTCAGTGGATTGTAGTGAATTGGGCTACATCTGGCTGGTGGGCAGTCACTAGTGGTGTTCTCAAGGGCTCAATTCTAGGGACAGTTCTATTCAATATTTTTATCAATGATCTAGATATAATAGTCGAATGTAACCTCAGCAAGTTTGCTGATGATGCTAAACTGAGAGGTGCTGTTGGCTCCCTGGAGGGACAAGAAGCCTTGTAGAAGGATCTAGGTAGATTAGAGCATTGGACAAACATCAACGGCATGAAATTCAACAGGGGTAAATGCTAGGTGCTGTACATGAGGTGAAGTAATGTCAGACACAAGTACAGACTGGGAGACAAATGGCTAGAGAGCAGCTCAGCAGAAAGGGTTTTGAGGGTGCTGATTGACTGCAGGCTCAACGTGAGTCAACAGTGTTCCCTGGCAGCAAAGAGGGCAAACGACATTGTGGGGTGTATTTAACACAACATAACCAACCAGCCAAAATAGGTGATTCTCCCACTATATTTAGACTTGGTGCAGCCTCATCTTGAGTATCATGTGCAGTTCTGATCTCCAAAATATAAAAAGGATATTAAGATGCTTGAATGCATCCAGAGGAACAACAAAGCTGCTAAAAGGGCTGGAAGGTATCTCCTATGAGGAGAGGCTGAGGACACTTGGTTTGTCTAGTTTGGAGAAATGGAAGCTAAGAGGTGGCCTTATTGCTTTATACAGCTTCCTGAGGAAAGGAAATGGAGAGGGAGATGCTGATCTCCCTGGTAAGCAATGATAGTTTGCAAGGTAATGGCACAAAGCTGTGCTAGGGGAGATTCAGACTTGATATTAGGAAGAAATTCTTTACTGTGAAGGTAGTCAAACACTAGAAGAGGCTTCTTAGTGAGGTGGTTGATGTCCCATGCCTGTCAATGTTCAAGAGACATTTGAATTATGCTCTTAATCATACAACTGTAGAATTACAGAATCACAGAAAGATTTGTTGAAAAGGACTCTAAAGATCATCTAGTTAAAACTACCCTGCCAACACCTCCAACTAGATCTGGTTGCCCAAAGTCCCATCCAACCCAGCCTTGGATACTTTCAGCCTTAACCTATCACTACGCTCCTTGATAAAAAAGTATTTCCACATCTTTTCTATAGGCCTCCTTTAAGTACTGGAAGGTCTCCCCAGGCTGAAAAATCCCAATTCTCTCAACGTGTATTCATAGGAGAGGTGTTCCAGCCCTCAGATCATCCTCAGGGTCCTTCTCTGGACTTGCTACAACAGGTCTATCTTCTTATGTTGGGGACCCAAGGGCTGAAGCCACCTTACTCTAAGTGGAGTCTCACAAGAAAAGAGTAGAGGGGGAGAACCACCTGCATGACCTGCTGTCCACACTTCTTTTGATGCAGCCCAGGATATGGTTGGCTTTCCAGGCTGCAAGCACACACTGACAAGCTCATGTTGAGCTTTTTATCCACCAGCCCTCGCCTCGCCTTGCCTCGCCTCGCCTCCCCTCCCCAAGATATGAAAGGCTTCTACAGAACCAACAAAAAGAAGAGTAGGAAAATGTGGTCCACTTTTCAAAGGTGCAGGGGTCCTGGTGATTTGCATGAATCTCTACTGGTAGGACAGACTTCATCAATCCTTTGCCCCTGAGACCATTAGAAGTTTGGAATGAGGAAGGACAAAGTGAGGGAACACTTAAACATCTTGCATGTACACAAGCGCATGGGACCTGATGGGATGCATGCAAGAGTACTGAGGGAGATTAGTTACCTCTGAAATATCATGGAAGTCAAAGGAGGTTCCTGAGAAAAACAAATGCCACTCCTATCTTCAAGAAGGGCAAAGAGATGGATCTAGGGAAATATAGGCCAGTTAGCCTTACCTCCCTAAACGCCTGGGTAGGTGGGACATACAGGCTCGGTCACCTTTTCCAAACATAGCAAGGAAAAGAAGGTTATTGTAAGTAGTAAGCGTGGATTTACGAAAAGGAAATTATGCCTTACAGACCTGATTGCCTGCTACAATTTGTATACTGGCTTGGTGGTTGAATGGAGAGCACTGAATGTTGTTTATCTTGACTTTAGCAAGGCTTTCAACAATGGCTTGCATAATATTCTCATTTACAATTTGATGACATACTGACTAGATAAGAAGTCATTGAGGTGGACTGAAAACTGGCTAAACTGCCAAGCTCAAAGGGTTGTGATCAACAGCATGAATGATAGCTGGCACCCAGTCAGTAATGGCATACCCTAGGGACTGATGCTGCAGCCACTATTATTTAATATCTTCATGATATGTATGATGGGACAGAGTGCACTCCCAGTGAGTTTACAGATGATACAAAACTGAATTTTTTTGATATACCATATAGATGTGCTATCTATATGGTACACCATATCTATACCATAGATACATGTATACCATATATATAGATATACATAGATACATATATACATAGATATACATAGATATACCATATAGATATGATATACCATATAGATTCAGGTAGCTCATGAGGTTCAGCAAGAGTCTGAAACTGAGGAATAGCTCTGTGCCCTAGTACAGACTGGCAGATAGCTGGCTGGAAAGCAACTTTGCAGGAAAGGTCCTGGGGGTACAGATGGACACCATGCTGAACATGACCCAGCAGTGTGCCCTTGCCACAAAGAATGCCTTCAGCCTCTTGGACTACATTAGGCAGAGCATTGCCAGAAAATTGAGTGAGAAGATCCTACCCCTCCATTCAGCACTGGTGAGACACGTTAGGGGTGGTATGTCCAGTGCTGGATACCACTACAAGAGAGACATGGATGTACTGGAGCAAGTCTAATGAAGGGTGACAAAGATGGTTAAGCAACTGGACATGTAATAGAGCTGAGATTGTTCAGCCTAGAGAAGAGACGCTTCAGGGGTATCTCATCATTGTGTATAAATACCTAGGGAGTAAAGGAGACAGAGCCAGGCTTCTTAGTAGTGCCCTGTGACAGGACAAGAGGCAATGGGTACAAACTGAAACATGATAAATTCCATTTAAACAAAAGAGAAAAACTTTTTTGTAAGGGTGATTGGAACCAAAAACAGCTTGCCCATAGAGGTTGTAGACTTTCAATTCATGGAAGTATTCAAATTCCTACAAGACGCAACCCTTAGAATTGTGCTTGAGATGACTCTCCAAACAAGCAGGTTGGACTAGATGAGCTCTGGAGGCTTCCCGTCTCAGCTATAAATTCAATTTATTTGATCTTTTTTGTATAGAAATTGACCTTTGAACTTGGCCCACTCTATGTTATAATTGCTACGGAATATCTTACAATAGCCCATTAAAACGCAAATATAGTTCATCAATTCTGTTTTTACAGTTTTCCCACAATACAGCTCGTGCAATAGTTATGCCTCAGAACTTGCCTGAAATTTCTGTACATAGCTTGTAACTTTTCATGATATGGAAAATAGCAGTGGAAGTCACAAGGAATATTGCTTGGCTCAATGGCAAAGTGGACTTCATTGAGTGTGAAAATTCGAGGAAAATACAAACGTGAATGGACAACATGGCAGAAGTAATTAGATGTTAAGCTTGTTAGTTATTTCCAGGAACACCGCAGTGAAGATGTATGCAGCTAAATATTTAAAAATAAGCAGAGCTAGTAAAAATAAAATTAAAAAATAATAGTAATAATACTTTTCTGAAGATTGGAGGAAAAATAAAGATATTTTTTAGATCTCACTTATGGTTCATCCTAAAGATAGACAAAATACTTTGTAAATGTCTCGTGGAATTGTTCTTTTAATTACTTTTTTGAACATTTTATAAACTCCGCATCCACGCCTTCACTTCAAAAAGAGATTCTCATTTCAAAAATGGATTTCGTTTCTTCTTGAAGAGTTTATAATAAGATCCCAAGTTAGCAGAGTACAATTGCTATTTTTTACATCTATGAATTTATAGAAAAGGAAATAGGACAAGGAGAAAGAAAAAGAAAAAGAAAAAGGGAAAAGGAAAAGGGAAAAAGGAAAGAGGAAAAGGAAAAGGAAAAGGAAAAGGAAAAGGAAAAGGAAAAGGAAAAGGAGGAAGAGCAGGAGGAGAAGGAGGAGGAGGAGGAGGAAGAGGAAAAAAGACAATTTGAAGACTCCACATTTTTTATGTACTTATTTTAAAGCTTTATTAGAATGTATACTTTGGAAGAACTATAAGTGCCTAGCTTCATCTATTACAATAAAATATAGCAGATAAAAATATTACTGACCATATGGCAAAGAAATATATTATGTCTCCAGTAGCAACACACCAGAATATTTACCACTAAATGCCTAACCTGGATAATGAACCACAACCAGAAACTGGTTCTGTTTACCTTCTGTTCTTAGTAGGTGTTACTATTCCTACAAATATATATCTTCTTCCATCTTTTTTACCCCTTTATACTCCTTAAGCCACTTTTCTGGGAAATTGCTTGTAATGGTGATAAAATCAGGGTGTAAATGTTTTGTAGATATTTGGGTCAGAATTAATCCCAAATTTTCTTTTTTTCCTATTTTAATTATTTGTATATATTGAAAGAGCAAATACCTCTGATGTGAAAGTGCTGCAAAAGACCGCTGAACTTAAGTGCAAAAGTAACGTTATTGAATTCAGTTGTTCATCTAGCATGACTAAAAAATAAATATATTTGTGATTCAGCATATGAATTCCCAAATGTTTGAGTTAACAAACTTTGAGTTAGTTGCTCATTTATTTTGCAAATATAAAAGATGCACTGAATGTTAATGTTCTTAAGAAGAATCCCAAGGTCTGTGAAATTTAGAGAAGGTTATCAACAAAATGAATGGATAAAACAACATATATAAGAATATGCCAAGACTATAAAGGAGGATATTGAGCTGAGGAATTTTGTGGGGAGGGAAAAGTAGAGAATTTGAAAATACAAAAACAGACTTTTTTTTGCCTAATTACTAAAATTTTCCAACAATTACATGTATGAACATATACCTTCATTGCCTATTCTCTATATATAGAATTACGTTTTAATGCTGTTATGTTATGAAAAATAACAGTATACTCAGGGAAAAATAATTAAATGGTCAGAGAAATCAGCCAATAAATATATTTTCAATTAAAATATTTTAATGCAGTATATTAATGTATGTTTTTTTTTTTTTTTCTTCTCATTTTATCCCCCATTTTTGGCTGTTGGTGCTTCTTGCTTTTTCACCTTCCTGTTTGATCAGTGGTTTTTGGCCAGTTTGTATTTTTCCAGACATCACTCCATGATGTGGTTGAAGTATATGATGGCCCATCTCTGCAGTCATCACTGTTATCTTCTCTCTCAGGATCTCATTCAGGTATATGTTAACAGAACTGTCATTAAACCATTAAAATAAAATTTATTTTATATAAACTATAAAGATAGTGTAGTTAAAAAACAAAAAAGGAAAGAGAAAAGAAAAGACAACTGTCATATTTTCTTAGATGCTGTTCAGGAAATATATGAAATTGGGATTTTAAAATAAAAATGTAATCACTCAAAACTGTGTTCATTAATGAAGAAATAAAAGCCAAGTGGATTTTTTTTTTTTTTTTTTTTTTAATATTCACTTGTTATAGTGTGTATTTGGGGCTTCTTACTTCATGCCTTTATTACTTGTATCTAGTAAGCAATCTGAAATGGATATTATAAAAGGGAAACCAGCATATTTTTTATAGCAAAGTGAAACTGTATAGATTATGTGCATGTTGACTTATTTACAGACATGGTGTGAATATAGATATATATATATATATATACTTTTTATAAGGGAAAAATATATATTCATAATAACCGTAGTGATTTTTAGTCCCCATTTTCTAGAACAGCATGATACTGCCAACTTAAGATGTTTAATCTATCCTGCCAAGTTAAAGAAACAGAACAGGACTGGAAGGGGGGAGGGGAGGGTTGTCTTAGCTGTAGAGTTGGTGACAGGAATTTTGTATGCTTCTTTAGTAAAAACTGATTATGATAGCTTTGTATTTGCTTTGTTTGAGTAGGTGAATCCCTTCCATTGAGCTCAGGTAACCAGATCACGGTTAGATTTACTTCAGTTGGACCAGTAACAGCTAAAGGATTTCATTTTGTTTATCAAGGTGAGAGAGCCTGGAAAAGTTTGTAAATTTATTAATTTCTTCACAAGTTGTAAATGATCAGAGAGGAACAGACTGAAAATTAAGAGGAAATTAATAGCCTGTTAATGATGTAATAAGTTTCATGATTTCTGCCTGTTTTTAAAAATAATGTTAGCTCCATTCTTTTATTTGTATTTTAAATGTTAAATCAAATAATTAAGAAGCATAAGGGAAGTTCCAAATTTAAGAAGGCGCTTATAGAATGCAGCTGTTTTATGTTTGCTAATATGATTGATTAATGCTAGATATATCTTGTGGCTCAAACTGGTTTCTTTTTAAAGAAACTGGTTTTCTTTTTAAATCTCTCACATTAAATATGAATAACTGCAAATAGTATTACCTGTGGGTGAATCAGTGATCTTTCTATCATTAAACTGCTTCCCTTTATTTACATTATTTGCCTTTTTATGGGCAAAACATAGAAATGGTTATACATCAGTATTTGCAACTGCAATCCATTTTTCTATGGATTCTAAATCCTGATCTGGCAGGCATAATACACATTTAGAAATCCACAAGAATAAATGTAAACACCTATCTGACATTGATTGTTTGTTTTGTTTTGTTTTGTTTTTTTTTAACTATTAGATTAACATTTCATAGTGATATTTCTTTTCAGTGTCATTTTAGAAAGGTTTCATTATGGATTTTATACATTGCTTTTCGTCTTGGCAAGGATATCACTGCTATGCGCTTCTAAATAGCAATTTAGTCATCAGAAGTATGTAATCCACATTGTGAAGATTAAGTTGGGGATTAAGCAGATGTTCTTAACTGGCAAATAAGTGAATGTTACTTCCAGTCATTCCAAATATTTGTGGTTCAAAATCTGTATTCCTTCACCAAATCTAAAATTAGGAATCCACAATTCTTATGTTTGCAGCTGTTCCAAGAACAAGTGCAACACAGTGCAGCTCTGTGCCTGAACCAAGATTTGGAAAAAGGATTGGAAATGAATTTGCAGTTGGGTCATTGGTTCTTTTTGAATGCAATCCAGGGTATATCCTTCATGGATCAACAGCAATTAGATGTGATACAGTACCAAATGCATTGGCACAGTGGAATGATTCTCTCCCTACATGTGTTGGTGAGTTCTTCAGGCTTTTTAATAGGACTAATTGCTGCCTAAAGTGTTGACCATCATCTCTAGCTGAATGTTTTCCTTCGTTGTCATCCACACAATATTTTATTCCTGCTTACTTTTACTCACTTCCTTCTCCATTCAAGGTTAAGATTTTATTACCCTTTCAATTCTAACCCTGCTGCAATATTTCACTAGTTTCATGAACATACCCTTCTGTTATAAATTATATGTTACCTTCTTTTACATTAACATCAGTGACATCTCTCGTTATCCTTTAATCAAGTTTCAGAAATAACAGTTTCTTCTCTCACTCACTCCTTCAAGACTAAGATGCTCTCACCTTTTGGGTCTCTAATAAGATAGTGTAAGCTGTTATGAAGAAGACTACTATATTAAAGATTTAAAAATAGTTAAGCTAATATTTCAATGCTTGACAAAAAAAAAAAGCAGTAATTTTCCAGAGCAGAAAATATATCTCATCTGGTTCTGATCATACAAGATTAAATTCTCAACATTTGAGTCTTAAATTAATGTGCATCCATTGACATTAATAAAGCTGATCTGTACCGACTGGAAATCTGGTGATAGTTCTGAAAAGTCGCAGAGTAAGGAAATAAAATGATATTTGTGTATTTTTCCATAGGCTTACATCAAGGGCAAATACATTGGCTGCTGTGCATGTTATTTTTAATAGAGGGTTTTTTTGTTTGATTTTTTTTTTAATATAAAAAAACCCAGTTGTTTATAAATGAATCAAAATTGGTTGTCATTTACATGGATTTTTTTGTTTTTTTGCAATGCCATCAAACTTTTCCACCTGTAACATCTGTTGCAGTACCAACTGCCCTATACATTAATTTTGTGAAAATTTAATACATTAAGAAACATTCATTTTGAGGATGAAGGCATCTGAAGAACACAGTTCCCAAACCAAACAGTAAATATATGTATGAGTTAGTTACTTTACTATTCTTGAAAGGCAATAGATTTTTTAGAAAAATCATCCTAACCTACTGCAAAACCACACTATAGAACTGACCCCAGCATTAAGAAGTACATAAGCAGAGTTTTAGATGAGTAGAGGAGAAAGGGAAAAAGGAAAAAAAAAAAAAAAACAACAAAAACAACACATTTTTAATTACGTTGGTTTTGAATCCTCTTTGCTTAATCATATAATGCTGCATGGTAGAGACCAAGTGCTTTTCAATAAAAACAAAATGTTTCCTCCATAATACTAAAATCTTGACAGAGATAACAACTAAGTGCCACTGGAGTAATATTAATAAAATAGGATTAACAATATATTATACATGAATAATGTTTATTTGGACTGTTTCAGTCAAAATGAATAGAACCATGATTAATATATCAGTAAGAAACTGAAGTATTTATCTATACTTCATTTATCCTCAATTGCTACAGTAGAACCAATATAATTGATTTTTGTTTATACCCTTGAAATGTATTCACTTTTTTTTTCAGACATAACAATTCAGCAAAATAATTATTTTGGTCATTGATCACAACGTATTATATTATATACATATACATATGCATATGCATATACATATAGACTTATTCTGTGAAAGACAAACTGTCTCTAGGCAAGCTGTGAAAGGGTTACAGGCCACTTCACGTGTGAAAATTACTGTGCCAATAACAGTGATAAAATATATATGAGGATAAAATTCCATTGAACTAAATCAGTTTAATAATTGAAGTGGTAGACCTGACCACATTAGATTGCCTTAACTCTAGTGAATGTTTGAATGTTTTCTTAGAGATAGCAGACATCAATCATTCTGTCCATCCTTTTACAAGTTATTTAAATTATTTAAACGTAAATTATTTAAACGTATTAATTATTTAAACGTTTTGAGTTATACTGACCTTTAGTTTATCTATGTAATTTGAAGAGATTCTAACAATTATGTGCCACACAAAATGTAGCTACAGTATTCGTTATTAAGTGGCATTCTTCTACATATTTTATAAATCCTCATATTTTTATCTAATGAAATCAATTCAGAACTTATCAAAGTTGCGTAGAAATGATACATTAGCTTCTGTTTAACATCGTTGTTGGCAACATGGACAGTTGGATTGAGAGCACCCTCAGCAAGTTCATCAATGGCAACAAGCTGTGTGGTGCGGCTGGTACACTGGAGGGAACAGATGCCATCCAGAGGGACATTGACAGACTTGAGAGGTGGGCCTGTGTGAACTTCATGTTCAACAAGGCCGAGTGCAAGGTCCTGGCAATTTCAAGAACAGGGCAATTCCAAGAACAAATACAGGCTGAGTGGAGAATAGCTTAAGATTAACTCCAAGGAGAAGGACCTAGGGGGAAATTGGTTGATGAAAAACTCATCATGGGCATGGCAATGTGTACTTGCAGCCCAGAAAGTCAAACATATCCTGGGCTGCATCAAAAGAAGTAGGGACAGCAAGCAGGTCAAGAGAGGGTGATTTTTTACTCTGTTCTCATGAGACCCCATTTAGATTACTGCCTTCAGCTCTGCGATCCCCAATATAATAAGAACATGGACCTGTGAGAGCAAACACAGAGGAGAGCCACAATCAAAGGGCTGGAACACCTTTGCTGTGAAGATAGGTTGAGGGAGTTGCTTTCTTCAGCCTGAAGAGAGAAGTCTCCAGGGAGACCTCACTGCAGACTTCCAGTACCTAAAGGAGGGACTACAAGAAAGCTGGAGAGGGACTCTTTATCAGGAAGTGTACCATTACAAGGAGTAATAGTTTTAAACTAAAAGAAGGAATATTTAGATTAGACAGAAGGAAGAAATTCTTTACTCAGAGGGTGGTGAGGTACTGGAACAGGTTGCCCAGAGAAGCTATGGATGCCCCATCCCTGGCTGTGTTCAAGACCAGGTTGGCTGTGGCTTTGAGCAACCTGGTCTAGTGTCTGGCACCCCTGTCCATGGCAGGAGGTTTGGAATTAGATTATCTTTATGGTCCATTCCAACCCAAAGCATTCCATGATTCTAACAGTTTGTTAAACTATCTCATCAATCTTTTCCTTCAACTTCTTAAATACCAAAGAATATCGGTATCTAGATTAAACTTTAGTTTATTTGTCCCTGTCAGAGCATCTAACAAACTAGTCAAGATACATTCAAGTTGATCGTTCAGAAGGGAAATGATGTTGATGTACGCCTCTGTCTTATTTCATGTGTAACACTATTATTAATCCATGGACATAGATATGATGAGTGAAGTAAGCCTTTACCAATCTCTTTACTAATATGATAGATCCATAGTCTGTAATTGCGTAATTCATACAATCAAAGAAGAGTTGCCAAGGAGTTGAGACTGATTATTGATTATTTAGACAATAAAAATAGCAATATTGAGATAGAATTTTTCTATTTTACTCCTTTATACTAATAAAATACGTAACTGTTCAAACTTCATTCTTAAGCACTAACAATTAAACTTTATCTTTGTAAGGTTACTAGGACATATTGGAATAAATTTTGTTTTGTTAAAGGTCAAATAAATAAGACAGGGGTATATGAATGAATCATGGAATCATAGAACGACATGGGTTGGAAGGGACCTTGAAAAATTGTGTGGTTCCATGGGCAATGATGCCACTTTGTTGTTGTTTTGTTTGTTTTTGTTGTTGTTGTTGTTGTTGTTCCTGAGGCAAATATATATATTTTTTAAGTGTAACATAAATTTACAAAAGTTTTCAGATATAGTATGATGAATGTTGATTAAGCTTTAATAATAATAACTCTTCTCACTTGTGAGGCTTTGCACTTCTTTTTTTTTGACTTGTGCATTTCCTTTCAGTGCCCTGTGGTGGAATTTTAACAAAGCGCAAAGGGACCATTTTGTCTCCTGGTTACCCTGAACCTTATGACAACAATCTGAATTGTGTGTGGAAGATCACAGTACCAGAGGGAGCTGGGATTCAGGTAAGTATACTTGTTATTTTCTTGTTATCATCGTGTTTAAAAATGTTTTTCCTGGCGCAAGAGCATGAAAAGGGTTTTCATACATCCTTTCTCTCACTAATGATGGTCACAGTGGAACTCATTGCACATCTTTTCATTCACGCAGTTCTTAAAGGATGTAAGATTTAAAGAAATTTTAAAAGATATACCCGTAACTTTTTAAAAGTTTAAAATATATTATTTCAGTATGTCAGTGATTCATTGTAAGTAAGAGGGAATAGAGATGCTTCCCCATGTGTGCTTTTTTTTTTGTCAGTTTTGTTTTGCTTTGTTTTTTGTTTGTTTGTTTGGTTTTGTTTTGTTTTCCTCCCTCCATCAAATTACATAAATCTTGTTCTTGCAGAGTGAAATTAGATGGGTTCTTTCCATGGAGAGATTATGCACGTTTTCTTAGAAGTTCTGTTATTTTACATATAGTTACAAAAGTTAATTGTTACATAAATATGCTTCAACTGGAGTTCGGAATGAGTCCTTTAAAATACTGATGTAATTCTATTTTACAAAAATTTAGATTAAGACCTTCATGGAATATATAGCAGAAAATTATCTATAAAGCTAGGTTATGTATATCTCACTTTTTAGTGAGAAATTTAGTGAGGCAGTTATGGCTAGTATAATAGAACTTTCAAGCTTCATCTCATGTAATTTCTACCTTAACATTTATCAAGAAACCATGGTAGCAAGTTTTCTATGCCCTTGTTTCAAAAGCAAAATAAAATAAAATAAAATAAAAATAATAATTTTAAAAGAATAAAAAACTTAGTTTCTGTATATAAAGATGTAATAAAGGTCCAATTGCCTGTTGGAGTCCATTTAAAATTGAAGAGATTATTTCTAAATTTACATTTAAAAGTTTTGGAAAGGAAACAGAATAACCATTATTATATCTGTTTTTTAATAAATTACATTACAGAGATTTTAATGTATTCTAATTCATCAAGAGTTTTCAAAATCATAGAATGACAGAATCACAGAATTGTAGGGGTTGGAAGGGACCTCGAGAAATCATCGGGTCCAACCCTGCTGCAAAAGCAGGTTACCTAGAGCAGGTTGCTCAGGTAGGCATCCAGATGGGCCTTGAATATCTCCAGAGGAGACTCCACAACCTCTCTGGGCGGCCTGTTCCACTGCTCTGTCACCCTCACCATGAAGAAGTTCTTTCACTTGTTGGTGCAGAACTTTTTGTGATCCATTTTTTGGCCATTGCCCCTTGTCTTGTCCCCACAAACCACTGAAAACAGGTTGGCCAAATCCCTCTGTCTTCCATGCTTAAAGTATCTGTAAACTTTAATAAGATCCCCTCTCAGTCTTCTTTTCTCCAGGCTGAACAGACCCAGGTCTTTCAGCCTTTCCTCATAAGGAAGATGCTCCAGGCCCTATATCATCTTTGTGGCCCTCCGCTGTACTCTTTCCAGGAGATCCCTGTCTTTTTTGTACTGGCAAGCCCAGAACTGGACACAGGTGAGGCCTGACCAGAGCAGAGTAGAGGGGCAGGATCACCTCCCTTGACCTGCTGGCCACACTCCTTTTAATGCACGCCAGGATCCCCTTGGCCTTCTTGGCCACCAGGGCACACTGCTGGCTCATGGTCAACCTGTCGTCCACCAGGACCCCCAGGTCCTTCTCCTTAGAGCTCCTCTCCAGCAGGTCATCGCCCAGCCTGGACTGATACATGCGGTTGTTCCTTCCCAGGTGCAGGACTCTACACTTGCTCTTATTAAACCTCATTTGGTTTCTTCCTGCCCATCTCTCCAGCTGGTCCAGGTCTCGCTGAATGGCAGCACAGCCTTCTGGTGTGTTGGCCACTCCACCGAACTTTGTATCAGTGACACACTTGCTGAGGGCAGACTCTATTTCCTCATCAAGGTCATCAATGAAGATGTTGAACAAGATAGTATAATGTTGAACAAAATATTATTTTATAATATTTAATAAAATATTATTTTGTAGTTTACTGCTATTTATATTCTATATATAGTATATATATACTATTTATAGTATAGTATATGAATAGACTATATATAGAATATATATACTATATATATAGTGTATATATAGTATATGAATATACTATATATAGTATTTTATAGTTTACTGCTATATAATCATTTTGAAAATTCTGTTTTTGTTTGAAATAACTAAAATATTTAATAAAAATGTAAAAAGTTTACAGAAAACAGAAACATCACAAATGCAACCTAATTTCATACATGGTAACATTTAAGAAAATTATGAGTTCTATTTTCAAAGAGCCATCACTGCCCATCAGCAATATTATTTATAAGCTAAAACAAATTTGAAATTGATTTTGAAGAACACTACTTGATTAAAACACTTGATTAAGTTAGGATCCTGCATTCTCTATATTTTCTATGCAATCAGTAATGAAAGCTAAAGACTGTGAAGATAGTTCAGAGCATTTAAATTAGACATTGACTGCAGTCCTGAGTTAGGCACTCACTGCTGATTTCTGTAAGAGTTTATGTATCATTACACACCACATTAGGTGACTAAATCAGTGGTCCTGGTCAAATGGAGAGGTCCCAGATGACTGGAGACTTGCTAATGTGACACCCATCTATAAGAAAGATCATAAAGAGGATTTGGTAAACTATAGGCCTGTCAGCCTGACCTTGGTGCCAGGAAAGGTTATAGAACAGATCATCTTCAGTGCAGTCACACAGCATGTGCAGGACAACCAGAAGATCAGAGCAAGCCAGCATGGGTTCATAAAAGGCAGGTCCTACCTGACCAACCTCATCTGCTCCTATGACCAAGTAACTCACCTGGTGGATGAGGGAAAGGCTGTTGACATAGTCTACCTAGACTTCACAAAGGCCTTTGACATAGTCTCCCTCAGTATTCTCCTGGAGAAGGGGGAAGCCCATGGCTTAGACAGGTACAGTCTTAAAAACTGGGTTAAAAACTGTCTGGATGGCTGGGCCCAAAGAGTGGTGGTGAATGGAGTGAAATCCATCTGTCGACTAGTCACCAGTGGTGTTCCCCACGGGTCAGTGTTGTGGCCCATCCTCTTTAATATCTTTATTTATGATTTGGATGAAAGAATTGAATGCACCCTCAGTAAGTCTGCAGATGACACCAAGTTGGGGGGAAGTGGCGATCTGCCAGAGGATAGGAAAACCCTGCAGAGGGACCTGAACAGGATGGATTGATGGGCCAAGGCTAATGGGATGAAGTTTAACAAAACCAAGTACCGTGTCCTGCACTTTGGTCACAAAAAACTCGGACAGCACAGCAGGCTTGGGGCAGAGTGTCTGGAAAGCTGTGTGACCGAAAAGGATCTGGGAGTATTGGTCAGTGCTCGGCTGAATGTGAGCCAGCAGTGTTTCCAGCTGGACAAGGAGGCCAGCTGCACCCTAGCTTGTATCAGGAATAGCATAGTCATCAGAACCAAGGAAGTGATTGTCCTCCTGTACTCTGCTTTGGTTAGGCCACACCTTGAGTACTGTGTTCAGTTTTGGGAACCTAACAACAAGAAGGACATTGAGTCCCTAGATTATGTCCAGAGAAGCTGGTGAAGGGTCTAGAAAACAAGGTCTACGAGGAGCGGCTGAGAGAACTGGGATCATGACTTGTCAGTCTCTGAATAAGTTATTCATTTATAGTTGTGCAAATGTAATGGCAGAAATGCAATTTCATGGACATGCCTATGATTGTAATTAGGTTTGTAGAACCTTTAATCATAGAATCATAGAATGACCTGGGTTGAAGAGGACCTTAAAGATCATCTAGTTTCAACCCCCCTGCTCTGGGCATGGTTGCCAACCACTAGAGCAGGTTGCCCAGAGCTGCATCCAGACTGGCCTTGAATGCCTTCAGGGATGGGACATCCACAACCTAGCTGGGCAACCTGTTCCAGTACCTTACCACCCTCTGAGTGAAAAACTTTCTCCTAATTTCTAACCTAAATCTCCCGTCTTTGTTTAAAACTATTCCCCCTAGTTCTATCACTATCAACACACATAAACAGGCATCCCCCCTCCTGTTTATAAGCTCCCTTCAAGTACTGGAAGGCCACAATGAGGTCTCCCCGGAGCCTTCTCTTCTCCAAGCTAAACAAGACCAGTTCCATCAACCTTTTTTCTCACAGGGGAGGTACTCCAGTCCTCTAATCATCTTAGTGGCCCTCCTCTGGACTCGTTGCAAGAGCTCCATATCATTCTTGTGCTGGGGGCCCTAGTAGGCCTGCACGCAGTATTCTAGGTGGGGTCTCACAAGAGCAGAGTAGAGGGGGACAATCACCTCCCTCTACCTGCTGGCCACCCATTTTTTAATGCAGCCCAGGACACAGATGGCCATCTGGGCTGCAAGTGCGCACTGCTGGGTCATGTCCAGCTTCTCATCCATCAGGATCCCCAAGTCCTTCCCCACAGGGCTGCTCTCAAGTTCTCCCAGTCTATATAAATACCTGGGATTGCCCCAGCCCAAGTGCAACACCTTGCACTTGGCCTTGTTGAACCTCGTTAGGTTCTCATGGGCCCACTTCTCCAACCTGTCCATGTCCCTCTGGACAGCATCTCTTCTCTCTATTGTATTGACTACACCGCTCAACTTGATGTCATCTGCAAACTTGAAGAGGGTGCACTCGATTCCGTCTTCTATGTCATTGATAAAGATGTTGAAAAGCACCAGTCCCAAGACCAACCCCTGAGGGACAGCACTTGTCACCAGCCTCCACCCAGACATAAAACTGTTGACCACAACCCTCTGGCTGCAACCAGCCAAACAATTCTTTATCCACCTAAAAGTCCATCCTTCAAATCTATACCTTTCCAATTTAGAGAGAAGAGTGTGGTGAGGGACCATATCAAAGGCTTTGCTCAAGTCCAGGTAGATGGTATCCATCGCCCTTCCTTTGTCCACTGATGCTGTCACTCCATCATAGAAGGCTACCAGATTGGTTAGGCAAGATTTGCCTTTGCTGAAACCATGCTGGCTGCCTAATACTATCACTGAAGATAGTCATGAAGCATGATATTCAGTCTCTATCCTTTAATCCTGTTTGATTTTCAGGAGTAGCTGTGAGAAAGCTGAAGTCCCTGATACAATTAACTGATGATACCGGATCAGTAAAATGGGGTACACATTGGAATTCCTATCAGTATTTGTACTGAGATATTTCTGAGAACTTAACTTACGTTTATATCCACTAATGACATCAGAAATGGGCTGAAACAGTTCAGCCTTTTTTTTTTTCACTTGAGAAGGAAAAAAATGATATACACATATAGATAATTATAACTCTGAAATTCAGCTACTTGAGGCAACATTTTAAAACTTGAGTGACTGATTATTTCCAACCTGTGAATGCATGCAAATGTGGATATTTAAGATACTGTGGTAGATAATGCACTTGTGTTTATGTAAATGCTTGAAATAGCTGGACATTTCATATGATCAATATATATTATCCCAAAGTAACAAATATATTTTCCAAGATTTAACGAACAAAAAATTATTATATCATGAATGCCTATTCTTCTGTGAAATGTGTAGGACAGAACTTAAACTATTTAGGTGTGTATCATTAGCTGGGTATATGAGGGGAAAGCAGTGGATGTGGTCTACCTTGACTTCAGCAAGGCTTTTGACACTGTCTCCCATAATATTCTCATAGACAAACTCAGGAAGTGTGACCTAGATGATCTGACAATGAGGTGGACTGATAATTGGATGGATGGCAGAGCTCAGAGGGTAGTGCTCAGTGGTGTGGAGTCTAGTTGGAGGCTGGTAGCTAGCGCTGTTCCCCAGGTGCTGGGTCCCATCTTCTTCAACTTATTCATCAATGACCTGGAAAATGGAACAGAGTGCACCCTCAGCAAGTTTTCTAGTGACACAAAGCTCAGAGCAGTGGCTGACACCCCAGAGAGCCGTGCTGCCATTTGGAGGGACCTCAGCAGGCTGGAGGGTTGGGTCATGAGGAACCTCATGAAGTTCAACAAGGGCGAGTGGAAGGTCATGCACCTCAACAGGAATAACCCCAAGCACTAGTACAGGCTAGGGGGTGAGCTGCTGGATAGCAGCTCTGCAGAGAGAGACCTGGGAGTCCTGGCGAACATTGGGCTGACCATGAGCCAGCAATGTGCCCTTGTGACCAGGAAGGCCAACAGTATCTGGGGCTGCATTCAGAAGTGTTGCCAGCAGGTCCAAGGGAGGTGATCCTCCCCGTCTACTCAGTTCTGGTGAGGACACACCTGGAGTATTGTGTCTGGTTCTGAGCTCCCTAGTACAAGAGGGACGTAGAACTACTGGAGCGAGTCCAGAGGAGGGATGCTAAGATGATTAGAGGACTGGAGCACCTGTTGTACGAGGACAGGCTGAGAGAGCTGAGTCTGTTTAGCCTGGAAAAGAGAAGACTGAGGGGAGACCTCATTAATAAATATCAGGAGGCAGGTGTCAAGAGGATGGAGCCAGTCTCTTTTCACTTGTGCCCAGCGAGAGGACGACAGGCACAAACTGAAGCACAGGAAGTTCCATCTGAACCTGAGGGGGCGCTTCTTCACTCTGAGGGCGACAGAGCAGTGGATCAGGTTGCCCAGAGAGGTTGTGGAGTCTCCTTCTCTGGAGATATTCAAAACCTGCCTGGATGGCATCCTGCAGAATGTGCTCTAGGTGATCCTGCTCGGCAGGGGGTGGACTAGATGATCTCCAGAGTTCCCTTCCGACCTCGGCCATTCTGTGATTCTGTATGACTACATTACTGAATTCGTTCAAGCAGCGTTACCAGGTGTAAATGCTGCACTATTTAATATGAAATAAAAAACCAGAGATTTAAAAGTAGATTTAGTTAAAAGGAAGAGTGTGCACTAAAAAACTATCTTCAGGCAGACTTAAATACATTAAAATGGGAATTTAGTGTACTATAACTTTCTTATAATTTAAGGCAGAAAGTCATCTCAAATAGGTAATTCAAAACACATAGTACAGACTTACTTCACTGCCTGTCTTTACTGACTACATGGTAAGGTTAGGGCCACTAATATAACTTAAACTAAAATAGATATTTTAAATTAGGTGTTTTATGCCTAATGTAAAAACTGCAGTCAGCAGCAATCTGGCCCTGAAAACACATTAAATAAATAAATAAATAAATAAATATCAAAATTCAATCTGCAGGTTTCCTAGGTCCAATTCTGTATCTTTTCAGAAATTACTTGCACTGAAATTGTGCTTATTTCTGTTGTTGAAGCTTTTTGGAGAAATCAAAGGGAAGAATAAGTGAGACAGAAGAACAACAAAAGCAAGCATAATTCTTTAATTTGGTGACTAAGACATTCATTTTAGAGGGTGGTTTGGGTTTCATCCCTGCTTCTGTCACTCTTTAAATGTGTTTCATTAAACAGTTAGATCTCTAAAAATAAAAGAAAAATATCCTTGCCCTATTACCTCCAAAACAGGAATAGGAACCTAGCAGTTCTCTACTTTGCAGTGAGTGTTTTCACTTCATGAGAACATATTTATGCTCTCTCTTGCAGTCTATTTGCTTCCATTTTTGCATCTCCTAAGGAGACAAATGATGTTGTCACCTCTGGAAGGAATGAAGTGAATGTTCTGCCTTTTGCTTGCAGCATGCTTGTAACTTCTCCTCCCCAGGAGATGTTACTGATGAAAATAACCAAACACAGGAGGCTGCTCTTACCTGGTGGTAGAATTGAACATACATGTACAGCTGACATTGCAGAACTGTCATTAATGCTGGATAAGCTAGAAAGAATCACAAAGAAACTGCAGTAATTGGCAATATTCTATTTTGTCTTCCCCTCAATGTCCTCCAAATAATCTGGGTATTGGAATAGTGTTCTGTGCATACATGATTTTCATGGCTGTGTAGCTCTTGTCAGAGGTAATATATGGTTGTCACTAAGGGTCACATAATTTGTAAGTCTGAATTGGCAATTAAATCCAAACAAAATTGTTAGAATGCAATTTTATTTGCTTAATGTTGATTTCCCATTGACTTTGGCAATGACAGCAAAAAACAACTTTTCATGATTGAAAGCAACAGAGTTCCTGAAGTGGTCAGGAAGTTGGACTTGATGACCTTCCAGCTGAACTGTTCTATTCCTTTCTGTTCTGTTTCTTTCTGTTCTGTTCTACAATTTACAGTATTTTTACATTAATGCAGAGGGGATTAAGTTTATATTCTTTACCTCACATTTTTCTTCATAGGTTCAAGTGGTGAGTTTTGCTACAGAACACAACTGGGATTCCTTAGACTTTTATGATGGTGCTGACAACAATGCTCCAAGGCTCGGAAGTTATTCAGGTGACTGAGAATATTTTATAAGATATATTTCACAGAGTCAACATAGATTTTAAACACACATCTTTTTCTAGTTCTTTTTTTTTTTTTTTCCCCCTTTCTGTGTTTATTTCTCCCATGATTAACAACAGGTAATATATATTTTTTTTATTTTAGTAATCAGTTGTCTTCTGTAAGACTTCTGTAAGTCATCTTCTGTCATCATCTGTTAGTAATCAGTCATTTTCACAAATTTGAAAAATTGTAAATTTTAGGAATGAAATAATATTCAGAGACTCCTAAACTATAGGCATGAACTTCATGAATGCTGGCTTCTATTAATCTCATGATTTGCCCACTCTTATAGCAGGGGACAGAAATACAGACCTCTACAGTAGGTGCCTCATGAAATACTACATTACTAAAGAATGCATTCTTTACCCCTATTTTAGATAAATGAGATCTGTTTGTTTGTTTTCCTTATTTTCTTTTATTCTACTTCTTGTGTATGACATGAGATTACTAATAATGAGTTTGTTGCCTTTCCATTCTAAGATTCCTGTTACAGGCTTATGCTGAAACAAATAAGTAATCAATTACATTTCTAAGAAAAGCCTTATTAATATCTTTGGTGTTGTTTTATATATTTGATTGTAATGCTTGAAGTTATTCCAGTTACAGGATTTGCTCTTGCTTTTATGAAAACCCTAGTGAGTATTTCTACTTTTGTTGATAAAAGTGTGTGATATGACCTTAGACCCTGTTTCCCTGAATGTCCACAGTTCTTGTCTCCAATACTGTCTTGCACTGAAAATGTAATAAAAGTTTAATAGGGGCAGATATTTGACAAGCATGCATGCTGGCAGGATTTTGAGCAACCTGATCTAATGAAAGATGTCCCTGTCCATGGCAGAGTTTTGGGGGGGGGTGGGGGCATGGGGCGTCTAGATAATCTTTAAGGATCCCTTGCAACCCAAACTATTTTATGATTTTTATGATTCTAAGACAAAATATGTAAGAATTGATTCAATGATCTTTGCCTCTTTCTCTTTCTCTTTCTCTTTCTCTTTCTCTTTCTCTTTCTCTTTCTCTTTCTCTTTCTCTTTCTCTTTTTCTCTGTCTTTTTGTACCCACACCCATTTTACATATGTACTTACTTCAATTTCTGTGCATTTCAATAATATTTTGATTTCTCTTTTCAGGAACAACCATACCTCCACTTCTAAACAGCACATCAAATAATCTGTACCTAAACTTTCAGTCTGATATCAGTGTTTCAGCTGCTGGATTTCATCTTGAGTATACAGGTAATGCAGATATGTTCTACTAATTAAGACCGCTTTCTGGTTCTAGACATCAAGTGTACTGAAACGACATGAAAGAGGAATATTCACAGAATCACAGAATCACAGAATTTCTAGGTTGGAAGAGACCTCAAGATCATCGAGTTCAACCTCTGACCTAACACTAACAGTCCCCACTAAACCATATCCCTAAGCTCTACATCTAAACGTCTTTTAAAGACTTCCAGGGATGGTGACTCCACCACTTCCCTAGGCAGCCTGTTCCAATGTCTAACAACCCTTTCGGTAAAGAAGTTCTTCCTAACATCCAACCTAAAACTCCCCTGGCTCAACTTAAGCCCATTCCCCCTCGTCCTGTCACCAGGCACGTGGGAGAACAGACCAACCCCCACCTCGCTACAGCCTCCTTAAAGGTATCTGTAAAGAGCAACAAGGTCGCCCCTGAGCCTCCTTTTCTCCAGGCTGAACAAGCCCAGCTCCCTCAGCCGCTCCTCGTAGAACTTGTTCTCCAGGCCCCTCACCAGCTTTGTCACCCTTCTCTGGACCCGCTCAAGCACCTCGATGTCCTTCTTGTAGCGAGGGGCCCAAAACTGAACACAGTACTCGAGGTGCGGCCTCACCAGAGCTGAGTACAGGGGGACGATCACCTCCCTAGACCTGCTGGCCACACTGTTTCTTATGCAAGCCAGGATGCCGTTGGCCTTCTTGGCCACCTGAGCACACTGCTGGCTCATATTCAGCCGACTATCCACCATCACTCCCAGGTCCTTCTCTGCCTGGCAGCTCTCCAACCACTCATCTCCCAGCCTGTAGCTCTGCTTGGGGTTATTGCGCCCCAGGTGCAGGACCCGGCACTTGGCCTTGTTGAACTTCATGCAGTTGACCTCAGCCCATCGGTCCAGCCTATCCAGATCCTCCTGCAGAGCCTTCCTACCCTCTAGCAGATCGACACAGGCGCATAGCTTGGTGTCATCTGCAAACTTACTGAGGGTGCACTCAGTGCCCTCATCCAGATCATCAATGAAGATATTAAAGAGGACCAGCCCCAGCATCGAGCCCTGGGGAACTCCACTAGTGACTGGCCTCCAACTGGACTTGACTCCATTCAGTCCTATTGAACATAATGAGCTACATACTGTTACTTCTGTATTTGTTAGAATTACATCTAATTACAAGGCAGCAAGATCAGGCCTTAAATCTGTATTGCATGGATTGGGAAGTTTGATATGTCTTGTTTTCACCTTCGTTTTTTGCTCTTTCAAAATCTTTTCAGAACATACAACAGCCAGGAATAAATGCATGGCCCACAAACTCCTGTGGTGGGTTCAGCTGCGCCCTGCATTTGGAACCAGCTGGAAAGAGTTTTGTCCAGCACAGGGCAGCCCTTGACCTCTCTTTACAATGGCCCCTGCAGCTCCCACTGTTACCAAAATCTGCATATTATGCCCAATGCAATAATATATGCATTACATAATGGCCTGTAAGTACATAAGAGAACAGCAGATTTTTTTTTCTTTTTTTTTTTTTTTTTCATTTTTAAAAAATTATTGCTGAATACTTCACCAGCAGAAAAGGCTGTAATTATAAACATACGTTCCATCTGAATGAGATTGCCTTTACTTGACTGACAGGAATTCTGACAGTCACTAACATTTTGTTACAATTTTATTTTTCCCCAACTGTGCAATTCCCTCTGCTCATATTGGGTATGGTGTCCAATCTGCATAATTGTTTCATGGTTATTTTTTGTCATTTTTACAGTATACAAATCTCATGCTCTGGTTGTCTAATTAGCCAGTCAGAGTACATAGCCTTGCAAAAGTGCCATACGATAGCTTCTCCATATCTAAACATTTATTATAGGTTAGCATTATCCTTCTATATTCTTGAAATACAGGTACTGTCTCAACTTATCACAACTTTAGAAGGAAAAAACATGTAAAAAGTTATGAAAACAAACTAGCATGAGACTGAATCCAGTGAAAAATAAAATGCATCTGTGTATTCATATATGTTCAAATAATTGAAATACGTAATTTACTGGTATATAGCTTTCATCTGGTATATAGCTGGTATATAGCTTTCATCTCTGAATAAAGAAACTGAGATTTCAGAATAAATGCATTGATCAGAGCAAAATTCACTGATTTGAAGACCCATTCTTCTTAATTGTTCTAATCATCTCTGACCCTCTGTCACGGAATTAGATTAACACAACTCTAATGTAGCAGCAGTTAAGGATTTATTGTATAACTCTATAGCAGATAACAAAGTAAGATAATATGATTTTAATGACACCTAATCAGTATCTAAGTATTAGTAAATTAACACAATGATCTAAAGAAATTTGCTACAATATAAACAGTGACTTAGTTAAAGATTTGTGAATGGCAAGGTTCATCTGAGACTTATTGCAGGGTCCTGGGCAGTCAGGCATTGGAATGGATTGCCCAGGGAAGTGGTGGCATCACCGTCCCTGGAGGTGTTTAAGGAAAGATTCGATGTGGTGCTTAGGGACATGGTTTAGTGGGTGACATTTGTAGTAGGGTGATGGTTGGACCAGAGAATCTTAAAGGTCTTTTCCAACTTCAATGATTCTATTCTAAATCCAGTTACATGCTTACAAAATACCCCCTGGTGCAAATTACTCTTCCTATGTCCTTGTCGGCATTTGTCTGAGCTTGTTCCTTGAGGACTGAGCCCTGAAATACACTTCTCAGGGGTACCCTGGGAGGTGTCCTAACACAAGCAAAGATCAAGGGTGCAGCCCACTGTGATCCCTGGAGGGCTCCAAGAGTTCTTGTTTGGAATCGCTATTTAGACGATTGTGAGGCCATTGTTTTCTGGTCAGTAATATTCCAGAATTCAAGTCTTTGCCAATTTGTTTAGTAAGCAGGTTGTGCAGTCCCTTTCCTCTTAGACCTTAATTGTGTCCCTGTCAATTAGCCACATCACAGGGTCCAGATGTGATCAGAAGGGAGGCCTGATCACCTGAGGCATGTATTGTATAAACAGGTTTTAAAGGGAAAAGTCAAGCTTCACTGCACTCTATATGTTATAGAGAATATTTATGTATTTACTTTATACATTTCTTAGAATTTGTGTTAGATTGCACCATTCATACATTATAAATACTTGTAAAAGATTCTTTAAATAGTAATTTTTATTTAACTCAATTCTTACAGGAAGAGATCAGTTACATTACCAAGTTATCAAGTATGTAGAAGATGATAATATAGTGAAGTGCTGCCATTACTGAATTTCACAATATTTCCCTATTGCCCTATATACTGATGTTTAGTTGCTTATCAGTTCTGGCTTCACAATTAACTAGGGTGGAGTACTAGGGAGGGTACTAGGCAAAGAGAGTAACAGAACTGCTTACACTTCATGTTAGACATATTCTTATCTCACTGGGAAGCTGCAATGAAAAATTTATTATTTTCTCTTTTTTGACAACCATGAAAAAGCACACATACAATGCATGGTGTTTATTGCAGTCAGGAATTTGATATATTTCTGTTATAACACTAAAGATACTGTGTTAAAAATAACAGATTAGGGAAAAATTGAGGTGATTATTACACAAATATTTTATTCTGTGCATGTGTGAAAAATAGATGGAAAAATATCATCAGACCTATAGAGAAACAATGCAAATAAATACAGATTTATGGTTTCCGCTATTTTTCCTGTATTTTGTACCTGTTGTAGTATTGGCTAGCATTCCCCAGAACAGAGGCTCGGAAATTAAAGTGCATGTGCTCCCAATTGCAATTAGGTAGGCTGTGGTGAGACCGTGAGTAGGAATGAGTTGATATGAACCATTTCTTCTGAACAAAGGAAATACAGGGGAGACTTTGCATTGAGACTGCAGATTGTTGTGAAATGTTTGTTGTCACCCTGCTTATTTCTTTCCCTTTCCTTTGCTTTTGAAAGGAAGTTTTCCTCCCTTTATAACTTTTTTCCTTTTTTTTTTTTTTCTTTCTTTCTTTCTTTCTTTTTATTTTTTTTTTCTCAGAATATTATGCTACTTGTTTGTCCACAAAGTGCTGATACACAAGAGCTTCCTAAAACATTGGTACAGTGTGCCTACATACAGTGTACACAGAAATGGTGTGAATTTAGGATCGGATTCTGTATTACTTAGAATGTCTGAACTTCTCAATTTTTCACAGCTATCGGTTTGGACTCTTGTCCTGAACCACAGACCCCAAGCAATGGGATCAAAATTGGAGACAGATATATGGTTGGAGATGTGGTATCTTTCCAGTGTGACCAGGGTTACTCCCTTCAGGTGAGCCAAGTTTCCAATTTCATATGGTTCCTTTTACATGGCTATGTTACTGAGTATTGTTTCCACTTGAGACGCTTCCTGAAAGTACTAAGGTTTCCATTGATAGGTTACTGTTTTCAATCACTGGTTTGGGGGGTTTTGTTTGTTTGTTTTCTCCTGTGTGACTCTGAAGTCAATAGTCTCCACTTTATCTAGTTGTTTGAGAGCATAAGAGAAAAAACAATCATTACCTATTCATAACATGTCCCTATTCTGGCAAATAAAAAGGCAATACCTGCCTGAAATAAAGGAAATACAAAGAACTCTGGAATGTAAACCACGAAAATACACACAAAAAAACCTCTTCCCTCCATAATGTTTTTCTAGCACATGCAGCATGACTTTGCCTCTTAAATATTATTTATTTATTTATCTATTTATTTATTTATTTATAGCAAGGGGTAGATATGCCTACATGTGCCAGTGAAGGCAGCGTATTTATTTTTCTTCTAGGACAGAAAATGAATGGTTTGCACATTAATAAATACATAATTTACAATTACCATGGATGCTTTACAAATACTTGGTTCCATCAAATGCTACAGACAATGAAAAGCAACTTTTCTTTTCATATGAAGGTTGAACAAACAGGATAAAAAGCTACTGATTTTTTTCTACTAGGTCATCTTAATATGTACACTACGTGGTTTTGCAAGATATCCCAAGTACAGTTTTCTCTTAAGAATTTTCATTTTCATTTTCTGTTCCACTCTGGTGGATCTTGGAACTAACCAGTAACAGATTACCTGGAAATCATAATACCTAATCTGTTGTAAAGAGTTTCTTTAAATATCTCAGCTTTTCACTACTTAAGCTATTTCAAAGTTGAGCATAAAGACTCAATTTAAAATAGGTATTATGAATTTTAGATGTAAAGCTAGTAGTATATAGGTGGTATGCTATAGCATATAGCTATATAAAGCTAGTATGTATATAGGTGGTTATCTTTTTCCATGTTTCACAAATGATGCAAATAAATTCTATGTAAACATCACTTCAATGAGACCTTTAGTTTGTAGACACTTGGTTTATACTGAGCTGGTATTCTGAAATTTGTCTGGAGACCATTAGAAATAATATTAAAGAAATAAACATTTTTTAGGCTGTCACATAGTTACAGTCTTCTCAGAAGGTATGATACAATTCACAGAGTATACAATCTATATTTTATACCTTATTTTTATATACTTTTTAAATTATTTAAATATTGTTGTTGGGATACTAATGATGTATCATATATTGTATATTTTTTATTATATAAGTTAGCAAATGTTGTGCCATTTTAGGGACATTCACATATCACCTGTATGCCTGGACCAGTAAGAAGATGGAATTACCCGATTCCAATATGTTTAGGTATGTCCATCATACATAAACTTTCTTAAACAAGCCAGAATGAGAAATCCAGAGAACTCAGAAATAAGAGATATGTGTAGGGTAAGTAAAAGGGAGAAGTGAAAGAACTGAATTAAAAGTGAAAAGATCAGATTAATCTGAAGATTTTCAAAGTACACTGCACATATTATAGCAAAGATTTTTTGAAATGTACAGTCAGAAGAAGAAAGAATGGCATATGTTCCAGTCAGAATCTTCTGTATTAATGATGAGACCTCCAGAGACCCTTACACACATACTTAATTTATTTATGAATCATTTCCACAGTAGAGATGAGTACTACAGAAAATACTAAAATAAAAATAGCATTACATTATCATCTCTGATGAATTCAACATAAGGCATGTCTGCCCTATTTAACAAGATGTATTATCTTTCAAATTAAGCTATACAGATGACTATATTAATACTATTGGAAGAAACACTGGGAGCCTGTCAGAAGCCTAAATGAAATATCTGAAATGAATTAAAATATGTTCTGTTTAGATGATGAATAAATATGAGTAATGCAAAACTGTTCTTGAATTCTTTTTCACTGAATAGAAATGGCCTTTTGTTTGGGTTCCCTAATAATAAAAGTTATCGGTATTTGTAATGACTAGCATATAGATAGCAAGATCCTGCAGATCGCCTTAAAAATTTATATTTGCTTTTCTTCAGAACAGATTATTTATCCTCTTGACTTCTCCCACATAATCCTGTTCTTAATCCTTTGAGGTAATTCCTACGAGATATTGGGTCCCCACAGTTAAGATGTTATAATCACCAAGATTCATATATTAATCATTAATATTCACAAAGATTCAGGTATTAATAATAATTTTGGGGAAGTTAGTCTTCAGTTTTCATTTTTTAATATTAACATATATCTAGAAAGCCTGATACAAGAGTTGTGCTAGTGTATGGAAAATCCTGAAGAAAAAGATCAATTCTCTTTAATGATGATTTTTTTTCTATTATTTTTCCTTTTTGCAAATAATAATTTCTAACTGTGTTTCAAAGGATGCAGCAACTGTTAATTGGACAAAGCTGTTACTTAAAAATAATTGTATTTAACATAATTAATCTCTGAAAAAAAACTTACATTGAATTGTAAGATACAGTACTTACTGATGTAATGAAGAAATATAAAATTAAGCCCTAAAATGAGTTTAGTTGAATTTCTAGAAATATTTAACGTATTATCATTTCTGAAGTATTAATTTTATCTCATTTGTAGAACAGTAGGGTGTAAATACAGTTTTTGAAAGGTCTCTTGAGAAAAAAAAAAAAAAAAGAAAAAAGAATACAGAATATTTTTAAAATACATTTTTTCTCTTACTCAGATGCACACAAACCAAAGCAGAATTGTGTTCATGTGGCTATGAGCTGATGTGTGCCACTTGCATGTTCACAAATGTGGTTCACACAGACAGTGCAGAGTGAACAGCTATCATCTTTTCAGGTGCATTTGTTGCTTAAATTTAAACCTAGCCAATCCAGAGTAGAAAAATATTTTTAAGGTACCCACTTGTAAATTACTTTGTTACCTATATTTAATGATAAAGGGATGTTTATTTATTTTTTTAATATAAACTTTGACATTATTATATTATTTACCTTGAAATTCAATATTCTCAATATTCTGGAATAATTGTTAGCTCATTCTACTCTTCTGAGAAATGTCTCTTTTGTTTTTTGTTTTTTGCAGCACAATGTGGTGGTGCCATGTCAGACTTCAGTGGGGTGATCCTTAGCCCTGGATTTCCTGGTAACTATCCTAGCAGTTTGGATTGCACATGGACAATAAAGCTGCCGATTGGTTTTGGTATGTGTCCTTTCATGGATAAAAATTGTTTTGTTTTGTTTTATGGATTCAAAAAAATGACATTTTAAAATATTCTGAATATTTATCCCAGTAAGAAAGGATTTTGGATTCATATAAACAAGCAATCAGACCCTGAAAAGGAAGATTTAGAATAAAATAAGCAAAAATGTATTTGCTTTTCATTTAAAATATACTGCAATTTTATGATTAAGATAAAATTGCTTAATAAGAATAAAGCACAATTTTCTAACTAAAAAGGGTTGATTTCTCTTTGTGAGGCCATAAACCCAACAAAAATATCAGTTAAGAAGGGGTAAACGCTACATTTGAGTTCATTATTTTATCATTAATCGTTTTTTGCATGTCCAGACTGAATATTGCAGCAGCATAGAAAATGTTATTGGAAGTGACCACTAGAGACCTCCCACTTAAAGTGCAATCATTGGTAATGTTGGATCAAGTCTTCTATGAGTAGCAGAACCTTCTCAGCAAGGCTGCTGCTCTCCCAGTCAGTTCCCTGCCTGCACAAACAGATAAAGCTGTTCCACCATAGATCACAGATGCAGAAATTTGCACTTCTTATGCAAACCTTTTGACACAATCTTCAAGTGTGTTTTATTTTGTTTTGTTTTGTTCTGTTTTGTTTTGTTTTATTCTATTTTATTTTATTTCATTTTATTTTATTTTATTTTACATTTTTTAGGGTAAAAGCAAACAAATAAAAAAGCAATGCAGAAGCTCTGTTATATGCTTTAGCAACTACATTCCCTTGTTTAGTATCCTCCACAAATTTGTTGTGGATGCATTCCCCTTATCTAGGTCTCTTGTGACAATATTTCATAGTATAAGCTCCCATATCAACACATAGAACAATGTGATTGTTACTAGCTACCAACTGGATATCGAACAACTGATTACTAGAGCCTCAAAGTTCAGTTAATTGTAACCCACGTTCTGCCCATTCATCAAGCTGATATATCTTCTGCTTGCCGATGAGAATGCTATAGAAGACAAAATCAAAAACCATAGAAGAATGAAAGTATATTATATCCACTTTTCTCCCTTTGTCAGTATAGCAAGTAAATTAATCACAGAAAGAAATCAGTACTCTGAAGGAATCAGTACTCAAAAAGTGTAATTTTCTCTTTTTAAATTCAGGTTGACTGGTTCTGTGTGCATTTTTATCCTTTATGTGTTTGGAAATTGCTTCCAATTAGACAAGTTCCATAATCTTCGTGTGGGTTGCAGCAAACCTGCAGTTCCCATTGCCTAGGTCTGTTTTTGTGTCTTAAATATATATGCATCTTTAGCCTTTTTATGGTCACCATTGACTTCTCTCATTCACCATGATTTTACATGGAGAATACCATCATTTCAATTACATTGGCTAACTCACTGAACACCTTTACATGGATCCTATATCACAGAATCACAGAATGGCCGAGGTCGGAAGGGAACTCTGGAGATCATCTAGTCCACCCCCTGCCGAGCAGGATCACCTAGAGCACATTCTGCAGGATGCCATCCAGGCAGGTTTTGAATATCTCCAGAGAAGGAGACTCCACAACCTCTCTGGGCAACCTGATCCACTGCTCTGTTGCCCTCAGAGTGAAGAAGCGCCCCCTCAGGTTCAGATGGAACTTCCTGTGCTTCAGTTTGTGCCTGTCGTCCTCTCGCTGGGCACAAGTGAAAAGAGACTGGCTCCATCCTCTTGACACCTGCCTCCTGATATTTATTAATGAGGTCTCCCCTCAGTCTTCTCTTTTCCAGGCTAAACAGACTCAGCTCTCTCAGCCTGTCCTCGTACAACAGGTGCTCCAGTCCTCTAATCATCTTAGCATCCCTCCTCTGGACTCGCTCCAGTAGTTCTACGTCCCTCTTGTACTAGGGAGCTCAGAACCAGACACAATACTCCAGGTGTGTCCTCACCAGAACTGAGTAGACGGGGAGGATCACCTCCCTTGGACCTGCTGGCAACACTTCTGAATGCAGCCCCAGATACTGTTGGCCTTCCTGGTCACAAGGGCACATTGCTGGCTCATGGTCAGCCCAATGTTCGCCAGGACTCCCAGGTCTCTCTCTGCAGAGCTGCTATCCAGCAGCTCACCCCCTAGCCTGTACTAGTGCTTGGGGTTATTCCTGTTGAGGTGCATGACCTTCCACTCGCCCTTGTTGAACTTCATGAGGTTCCTCATGACCCAACCCTCCAGCCTGCTGAGGTCCCTCCAAATGGCAGCACGGCTCTCTGGGGTGTCAGCCACTGCTCTGAGCTTTGTGTCACTAGAAAACTTGCTGAGGGTGCACTCTGTTCCATTTTCCAGGTCATTGATGAATAAGTTGAAGAAGATGGGACCCAGCACCTGGGGAACAGCGCTAGCTACCAGCCTCCAACTAGACTCCACACCACTGAGCACTACCCTCTGAGCTCTGCCATCCATCCAATTATCAGTCCACCTCATTGTCAGATCATCTAGGTCACACTTCCTGAGTTTGTCTATGAGAATATTATGGGAGACAGTGTCAAAAGCCTACAACCCTACTACAACCCTACTACTTTGTGTGCATTTTGTTCAAAAGTCATAAGATTGAAGTGAATCATTGATTTTTTGTATTAGCATTTTATTCAAATAGCATTGGCACATTAATTCTGCCATTACCTGACTTGAGAGCTTGACCTTATAGTTTCTAGTGTTTCTTTATGAGTCATAATGTTGTCTAGAATCTTCAGGTCCCATTAAAAGCTCTGCTTGTTGAATTATTTAAAATAAAATAAAATTTTAAAATAAATAAATAATAGCAATAGTAGGTTTATCATGCTAAATCAAAGCAACAGAGAAAGCTATTCATGAGCTATAAGGGAATAGGATTGTTTTCCAGAGATTTTCAAAGACATTTTCTGTAATATAGAAGAAATAATAAAATTCTGGAATATTGATTGATTCCATTTCAAATCCCGTAAGCTGGTACATTGAAATAGATATGAAACTTGCTGTCTTTTTATCCCAGATATATTCCCTTCTACCTCTTGCCTTACTTTACTGCTGTCTAACTTCTTTTCCAATCTTCACTCCTTCCTTCAATCCTTTTTGTTTGCTTGCATTCTCCAGATTAATACTTCCATTTCACACCCCACATCCAACAATTCCAATTTGACTCTTCAAACTCCCATTTAGACTACATTGTTGACATACTATTTAATTTCACCTCCATTAGGAAGGAAAATTAACTATTCAAGTTTTGCCTTAGCTGAAATAAATCAGTTTAGCTCCACTAAAAACAGTTTTTCTACATTGCATTTCAGTCACTGTATTTATTTTATTATTTATTTAACACTCACTGTTTTCCAGTTCATGCACAGGAAAACTAAAAGCTCCCTTTACTAGAAGAAAATTGAAAGTGCAAAGATTGAAATGGGCTTGACGTTTTCACCATTTCTATATGTTAAATAGGAGTTGAATAAAACTAAATTTTAAATTTAAGTCAAGTTACATTTCATTGTAAAAATGAAAGCAAATTATATTCAGAAAAGTGATGGTTAAACCTGTTTTCAGTGATGCTGTAGTTAGAGCTCTGTGGAGGCACATTCATCTAACTCTTCTGAGTAGTAAAAGTAAAACTTCAAAAACATCATCATAGGAACCTTCTATAGGATTTCATTTGTTGAAATGTTTCTAATGAGAGCTCTTCAAAGTTAGAAGTCATGGATCATAAGCTTTTCCCCTTCATGTTAACCAATATTGTAATGTAAACCAATGACTCTATGCTGACAGTCTTAGACCTAACAATCTTAGAGCTGGTTTTATATCAAAGTGAGTTTAAAAAAAAAAAAAAAGAGAGAGAGTAAGGTAGCATGAGTTAGCAGTTATTAAGCAATGGCAATTTAAACTTAGCACAAATTTTGGATACGAATTGAATTCTCTGTGTAGGAAAGGAAGTGTATAGGGTTTTGGAAGGCTGTCAAAATCTGTTGGTACGCTGGATATTTTGTCCGTAAGGACACTATGAGAAACAGTATCAAAATGTTTGCTGAAATCCAAAAAGATCACATCAACTGGCTTCCCGTGGCTTCCCTTGGTCAACCAGGTATTTCCTTGTCATAAAAGGAAATTAAGGTAGTTAAACAGGACTTTCCCCTCTTAATTCCATGTTGGCTGTGACCAATGACTGTGTTCTTTCAGGTGTTTTTCATTTATAAATACCTGAACATCCCCAAAATAGCATACAATTATAAATAACTTACAGTTCAATGACTTAGATAAGGTTTGTACTGCCTTGTTAACATTTCAGGATTAGTAATGTATGAGAAGAGACTGTTTCACACCGAGAACCTGTGAGCATATCATGCATTTCCACTGATTGTAGTATTTTATGATATTATCAGTGTAAAATTTACATACTTTATTGCCTCCCCCTCTCCCCCTGGTATTGATATCAATGTTTTTTATTTGCTGACAATGTTTTTCAGGTGTCCATCTGCAATTTGTGAATTTCTCAACCGAGACGATACACGATTACTTAGAAGTTAGGAGTGGATCTACAGAAACTAGCACTGTTATTGGGAGACTAAGTGGCCCTCAGCTACCATCTTCTTTGTTCAGCACAACTCATGAAACTACCTTATACTTTCACAGTGATTATTCACAGAACAAGCAAGGATTTCATATTGTGTATCAAGGTGAGAGTTTAATATTCTTATATGAAAACAAGATGGTTGTTGAAGATTATTTCTCGTCTTGCCATTCCTAAAAGATAAATATGAAATAAAAGATTTTTTTTTCTGTTTCAAACTCATTACACATTGTGATCAATCCAGAGAATTACAATTAAAATAAAAGGAAAGCATGTTCCCTCTAAAAAAAAAAAAAAAAGGAGTTAAAATGTAGGCAGAAAGATACTTTTTTATGTTTGAATTTGGTTGGCATATTAATTTACATTGCATGGGCTTATAAAATAAGCATCTCTATTGTTCAATCTATAATCATATGGGAATCTCAACGATATGTCTTGGGTTTGAGAAGGGAAAGTTCTAAATATTGTTTTAGAGCACTTGATCCATATAGGCTGGTTTAGAGTACACTAACCTAGAAATCTCCAATTCCATTTTGTTTCCTAGTTGGTAATTTCCCTGGAAGGTTCTTGTTCTCTTGTACCCAAATAGGTCATGCTGAGCTGGTGAAGACCAAAAGTTCATAATTGCATATGCATTTTAAAAGAAATCAGATCACCACTGTTCACAGAAAAAAAAATGTCAAATGTTTATTTTAAACTATTCATGATGTGAACAATTTTAAAGGGTGATTTCAAGAGATTTTCCTTTATAGCATTCCCTTATTTCTCTTTCAAGAAAAACAAACCCAAATTGACTTGAACTATATGTAACATTCTGGAATTGAGCTACTGGAAAAAGTATTAGCTTTTAAAGCAAAAATCAGTTTATGACCTAAACTGCTTGGTATGATTTTCTTCACTTGTATATGTAATACGATATAATTTGTAGCCATAAGGGAACTCTAGAATCTACCACTAAGAAGGACAGTAATATTAAATGTATGTACTGTTACTGCTAGTAACAGTAATCATTTTGGAGATGCTGTTATTTGTGAGCAAAGAATTCCAGTAAAGTTCCTCTCAGTTCTTAACCACACAAGAGAAAATTGTTTATATCAAACATATGCAACATGAAACATTCTGATTTCAAAGATTTTACATAGCATATATTTTCGCAGTTCTATAAAAAGAAGTCAATGTTTCAAATCTTGGAAAAGATCAGTAAGATTTGCGAAAGAGGCTTATTTTCAAATCTTGAAAATTGTTGATGTTCATAATTCATTACAGAGTCTTTAAATTCTTCTAAGAAAACCCAGAAAAATTACAGACAGATTGATCTTTTCCTTTAATATAAGAACGTATAAACAAAAAAAGCCTATTGTATCGAGCCCACTAGTTCTCCAGCTGTTTTCCTGCTTGTGATGTTGTTAAATATATATATATGTATTATTCTCAGCTATCTTCTGGAAGACATTTTTTCAAATATGTTGCCTTTTTTTTTTTTTTCTTTCTCTTTATTTTCTATTTACATTTGACCTGATATGTTTTTACATTTTGTGAAAAGAATCATAGAATGGGTCACATTGAAAGGGACTTTAAAGATTATGCAGTTCCAACCCCCTGCCATAGGCAGGGATGCCACCCCCTAGATCAGGTTGGCCAAGGCTCCATCCAGCCTGGTCTTGAACACCTCCAGGGATGAGGCATCCACAGCTTCTCTGGGCAACCTGTGCCAGTGCCTCACTACCCATACAATGAAGAATTTCCTCCTAACGTCTAGTCTAAATCTTCCTTTTTTAGTTTAAGACCATTCCCTCTTGCCCTATCATTAACTAGCCTAATAAAGAGTCCTTCTGCATCTTTTTATAAGACCCCTTTAAGTATGGAAATTCCTTAATGAAGTCTCCCTGGAGCCTCCTCTTCTCCATGAGTTCATCTGCTTTGGTGACCACCAGGTCCAGTAACACTTCTCTGTTTGGTTTGTCTAATACCTGGACGAGGAAGTTGTCTTCAGTGCCTTCCACATAGCTTTCCACATAGCTTTCCCAGCAGACATCCAGGTGGTTGAAATCCCCCAGGAGGATGAGAGCCTGTGAGCATGATGCTTCTTGTAGCCCTCCATTCCAATGTTCCAGCTTTGTAATTCATACCACCATGATTCTGTGATAGCAATTACATCATGGTTTTCTAAATGCACTGTGGCTTACAACTCCTTCTGCTTGTTTCCCATGCTGTGTGCATTGGTGTAGAGGCACTTCAGTTGGGCTATGGGCTGCGCCATCTTTTTAGATGAATCCTTCCTAATTCATATGGGATGATTCACAGCTGTTTCCCTGCTGTTTAAAGTACTGGCATTCAGGAATTCTTTTGAGTCACTTACAGGTGCATCCCCTTCCCTCACCAAATTTAGTTTAAAGCCCTTCTAATGAGTCCAGCCAGCTTGCTGCCCAAAACACTCTTGCCCCATGTCAGCTATGCCTGGTCTTTCAAAAGTGCACCTGAAAACATGGAACCCAAAACATTGATCATGGCACCAGCTATGGTGATCATTCACCTCATCTGTACGCTGCCTCCTCCACAGGTCTCAGTCTTTGACCGAGAGGATTGAGGATACCACTACTTGTGTTCCTGATCCCTTCAACATCTTTTCCAAGGGACATAAAGTTCCTTTTGATGTTTCTGAGTCTCCTTGTCGCAGCCTAAGTTCTTCCTATGTGAAAGACCAGAAACGGGTGATAGTTCTATGGCTTAACCAAGCTTAGTACCTCCTACCGCCTGAGCGGTACAGGGGAATGGGGAATGGGAGCTGTGGTCAGTCCCTGATGCTTTGTCTCTGCCGCTCCTTCACAGTCACTCTCTGCTCCTGCTCCAACATGTGGTCCCTCCCATGGGATGCCATCCTTCCCGAACTGATCCTGAGGGGGCTTCCCACAGGCAACAGCTCTTTAAGAACTGCTCCAGTATGGGTCTGTAACATTGGTTCCATCTGTCAGGAGCAACAGCTCCAGCATGGGTACCTCACAGGCAGCAGCTCCTGCCAGGTCACCTGCTCCTGTGTGGACTCCTCTCCACAGGCTACAACCCCAGCCCGGAGTCTGCTCTGGTGGGGGTTCTCCACTGGCTGCAGCCTCCTTCAAGTCAGATCCACCTGCTCCACTGGGGGCTCCTTCATGGGCTGCAGCGTGGAGATCTGCTCCATGTGGGACCCATGGGCTGCAGGGGGACAGCCTGCTCCACCAGGGACCTCTCCAGCAGCTGCAGGGGAACTGCTGCTGCATGCCTGGAGCACCTCCTGCCCTCCTGCTACACTGATCTTGGTTTCTACAAGGCTGTTTGTCACTCCTCACTCTGCCACCTGTTGCTGTGCATCAGTTGTACTTTTTTTGCTTTTCTTAAATCTGCTTTCCCAGAGGCACAAGCAATGTCACTTATTAGCTTGGCTCTTGGCAGCAGCGGGTCCCTTTTGGAGCCGGCTGAAACTGGCCCTTATATAACATGGGGCACCTTCTGGATTCTTCTCACAGAAGTCACCCCTGCAGCTTCTGCTACCAAAACCTTGCCATGTAAACCCACTGCAGCCTCACATCTGTCTTCTATACCTGTTAGCTTTTCCCATACTTCTAGTTCAAAGATTCTTCTGCCACCTTCTTTATTTTCATTTTCAGCAAATTAGATCAATTTTGAATATGGTGTACTTAAAGGTACACTTTGAAAGCATGTTTTTTTGTCAGTGGCCTGTTTTTGGAGATCTAAGTGGTGAAGACACAAAGTCTATTTGTTTTCCTACTCTCTTCTTTTCTAGCACATTACTCCCATACTTAGTAAAATCAAAAGATAAAGTGACTCATCTCATTTTTTCCTTCACAGGAGCTTCATTCCAAAAACCTGTACAGTAGGTTGCTGGTTTCTGTTGTTGTTTATATTCTCAATGTTTAAAGAACAGGAGATCATTTAAAATTTTGTTGTATATTTTCCATCTGAGGTCAGGAATTGTAAATAAATTTTTATGCATATTTCCAGAATTGTTGTGGGGATGTTTTACTGTGCTTATGTTGGTTTAAAATCAATGATTTTAATTGTCACTCTGATGGAATTTAAGATATATTGAATGTCCACGATTTTTTAATTTTATTCTAATGAAAAGCTTTCAAGCTTTTTTTTTGTCTTTCTTTCTTGTTTGAAAGTCTAAAGTGAGCACAATTAATATTTCATTTGCTTTCCACACATTATTTTTCATTTATTTCAGCATATCAACTGCAAAGCTGTCCTGACCCTCGACCATTCCGGAACGGTTTTGTTATTGGGACAGATTTTACTGTGGGACAAACTATTTCATTTGAGTGTTTTCCTGGCTACACATTGATTGGAAATTCTGCTCTGACTTGTCTTCATGGTATTAGCCGTAACTGGAATCACCCTCTCCCCAGATGTGAAGGTATGACCTGAATAGCCTAAGAACCTTTCATTATTTGCAACTTCTCCTAAGGACTGATAACTGAAATTGTTTCAGCTTTTAGAGACCTGTATTATTATATTGTATTCTTTACAGTTGAAGTATTCAATTCACTATGTGATTTTTTAATTTTTATTTTTAGTAGTAGTAGTAGTAGTTGTAGTAGAAGTAATGCTGAAGAGGTGAAATGTTTTATGAAAGTATGAAATCTCTGAAAAAGTATCTGATAAAGTAAGTTTATTTTCAGCTGGTTAGGCTGTAGGTCAGGAATGTGGAGACCTGTGCTTCTTTTTTAACCAGCTGATGTAAAAGCTCTGCACCAAATCAAGTGAAAATGGAGTTACAAATTGAATTTCCCAACTTTGGCTACTTATATTCTGTCTTGTAAGTTGGATAGAAATATCAAAGAAGTTACAAAGTGCAGTTGTCTTCCCGTCAGTGCTTTTTGAAGTTCTTTCTACATATATTTATTGTGAGTGGTGGTTTTTTGTTTGTTTTTGTTTTGTATTACACTTTTTAACTTCTTACATTTTCTTTTTACATTGATATCTTTGCAATAGGTAAGCAGGTTCAAAGAACTGTTACTTGCACATAGCTGAAAATTTAAGGGAGACAGAATGAGTATACGTGATGTATAAGTAAATGACGATTTTATAAAGGTGTATTTAATTCCTGGCTATAGTGGAAGTAGCCTGTATCTAAGACCCTGTAGAGGGACCTGGACAGTATAGGTTGATGGGGAGAGGCCAATGGAATGAGGTTTATAATGGCGAAGTGTCAGGTTGTACGCTTTGGCCACAACAACCCCATGCAATGCTACAGGCTTGGGGGAGAGTGCCTGGAAAGCTGTGCAGAGGAAAAGGACCTGGGAATGCTGATTGATACTTGCCTAAACATAAGCCGTCTATGTGCCCATGTGGCCAAGAAGGCCATTGTATCATGAATAGTGTAGCCAGCAGAACCCCAGGGAGGTGATCGTTCCTATGTACTCATCTCTGTACACATCACCTTGAGTACTGTGTTCATTTTTGGGCCCCTCACTACAACAAGGACATAGGCCCTGGAATGTGTCCAGAGAAGGGCTACAAAGCTGGTAGGTCCTGGAACACAAGTCCTGTGAGGAGCGGCTGAGGGAACTGGGGTTATTTAGTCTGGGAAGAGGAGGCTCAGGGGAGACCTTATTGCTCTCTACAACTGCCTGAAAGGAAGTTATGGGAAGCTGGGGGTCAGCGTCTTCTCACAGGTAACTAGCGATAGACTAGAGGGAATGGCCTTAAGTTGTGCCAGGAAAGGTTTAGGTTGGAAATTAGGAGACATTTCTTCTCAAAAAGAGTAGTCAGGCATTGGAACAGGTTGCCCAGAGAGGTGGTGGAGTCGTCCTCCCTGGGGGTGTTAAAGGAAAGGTTGGATGTGGTACTTAGAGACATGGTTTAGTGGGTGACCTTGGTAGTAGGGTGATGGTTGGACTAGATGATCTTGATTCCAATCTTAATGATTCTATGATTTTATGATTCCTCACAGTTTCAGGAGGGTTACTCAGATTAAAGGCCTAACTTCCCTCTGTATTAAATGGGAAAACTCAGCATGAAGAATCAGATGTTAAGTATTGAGCATGTTGAAAAGGAATGCCTGAAAAATAATAGTAATAATAATAAAAATAATTATTTTCTGCATTTCTACATTGTATTCTAAATCATCAACCTAAATTTAGGCATTTAAATTTAGGCTTCATTATTTAAAAATCCTTCTGGATTCAGTGAGCCATAGGCATTTCTGGGAGATTCAGTAGCTAAATTTAGAGCTATCTAATACTGAATTCAGAGAGAGAAACTGTATCATATAGAAAGAGATGACACCTACACAGCCTGTCTTTTAAAGGGTAAGAAGTTAATTCATCACAAATGAGTTTCAACCTTCATTTTATGGATCCTAAGGGAATAGTAATGGTTTATGTCTTAACTGCTAAACGGCTTAGTTTTTTTCCTTTTAGTTACTTCTGGCTGCATTTTCTGTGTGTCAGAATCAAGACAAATTATTTACTGAATTGAGTGACTCTGTTTCTTTGTATTACCTTACCAGAACCACCAATTCTAAGATAGCCCAAAGCGTATTGCTGTTCTGTGACACCTCTGATCAACTTGCTGGGCAATGGCTGCAAGTTCTGTTTCTGTTTCTATTTAATGTGATGTGACACATTAATGTGACACATTAATGTGACAAGAAGATGCAGACAAAAGATCAACCTAATTGATAATGGGGTTCTAATGTGTGCTGCATAGTTACAGATTGCCAACCTTTGTAGCTCCTAGAGAAATTTCTAAAGTTACATGTGCTTTTTTTTTTTTTTTTTTTTTTTTTGTGCAAGTATTTACTGCAGTATTTTTAGTAAAGTTTTGACAGTTTTATATGCTGTGCTTTCTTTTCTTGTTTATTTGTTTGTTATTAGTGAAGGAAAAATGTAATTAGGTATCTTCTAGTTGTTTTGATTTGAGGTAAAGTTCTTCTGTCCAAAAGCATATACATACGGGCTTTTTTTTTGTATATGACAGATAGCACAGATGACCATTTTGTTTTAAATTTGTGTTTGCATTAGTATATTTATAGTAAGGCTGCATAGGTTGAGTGTATAATGTATATTATACATGATTTTACATAGATATTATACATTATACATGTATAATACCTCAGACTTCTTGAAGCAGACCATCTGAATCAACTGTCACTAAACATGCTTCCTGTTTGAACAGTAAACCTCCTTACCTTACAGCATAGCATCAAAGTGGATATATGTAAGACATAACATGCTTCACCTAAACACAAAGAAACAGGTATGTCCAGAAGAGTCCAGAAGCTGCCCTATGTTAGCTAAGAGACAGTTTCAGCCAGATCAAAAAGGAACCTGCCACTGGCCAAATCTGAGACAATGAGCAATGCTGGTTGCACCTTTGTGCAACAGCAGCTGACAGAAAGGGGTGAGAAGATGTAGAGAGAAACACGCCTGCAGACACCACGGTCAGTGCAGCAGGAGGGCAGGAGGTGTTCCAGGCATGCAGCAGCAGTTCCCCTGCAGCCTGTGGAGAGGCCCCTGGTGGCGCAGGCTGTCCCCCAGCAGCCCATGGAGCAGCCCCCGGTGGAGCAGGTGGATGTGGCCTGGAGGAGTCTGTGGCCCATGGAGAGCTCCCACAGGAGCAGGCCCCGGGCCGGAGCTGCAGCCCCTGGAGAGAAGCCCACGCAGGAGCAGGGGGCCTGGGGGAAGCTGCTGCCCATGGGGAACCCTGGTTGGATCAGTTTGCCCCTCATGGAGGAACCCCGTCGTACAGAGCCAAGCGAGAGCAGTTTGTCAGAAACCCATGGTGGGTATATTCAGGAAGGAGGAAGCAGCGGATGAAGAGGATGAAGAGAGTGAGGGTGAAGGAATGGCAGAATTGAAGTGTTATCGACTGACTGCAACTCCCATTCCCCATTTCCCTGTGTTGCCTGGGGAGAGAAGGTAGATGAGGACGGGGGGGGAAGGGGGGTGGACTTTAAGTTCTCACTGTTCTAGTCTGTTATCAGTAGGCAATAGATTACATCAGTCTCCCCTAGGCTGTCTTTTTTCCCACAGTGGTAACTGGTGTGTAATCTCTCTGTCCTTACCTCAACCCATAGGCTTTTATTCATTTTATTTTCTCCATATTCTGAAGAGGGGGAGTGAGAGAGTGGTATGGCGGAGCTTCACTGCCTACTGCTCTGGAACCACCACAGGCAAATCTTCATTTCCAAACACCTGTTCTTCGGTTAGAGATTCTTAAGCATATTTTAGGGAATCTGGGTTGCCTTTCCATGCCTTTTTAGGATGGGGAGGGAGGTACGTAAAATAAAGCAAATTACACAGCTTTGCTCAGTTTTCCAGAACTAGGTTTCTATAACATATTTTCTCATATGTTACTTGGATGTTGTCACATTCAACATGTATCTGAAACCTTTTTGGAGAAAATCATATAGTTAGCACTAAGAGCATTCCTGAAATGCATAGTTAGGAAAGTCCAAAAACTGTATGGTCAGTCTTATACTGTGTGATGTCTAAATTAGTAAATAACACTTCAGTAAGAATTTCAGAAAGGATTTATTTTGTCCACCAAAATTTATCTTAGGAAGTGCAAAATTGTTTTTCATATGGTGGCACACAAAATTTTCATTTTTGAATTCCTCTCTAAGTTTTTTCCACACATTCTCAGTCAACTTAGCATATATCTTCTTTCATCTGATAGTTTTGTTTGGCTACCTTCTTGTGACAATAAAGAAAATAATTCATGTGTTTTCCTGCTAATTTGTAATTTGCATTAACACAAAGCTGGAACAACGTTGTTCATTGCTTTCACTTGTGTGGGGAATGGTTTAACCCAATGTCTAAATATTACTTTGGTTTCAGATCAAATAGTATTTATAATTTTGGAATTACTTATATTTTTATTTCTGCATTATTTATTTTTATTTTTATTTTTATTTTTATTTTTATTTTATTTTTTATTTTATTTGTATTTTGACTAACAATGTGAAAAGTAAGGAGCAAGGAGCTCAGAAAAATCTATTTGCTATAGGTAAAACAGTGGTGTTTTAGATAATCTATTACAATGATAATCTATTACAATGATAATCTATTTAGATAATCTATTTACAATGTACTGAATTTAAAGGTATGAATTTCATATGATCTAAGAAGAATACAAAAAGTGTCTAATGTTTTTAAAACAAATGCCCTTTCTATAGCTCTCTGTGGAGGAAATATAACTGCAATGAATGGCACCATATACTCTCCAGGATACCCTGATGAGTATCCAAATTTTCAAGATTGCTTTTGGCTTGTAAGAGTACCACCTGGAAATGGAATCTACATCAATTTTACGGTTCTCCAAACAGAGCCAATATATGATTTCATAACTGTCTGGTAAGAAAACATTATTATTATTATTATTCTTTATTTAATCTTCATGTAACACTATGCAACAAAGTATGAATGAAAGTGAGTATATTTGTGATTTCTCTCTTGACACTGGTGTTCTGTTTACTGAAAATGAGTGATTTGCACTTATCCATGTTTTCCAGTGTATCATTTTCTCTAGATAACAGTGCAACATAAAGTTGCATAGCCCTTGATTCCTTGAATACAGGAAACAATAGCGTAGCAATAATAGTAGTCCTCATCAATTTATTGATCAAGCCAAGTTAACAGAAGTATGCTATCTCAAGAAGTCATAATTAAGAAAAAAGTGATAATAAGCAGTTGCGGCCATGTGTATTATGGTGTTTTAATGCCAATACAAGAAACTACAGCAACACTTTCTTCATGTCTTCCAAGTTGGCTTCTTTCAAACTATTGAAGAGTACATAAAAGTCAAGACTTAACTTGTATTTGGCTATGACAGAGTTGAGCTAACTATAGCTGTAAATAAATTACATTCTCTGTATACCTGCATCCATGTCTATCACGAATCTTTTCAGATATTGAAGCCGCCATTGTTCTTAGTTGCAAAGTAAAGGCAGGAGGCTGTAATCAAGAGGAACATCTCCTTTAGTAATTATGAAACTGTTACCAGGGGCACCTTAGATGTTTCAACAGAAGTTAAGACTTTGGAAGTTTGCCTAAAACAGTAATTCACAGATTATTGAATCTGCAGGTGGAGAGGGTAGTCTTGTAGTCTAAGTAGCACAAAACAGTGAGAGGAAATTTGGAATATTCATAATTTGTTTCATTTCTGTTGCACAGAAATATTAATTTGGCTTCACATAAATTCCAATATAAATCAGCATTTCATTCCCATTTTCCTAAATAGCTCTCTGTTGTGGTGATTTCTGTAAGATCTAGTTATCTTTCACCTTGCATACTACAAACTGTCTTGTCCTGTATCCCAGATATTTGATTGCTTTGCCTTTTGCTTAACTAAAATTTCATTTGAATTATGTATCTAGACTATCATCCTGATAGGTAATTTTGAATCCTGTTTTACTCTTCCCCACTTGTTTTGTGTATCAAACTTAGGCTGACCTTCAGAATCTTTCCTGAATTTAGTTATATGTTTATATGCATACAGACATCCTTTCTCTACTTCATCCACACAAATCAGAACACTACTATCCATTTCCAGTACTCCTTCCATTTGGCTCTTCCTTTCTCCCAAACGATTTCATGTGGTTTCAGTTATATTCCTGTCCGTGTTATAAGCTTAGTTCTAACAATAAATGTAATTGTGTATATTCTACACAATTACAAAATTGTGTAATTAATTTTATTCTACAAAAAAACTCAGTTTTATTTCATTATATGTTCTTTGATGCTTTTTTTAGACATTTTCTACCCTATTTCAATTAACATAAATTTTAGGTTATGTTCTGAAATTAAAGAACAGTTTTCCACTGTTTCCAGTGGAAAAAAAATGCAATTTTTTTCACAATTTAAATGCTTCTCCAAATCATATTATTTCCCTGAGAAACTACAAGGGGAAGGGAAAGGGGCAACGTACAAGAATTTGGACAAAAGTACTGCCGCAAAATTTTCAAAACAGAAATATATTCATAATTTTATTTTAAAATTGTTTTCAGTTAATATTGTATTATCAATAAAACAATTACAAAATGTAAACTTGTATTATTTAATGTTCATCAGTTATTATTTGTAAGGAAGCTAATACTAAAATGTAATGCCCTCGCATTACAATTCTGTCCTCTGTACAGTTCTAATCTTTAGTACTAGTTTTGATTTAATTTTTCTATTACTACTTTGTATTTAATTGTGGAGAAACTAAATTATTTAGGCAAAGAACTTTTCTTTTATCTGTTTTTCTTAGGGATGGACCAGACCAAACTTCTCCTCAGATTGGACAATTTAGTGGCAATACTGCATTAGAATCAGTCTACAGCACTTCCAATCAGATTCTGATCAAGTTTCACAGTGATTTCACTACCAGTGGCTTCTTTGTACTTAGTTATCATGGTAAGCATGAAAAACTGTACTTTTTACTGTCTGTACTGATTACTGAATTAATAGAATTATTTTTCTAGGAAGAGTAACTATTATTAATGTGAGTGACCATTAGTGCATTAGCAAACATGTGAAAGACTAATATGAATAATGAAAATAGAGCATTTTCTCAACCAATATATTAAGTATAGTAATAGTCAAGAAAAAACAGAATATATTGTGAGGAGACATAAGCAAAGAAGATGGAATCAAGACCCTGCAAGTTCGAGGTGCTCATCTTCTCACTGCTGACAGTACTTCTAAAATACCACACAATCTAAATGTTTATGAGGAGCTTGCAATGTCTCTTAGATATTTAAGTATTTTGATGGCAGTACTCTTGTTATAGAGATATCAAGATAGTGAACTATACTATGTAATTAACATTAAGCTGTTACTGAAATAAAAACTGACTGTATGACTAAAGATGTAAGTATTAATGCACTGAATTAGACTTTTGTAGTGATTCACTTCTTCTATAGCCAAGTGTCTCTTGCAGTCCTGTCATTACAAGGGTACTTTTATGTGCATTGTGAATGCCTGTTGGATTTACTATCCCGGGCAACATGGACAGACAACAGACTGCTTTCTGGATCCTGAACAGATTTGGGGTCTAGAGGACTTTCTTTTTGACATAATAAAGTCCAAGGTGCATACAGAAAAAAAGAACCAGGTGAATTAGAGGAAATTTAATGTAAACAAACCAAACCAATCAAACAAACAATAGTAACAACAACAAAAAGCTTGTGTCCCACAATGAAACCAACCAACCAAACAAAAAACAACAACATCACTGGATTTTTCTGATGGAGGTTTGAGCATATCCTACTTTAGTAAGATTGGGCAATACGGTTCACAATTTTGATTCTTAATCTGAGCATTTACATTGCATCTTGCAGTTTGTAGAGGGCAAACTGACAGTTTACCTTAATGAATATGTGAATTTATATATATTATTGTATATGAATATATCAATATATGAGCAAATACATTGGAAAATGTTCATACTTGATCATAAAGTCTCTAAAGAATTTAATCTCCTTTACTTATTTTTCTTTATTATTATGCAAATTGTCATTCCAAAAGTGTGGGAACTAATGTGTAATATATATGCAAACAACAGCACGAAGGATTATTCATGAAGAAGCTTAAAACACTTTATGAATTGATGTTGTCAAGATAAATAAATTTCTCTGTATCCTTGAGTCTGTGCTTCTTCATGTCATCTCCTTACAATTTACAGCAATAAAACTGAGGTAGTGTGTGGAACCAGATTTATTTAAAACAGATAATTTGGGGATTAAAATGAGTGATATTCTTAAATGAGAAACATTTAAGATAAATGATGTGAATTGTTTGTTGAATCATTTTTTTTTTTAATTTAATTAGTGATTTCTTATTTTTATTTTTAAGAATGCAAATATGACAGCAGTTCCATGTTTGCTTGGTGTGTTTTCTTTTAAGTATGTTTATCCCAAGGCAGGATGTTAGCTTTCTGACTCACTGATTTAATCAGCTCTTCATCATACAGTGGATGAAAGCATATCAAATACGGGTGACTCAGTAGCAACAAAAGATACAAATCTTTTGGTTAAACTGGGAAAAACAGAAATAGGTATGATTGACCTAAATTTGACACATTCAATTACTAAAGGATCCAAGAATAGGATGCAACAAAGACATGGATAAATGAAGCTGAATCTGCCATAAATTGATGATGTTTCCTGGCTATGAGAGATGCTATAAAACAATGTTATCTGAAAATGTGATATCAGTGAAAAACAGGAAAATATACTGTCATTGACCATCCTGACTGTATACCTTTAAACACGGAAAACTACATTGTCAGTGCAAAACTTTCATCATGATTTCTTTGGTTGTATTTCTGTACCATTTGCATTCAAATTGAAGACATTCAATTGAAATGTTAGGTTTGGACATTTCATCCATGTCCAAATCTAAGTCTGTCCTCCTCGGTTCTCTGTAAAAAAAAAAAAAACACGCTATATTGCTTCTTCATATTCTTCCTATTTGATGTTGTTTTTGTTCTTTCCTTTTTTTTTTTTTTTAATTTAAATAATTAGTTTCACCCAATTATTTTACCTGTCAGTTGCATACATATTAAAACTCAGAAAATTATTAGGAAGCACTCAGCAGTAGAAGTGTATTCAGGATAACTTTAATAAATAAATAAATAAATAAATGATTGAACAATACAGAAAATCTGCTTTTCAGATGCATACACTTACATGAGAAAATTTGTAACTACCTCTTAGCTTCTTAGATTATCTATAAAGAGAGTTTTGCTAATAAAATGAAGAATGCAACTTTCAATTTTTCATTCATTCTGAAAATTATGTTTCTTTTGATTCTGTTGAAAGCTTCTTGGTAGATGACTAGATGTTTATTTTTATCCTGTTAATGTGGGTATTATCTCAGTTATGTTTAATGGCTATGTTAACTGTGTAAGTCTGGGAGTGTCAACTGTGTTGTATTTCTGTTATAGCCTATCAGCTTCGGGTCTGCCAGCCTCCAACAAACATCCCAAATGCTGAAATTCTAACTGAGGATGATGAATTCGAAATAGGTAAAGTGAGAGAAAATAAATAAAAATGTAAATATTTAAAATGTAAAAGAGACTATTTGCACAGATCAGTTGGTTTTATTTATTTATTTATTTTTCAGGATGTTTAAGAAATAATTCTTCTTCCCTATACATCCTGAATCCTGTCCATATTTTAGAGATCACATCTGAGTACCACAATAACTCCTTTCCAAACAACTTAGTGCATTTTTCATAAAGTTTGCAATAACACATTTTCTTACACTGAAATTTAAGAACATTTTTGTCATGTGTGTATAAGTATACCTGTTCATATATCCATATAGTTCATAGAACCATAGAATATACTGAGTTGGAAGGGACCCACCAGGATCATCAAATCCAACTTCTGGCTCCACACAGGACCACCCAAAACACCAGACCATATGTCTGAAAGCCTTGTACAAATGCTTCTTGGACTCAACGCCATGACCACTTCCCTGGGTTTCAGTGCCCCACCACCCTTCCAGTGACGAACCTTTTCCGAACATCTAGTCTGCAACACCCTGTCACAGCTTCTTGCCATTCCCTTCAGTGCTATCACACATCACCAAATCAATAACTCCCCCTATGTTCCCCCTCAATGATGCTGCAATGAGGTCTCCCCTCAGTCTCCTCTTCTCTAGACTCAACAAATTCACTTCAGCCAATCCTCATACATCCCTCTGGACCCTTCACCATCTTTGTAGCCATCCTTTGGACACTCTCTGATAGTTTTATAGTTTATGTTGTAGTGCCCAAAACTGCACTCAGTACTTCAGGTGAGGCTGCACCACCTCAGAGCAGGACAACCATCTCCCTTGACCAGCTAGCAATTCCATGCTTAATGCACCCCAGGATACATTTGGCCCTTTTGGCTGCCTGGGCATGCTGTTGACTCATAGTCAACATACCATCAGCCAGAACCCTCAGATCCCTTTCCACAGGGCTGCTCTACAACCTCTCATTCACCATTCCCAGGTGGGTTGCCACTTCCCAGGTGCAGAATGTGGCACTTATTCTTGTTAAATTTCATACGGTTGGTGATTGCCTGGTTCTCTGATTTGTCACAATCCCTCTGCAATGTCTCTCTATCCTCAACGGAGTCAACATTCATTTACCACAATGCTTCTTAGATTAATCAACGTTGTTTATGCCAGAGGTCATTTAGCTCATTAAACATGAGCAAGAAATTTCATTAATCAATGATGTTTTCAAAGCTAAAAGTTCCAACTAATTGATGTTTAATGGTATTTTGTATGCTTTTGGTTTTATTTGTTTATTTTGTTTTTATCAAACAGGAGACATAATAAGGTACCAGTGTCAACCAGGCTTTACATTGGTTGGTAATGAGATTCTGACATGCCGACTAGGTGAAAGGCTTCAGATGGATGGAGCACCACCTACTTGCCAAGGTGTTTTATTCCTTTTCTTTCCTTCTACCAGACCAGCTCAATGGTGATTCTTTAACTACCCTCCACATCTTTATATAAGATGCAATATTTAAAATATTTCAAAATTTTAAAGATACTCCCAATATTATCACTGTTTGTTATGGTCAAATATATGTCAATATATGGTCAAATATATGTCAAATATTAATGCCAAATCATTAGTAATGTTTTAATACATTTGATGAGTATTAAGGGTTACTACTCTATTTTGTGAAAATAACTTCACAGATTATTCTTTGGACAGAGCCTACATTTAAAAAAATAGAAATGAGATTATTTCATTTTCTCTAGGACACAATGTTATGAAAATTTATATGGAAATTAAAAAAAAAAAATAATGTTAATAACATAGCATGGGTTTGGAATGGCAAAATCAAAATACTATCAGTTTTTCAGTGCAACATTTTTATTCCATGTATACCAGAGATAGTTTTTTTGTTTTTAAGGGGTGTGTGTGTCTGTTCATTTTCTACCTTTTACTGAAAACTTTGGAGAAACAACACTACCTTAATGTTAAGGTTGAAACAGTCTTACAATCCTGACAACCACTAACATCACAGTTTAAACCAATCTTTATTAATCTGACATTTAATGTGTTTCACTAGTATAGAAATTGTCATGAAAAATGACAAGTTAGGGTCAGCTAACCCTAACTACTTTCCCCTGCTTTATGCACAAAACTATGTAAAAGTCAAAGTCATTCCTATGATTAAGTCTAGTTCTTAAAGTGCTTTTGAATTGTGAAAAGTGCTTTTTGAATTTCAAGAAGGGCTTCAATAGTGCTCATAATTTCTTAAAATCCATGTGTTTATTTAGGTACAGTTGTGTCTAGGAATTGCTTTAAACATCCCCAATTTAAATTAAAGTGCTTACTGAGCGGGTGCTCACATAGCATTTAATGAGTGGAAAACAATAGGAACCTCCAGGCACTGCTTAAATGTTAAAATGTTGTCATAGTAGATGGAACAATCAGAGACATACGTGCTGAACCTGAGACATTCTCTCAGCATGTGTTGCTGAAGTTAAGCGAATATTCATACCAAGACCCCAGTCAAAAAATCAGGAGTGATCAGTTACTGTAGTTAATCTTTTCCTTGTCACATATAAATGCTAAATATTGGATCAAATACTAAATGCAAAATCAGTGCTCTCATTGTTTTAGTCTAAAGCTGAATTATATTAACATAGTCTTCAGAATTAGTAGTCTCATAAAATGTAATAAAAATCAGATTAATTAAAAATGTTTAAAATGTCAGTTCAAAATGGTCACCTAGGGTAAGAAACAACATAATTTCCCCTTGTATTTATTTAATGTGTGCATTTGAAGTTAGGAATATATAAGCTAAATTTCAACATTCAAACCTGGATCTACAGATAACTAGAGCCTAGAGATAGCAAAATTATGTGCCTAAAAGGTATGTTTTTTTATGATTTTAGTATACTATACTGGTCTATTTGTAAGCTAGCATACTTTGATTGTGTAAGCTGTAACTCATTATACAAAAGTTATTCTTAAGGATTAAATTTAGCTCTTCTGTTGGTACATGTTCATCCTATTTTTCTTACTTTTTTTTTTTTTTTTTTTTCCAGTTAGAACATATATTTTAATGTTAGACTTTATAGTGTTAACTTCTTCTGCCTTAACCTGGTGTATATGCTACACACTTTAGACAGTGTGAAGTGAGCCTAGGTTGAATTTTGCTTCAATTTTTAACTTGATTTGCAGTATTGCAAATACCTACATTCAGCTTTCATTTATTTGTTTAAACTGAAGAGTGCTGTTGAAAGGAGTTTAAATACAAATATTTTTGTTTTGAATCAAATATACTTCAGTAAAGGTGTACTTGTCTACTAGAAGAAAATATTGAAGCAAAGTCTGTTTCTGATTTTGTATGCTGATTATAATTGGTACAAGTTCGTTTACGCCAGATATTTAAAACTATATTGACTTATTTTTTTCACTTATGTGTATCAGTTTGATGAACATTTCTTAAAATACATGCAGATTTCCTTCTTTCCATCAGAAAATAATCACCTACTTCCACAAGCTTATGTAAATGCTTATCATCTTGCTTTGTTAGAGTATTTCTCATACCCAGCATCTAACTTTGCCCTCAATTTCCTTGAAATTAGCTTCTACATTCAAGATCAAATGAATGCTTCAGAATAAGAAGATTCAGATTATATATTGTACCATAATTAGATGACTGTGCCAAAATTATTGAATGAAAACTCTCAACTATATCTCAGCTACGTTAGCTCAGATTCATAAAATAATTTAACTACTTGATTCACAGGGGAAGCCATTGTATGGAAATAGGTCTTAAAGAGCTCTACAAAATTCATGAGCAATATTAGAAGGGGATTCTGAAACTGAAGCAAGTATGCAAAGCAGAACCAAGCAAAGAGCGCAAAACTAGTGGTAAATAAGCTAGATAGTCAGAGCCATCAGCCAGATAGTCATGGTCATCAGCCAGTTGACTATGTTGCCTTTCTGGCTATTTTGCTCTCACTCCTTCTGCATGTGTGTGTGTACGTACATTTAAAACTTGACGGGATCAATTCTTTCATTTGCCTCAGATAAAGTCTAAATTACCAGCACTGTGGTTTGAGAGCCAGATTCTAGGCATGAGAGTTTTGGTTACTCCTATGTGGAATGAAGTTATTATTCAGTCTCTTATTTATTAACTGAGGCAAACACAGAAACATGAGAAACATTTATTTTTATTTTTATTTTTATTTATTTTTACTTTTATTTTTATTTTATTTATTAATGTAGCAATTAATTGGTAATTTTGGAAGTAATAGATTGGTATTTAAAATATATGGACATATTAATTTATCTTAACATGAGTTTTATCTATGAAAGAAGATCATTCTCTCTCTCTGTTTTTTGTTTTTTTGTTTGTTTGTTTTTGTCTGATTTCCTGTGACTTACATTTTTCTCCACAGTCCAATTACTTTTTTTTCCATAAAAAAAACTATTTTCATATTTAATAAGCCAATCTAGTATCCTATTATGCTGTTGTTAACTACAGGAGCTCAGTACTAACTCACTTTCATGTGTTAGTTGTGAATATTAAAGCCAGATTTTAAAGATCCTGTTAAACAGGCAGTGTTCAGTTCTAAATAACCTGTAGGTCACTTGTCCATATATCTTAAAGCAAAACAGGTTCTTGAAAAAAAGTTCCAATGGTAATATCAAATATTTTTCTTTAATGAGATTGTTATTCTATGTAGACCTAATGAATCTGGATTAATTCAAAACCTCTACATCATGCTTTTAAACCCAATTTTTCTCAATTTCAACAGATCCTTTAAATGGTGATGTTAATTAATTTTGACACTAGCATTTACTATGCTCACATTCTCTCTCCCTTCTGAAACTGCGACAGTTAAAAATACCAGAGTTGCAATGCATTTTCAAGCAAATCTGTAGCTGAAAGATGAATAAATTCAGAATATGATGTGGAAACTAAGAAAAAATAATTATTCAGAGTAAGGTGAAGGCAATACCCACTGAAGAAGTCATCAGGGATGGAACAAGTGTTAATTTTCATCCCTATACAGCACATTTTCATTTTTGGGGATCCAGCCTCTCCCATCAAGGGACCAGGGTAAATCACATTCCTTTTTGTTGTTGTTTCTTAGAGTTGAATTTGAGATAAGAGCTGTCAGAAATTAAAAACTTTCTATTTTGGAATTTCTTCATCAGCTGACGTACCTACTTAATCAGGGAGATGGTCTGTCTCTGGGTTAAAAGAAAGTTTCAGGTTCTCTGAACTTCAGAGTTCACTGTACTAGAAATACGAATGTGTAACCAAAGATTTCTCATACAAAGATCTAATAAAAAAGGAAGTGATCTGCAGATACAGGTTCAATATGAACATAACATAAATGACACAGTTATCAAAGAACTGAATGATAGTAAGTTATATGGAGCTAAAAGAAATATATGTATGTCAGGGTTAATTTTTTTTTCCTTTCTCATTGATATCTATTTTCTTAGAAAGCATTAATTTTATGGTGCACTGTTGTACCAGTTTTAAAAAGGAGAGTTAGCATGAGATTCCATAACTCATTCAGAAGTATAACATCAACATCTAAACTGCTAGTCTCAAGCTGTGATTATAATAACCCTTCCTTGCTCTTTTATTTGGTAAGAGATATAATAAATGGGGTTATAGCATGGAGAATGAAAAATAGAACTTCAAATAGTTTTTGTTGCATGTAAAAGCAATAATTTACCATTTTCTGGGATTTCTATGAACCTTAAAACTAAGTAGCTGGATTAGCACGTATCATCTTTTTGTCTAGTGCTAGTGAGTAACAAAATGTCAATCTGAAGTGTCTTATTTTCTACATGAAAGTCAGAATGTCTGAATAGTGCTACATTGTGCAGTTTATATATGTCAGCATTCTTGGAGCTTGATTGAGGATCTCAAAATTTAGGTGCTACTTTCTTTTATACAGACAGATTGTGGGAGGAATTGATTAAACTTTATTCAGAATTTGAAAACCAAAAATCACAATGCCTTCAAGTTTATTTGAAGTGCAAGACTTTACATGGAATTATTGCTGACAGTAATAGTAATCTGACAAAGAAAAATCTATGTTTCTTTTTTTTGAACAATGGATCAAATTAGTACTTGAACATATATCTCCTAGAAACTGAAAGAAGAAAAATACCATGAATTAATAACTACTGAAGGTTGCAGAGCTAATTTTCAAGATAAATATTATTTCTGTTTTTCTGTTGTTTTGTGTGTGTATGTGATTTCCTACTAACTATCTGTGTTTTTAAAATGTTTTCAGACTTTCCATATTTAGGAAAATAAAATAAATAATGCAGATATTTTAAACAAAGGAAAATCTTGCAATTAAAATGAAACAAAAATAGAGTGCTTTAGATTTTTTTATCAATCTGTTTCACAGTGCTCTGTCCAGCCAATGAAATACGTCTGGATTCAACAGGAGTAATACTGAGCCCTGGCTATCCTGACAGCTACCCAAATCTCCAGATGTGTGCATGGACCATTTCTGTGGAAAAGGGTTATAATATCAGCATGTTCTTTGAATTCTTCCAAACAGAAAAGGAATTTGATATTCTCGAGGTGTTTGATGGTAACTATAGAATACACAGTTTTGTATGATACATTTTCTATATATCAATTTTTACGTGTGCTGCAACTCACAAATCACTGTTTATTAACTATAAATATATTAATTTATTGATTTAATATTTATTATTTATTATTAACTATAAATTAAGTATAAAAAACGTAATTACTTGGATTTGTTTTTCTGAAAGGAACTGTTGTTGGATTATGTTGTGTTTAAAAACCATCCTACATTAGTTATGTTTAGAAATACTTTTTTCAGAACAAATAGGTACCCTGTAGTATATAATACATATACACAACATGTAAATTTCCATTCCTAAATTAGATTAATTTACCATTTGCACAGAGGATATTTTCTTTGTATATTAATTATATTAATACAATTTGTTGTATGTGATTTAAAACTTTGTAACTCCTTTGTTTGTTCATTTTTTCTTCCTTGTATCAAGGACCAAATAGTCATAGCCCATTGCTCATTTCTCTCAGTGGGGACTATTCATCTTCTCTCAACATAACCAGCAATGGCCATGAGGTATTTCTCCGGTGGTCAGCTGATCATGGCACCAATAAAAAAGGATTCAGGATAAGATATATAGGTATGCAAATAAAAATTTTTATAATGTGTATAAAGTTTCATTATAGACCATATTTTAAAAAGAGTAATATAAGAAAAAAGAGTAATATAAGCTGTATTTTGTGACATTAATTGCCCAGACTAAAAAGAAATCCAATCTGTTTTGTATGTGAACCTGGTGATACTGATTTCACGAGGGGAAAAAACAAAACAACAACAAAAAGAACGCATACCCTAAATAGGAGGTATGCATCACATGTGCTCTGTAGAGATTTAAGCAAATGTTTCACTGAATGGTTAAAGCCAGTAGTAAAGCTGAAAGAATCAGCTTCCTCCTTCTTACATGTCATTTATTGGCACTTGTGTGCCTTTGTCCTTCATCCTGGATCTTTATGCAATTCAACCTTAATGTATTTGGTGGGACAGAGGAAGAGGTGGCAACAAGGCAGTAGTGAACAGCTGTAATCTGGGAAAATATGGGACTCTAATGGGTTATACCCTTTAATTCAAGGTTCAACAGAAGCAGCATACAGATATAAAAAGCCAGCATTGTATGTGTTATTAATTCAAGTTAACATTAAGATGGCACTTAACAAAGAGTGATTTTTATATAATTGCTTTCATAGAACTATTATACATGTATAATACCATTTTTACAGGTTAATAATTTTCATCAGTCAAGGTAGAGGAGTTGTTTTTACTATTTGCAACAATTACACAAAATCTGTATTATTTTTTTTTAATAAATAATAGACCAAAGACATGAAATAAATGGGATACACAGACCTGGGGATAGTACCTTTAGAAAGTTGCACTGATAATAGTAAAGAAGTTGGTGTCATGATATCATGATACAATTTCACTTTACAAAGTGAAGAAACGGAAAATAGATATGAAATTCTTCTGTCTGATTTGTTTTTTCTTTTTCCTCACTCAATTTTGACTACTTCACTAATGCAGGAAAATAATTAGACAGCACAATAGTCTGTAAAACAATATTAGTGTCATCTCTCCCTTTAGAGAGGACAGTTTTCTCAGAGGTAAAATGTTTGCTGTGTAGTAAGATAAAATTCACTGTTGTCTAGACAGAAAATATTACACTGTACTTATTGTCTATAGTACCCATTGGATCCAATAAAAGAGTGTGAGGAGAAAGATCTTAAAACTTTAGTGACAGTAAGAAAACTATTGACAGGAAGTATTTAGTAATATTTACCATAACACTCAGAAAATACTAGTATATTTTCTTATATACTAAAAGAATAGAGGTGTTTGTATCTCTGCTTCTTCTAAGAGTATAAGGCAAGAGCAGTGTAGTGTAAGAGGAAAATGTTTTCATATTATGTGCTGTGAAAGATACAAATCATGTTCTGCTGCTAGCTTTAATAGAGTCATATGACTCTTTATTAATAATGACGCAGAAATATGAACAGCCATATGACTCCATCCTTATCAAAGGATGCCTTTGCCTGAGAAAACCATTGCCCTGAAGTCATAGAATGTGGAAAGGCTTAAAGAGAAAGTGAAGCATCAACTCTATTTGCCTGAGGAATGGAACAGTTTCTTTCTAGTTACCAGTATTTCTTCAAAGCATGAAGGGAACACCTGGAAACCAACCTCTAACTTACTTTTCTGTGCTAAAAAATGGAGAAATACCATCTTAGTTAACATCTTGCCTCCTCCTTGACAAAAAAGATTGGAGACTAAGTTAAATGCTTAAACAAACAACATTTCTTTTAAACTAGCTACCAGGCTGTAAGTTTCTTCTGTTGGAGTTTTTTGGCAAGGTACTGCCAAAACAGGTGACTTTGTTCTCATGAACTTAGTGGAAAATGAATTTAAAAGAAATGCAAGCATAATGACATCATGATACTTAAGCAATCTTTAATGTCATGCAGATTTAATGTACAAAAATCCTTTTGCATTAAAACAGCTGTATTTCTCAAAGATATTTTTGTTCTTATAAATGCTTCTGGATTTTTATTTTATTTTTATAACATCCAAATAAGGCTTCTCTAAGTATTTTTTTTTTTTCTCCATGGATTTATAGTGGCACTCATAAATATGATTAAAATCTATTTTAGCTGTCACTAGTTCACTTCAGTTCATTGTATCACAGAACTTGAAAGTAACTTAATTAGGACCAAAAGGAAAAAAATAATTTGTAAATAAATATGTGTAGTATGCACTTGATATTTTCTTCTTCCAAAAATGTTGTATACTACAGACACGTATATAATTGCAATAAATTTCACCATCAATAAATTTCTATGGTTTACTTGATTTAACAAGAAGACGGTAAGTAAAAGAGAAGTGAACTATCTTTATACATGTATATCAGTGTGTGTGTGTTATCAGTATCTCAGACTACTAAACCCTGAAGCCCTTACAAGGCCCTATTCTTCAGTACTATTGTGATATTCTTGCAATATGTAATATTCTTTTACCTTTACACTTAGTGAAATTGCTTGATGCATGTGTGATCAGGACATGAAATACAACTTATACTGATATTTTCTCATATTGTTATCAGATGTCCACTGAATTCAATAAGAATTTGTCAAGATTGCCACCTGGATCCTAAATGTATTTTTTTATTTATTTAATATTTATGTTTAAAGCCCTCTACTGTAGTACTCCAGAGTCCCCTCCACATGGTTTCATTGTCAGTCAGACAGGTGGACAGCTCAACAGTATGGTTCGCTGGGCTTGTGATCGAGGTTTTCGGCTTGTTGGGAAAAGTACTGCTGTATGCAGGAAGTCTCCATATGGTTATTACTCATGGGATGTTCCAGTCCCGGCTTGCCAAGGTAAACTATTTAATTATAAAATAATATATCCTAATTAACTCTATTTTTTCTAACATAATCAATTTTCTGACTTAAAATGAATAGGAGGTATCTATCTATGTTTCTATCTAATAAACTGATCAAAAACAAATGCATTTTTAGGAAACGGTATAAAATTCATTTATTTTTTTGTTGTTTTGTTTGTTTGTTTGTTTGTTTAGGTTCTAAATTTATAATTAAAATTTTAAATTTATAATTTTACATTTTACTTTAATTGCCACTTTATCATGATCTAAGCACTATAAAAAAAAAAAAAAAAAAGACCTGAAACTTGCTACATTTCCAAGAACAGGAAACTGGAGAAAAAGAAATCATTACCTTTAATGCCATTCTAATCTGTCATGATTTACACTGAAATTTAAAAACAATTAATCAGATTAACTGATGTTTTATGTTTCAGGCTATCTACTTTGTACTCCAGGCCCCACCCCATAGTTTTTTATTTAGTCCCTTATGCATTATAAAAGCAAAACACGTTTTCCTTAACAAGAAAAAGAAAATGGTTATTTGATGTCCGTCACAATTGTATTCTAATTGTCCCTTTCCTGAACAATGTCATTGTTCTGATAACTTACATATCTCTCTTCAGTGAAGTATTAAAATGATTTTTTTTCCATGCAAAAATGCAGCTGTGTTTTCTAACTTTTGTTCAGAACTTCATATATCAAGGAATTTACATTATACTCTTACATAAGCTGGTGAAAACACCAGTTTATATTCAGTTAGATTTCACAAATTCATGGTAGTAATAGATCCTTCATTAGGACATCCTAGCTTAGTGTTTTGATTAGATGCTTGCATACATTTTGTTCCTGTTGAGCAGTGGAGATTAATTCTGTATGAATGTTCCAAGATAATTTCCCACAAGTGTTTTTTGACAGTAAGTCTTTGAACTGCAAGTATGCTTGTATTTTTTAAAACTGTGGTACATGTGGTGCATTTGCTGCATATCATTCTTTATCTTTTTCTGCTCATAAGTTGACATAAGGACTGCTTTTGTGACAGTTATTTGTAGAACCTGATCAGATTGTTACCTAGGTATCTCAAATAATTTGGAAAGTTCTACTGTTATATATATATATTTGTTATTTGTTTGTGTGTGTTTTGTTTTAAAACATATCAGTCAGACGTTGTGCTGTCTGATCAAACAGAAAGATTGTTGGAGCCGACTGTTTGAATGGAAAATTACTTAATATATGTATTAATTTAATAACAGCTAATCATAATTATGCATATGATGAAGGTTAGCTTGATAAATTATATAGATGTCATTCAAGTCTTCCAACAAGTCCCTACATGCTAAATGTGGTTGTGGCCATGATATGTGGCTTGCAATTCACAACAGCAAACTCTTCAGAATCAACTTTACTACTGTGAAAACCCTCAGAAGTAAGATGATTCCATGCATCACTCATGCATCTAAACTTCCCCTTACTTTGTTGAGGTGAAAATTATCCCCATCCCTGGATGATACAGTTTTATGATATGAACCCTTTCATTACAATTTTGAGAATGCTGTATGTAAATATACATAATGTTCTTTAACAGAAGATATTTACAGAAGGGATTAGCCATTTGCCATTCCACATTTTCCTCCACTACTGAGGAATACAACTTCAGCAAAAGTCGTTTTAAGCATGAGCTAGTGCTTTTTACATCTTGTTATATGATGATGATCATATAACATGATCGTGATGATCATTGTTTTACTACCCATAATACCTGTCAGTCAACTTTTGTCTGCTGTCAGGTTTTGTTCTCCACCATTAACCACCTATTTTTCCAGGTAATATCAGATGACAAAGTCAGAGCCCTGCCTTCTATTTCACATTTACATTTACAGTGCGTGTGAGTCAGCACAGGCAGGCAACAGAAACAACCACAGACTCACAGTTAAAATGTAAAGAGCAGATTTATTCTTGTTACCTCACTAATCAGGGGATCCCTGAAACAACACCTAAGCAGAGGGACATGAGCACAGGCACATAAGCAGGAATGCAGAAACCACTGAACAGGGTCCGTGATAGGAGATCACCGGCCTGCTGGTTTCACTTGTTTTTATCAAAAGTTTGCGCAAGTGCAGCTTTTACCACCATCCTGTGATTCTCACTGTGCTTCTTTGATTTTCTTTATACCAAGGCCGGGAGCTCAAGCACATCAGAGAGGGCACCTCGAAGTCCACCAAACACCTATGTTATCTATGAAAAGATAGATAATGTCGTCAAACGCACAAAGAGCAGCAGACATAATTTATTTGTTTTTCTACATTGCTGCTCCCCAGACTTTATGTATTCCCAGCTGCAAGGTCACTTAAGCGTATTTACAATCCTGCTTGCCAGTTGTCCATTCTGATCCCATCCTCCTTGCCAATCTTCTGCTTTTAACCAATTTCTCCCAACACAGTCTAGCTAGCAAAGCCATTTTAATCAGTTCTTCATCTGAAGTCGGGATTGCCACAAGTGACCATTTAGTACAGCATAAAATGTTTCAGACTTATTTTTACATAGTAGTGCAAAGACAAAAAACAACAGCAACAACAACAAAAAGTTATTTGCAATTTCTTTGTTACCAATGCATCACATTTTAATCTATTTATTTTCTGTCTCCTAAATGAAGATTACCAGTCAAATCACAGTAGAGGTTACTGGCATCATTCTATAGGAAAGAAATCTCAAATTTGTGAATTCTTTACCTCTGCAATCAGCACATTTATTTATTTATTTATTTATTTATTTTATTTTTAATAACAAGTTCATTCCTTGACCAACATTTTTGCTGCCCGCAGAATATTTCTTGACTGTATTTAATGTGTTTTCTTTATATTTTTCATTTTTCATCTGTACAATTAGTCACTACTGAACTCTTTCCTCTCACTGATGAATGCCAGCAGCCTTTTCCATTACTGCTTTTTATTCTTTTCAAATTCATAAATAATGTTAGAGCATTTTCTTATGTTCTCATTTTTATACCTATATGAACAGAAATCTTGATCTCTGAACCTCTAAATAGATAATACTGGCCATTCTTGAAATCTTGCTCTATAGAACTTTTCAGATACACATTTTCGTGGATGTGGTGGTTTTACTCAGGTGGGCAGCCAAGCTCCACCACAACCACTCTCTCACTCCCCCTCTCCTCAAAGAGGAAGGGGGAGAAAATACAACACAGGGAACTCGAGGTTTGAGATGAGAAATGTTTAATTAAAGGGAAAGGGAATGGGGAGAAAAAGAAACAAAAGAAACTGTAAGTCCGCGTGGAAGTACAGAGAGAGGGAAAAAAATTATTCTCTACTTCCCATCAATGAGCGATGTTCGGCCATGTCCTGGGAAGCAGGGCCTCAAAATGCGTAGTGGTTGTTCAGGAGGAACAGCCCCCTCCCCCACGAGAGCCCCCCTTTTTATTGCTGAGTGTGATATCAGGTGTTATGGAATATCCCTTTGGTTGGTTTAGGTCAGCTGCCCCGGCAATGTCCCCTCCCCATCACTTGCCCACCCCCAGCCTGCTGGCTCTTGGGGGCTCAGAAGGAGTCCTGATGCTGTGCCAGCACTATGCAGCAATAGACACAACACTGGAGTGATATCAGTGCTGTTCCAGCTACGAGTGCAGAGCACAGCACTGTGTGGGCTGCTGCAGGGAAAAGGTGACTCCAGCTCAGACAGACCCAACACAGTGGGTGAAAACTTTTTACATTGTGTACAAAACCAAATATAAGTCAGTAGAAAACATTCAACTTTGAGATATTAAACATTTAAGCTGTATCTGTTAAGTGTAGTTCTTAAACGTTGCAGGGCAAATGAACAATCACAGGTCTTTTACAGGATAAAACGTCAAATTTGTGTTTGGGAAATTATCATTACTGAAACTTTTAAATGTGACTTGACATTTGATAAAGGATATTTAAGACCTTTATATAAGTCCAAAAATAATTTCTGAATTTCTTATTTCAGATAAGTCTTTAGATCATCTTCAGAAGGTGATCTTCAAGAATTCAGAAAGCTGAGGTCTTCCATGTGTTGCACATGTAGATCTTTGCAGTTGGAGCACTGTTCAGAAGTTCACGAAAGAAGACTATGTGTTAGTGTTTCAGATGTGACTACAATTATACTGTTGATCTGCAAAAATGTATTTTTTACAGCCCAAGCTGATAGATAATCATGAAACATTTCAGTGATAAATCTGTGTTTTGGGCATTTTGGATATTCCATACAGAATCACAGAATCACAGAATTTTCTAGGTTGGAAGAGACCTCAAGGTCATCGAGTCCAACCTCTGACCTAACGCTAACAGTCCCCACTAAACCATTTCCCTAAGCTCTACATCTAAACGTCTTTTGAAGACTTCTAGGGATGGTGACTCCACCACTTCCCTGGGCGGCCTGTTCCAGTGCCTCACAACCCTTTCAGTGAAGAAGTTCTTCCTAACATCTAACCTAAAACTCCCCTGGCTCAACTTAAGCCCATTCCCCCTCGTCCTGTCACCAGGCACGTGGGAGAACAGGCCAACCCCCACCTCGCTACAGCCTCCCTTGAGGTACCTATAAAGAGCGATAAGGTCACCCCTGAGCCTCCTCTTCTCCAGGCTGAACAAGCCCAGCTCCCTCAGCCGCTCCTCATAGGACTTGTTCTCCAGGCCCCTCACCAGCTTCGTCGCCCTTCTCTGCACCCGCTCAAGCACCTCGATGTCCTTCTTGTAGCGAGGGGCCCAAAACTGAACACAGTACTCGAGGTGCGGCCTCACCAGAGCCGAGTACAGGGGGACGATCACCTCCCTAGACCTGCTGGTCACACTGTTCCTGATACAAGCCAGGATGCCGTTGGCCTTCTTGGCCACCTGAGCACACTGCTGGCTCATATTCAGCCGACTATCCACCATCACTCCCAGGTCCTTCTCTGCCTGGCAGCTCTCCAACCATTCCTCTCCCAGCCTGTAGCTCTGCTTGGGGTTATTGCGCCCCAGGTGCAGGACCCGGCACTTGGCCTTGTTGAACTTCATGCAGTTGACCTCAGCCTATCGGTGCAGCCTATCCAGATCCTCCTGTAGAGCCTTCCTACCCTCAAGCAGATCGACACACGCACCTAACTTGGTGTCATCTGCGAACTTACTGTGGGTGCACTCGATGCCCTCATCCAGATCATCGATGAAGATATTAAAGAGGACCGGCCCCAGCACCGAGCCCTGGGGGACGCCACTAGTGACTGGCCTCCAACTGGACTTGGCTCCATTCACCACGACTCTTTGGGCCCGGCTATCCAGCCAGTTTCTAACCCAACGAAGCGTGCACCCGTCCAAGCCAAGAGCAGCCAGTTTCTTGAGGAGGGAGACGTTGTCAAAAGCCTTGCTGAAGTCAAGGTAGACCACATCCACAGCCTTTCCCTCATCCACCCAGCGCATCACTCTGTCATAGAAGGAGATCAGGTTCGTCAGGCATGACCTGCCTTTCATAAACCCATGCTGACTGGGCCTGATCGCCTGCTTCCCCTGCAAGTGCTGCATGATGACTCTCAGGAGGATCTGCTCCATGAGCTTTCCTGGCACTGAGGTCAAACTGACAGGCCTGTAGTTTCCCGGGTCTGCCCTCCGGCCCTTCTTGTAGATGGGCGTCACGTTTGCTAGCCGCCAGTCTAGCCAGAATACCTGTATTCTTAAATCCTGTTTTGAGTTTAATTCTGTTTTCAGATACGTCAATAACTTGTGTTGATCTTTTCAAGTTTTTTCCCTTAAATAAAAGACATTTTCTGTGCAAGTTCTACACAAGTAAAATGCACCTCGTAACTGCTGAAAACTGAAAAATGTTGCTGAATTGTAGTTCAGAACTTGGTAGAATAGAAGAGAACTTGAAGAAGAATATAACTTGGTAGTCCTAATTTTATTTATTTGTATAAATGGCTGTTATCAAAGATTCAGTGTGCTGACATGAAATCCGTTTCTTAAAACTTTAAGGTTAAGGGAAGGATATATTTTTCTTATGCCACAAGATTAATTCTGTTAATAGGGATGATAGGACTCAACATTTATCAAGTAAGATACTAATGGAGATCTTTGAATACTGAAGGACTTATTAATCTCTATGGTAGATATAAAACATATCAGATAGATACAAAAATATAGATTTTGCTGATTGCAGGAAGCAAAAATCTATAGTACGTGAACAAGCAGTGCTATGACATGTTTTAGATGTCAGGATCATAAGCAGCAGCTGTTGTGTTGTTGTTTTTTTGGGGGAGGGTGTTGGATTTAGTTTTTATACCCTACTGAAAGCTGTCCTAGATGCAACTGGCAATGGACTTGTTTCTAGCAATTCCAATTCTGAAACTTTGTTTATCATTACATGTAGTTTTGAAAGACAGGGCTAGCTTGGTCAGTGAAAATCTCCATCAACTGATTTTAAAGAGATGAGCTATGCTGGAAACAATTGCTTATACCAGCTTGTTTGTTTGTTTGCTTTTATACCAGCTTTTGGCTATCTTCCTCTTTGCATAGATGGGTCTACCTAATGTTTGGTGCTGCAATCCAACCTGTTGAGGAATTTGATATATATGTACATTTGCATTTTAGTGTCATGAGAGCTCTGTTTCTTTCTTTGGTAGAGTCAGGTGAAATAATAGAGCTCTGTCAGATGCTTTTTAAGAAGTGGAAGATGGACCATATGTTTAATTAACTTGTCAGTTTTGATTCTTCCGGGTCATGTCTTCATACATGATTGTAGATTGAATTCAATGACTCTCAGGGCCTTGAATATCTCCTAATCTTGGTTTTCTTATTTTCTTCTAAAGATGTATGTTTCTAGTTGCCAGTAGATAGCCATAAAGTATATGTTTTTATGGTTGCCTGGACAAGGTAATGAGCAAAATAATTGTTGTTTTCTGACAACTTTTCAGTACAGCATGTCCTGTAGTTTAACTTTACACAGAATTCACAGTTTCTTTTCATGGAAATTCGAGCACATTTTTTTTCACTGATCTTACCATGTTTGTTCGGCAAACTGTGATAGCATTAGTGCTTTACCTGTGTCTCAGCTGTGATTATTAGCTTTGGTACAGAGCCATACTGTTACATTGCTTATAAAGCAGATTTGTCTTATACCAGACCAGCTCACAAAAGGGACAACAACTGAAGACTTTTTTTTTCTACATACTATTTATGCATTGTGAGGCTTAATTCTTTATAGTTCTGCACAGGAGGGATAGGTGGTCTCTTACTGTTCAAGATTCCTCTTTAAAGTAAAGTGCTTAAGAATTAAGTGCCAAAGCTCTGTTTTAGGGATCTGACTTGCATTATATGTGTAGTGTTAAAATGTGGAAAAAACTCGGGTTCTATTTATTTATTTATTATTTTATTTTATTTTATTTTATTTATTATTTTTTTTTATTATTTTTTTAGTTAGGGCTATTTCTGGGGCTACTTCTTTTGTTTTCCCTCTGCTGAATAGTAGTAGTATTAGTAAAGTAGCTTACACTTTCATTTGTGAATTTAAAAATACTTTTTGAAGGGTATTTTATTTCTCATTTACAGGAGGAAGAATAGAATGTTGAAAGTTAATATTAGTGTTGCCAGAGGTCATGTGATGGAAGAAACCCAAATTACAAACTAGGTTTCCAGTGCCTCAGTCTGGTGCTGTATTCATTCAGCCATGATGGTCATACCTTTTCCAGATATTTTTTATTTCATCTTCTTTTATTGTCTTCTGCATTTTGAATGAGTAACTGCAAGGTTACAAACCATGTTTTATATAATTTGTTTGGCTTTTGTTTTAGTTTTTTCTTTTTCATAGAAACCTAGGATCATAGAATGGTTTGGGTAAAGGGACTTTTTTTGTTTATCTAGTCATCAAAAGACAAAAACTTTCTGAGATTTAATTCCCTAAACTTTTTAAGGGAATTTATTTGTAGCCTTAAAACAAACATTAATGAGTTAAAAATCCATTTGTATGAATTTATGACTGTTGAAGTTACAGTCCATAAACCCTCTGAGAAAGACAGTTTATAGTGAAGAACAGATACAATTACTATGGCTTTCTCTTTAATCAGCAATATCTTGTGGAATTCCTAAATCTCCAGTGAATGGTGGGATATTAACTACAGATTACTTGGTTGGCACCCGTGTTACTTACTTTTGCAATGATGGGTATAGACTATCATCCAAGGAACTTACCACAGCATCCTGCCAGCCAGATGGTACCTGGAGCAATCACAATAAAACACCTCGCTGTGTAGGTAGGTAATATGTAAAAAATCTCTAGTGAGTAAGAATGTTACTGTACATTTTGTTTATTTATCCAAAATAGAAAAACAATATATTATTTAAACTTTCAGCTTCAGGAAACTAAGTTGTATGTAATTGTTGATATTAAGTTACTGTGAAGTATATATTTGAAGTATGTGTATCTGAGATATGTTCCTAAACATTCAGTGACAGCAGAAGAAATACACAGATTACAGAATACATTCAAGTTGAAAATTAATTTTCAGCTAAATCAAAGGTAATGGTTGCAAAGGTTTGTGCAAAAGTCAACTCTGCAATGATATCTTCACAGTTCATATACTGTTAACAATTAACAGTTCAGAATTCCAAAGTCACTGGTATTATTTGAAATTATTGCTGATTATTTATATCCAGACTATCATTATAACCCGACACTACCTAAACTCTGGGAAACATCACTGAAGAGAAAATGCCTGCTCAGTTCCAAAGAGAAGCAGATAATTTCAAATTTATAAATGGTTTATGATAACCCTGTAAGGCTGATGCAGAAATGTCACAGTGCTAGATGCATATTAAAATTTGGATTATTTCACCCAATGAACTAGAAAGGAAAGAAAACATATCCAAGATAATTTTCAAGGATTTTCCTTTTTTTTTTTTTTCTCTTTTTTTTTTTTTTCTCTTGTGCCTATGAAAGGCCAATGCCTTATGCCTTTCCTTTGTTTATAAAAGCAATGTGAATTGAGAGGAAGAAAGCAATATCCAGTAAAGATTTTCTTCTGTGACATTTTCATTTGATCATGAGGAAAATATTATGCTTACTAACATTCTTCACTTAGATCAGGGTTGTTGAAGGATGTTTGTTTCCAAAGGAAGTACGCTTTGAATTAGGGCATGAGGAAAAGATGTGTTGCTGCTGAAAACGCATTCTGAATATGAATATTATTTTACCTGCCACCATTGTGCAGCCTCTTGAAGTCTTTACAGTTTCATATAATGTATCTGGGTAGAAAATCAGTCCTGTATTTAAATTTAGCTATCATTTTAGTAAAGATTCTGATATCTGACCATGAATCTACAGTGAACTACTTCAATGTATGGAGCTATATTATCTACACCATTTACATAGCTCTGTCTACACCAGTCACTGATTTGTCTGGGACATTGATTGTTATTAATTAAATGAGAGTGTTACCTGCTTAAACACATGCAATTTCAAATACAGCCTTATTCTTCGAACATCATCTCACTGGATTTAAAATATATTTCTAAATTAATAGCTCTACAGGTTTTTGAAATTTGTCTGTACTAAACCACAAATAACTGTGTTTTTGATATTTTGGAAGTTGTTACGTGTCCAAGCATCAATTCTTTCACACTGGAACATGGAAGATGGAAAATAGTGAATGGTTCACATTATGAGTATAAAACAAAAGTAGTTTTCAGCTGTGACCCAGGGTATTATGGTTTGGGACCAGCATCTATTGAGTGTCTTGCTAATGGAACCTGGAGCTGGAGAAATGAGCGACCTTACTGCCAAAGTGAGTACATGCTTCATCTGTATTTGCTGTGTGGATTGCAAATAAAAATATTTTATTTGGCTTAATTAACAATTAACTAATTTGAAATTGAGATCACTTAATTAGAAAAAAAAATGTCACTAACCCTAACCTTTAACTGAGGTAGTTAAATAGCAATTATTAATAATGTTCCAAACAGTGTTTGTTTTTAATTTTACAGAAACAATTTTATTGTTTTTTAATTATTATTTTCATTTTTTGAGTATTTTTGTGAGGAAATAGTAATCTTCGTATACAGAGCTCTTCTACAGAACAGATAGAATACTTCATGTTGCAGTCTTTATTTAGCTGGTTGATAACCATTGCATATTATTGGATGTATGTTTGTGATACTCAGATATACATTTCTGTTCTGTTCTGTTTTTACCATGAAGTTATTTCTTGTGGAGAACTTCCTACACCTCCAAATGGAAATAAGATTGGAACTCAAATCACATATGGATCTACAGCTATATTTACTTGTGACTCAGGATACATGTTAGTTGGCTCTGCTGTAAGGGAATGTCTATCTTCTGGACTCTGGAGTGGAATTGAGACCAGATGTTTAGGTATGGATACAACTGTCAAAACATTCCTATTTTCTTTATATCTATCAGACAAAAGTAAGCAAGGTTAGTTAACGTGCCTCTTTCTGTTAGCCCTTCAAGCACTGAAGAGAGTTCTAAATTTAAAGAAAAAAAATGTGTTGCTGTTTTTCTTATCAAAAGATTAACTGTGGTAACCTTTCCACAGTTTGAATCTCTTTTGAATTCCTTTGCCATACATGCAAAGCCTGTGTCATTGGACTGGTGCATATGGCTCCATAGACCTATACATACACAGCAAGACAGATGGATTATAGATCTGTCAGCTTTAATACTTATCCTTAGTAAAATAACTGCATAGTAGACCTGAACTCAGTGGATATGTTACAGAATTAATCTATATACTTGCAAAAGATGGAAAAAAAAAAAAAAAAAAAAAAAAAAAAAGGATAAGCATGTGGAAACATGGACAAGAGCACTTCATCCTTATTTCTGAGAGAAAATCACTTTCCCAATGTTATGTATAAATTTTGAAAACCCCTTAGTGGTACATATTTAGGCATCTTCATTTTTTTTAAATACTTAGATACCAGTCCATGAATTGTTCATGAATAAAGTGAACATGTGATCTCAGTGAAACAGTTACAGGCCTTCTTTTTAATTCATTATCACCAACTATACCTTGAGCTTACATTGTTAATTGTAAAGACGTTGAAATTTATATACAACTAATATTTTAGTTTCAGTTGGAATCAAACGGATGACAATATGAAGACATATTGTCCCTTCTCATTTGTGTAGGTATGAAAAAAAAAAAAGAAAGAGTATCTGTGAACATAGATTTTGTATTTATTTTAATCTTTCTAATTCAACTAATATATATGTTAAACGTTTGTGTTTACTGCTGTTCAAGTTTTCATAAATTAATAATTTTTCATTTGAGAAAAATAAATCTAAACAAAAAGCCAAATTATATTCTATTTATAAATACCGTCTTGGAAAAATTCCTGTTTTACACATTAACCTAAATAACTTTATACCTTAACTTTAAAATCAATATATATAATCAAGTTCATATACGCTAGTATCCAGTAACAATAAGTACAGAAAATGCATTTTAATTTTATTTTTTTTTACTAGAAGGAAAAAAAAAAAGAATCTAAGAAATTCTTTGAAATTATTGGACTAATTTAATGTGACTACAGTAAATCTTCAAAGGTGTATCTTCAAAGCTTTGATGATGGCAAACTGAAGATAGGATGGATGAATTGCAGAATTGGATAACTGCAGAAATAGAACATAGCATACAGCATATACAGCATGCAAAAAAAAAATTGTAAAAATAAATACTAGTGACAAATTGTTTATAAAAGGAAGACAGTAATGACTAAAATAATCGCTGTTGCAGCAACACTGCCTGTTGTGGTACATTATTTTGCAAGAATGAGATTTCTGAAAAGAAAACCTCGGTAAAATTCTTGCTCCCTCAATAGTTAAGTTAATAGTTAAATTAATAGCTAATAGTTGGAGTCAAATCCAGTTGGAGGCCAGTCACTAGTGGCATTCCCCAGGGATCGGTGCTGGGGCCGGTCCTCTTTAATATCTTCATCGATGATCTGGATGAGGGCACTGAGTGTACCCTCAGTAAGTTCGCAGATGACACCAAATTAGGTGCGTGTGTCGATCTGCTCGAGGGTAGGAAGGCTCTGCAGGAGGATCTGAATAGGCTGGACAGATGGGCTGAGGTCAACTGCATGAAGTTCAACAAGGCCAAGTGCCGGGTCCTGCACCTGGGGCGCAATAACCCCAAGCAGAGCTACAGGCTGGGAGATGAGTGGTTGGAGAGCTGCCAGGCAGAGAAGGACCTGGGAGTGATGGTGGATAGTCGGCTGAATATGAGCCAGCAGTGTGCTCAGGTGGCCAAGAAGGCCAACGGCATCCTGGCTTGCATAAGAAGCAGTGTGACCAGCAGGTCTAGGGAAGTGATTGTCCCCCTGTACTCGGCTCTGGTGAGGCCACACCTCGAGTACTGTGTTCAGTTTTGGGCCCCTCACTACAAGAAGGACATCGAGGTGCTTGAGCGGGTGCAGAGAAGGGCGACGAAGCTGGTGAGGGGTCTGGAGAACAAGTTCTACGAGGAGCGGCTGAGGGAGCCTGGCTTGTTCAGCCTGGAGAAAAGGAGGCTCAGGGGTGACCTTATTGCTCTCTACAGGTACCTTAAAGGAGGCTGTAGCAAGGTGGGGGTTGGTCTGTTCTCCCACGTGCCTGTTGACAGGACGAGGGGGAATGGGCTTAAGTTGCGCCAGGGGAGTTTTAGGTTGGATGTTAGGAAGAACTTCTTTACCGAAAGGGTTGTTAGACATTGGAACGGGCTGCCCAGGGAAGTGGTGGAGTCACCATCCCTGGAGGTCTTTAAAAGATGTTTAGATGTAGAGCTTAGTGATATGGTTTAGTGGGGACTGTTAGGTCAGAGGTTGGACTCGATGATCTTGAGGTCTCTTCCAACCTAGAAATTCTGTGATTCTGTGTGATTTAATTCAAATTAAGAATGGGACTTAGTGACGAGTTCAGCTAATGGCAAGTCAGAAGACATATTTGTTTAAGAAGGTTAAAAAAGAAAATATTGGAAGATGCAGAGAATGAAAGAAAAACAGAAAAGGAGCTATAGAATTAGCTCCTATATAGAAATACGGAAAGGCAGGCATCATGTAAGAGGGAAAGAAAATTTGCCCATGGGAACCCTGTGAGGGAGGATGTAGAGGACAGGAGATAAAATACAAATACAGCAGGAAGATCTACAGAGCAGGTATTGTTATGATCTGAGAAATACATTTCTGTACAATTTATGAATAAATTATGGTATTTGTTTTCAGTTACTGAAAAAAAGTAATAAAAAATAGATTTTTTTCCTACTTCTATTTTTTTCTTTCTCCTCATAGCCATGAACCTTTTTTTTTAGCATTTACCTCAGAACTCTTCTGTTTTTACTTGCTGAAAAATGTAGTCATGCTTAGACTCACTAAATTAAAATAAAAAATTAAAATATGAAAAAAAAAGGAAACACTGTTGTTGAGTTTTTAAACCTTTTTTCTCCCAGCAGTACTCTTAGTTTTCTCTCAGCAGTCCTTTACTTTCTACTTCCTTAACTTTTTGCATTTTTTTTTTGTTTTCTGCTGTAGTTTTGTTTGTTTGTTTGTTTGTTTGTTTGTTGTTTTTTTCCCCTGGGAGATTTAAATACCAGTTTGTGGTATTTACATTCAGTCCCCAGTGAAAATAATCTACCTTGGCTCCTGAACAGTTTTAGATCTGCATTTGGGATAATTCAGCTCTCTCACTGCAAAAGACAGTTAGCCACACTGTATGATCATTTTGAGTGAAGGCCAGTTATTACAATGTGTTTTGTGATTTTATTCAGTTTCATCATACAAAATTTCACAACTAAACCATTGCTCTTCCATAATGATTCCCATATATATTTCCCAAATGAGAACAGATTTAAAACAATGTACCTTTCTGTTTTTGTGCTGTTTTTTTTTTTAGTAGTCAAATCATGTGGTGTTACTCCTTTTCATACCAGTGTGACAAAACTGACATCAGTTATATGAAAGATCATATATATAATACAAACAAGTAAGTGGGAAAAGGTTTGGGGGATACAGCTGTGAGATGAAATGAAAGAATAGAATTGATCTTTGATGCCATTGCGCAGTAAGTATGTCTCATTCAGAAGCAAAAGCAGTTTCTCAGAAAACTGTACATGTGCAGAAAATTATACATGCGCAGTATTAGTTTTTCCCAGAGTACCAAAAATCTAGCAGTAATCTGAGATGTTTGGAAACTTTCCACAGTCAAACAAACAAACAAACAATACTCCAAATCCCCAATTTTGTCTTTTTTATGTGTATCTGTATAGATGTAAACTTGCAGACACCAAGGAAAGCATCAAAAGATACTGTATGGCACTTCAAAAATAATTTCAAAATGTTAATAAGGTGAAACAAAAATTATTTGACGTAACTCCATTAAAATAAGAGTTTAAAATGGAAGTCTTGTAAAGCAATTATCAGGAGAGGGTGAAAATAAAGCAAATGAATAAAAATACTTGTTTCATATACTACTATATATATTTTAAATATTAATAAATATTAATGAGCACCTGATTTTATTACAACTGTGAAAACTTATTCAGCTGCATAAATTTGTGCAAATTTAATATATGTTCTCAAAGGTTCTCACATCAGGAATTCTGTATACTGTTACAGACACTTCCTATGGCAAACATACTCAACAGCTTACCACATGACAGATGGTGATTTGAAATGAAATAAGTATTTCAAATAGTCAAACAAATACTTGGGGACATTTCACCCATCAAATTTAATCAGTAGGAAGTTTCAGACACTACATGTATTGAAAATTCTGTTGACTGGCATGATTCATACAATGGAGTACCACGTGAGTTTTAATTAAGTTCCTGAGGCAAGAAAATCTCAGATTTGCTTTTTCCTTTTTTTTTTTTTCTTCCCTATGAGAAGTTTCTAGCCCTCAAAAAAATTGAGAAAACCCTGCAAGTTTACAACAGCGTTTATATTACAAAGACTGCAAATTTCAAAGGAAAGAACAATCCAAATTGTGTTCCCTCTAAATGTATTTTCTTACTAGCAACCCCATTTTATTTATTTTATTGTGCTTTATTTATTTGTGTACTTATTTATTTGTTTGTGAGAACTAGATGACAAAAGGGAAACAGGAGTTTGGGTAGCTGGTAATATTTTTCCACTTAACCTTAACTACTAGTTGTAACACTGCTTGCTTTTGTTGTTTGTCTTATTTATTTTTGAGTTCTTTGTCCTGTGTTGTCGTCTCTGAGGTCTCCATTTTCACATGATTTGGCGAATTGTGTGCCCATTTTACAGAGTTAATTAAGAAAAATGGTAACAAAAGTCTCATGGTTCATTCTTTCCCTGATTCCTTTAGGTTAAAAGTGTGTTTGTGATATTCATATAAAATATTTCTCATATTTTGGTATTAGAGGGTCAAGGGCCAAGAAGGTTACATTTATAATGTATGCAATTTTACATTTATGGTAGAGATTATATATATATATTATATATATATATATATTTGAACTTTTATATCTATGTATTTATATATTTATTTCTTTAAATTTCTAATGTTCTAACATTAACTTCAATTTAATCTTAGCCAAAATAAAACTAGTAGAAATAATTTAGAAATCTACAGGTTAAAACCTGTAGATAAAAGGAATCACTTATTTTAGAAAGAAGGTTTAATACAAATGGAATTTAATCTCTTTGCCTCACTGTCTTTTTCAAATTTCTTATATGTGTAAAGACTTACCTATACAAGTGCAATACTTTAGTTTTCCCCAAGTTAATAAATATAAACCTTTGAGTGAAGTTATACAAAAATTTGAAGATTTTCTTCTTGTAATTAAATAAATAAAATAAATTTAAACTTCTCTGACATATTTACTGATCTTTTTGTTTGCTTGTTTGGTTTTATTATTTATTTTGAAAATTCTAGCTGGTCACTGTGGTAGTCCAGATCTTATAGTCAACGGTCAAGTAATTGGAGAAAATTATGGGTATAGAGACACAGTTGTATACCAGTGCAGTCCTGGTTTTCGGTTGATTGGTTCTTCTGTACGAATATGTCAACAGGATCACAACTGGTCTGGTCAGCTTCCATCCTGTGTGCGTAAGTAAGAGTGGCAATGCATACTGATTTCTGCTACAGGAATGTCTATGTCAGAAAAGATGAGGAGTATCTTTAAACTTACTAAAAGAGAATGATTTGAAGTAGATCCTCAGAACTACATGGCTACATAAAATATGTGATTCATTTATCAGATGAAGTTAAATGTTGTCTCTTAAAATTTCCAACAGATTACTGCATCTTTTGGCAAATAAATACCTGTTAATTAAAAGTAAATATGAACTTCAAAAAGTGATGGGATTTAGGCACTCAGGTACTCTAATTTGAAAATAGCTTTATATGCCTTAGTGGCTTTTAGAAATACGTAATGTAAATTGACTTTGACTGTAGCATTGAGTGAAGTAGATCCTCTTGAATTACACTATCAGCATTGATAATTAAAATTACTGATTCATGAAGTTTATAGTATTTTTTTCTACTTCTTAAAAATATACAATTATTAATTGTACTCTTTGTGTTTTTTGTGTGTGTGTGTGTGTTTGTTTGTTTGTTTGTTTTTTACATGAATTTTCTATTTTGTTAATGAGATTCCTTTTATGTGACAAGTTTGTCAACCTACCTGTCAACATGTTTGTCAATATCTGACTATCTTCAGGGTGAGGGTGACAGAGCACTGGAACAGGCTGCCCAGGGAGTACATGGAGTCTCCTTCTCTGGAGATATTCAGACCTGTCTGGACACCTACCTGGGCAACCTGCTCTAGGGAACCTGCTTTGGCACGGGGGTTGAACCCAATAATCTCTTGAGGTCCCTTCCAACCCCTACAATTCTGTGATTCTGTGATACCATACAAAAGACTGTTATGTAATAAGAAAATATGGTATTTCATTTAGAATTCGAGAGTGCTTAAAGGATTCTCAAGTGAATTATAACGATTTGATAATTGTTTCAATGATATTAGTGTATTGAATGCACTTTTATTTAATATATTGTATTGAATACTTTTTTGTCCAACTGCAGATATTCTGTTTTTATGCCTTCATTCTTGTTGCAGAAAACCTTGTTGTAATACAAGCTATTAATTCACTACCCTGACTGCTCACTCTGTTTACTGTTTTACATAGAATGAGATATACATGTACTTAACACTACTATAATAATTTTATTAATTTTGTTTCCACTTCATTTTCTATTAATAAACCATTACTTTATATTACATTTCGGGGCAACACAGATATATTCCTTATATATAAATGTTGAGGCAAGGAAATAAGACACCATTAATCAAGAATTTTTGAATTAAATACAAAGAAAACGTTTTAGATCTGCTAGCAGCCACATAAGTGTGCATAATTTATTTCTCTGACAACTGGAAACTGTTTTACAGAATTACAGAATGGTTAAGGTTGGAAAGGACCTTTGCAGGTCATCTGGTCCAAGCCCCCTACTCAACTAGGGACACCTGGAGTATGACCATGATCATGTCCAGGCAGATTTTGAAGATGTCCAAAGAGGAATCTGTAACCTCTTTGGGCAAGCTATTACAGTGCTCTATTTGTCTGAATAGAAGGGAATGTGTTTCAGAAGAACACACAAAACTTGGGGAAAAAATTAGTTTTTCCAAAGACTGTTATAAACAGGAGCTGCCTCTAACATTGTGATAGATGCTTAGAAGACGATTGACTTTTGATTAAACGCTCAAATGAAGTGTATAGTGAAGTGAATAACTTCACATTTCTGGATTTACTTAACCGCCACAAGTCTTAACTGATTTTTTGAGATTAAATGTTTAAAATTAATGGTTCTGACCTTTTTACTTTTGAATTCAAAATTGCATCTTTCTTGTAAAATGGAAAGATATTGATAGCATTGTGTATTGTTACTGCTTATGCATGTGTAATATATTTATGCATATTTCCTACTTCTGTTTTCACAATAGAATTTTTTATTGTTTTAAGTACAATGAAAAATATTTCTGTGTGGCTGAATACCACAATACTGACAGCTTTACAAATGTTCGTAGTTCAGTGCACTATTCTAACTTCTCTTGTGGGGAAAAATGCAATGCCTTATGTTAAAAGTCTCTGATACCAGTAATACAAAGATAATCATAGAATCATATTTATTGAACATACCAATTTAATTTTCATTCTATATTCACAGAATATTCTGTGACTCCGTATGTATGCCGTAATAGTTTTTAAAGACCATTTTCACTTTTTTTTGTTGTTGTTGCTAAAGTTTATTTAAATTATATTCTATGAATAGGCTTATTTTAGTATTATCAGGTCTGATCTAAAAGGAGAAAAAGAGAATGTAGGTTTGTTAGACCTAATTAATTATTTAGAAAAAAAACTCTTAAAAGATAAAAAAAGCATTTTATACAATGATATTTCACTTATTTCTTTTCATTTTAAATTAGTGATGATTATATTCTTTATCAATTATTAGATTTGTTAAAATATAGAAAAATATGTATACATTTTAAAAATTATTTTTATGCAAATTAATTTGTGACTGATTTTTCTTACATCTGGTCTTGTGGGCAGAGAAAAAGGAAGTTCTTCTGTAGTCAGTTTATGTAAAAATACCAGAAATTTTTCACTCACTCTGTCCATAACATTTCATATACCCAGTCATAAGTTTATAACTTCACTAAGTACTTAGGCCTGAAAGATAAAAGAATGACTAGTTAAGACATATTTACAAAAAATAATTTCTGTGGAATTATATATTTCCTTTCAGTGTCAGTCTATGTGTAATGAAAATCAAGTGCTTCCTTTTCTGCTGAATCTTCAGAATTGTCTTCATTTACTCTGATTACTATATGGCAAATTTTAATTAGTTTATGTAAATATTTTATTAAACTGTATGAAATATTTTTTATTATTATTTTTATAATCCTTACTAAAGAGCCATTCAAAAAAAAAAAAAAAGGAAAAATATTTTAAATATTTTTGTCATACAAGTATGATTAGAGAAGAAACACTTGAATATTTACTAAAATATGTCAATTCTTATTCAGTTCAGAGATGTAAACCTTTCATGGAAAGCACTCACTGTCTTATAAAATTTTAAAATGCTCTTATGTGATGATTATAATGATAATTATAAATCATGAAAAGTTAAAACAGCATGCTCTGTCTGCTTTTTTCTTTCTTTGTTTTGTGTTATGCTAGCTGTTAGCTGTGGTCACCCTGGTAGTCCGATTTATGGAAGAACAAGTGGAAATGGTTTTAACTTCAATGATATTGTGACGTTCTCGTGTAATACTGGGTACGTTATGCAAGGACCAACCAAAGCACAGTGTCAGGCCAATAGGCAGTGGAGCCACCCACCTCCAATATGCAAAGGTATGAAGTATGCATTTGCAGATTTCAAAGTTGGAAAATTAAGATGGGAAAATAAATTGAAGGTAAAGGGGCACTGTCAAGATATGTATTAAATATGTATTAAATATGTAGTAAAAATCATGAGTCTTACTAGCAGGCATTTAGTTATTAATATTACATTATTAACTATGTTCATTAGGCATGTTTCCAGTTAGGTCTGTTCGACATTCAAAAAATTGCCATGATAACTCTTGCAGAGAAATTTTTCTTGTATGTCTGTAGTTTTTATTGATTTTGTAAAGTAATTATACAAGTTTCTTAAGTAAAATTATGTATAGAAGTTTGTTTGCTTGTTTGTTTGTTTTTAATTCAGAAGTAACACTGCATTTTTAGCCAACACAGTTCAAAAATGGCATAGGAAAATGTATTTTTTCCCTTATTTCATTTTTATTGATCTGACTGCTTATCATTGTTTTCCATTTGTGTTCTTTCTCAACATTTTTGTCATATTTGGACCAGAAAGCCGAAAGCCAACCATAACTTGGCCTGCATCAAAAGAAGTGTGACCAGCAGGTTGAGGGAGGTGATTGTCCCCCTCTACTCTACCATCATGACACAACCTGGACTAGTGACTCCAGAACAAGATATAGTCTTTCCAGGTCCAGAGGAAGGCCATAGATTTGATCAAAGGGCTGCAGTACCTATGCAGACAGGCTGAGAGAGTTAGGGTCTTTTTGTCTGGAAAGGAGAAGTCTCCATGGGGATCTGATTGCAGCCTTTCAATATATATTAAAAAAAAAAAAAAAGAGAGAAAATTTTTACAAGGGCTCGTAGGGGCAGGGCAAGGGGTAACAATTTTAAACTGAAAGAGAATAGATTTAGATTGTACATAGGGAAGACATTTTTATGATGAAGGTGATGAAACACTGGAACAGGTTGCTCAGAGAAGTTGTGGATGCCCCATCCCTGGAAGTGTTCAACGTGGAATTTAATGGGGCTTTGAACCACCTGTCCATGACCAAAGCAGGGATTTTGGACTAGATGATCTTTAAGGTCCCTTCCAAATTTAACCATTCTGTGACTCTATAATTCCAAGTTATTTTACGTATTTATAGGAATGTATCCTATATTGTACTTCCAGTAATGTTCTCCACTTTCCTTTGATCACTTTGCCTTAAGTGATAACAGCAAATAGTTTACACAAGTTCCAAAGACCTATTTGTTGTTGAGAAGTTACTATAAAAAAATAAAAAAAAAAGTGCCTAATAAATATCATTTTCAGTCTAACTGCTATAAATCACCCTGGTGTTCTGAAATTGTAGAGTAATGGAGCAATGTGCAAAACTGTCTGATATGGTACTGACTTGTAGGGATCAGAGACTCAGGAAATAAGCTGATTAGGCTATTTTTTTTTTTTTTTGATATTTTACACAGCATCAAATCTATTAGTTTTAAAACAGGATTTAAAAATAAAAAGAACCCATTTTTTGTAGAACATTATTACTGGTGTCTGTAATATGCAGTGTCTCAACAGAAACCTGTAAGTTGCCAAAATAAAAATAAAAATAAAAATAAAAATAAAAATAAAAATAAAAATAAAAATAGTCTTCTATTATTTTTAAATGTATGAAACCTAAAGTAATTAAGGACTCGAAAATCATTCTGTATTGTTAATTATCCAAATGTTAATAGGAAGAAAATAAATTTGCATTGTTGTAAGGGTTGGACCAAAGGCACATTTAGTCCCATTTAGCCCAACGAATTTCCAGGTGTTGGCAATAGTCTTTGTCAATGGGAGGGTATACACTGAATGTAATGATATGTTCAGCCACTTTTAGTGGCAAAGACTATTATAACATCAGCATGCTGTGAATAAATATTTCCTTTTATTTACTTTGGGTTAAGTATCTACTAGTTTCATATCATCTTCCTAGGTCAGTATAATTATAAATAAAATCAAGGTAGTAACATGTTGAAAACATTCGAAGTTCCATATGTGATGGATAGGAAGCCATGTACCAACTATTTTAGTAAACTGCATTTGTATAGGTCTCCAGTTTATGCTTTTTCCCTTTTTTAGTGGTGAATTGTTCTGATCCTGGAATTCCTGCAAATTCCATAAGAGAGAGTAAAATAGAACATGGAAATTTCACATATGGCACAGTGGTCTTTTATGACTGTAATCCTGGATATTATTTATTTGGCTCTTCAGTTTTAATTTGTCAGCCAAATGGCCAATGGGACAAACCTCTTCCTGAATGCATTAGTAAGTAGATAACATGTTTTTATGTTTATTTTATTCTATTGCTTTTTTTTATTTGCTTTTATTAAGTATGTGAACTGAAATAGGTATTATTTTACAAAACATCTACATCAGTCTTATGACAGAAATTAGAATAATCATATTTATATACATTTTTGTGTGTGGTAATGATAGAAGGTCTCAAAGGCAGATGAAGTAGCAGAATTATATTATTATTGTATGCAGCAAATAACGTGGAAACCTTGAGAAATTCAATAACCGAACTACAAAAATCTCTGAATGCTTCAGCACAATAATCAGTAACAAGGACAGAAGGTAAAAACATATCTATTGAGTTTACCAATATATTTCCCCCATTGGCCACAAAACTATAATCACACTGAAACTTAAAAGCAACAGTGTCCAACTGTTGGGTTATGTTACTATAATATCCCCTGGATTTCTCTTTGAACAATAGCAAGATCTGTGAAGACAGTAAGCAAGTATGACTCTGTAGAGCAACAAAAGTATCTTCTGGATCATATCCTCAGCTTACCACACTATCAGATGTACCTGAACAGTGGTCATATGCAATTTAACACTAGGAAGGCAAAAGCATAGATGCTGCGTTTGTTCCGTCTTGTTATGCATAACTTTCTAACTGTGATGTTAGAAACAGTTAAATATAGTTATAACCACAGACATTTCATAGACATTTATTTTTTCTGAATCATGGACAGGCATTTACGGTGTTGTAGGTACACATTCTCAATTTTACTTCTGTTAGTTTTAATTAATTGAGATTTCTCCAGTTTTGCTATTCACTCTAAATATATATATATGTGTGATTTTTATTTTACTGCTAAAACATTTAGTTGTGGAATTTTTCATTTAACAGGATAAGTAGTTTGATAAGTAGCAATTCACAGTTAAACTTATAACAGAGTCAACAGAGTCTAACTGTTAATAACATTAATTTTTAAGATACCACTACTGTTTCAGAAAGACAGATATTACTTAGTAGTGGCATAGCTCCAAAGGGAAAGAAATCCTAGAAGTAAAGGTTCAAAGATATTTTTTTCTTTCTACTTTTGTGTTTTTCTCCCCTAGTCTTCATTCAGAATTGTCAAAAGTAATTTAATAATGCACATTTTACTCTTTTTTAAGTTGCCTTTTGTCAGTGAAAGTTCCATATGGAATTTTGAAATGACATCCTCAGCTTTATTTGTGTCATTTGGATAGAGGGGTTAATGCATAGTAACCCAGCCAAGTTATTTTATAAACATAAGTGTACTGAAATCTATTCTGATGCAGCTACTGTATATTTTTATAAGACCCCATCAGTTTCAGGTAGATTTTGCAAATCGGTTCAATTTCTGGACTTATGCAAGGCAGTCATTCAATATTCAGAACATTTTTTTCCACTGTAAGAGCTATGGAAAAGAAGCTGAAAACTAGCTGAAAACTAACAATCCAACATTTGACCTATGTTGGATTGTTATCTTGACATAGATGGATTTCAATGTCTCTTTAGCTAGTCTCAAATATCTACCTTCTTTTGAAATACCAGTAGAGTAGACGCAGTGTGACAAAGGAAAAGTCATTCACCTGTAAAATAACTTAATTCCTTTGAAACATGATATCCTACAACATGTTCTCTTCTTCTAGCTAACATAAATACAGGAAGAAATAGAATTTGGTGGAGACCTGGACCAATATGCTCTTTCAATTCTTTCTTTTAATTAAAGTTTTTAAGGGGCTTATGCTATTTAGCATATTTATGCACATGTTGCTAGAAAAAATACTTTAAATGTGAGGTGTACTGTGAATGAAAGGTACATATCAACAATATATCTTACAGAATTTTTGTTTCATTTCCTACTGTAGCATATTCTCATTTTAGTTCCAAGAGACATGCTATGTTTACATATTTCATGACATTTAAGCAAGGTAGTAGAATTAGGTGTGTACAACCTAACTTTGGATATGGTGGTGTGCAATCTGTAAGTGGAAATTACAAAAATGGCAAGGTTACTAAAAAATAATCACAGTATGAAAATAACTTACAATTATTGATAAAAATTTACACAAAGAAAAACTAATAGGGAGTTTATCCATGGTCGTGTCTAAAATTGTGATCTTATCCCGTGCAATCTCTGTGCAATTAAAATCAATAGATAGTATGTAGGAACAGTTAAAAACAATAAAATGTTAAAAATATGTTCAAGAATATCCACACAGTATAATATTTTAAGTAAACCAAAGTCCTGTGAATTGGTACATTAGAACATTATCTTGTTTCTAAGCCTAATAGATGTCATGACCAATGATTTGGGACCAATGGATGAGAGATTCATATTTGCATATTCTCTACTTCTGCAGTGACTTTGGCATTTATTGTCTTCCTGTATTTGTTTGAAGGGTAAATGCATAATTTTGCGTGTATGTGTGTTCATGCCATAAGGCTCAACTTAGTGAATGAGTGCCTTTGGACGTCAATATCTATATCTACCTTTTTGACATCTACAAACATTTGTTTCACAGCTTTTGATCCTTAATATACTTTTTGTTTCTTATCACATAATGTGGTCACCTCTGACCAAACCCTAAAAAGGTCTACTTCTTCACAAGGTTCTACTTCTTCTGTCTGGAGTTATGAAAATGATAACCACAAACTGTTTGATCAGTGATAATAACCTTTTTTTATCTCCAATAATTATGCATTGTAGTGATTGACTGTGGCCATCCTGGCGTTCCTCCTAACGCGGTCCTGTCTGGAGATAAATATACATTTGGATCTACTGTTCATTATACTTGCACAGGTAGACGTTCTCTGTTAGGGCAGTCATCTCGTACGTGTCAGTTAAATGGACACTGGAGTGGATCTCTTCCTCATTGCTCAGGTAATACTTTTAAATTAATGTGTGTCCTAAAGTTATTTTGAATTTATTTTCATTTTATCAGAAGGCTATTTTTTAATCTAGAAAATCATATATAAAATTGAAATACTACCTCAATAGAAGTAAAAAGAGGTAAAACTCCCCAAAAGTGAAAACTCTGTTAACAAGAAAATCATATCTTTAAGATTATGTTTTTGGATTTTTGTTTTGTTTTAATTTCCAAAGACACTATTTACCTGATAGACACTTCTGGTATATTTTAATTATATGATACATACCTCTTTATAATAAAGCCCGATATGCTCCACATAATTTCAGGATAGGGTACTTGGTTTTGAGAGAAAACTGTCTAGTCCTTTTAATATATTATCCCTCACTTAAGTCAATATATGTTTACTGAACACTTTTACTGAATATTCTGTTTCACAAAGTTAATTTGATTCAGTTTAATAGCAGTGATCAGTTGAAAATCATAAATCTAAGTCACTAAAAAATGTTCTGCTTTGCCTTAATTCCATTTATTATTTAATAATAAATGTAAATGTAAAAATTAATGTAAATGTAGATTCTGATAGAGGTGATAGAGGCTGTTATCTGTTTTAATTGTTAGTAAATATTGGGTGAGGGGGAGTCTTTCTTGCCATCAATATGTTTCCAGTATATAGCTTAAAGGAATCATTTTTTTTTTTAATCTTTTTCTGACCTATGTAATTGGTACTTGGATAGTAGTTGGATATCTTCAGAGACAGAACATATAAAGAAAACAATGTACATATTTTGTCTTGGTCAATGTACTCAGTTTTGTCTATGCTGAAACAAGTTGAAAAATAAATTATAACCAAATGTGGTAGTTTCTATACTAGTTTTACACACAAAAAAAAAAAAGCCAGGGTTTTTTATAGTATTAGTAAATATGAAACTTTTTTTTTTCTCTCATCTACATCTCTTTTGTGTATTCAGACATATACAGTTCATGTTAGTTACACCTTCAGAATACACACATTTACAGCACACATAACAGAAATGTTTAAAAACTAATAACAAAATAGGACTCAGTTAAAAAATATTACTAAATTCCAAAGAGTTCAAAGAATTGCTCAGTATCTGAAAAATAATTGCTCAGTATCAGCAAAATAATATTTCATATTCCAGTCTTTACATTTCAAATTCTAGGTGATACAGCTGGTTCTTGTGGTGATCCAGGTATCCCAGGTCATGGGTCTAGGGAAGAAAACAACTTTAAAATTAAAAGCACAGTACATTTCAGCTGTGATATTGGATATATCCTCCATGGCTCAGAGGAAAGGACATGTATGGCAAATGGAAGTTGGACAGGAAAACAACCTGAATGCAAAGGTAAATCACAGAAGACATATTGTTTTTTTTCAAACTATGTTGTTAAACATGCTTATCTGAAAAACAATTTTATATTGCCAGTTTTGTAATGTGAATGATATAAGGTTGGTTTTGTACAGACCGTTATAATTTTTTTGAAGTTTTTGCAATATATCAGTGGCTTGGCCTTAAATGGAAAATTTCAAATTAGTTCCAAGCAAGAAACAGCTTATTTTTTTCAAAGTTTTGAGGGAAAAACAACAACAAAAAAGTATACTGGACTGTTGTTCCTTCTTTCTGAGCCACCATCAACTCTACGTGTTATCTAGTAGAAAAAAATAAACAGAAAAGAGTGGTAGATAAGGCCCCTAGAACTCAATTTTTACTGAAAGATTTTTCCCAAAAATCTCACTATCATCTGGTGTTTAATTACAACCTTTGTACATTTGAATTTCAGAGAAAAAAGCTGTTTTAGTGAAACGACAATGTCAAGATTTCATTAGATACATCTAAGTAGTAAATGATTGGCAAAAGGAAGTGTTAACATTTTTTAAACACACTTAATTTTGTTAACTATTGACATTGTTATTTTTCAATAGAAAATGAAAGCAAGTTAATTTGGAGCAAATAATTTTAGAATTTTCAAGCTATATGTATTTTCATAAAAGAGCTCTAACAGGATATTTATGGAGAATCATTTATTATTTATTCATCTCGATTCAAATATAGAAAATAATTCCCAACAGACTTTTCTTAAAAGAAAAGCTTCCTGAATATCAGGAAATACTTTGAGAACCTGTGCTTTTATTATCCACTTTAACTCTGTGTATTATTTGTTCAGAAGAGTCATCTTGTTTTAAAAATTTATTTCATAAGCTGCTTTTGTAATATGAACGATTCCTACTGAACAATTGTCACCCTGATGCAAAGTAAATATCTATATATATTGGTGTGTTGGTCTTTGAAGGAATATGCCTAACCAAACTGAACTTTCTGCTTTTCTATTTTGATCTTACCTATTATATAAAGTAATGAACAATTGTTGTCTTACATTTTAAGATACTTTCTGTATTACTTTTTTACCCCTAAATCTCTGGAAACAACTTTTCTGGTTATATATATAAAAACAGAACTACTGTTCTAGTTTAAGCCATATAGGTTAGATGTATATATGTGATTACTTAAGAAAGATGAATTCCATTTCCAAAGCTGAGCACTGAAGAACTGGGAAATACCAAGTTTAAACCTGTCTATGAAAGAATAGTTTGACTCCATCTGGTGCTTTGAATTAGAAAGGACTTTGATACTTTGATACATAGCACATACATACCAGGATGTCAAGTCTACAATGACAATTGTAGGTCAGGCATTTTCTTGGTTGGGAGTCTGTCTTTGAAGCTAAAGTAGTTTTCCTTTAATGCAGGGTTGTTGGCTTTTTCTTTCTTTTTTCCTTTCTTCCTTTCTCTTTCGTTCTTTTGTTCTTTCATTCTTTTGTTCTTTCTTTCTCCTTCTCTTCCTCTTCCTTCCTTCCTTCCTTCCTTCCTTCCTTCCTTCCTTCCTTCCTTCCTTCCTTCCTTCCTTCCTTCCTTCCTTTTCCTTTCTTCCTTTTTTTTTTTTTTTCTTTCTGATTAAATTCTTAGACTTTGTTTTCCTATATATGAAAGGATAAAAACAAATACTTCATGGAAACAGCTATTGTGCAACATGCATTATCAGTAGGTGGTGAAACCTACATTTTTCACATTTTTCAGCACAACAGCACAGGTTTCTGCAACATAACACTGCTGGCAGCATGATTGTCCTTTGACAGTACTATTTCATAAATTATCTTAACAAACTAAATTTTGAACATATTTAACATTTTACTTTACAGCTGTACAATGTGGTAATCCAGGCACAACTGCTAATGGAAAAGTATTTCGTATTGATGGAACTACATTCTCTAATTCAGTAATTTATTCATGCATGGAAGGATACATACTTTCTGGATCATCTGTAAGACAATGCACTGCCAATGGAACATGGTCTGGATCCTTGCCAAACTGTACAAGTAAGACATGTCTAATGGATAGTCTTGTTTTTCTCTTTCTCTTTATTGCAAGACAATAAAGTACAATATAAAGGATTTATAAAGTCTTCAGCTTTTTTTTTCCCACTACTTCATAAATAATTTTGTATATGGAATACTTTAAAAATATAGTGCTGTAGAAAGATGGATGTGTTTGTTGAAAGACAAAGTATAGTAAAATACATTACCATATCGCTGTTATAATATTTTACCGATACAGCTTAAAGTAGTTGTATGGTTATATGATCTACCTACTTTATTTCATTGCTAGCATATATTTTTAACCTTGTTTATAATTTATCGTATGTCGTCTTTAGACATTATTCATTTAATTACTATTCTTCATCATGGAAACTTACTGGTATAATATTCTTGTTACCCAGGGGGAAGACAAGAAAAAACCTTGAAATAAATTCTTGAGAAATATTTTTGTAATGACTCCAAGGTCAAAACTCAGATAAAACTTGTCCAGCTCTCAGATAACACCTCTTTGGCCTTTTCACTAACATTATATTTTTTTTGTTTAGTCAGCTAACAGAAGCAGTTTCAGGTTCTCTCACATTCATAGCATCATTTCTAAGCAGTTTATTTCCAAGTCTTTATTATATGTTCTAGTTCAATTTTTAAAAGCATGGAGAAGAATTTGCTACTTTACACACTTACTGTAACCCAAATAGAGGCCAAAAACTAAAGAAAGCTTGTATTATCTTGTATTGTCTTTAAATCCATCATAATTGGAGATCATGAGAACAGCTGCTTTTGCAGTCTGCAAACCTATGAGAGAGTCCAGTGGATATTATTATTTTTTTTTTCCAAATTATAACAAAAATTGGATTCATTGTACCAAAGATAAAGGCATTTTGTGATTTTATCCATATCTATATTTCTCTTGTATTTTAGAGTGAACATTTAGACACTTAGCTGAAATACATGCTAGAGCTCAGTCTTCTCAAAAAAAAAAAATGCAGGTAGAAATTTGAAGTTTTTGCTTAAAAATAGAAAGATGTCTAGGTTGTGAGAAAGATGTCTAGATGTAAGAGAGAATATATCTAATAAAACAGAAACATCATAAAGATAATATGCAATAGAAATAAAGTATTTTAATTAATACCTAAACATTATTTAAACCGTTAGGCAATAGATCTATTGACATTTTTAATACACAGTTCTCTCTTTGTTATAATTGCACATCTAAAACATATATTCCCTAATAATTTTATAAGTACTGATGCTTTTTAGGATCTTTAGTTTCATCATATTGTGTATCCCCTAGAATAGCACGAATCTGAAAAGAATGATTGATTGAAAATCTTACCAAAAAAGGTACAACCTCTGAGAATCTCAACCTCTCTCATTTCTGACTTTTTCATCATTGCTGACTATTAACTAGTTCCTAAAGGGATGTGATAGCACTACTAGGTGCTACAACTTGTATCTAAGTGGATACTGCTACTAGCACAAGCTCTAAAATACAGAGAAATGGAGAGGCATTTTACAGAATAACAGGATGGGTGAGGATGGCAGTCACCTCTGGAAATTATCTAGTCCGATCAAAACTGGGGTGGGATCAGCTACAGCAGTTTTCTCAGAACTTTGTTCAGTCCTTGTCCCTTTATAGAGGTCTTTAATTCTTCAGATTCTGAACATGCAAAAATATATTAAACTTCATTGTACTTATTTGCTATGTTCTTATCATGAAAATAAAATTACGGAAGGAATCATGGAATCATAAACTGGTTAGGGTTGGAAGGGATCTTAAAGATCATCTAGTTCTAAACCCCCTGCCATTGGCAGTGACACCTTCCACTAGACTGGGTTACTCAAAGCCCCATCCAACCTGGCACAGCTTCTCTGAGCAAGATGTTCCAGTGGCAATAGCTCAATTTTAAACTTCTAACAGATAAGAAATAAGAGTTAATGGACAATGTTTACTAAATGGCTAATTAATAGGTTGTGAAATAACAATCAACTCTGTGTCCTGTCAGTTTTATCTCCAGGTGTATAAAATAGGCGTGAGGAAGATTGTAAGGGAACAATTTAGTCATAATAGTTTCAAACTGTGTTAAAAACAGTAGAAATAGCAATGACAACAGACTTTGTTGACAGGACAGTTATTTCCTTTTTTTTATCCTAGCTGTTCCCACCATGCTGTGCATTTTTTACTATGACCATATTTCCCAAAAGTTCCTTATATTTTGTTGAAGTTAAATAACCTCGTGGAACCATTTTGGAACAGCTTAAACTGTGTGGCTGTCACACAGTGAGAAAAAAAAAAAAAAAAAAAAAAAGTGGCTGTCATGAGTGAGACAAAGTAAACAGCAGCAAACAGTGGATCTGGAAGCCAGTAAGGCTCTGTTGGCCTGGGAAGGATGGGTTTAAAGTTATGTTGGTTCATGCTGTGTAACTGCTCGTACTTAAACTCAAGTGTAACCAACCATGATCTAGGGCCATCACCTGACATTCATCTCCTTACATCTCCCCCATTTCAAAGAACTTCCCCACTTCTAAGATCCTTTATCCAGCCAGGATCTACACTTTTTTTTTCCAGCCCCCTACTCCCCCCCCCCCTTCCAAAACCACTCTAAGCAGGTGCATAAAATGTATCAGACTCCTAACTGGTATTTCTGTATCATGTCTTTCCCAGAGGGGATGTCATCTCTCATGTCCCCTCTATTACTAGGGAGATTTGGGATGTACCACTTTTGTTTAGGCCAGATGTTATCAAAATTTATAGCCAGACAATACTCATTGCAATTATCCAGTTAGAGGCTTCATCTTGATTATTCAGAAGTTTTGGTTTTGGGCATGAGTACTCCCTTACCCCCACCATCCCACCCCACCCCCCTGCATATATGCTACTATTTTCTACCTGCCAAGGTTCACAATTGTTTGGCACCTAGGAGTACTTGTTTGTTATCATCCCAGTAAGAAAGTCAGTTGGGCTCTGTTAGGTATCATTGAAAAACTATTTATCAGAGCTAACATTGCAAGGAGAGAATAGCATAGATAACTTTTAGGGCCCCTTTAGATGCTGGGAGCCCCCCAGGGGTATAATATTGAACAGGACTCCAACCCCTGTGCAGCATTACAGGCAAACCTCATCAATAGCAGGGACTTTCTCTTTTTGGTCATTCAAGCTCTTACAGCATTTTATTACAAGGAAACAAATCTATTTATCATTTCTATAGTCAAAGAGAAATGATGTTCTCATAACAACTTCTTGCTGTACTGCTAGATAAAAGCAAGGACATGCTCCTGGTGTAATCATTGGTATTGAGTGGGAGCTGCCTCCAGCTGCTCTGTTACAAGGAGCTGGCTTGGCCTCCATGGACAAGAGATCTGTGCAGCACAACACAGCCTGAAGGCCATGCTGGACATGCAGCACAGCAGAGGCCTGCACCTTCTCAGGCTATGAATCTGTGAACCTTTAAAACTACCACTGAGCCTGCTAAGTAGGTGCTATGTTTCTTTTCATAAAAGTTCTCATCCTATGTTTATGAGTAAATACGGTATCTCAGTAAAATCAGGTCACCTTCTGTTGCGTTAAATGTTAAGGTAATTGGGAGTGATGCCCAACTAGCCATTATAAATCTGATCACATCCAAGGTACTGAACTAGCATGATTACAGATTCACAAATAATGTAATACGCCCTTAAAATCACCACATTCCATGAACTACCGCAGCCACACTTAAACAGTTCAGTCACATTCAGTGAGAACTATCACAGACAGATTTAATGAGTAGTGCAATTTATTAAACCAGCAGGTACACAGGTTCTTTGGATTGCTGGTGATAAATTCACTGTTTGCAAAACACGTGCAAATACCAGAAGTTTGAGTAATACAGCCTGGTTACAAATGTGTTAAAAGATATGAAGTGATTATATAGAGATTCCTGGCATAACTAAGTGTTCAAATCTTACCCGAAGGTGTCCCAGTGGGTGGATGGGGGTGGGGATGGGGGAGTGGAGGGGGGAAGAGAGGATCAACCTGTCAGCTGATCCCAGAAGTCAGAATGTATCTTTTGAGATAATAACCTTTCTTTCGCAATGATATCTTCCCTAACATTCTGTCTCCCTTAAGCTAATTTATATAATTTCTTATCAAACAGGTAGAAGCTTGAGTGGCTCTAGTCATACATACCTTTGTTAGGACTGGTGCTAAATTTTCTCACTTTTGTTTAAAGGTATAGGCTCAGAGAAATTCAGAGCGCATGTTCAGTGAGGGGTGGCTGCACCTTGGAGGCGGGTAGGCTTCGGGCTGGAGGTGTGTTTTGGTATTATAATGATATTATAATGTGCAAAGTTTACCCAAAGGACATTTTGTCAAAAACATGGCAGGACATTGGCCTAAGGTAGCAAATATGCAGCTTATTGGTTCCGATGTACCTTCGAGTTCCCATCTTATCACAGAGCTGGGCCACAGTGTCTCCACTCTGCTCCACCCTCCATACAGTTTCTCTTAGACTCAGCACACCAAGTTCCCCTGCTGTGGCCAACATCTAGGGAACTTCTATGGAATGCAGCTATACTCCACCCTGGAAGCTTCTTCAGTGCTGTACCTTTTCTTAGAAATTTGAATATAAGCTTAATTTCTAAGTCACCTCAGGTAATTATTCCACACCTTCTTACATCCCCTTTTGCTTTCTTTGAAAGTTAAATGTTGCAGTATAAGACAAAAGAAAGGCTCTTTTTCTTACGTCTCATTCTCTACCTCTACAAATGGTTCTAACTTTACAACACAGTAATATGAAGAATGACACTTTTTTCCCTTGACCTTTTTTTTTGTTATTATTAAACACTTTTTTTTTCTATAGTAAGATAACAACTAGTGAGTACAGAAGAACAAAAGCAGACAAGAAAATCATATTTTTTTTGTATATTTGATTGTTTGCTTTTGAGATATGGTTTGAAATGTTAATGATAGGAAGGTAGGAATTTTGAGAATGTAATGGAATCTAGAGATCTACCAAAGCCATGATGACTCTTCGTGTATGAAGGATCAAAGTGCCAATAGCAGGAAATAATGCAATCACTACAGTAAAAGTAACAGTGGAAGAAACAAAAATTTGCTTTTAATGACAAAAAATAAAAACCTAGAAATTGTAATGAAGGTGAGTGAAAAAGCTGAGGATACGGTTTTAGTTAGATTTAAATAAACAAAGAAATAGTTTACAGGTCTGAACTAAATGGATAATTCTGTGAAGCTGTTTGAGCATATATTGCATACATGTATGGTGTTTGTGTGTTCTTAAATTTGTAAGGAAATGATTTGCAATATTCTTCACAATGTAATTAATGAATATTAGGGAAAAAAGATGGGAATTATAGGCATGAACATTAGGTTGTAATCTGGTCAAAACAGAAGTATACATGGAAACGTATTGTCGTGGTTCCGCTCGAGTGGGCAGCCGAGCTCCACCACAGCCGCTCTCTCACTCCCCCTCCTCAAAGAGGAATGGGGAGAAAATATGTGAAAAGGGCTCGAGGATTGAGATAAGGACGAGAAAATCACGCAATAATTATTGTAACGGGCAAAACAGACTCGGCATAAGGAGATAGTAAGATTTATTGCCTACAACTAACAAGCGAGAGAAGTGAGAAAACAAAGGGAAAAAAAAAAACAAAAGCACCTTCCCCCCATCCACCCTCTTCCATCTCCTCCCCCCGAGCGGCGCAGGGGAACGGGGGAATGGGGGTTATGGTCAGTCTACAGCACTTCTTCTCTGCCGCTCCTTCTCGGTCACTCTCGTCCCCTGTGCTGTGGGGTCCCACTCACGGGATGCAGTCCTTGATGAACTGATCCAGCGTGGGCTTCCCACAGGCAGCAGCTCTTTCAGAACTGCTCCAGATATGGGTCCGTACCATGGGGTCCATCCCTCAGGAGAAAACTGCTCCAACCTGGCTCCCCTACGGGCAGCAGCTCCTGCCAGATCACCTGCTCCTGCGTGGGCTCCTCTCCACGGGCTACAGGTCCGGCCCGGAATCTGCTCCGGCAGGGGTCTTCCACAGGCGGCAGCCTCCGTCGGTGCAGGGCCACCTGCTCCACCGTGGTCTCCTCCACGGGCTGCAGCGTGGAACCCTGCTCCACCGTGGTACTCCATGGGCTGCAGGGGGACATCCTGCTTCACCATGGTCCTCACCACAGGCCGCAGGGGACTTCTGCTCCGGCGCCTGGAGCACCTCTCCCCCTCCTTCTACACTGACCTTGGTGCAAGGCTGTTCTCTCACTCCCTTGACTCTCCCGGCTGCTGTGTGGCGCAGCGTTTTTTCCCTGTCTTAAATATGCTCTCACAGAGGCGCAAAACAACATCGCTTATTGGCTCGGATCTGGAAGACAATGGGGCCCTTCCCAAACATGGGGCAGCTTCTAGATCTTTCTCACAGAAACCACCCCTATGGCTCCCTGTTTCCAAAACCAAAACCTTGCCACGTAAACCCACTACACGTATCAAGGATGATTTTAGTTGAATTTACAACATTAAGGTCAGTAAATGGAATGTGTCAACTAAAGAAAGATGGAATATTTACAGTATTTGAATATACTCATGTAACTAAGAAAAACAGTTCTGTCTTTGACAGTTCTATATTTGTTGAAGAATTACATAAAAAATATATATATTTTAAGTTTTCAAAAAATGTACTATGTTGCCAGGTAAAACAAAATACATTGATCTTCTCTGTTGTTTATCTAAACAGCTCTACCCAGGTAACCTTGTAGTATGTTCTACAGTCTATTCTGCACCCACAGGCAGCTATTGTGTGGGACATTTATACTTTTTGAAGTTCTGAATCATGCAGTTTAATTAATATCTGCTTACTTAGACTGTGGTAAACTATGAAGCTATACTATACTAATTCTGGAGTACTATACTTCTGCTTTTGAACAGGTGTATAGAAATACTGTATTTCTTGGAGCTTATCAACTGTTTGGATCAAGAATACAGAACACACTGCAGGTTTTCTCATTCTGGAAACCAGGATACAGAGAGGGTGCTATACACATTGGTCATGCTTTGGCATGGAGTTAGAAGTAGCCAAGATGTGCTTTCTTCCCAGGAGACTGCCCCCAGAATTAATCAGCTGTAATAAAGTTGCTGTGTGGAGACTGTAAAATTTACTGTAAAATGAACTGACAAACACACGAGTGTTGTACTTTGTTCAAACTATACATAAATTTAGTGTTTTTTTTTTTTTTTTTCCTGAAAACAACTTTTGATCATTGTCACTATGGTTCTAAATTCTCCAGATTTCTAGGCTTCTTACTCTGAAAACTGTTCGAGCAACTGATAGATCAAATTTACCACATCTGAGAAAAAAAAAATAAATAAATAAAAAGAAAAAGAAAAAAAAAAGATATTTATCTACTTATTAATGTAAATTAGCTCCTTACACTAGAAATCACAAGATGTGGTGTGTACCCACTCTACCTCATTAAAAACTATGTGCCTAATTTTGGCATAAACCATGCCATATTTTTAGACTGCCTGAACATTCTCTTCTGTTTATGTATAATTGTAATGTGAGCATTTACAAAGTGCTAGTTTTTCTCCATATGTATGATTTAAATTTTCCAGGCTATGTTTGCTCTGACGTTGTTCAAATGAAAAAGTAAACTAAACAACAGATACCTGCATCTTTAATAATGAGGTTCTATAGTGACATAAAAAATAGAGGGTATCAAAGCACAGTGGCTTATTTCTTGCTTTTGTTCCTTTTAAGATATTAAAATTTTACTGATTAAAATTTTACAGTCCATTACTTCTGCTTTTGAACAGGTGTATAAATTTTCTCCAAAATGTAACAGCTGCACAAGTTGTGTTTGGCAGCTATTTTGGATGACATACATGTTTATCTTACATTGATGGAGATAAAAGATTTATGATATTTTTCCTCCTATTTTCCCTAATAAGTTCCTAATTTGTCCTGCTTTTCCCCTCAAATATATATATATATATATATAAATATATATGGTATATATGGTTTATATACAAATATAAATATATATATATAAATACATATATAAATTGCATTCATTTTTTTTTTTTTTTTAAATCTGTTTTTCAATTATTTCCTTTCAGTTATCAACTGTGGAGATCCAGGAGTCCCAGCAAATGGCATGAGATATGGTGATGATTATGTTGTTGGACAAAATGTTACTTATATTTGCCAACCTGGATATACAATGGAATCAAATAGCTCCTCCATTCGCACTTGTACTAGCAATGGCACATGGAGTGGAGTAATCCCAACGTGCAGAGGTACAACATTAATTTTGATTGTCCAGTATTTCTTCTAGGTCATTTACATCCACTGTTTATTATAATGATTCAGTCATGTACTTCTTTAGAAATCAGAACTTACTATTACTATTACCATGTTGTGTGGTGTCTTGACCACATAGATACCAGGGTTCTTTTAGGATCAGTGACTGCTACCACATTATTGTTGACATAACTTGAACTCAACTCTTACTGAGGACATGCTCCCTTATACCATTGACTCTACAGAGTAGAGTCACTAACTATTCATTGGTCAAATAACTTTGTTTGCAACAGCAAACACCCAGCAACTTCCACGTCTTAATGACTGGAGAACAAGCAGTCCATCAAGGTTTCTCCTGAATCAGCCTTCTTTGTTCCTTCTAAACACTTTACATTCCTCCTGGCCTCATCATTAAGAGTCCGATGTTATCACCAACCATGGGGCTTGTCGACCCCCATGGCCACACTCCCACAATGTTTAATTGATTGTTTGGCTGAAGGAAAAGTGATTTCATTATTTGGTTCTTTCCCTCCATTTTAAAAGGTTAAGATGCCAGCATAGTATGTTCGTGTTTTTATTTTATTTTATTTTATTTTATTTTATTTTATTTTATTTTATTTTATTTTATTTATTTTTATTTTTATTTTTATTTTTATTTTTATTTTTATTTTTATTTTTATTTTTATTTTTATTTCTTATGTTGTTTGTTTGTTTGTTTCTTAGCTTTATAGAACAATTTGTTACTTTGCTGCTAGGGTAAATTTGCCACTATGATGTTTTATATTTATTTTTTGTTTGTTTGTTAAGGTTAAGATGTAATTAACAAAGATGACCCATATACATATTTCCCTGTCTTTACTAAAACACCACTCAGGCATATGATGAGAGCCTTTACGCAAGTCTGCATATACTGAAATTTCTCAAAGGTGAATTGCTCTGAGTTTTATGGAATTGCTCTAACCATAATACCATATAAGATGTGTACCTCATTAGATGTGTACTTTTGAGTATCACTGTGATGTATCAACATACTCAGCAAAAGTTTAAATCCTTCTAGCAAATTCCCTAATAAACATTCTTCTGATTTATTTTCTCTAGTGAAAACCAGAATGATAAATCTCCAGGTCCTAATTTTCTCTCTTGTACTAATTGAATTATTGATTTTTCTGATTTATGGTATTTATTTTAATAATCTTTGTTGAAATTTAAATAGAAAACAAAACAACAACAACAACAACAAAAAAGAACTTCAGTGAAAGACCACCATATCTATGTAATAAAAACAATTTTCTCAGAACCCCCCCGGGATCTTTCTTGCTAAACCTCAAAACACCTTCTTTCTATAGAGTCACTTTTCTCACTGCTATCACAGTTGTAGTAAAGCGGTATTAAATTTTCAGTGTTCTTTCTTTCTGGGCTCATACTAAGTGTGTCTAATCCCTATTCCTTTAAAACTTAATTGGCTAAGCATGTACTTATTTTGTTCTCATTCATCGTCCTTCTGTTTTCTTTTCTGGAAGTATGATTACATACCTCATTTTCTCCCCTGATATCATTAATCAAAACATATCAAATCAGCTTTAAATCTCTCCCTCCTCCCCACCCCCCCCCTCCATTTGCAATTATTTTCCTTACAAACTACAATTGTCCCCATATATTACCAAGTTTAATTTAATTCTATTTCACCTTTGATAATCTTTTTTTTTTTAATTATTTTTCCAGCATTTTGATTTTTTTCTATTCCAGAGAATGTCAGATTTCAAGATCATCTTAAAAAAAAAAAAAAAACTTGAAAAAAACACTCTTATTTCTGTTTTTACATGTATTGTGCTCTTAACCAGCTTCAATTACAAATCGAATTTTAAGAATATAAGAATGGCCATACAGCTCCAATGGTCTGTCTGTCTCCAAGAGTGTCTGTGAGTGAACAGCTAAAAGATTATCAGGCAGAACAAGTATTTATGATACAGTCTCCCCAACTCATTTCACAGACTGTAATTCTTAAGGAGTACATGGTACCTAACTGGGAACAGGAGAGATAGCTCTAATTTTATTCAAACAACTATACAAAGAAAGAGTTAAACTGTCACTTTTGGCCTTACGTCCTTCTGTTTCTAGCCATACATATTTATATCCTGTATAAGTACTAGATAACAATCATATTCAGAATCTTTTGGATTCTCAGGGTTTCCCTCTACTCTGCACAGGTTTGTGTGTGTACACTAGGTAAGTTAATAAGACCCGTTTTTTTGTGTTTTTTTTTTTTTTTTTTTTTTATTGTGCAATTAAAAGGAATACATAATATCCATTAGTATGTTTGAAATGTGTAATAATTAGCTCTTACTGTCAGGAGGAAGTGGTCCTCTGGCACTATTTAGTTAAAATAACTGGAAAATTAACTGGCTAGAAAGTGGATAAAAATATTGTCACAGTGTTATTGAAACAGAAAATATAAATGATTCTTTGGCTTTGCCGAGCTAGAAAAGGATGCTTATTCAAACATTAAAGACATTATCCACTGCTCCCCCATCATCCATCAGGCTGTTGTTTTCATTATAGAAGTGTATGGGGTTGTTTATGCATAACTTCCTCTTGGTGAATCTGTGCTGACTACTACTGATGATTTTTTATGTACCTGGAAATGTTTTCCAGGATTAGCTGTTCCATCACCTTCCCAGGGAATGAGGTGAGGCTGACTGGCCTGTAATTGCTCAGGTCCTCCTTCTTGCCCTTCTTAAAGATAGGAGTGACATTTTCCTTCCTTCAATCTCCAGGCACTTCTCCCATTTGTCACAAATGAGCAAACATTATCAAAAGTCACCTCACAATCACATCCACAAGCTCCCTCAGCGTTCATGAATGGATCCCATTGTGGCTCATGGACTGATGAATGTCCAGTTTACTTGAGTATTCCCTGACCTGACCTTCTTCCACCAAGGATACATCTTCCTTGTTCCAGCCATTCAGCCTGGCCTTTGGGACCTGTGATTCCTCAAGGTTAGTCTTGCTGGTAAAGGCTGAGTCAAAGAAGGCATCCAATACCTTGGCCTTCTAACCATCCTGGTAACCAGGTTTTGTGGTTTAACCCAGCCAGCAGTGAAGCTCCACACAGCCATTTGCTCATCCTCACTCCCCTAGTGGGATGGGAAAGAGAATCAGAAAAAAAAAGTAAAAGCTTTTGGGTTGAGATACAGACAGTTTATTAGGAAGGAAAAGAAGGAAAAAAAATAATAATTATAATATGTACAAAACAAGTGATGCACAATGCAATTGCTCAGCACCCACAGACCAACTCCCAGCCTATCCCCAAGCAGTGGCTCCCCCCAACCCCGACAAGCCACTCCATATTAATTGTTCAGCATGATGTCATTTGCTATGGAATATCCTTTTGGCCAGTTTGAGTCAGCTGTCCCGGTTTTGTCCCTTCCTAGCTCCTTGTGCACCCCCAGCCTCCTTACTGGCATGGCGGTGTGAGAAGCTGAAAAGTTCTTAACTTTTCTTGCCTTTTAACAAAGGCAAATTGTTGCCCTTGACATCCCTGGCCAAGTTCAGTTCCATTTGGGCTTCAGCTTTCCTAATTTGACCCCTGGCTGCTCATACCTAAATATTCCTCCCAGGTTACTTGTCCATGCTTCCGTCCTCTGTAGGCTTCTCTTTTGAGTTTTCATTTGACCAGGTGCTCCTTGTTCATACATGCAGCCCTCCTGGTGTTTTTGTCTGACTTCCTCTTTGTTGGGATGCATTGCTTTTGAGCTTGGAGGCAGTGATACTTGAATACTAACCAACTTTCTTTCCTCCCTTCTTCCCTAAAAGGGCCTTATCCCAAGGTACTCTACCCTCCTTGTCTCCCCAGTCTGTCCTTCCTACAGAGCCTGTATTCTTCCATTAGAGGACTCCAGTCATGGGAGCCACCCCACCACATCTCCATGATGCCAATAAAATCATAGCCCTTCAAGCATACACACATACCTAAATTATCTTGTTTAGTCCCCATACTGCATATATTAGTGTATAGAAGAGGGGCACCCTAGCATGTTGTAGACCTAGAAAGTGTCTGAGAGATTTCTCCATAATGCTGCGTCACAGATATTTCCTTTCTAACCTGCAAGTACTGGAGGTGACCTTGCTTAAGCCTCTTTTTTGGTGATTTTGTGATCCTTCCCTATCACATTAACCCCCATCCCTTTGTACAGGAGCACTGTGTGTCACTCTTTCACAGAGCTGCTGGTTACTCTGTCCCTTCCCCCTCCTTCCTAGTTTAAAGCCCTCCTGATAAGGTCAGCCACCCTATTGGTAAAAATATCTTTGCCCCACTTAGAGAGGTGTATCACTTTTCTCCCAAGAAGACATTAATCCTCAAACAGGATCCCATGATCATAGAACCCAAAACCCCATCAGCAACACCAGTTCTTCAGAAATTACTGACCTCTCTTATCAGTGCCATTCTTCTCACATGCTTTCTCCTGATCAATGGGATTGAGGAAAATACTACATGGGACCCCATACTCTTGAACACTGCCCCAAAACCCTGTAGACTGTTTGCAGAGCTCTGGTTGAATCTCTGACCAAAACATTTAGAGTGGTGTTCTGCCTTGTTGCTGGGTTTTGCTTGTTTTTTTTTGAATATATATATATATATATGTATATATACATTTGAATATATATATAATATTTTTTCTCCACAGATTTCTGATATTACTACTGTTTTCATGCTAATTCTTCTGTTTGCATTCCTAATTGTTAATAGAAATTTCTTTCTTGATTATTCAGATCAGAATTTAAAATATGCTTTTTAAAAAGACTAGTAATGAAGCTCTTGAAGAATGCAGACAGACTTTAGCCACTTGATGTAGTATCTGTAGAGTACTTGTTTCGACCCTTTTTATTTAAACAACATGAAAGTGATTCAGTGTACATCAGCAACTTTGACAATGAATTTAAGCTGAGTGGTGTGGCTGGCATGCTGGAGGGAAGGGATGCCTTCCAGAGGACAGGTTTGAGAGGTGGGCCGGTGTGAACCTCATGAAGTTCAACAAGGCCAAGTGCAAAATTCTGCACCAGGGTTGGGGCAATCCCAAGCACAACTACAGGCTGGGGACCCCACTTGGAGTACTGCATTCAGCTCGGGGCCCTCAATATAAGAAAGATGTGGACCCATTAGAGCAAGTCCAGAGGAGGGCCACAAGGGTAATCAAAGGCCTGGAACACCTATGAAGATAGGCTGATAGAGCTGGCATTGTTCAGCCTGGAGAAGAGAAGGCTTTGAGGAGACCTTATTGCAGCCTTCCTACCTAAAGGGGTATTACAAGAAAGCTGAAGAGGGACTGTTTATCAAAGACTGTAGTGATAGGACAAGGAGTAACAGTTAAAATAAACTAAAAGAGGGTAGGATTTAGATTAGATATTGGGAAGAAATTCTTTACTCTGAGGGAGGTGAGGCACTGGCACAGGTTGCCCAGAGAAGTTGTGGATGCCCCATCCCTGGCTGTGTTTAAGGCCAGGTTGGCTGGGGCTTTGAGCAACCTGGTCTGCTGGAAGGTGTCCTAGCCCATGGCAGGGTGGTTGGAACTAGATGATCTTTAAGGTTTCTTCTAACACAAACCTTTCTATGATTCTACAAAATTTTGAAAAAATAAGGCCTTAAAAAGTTAAGATTTTTCTACCGGTTGGCAAAACATTACTCATGCTTACTTTGTCATGATTACTCATAATCGTGCTACTTTCATCCAGCATTCTCAGAGAGCCGGGAGTGACACTGCAGAGGTGATAGTCGAGATTCTGTAACTTAAATACATAAACTTAATGGTGAGATGGTACATGAAGAATTTTCTACAGATTGCATTCAAATACATAGTGTTCCTGATTAAGTGCCTCTGACCTCTGAGCATGCAAGATCACAGCTGTCTAAATATAAGTTTAAGGTTATGAACGCAGCTTTTCATTTCCTTCATTCTTGTGATCTGTGTTCTCTCTTTATTTTTAGCCACCACCTCTACTCATTTCCGTGTCTTCACTAAATTGAGTAATTATAGTTTCACTTGCTTTCTTTTGCTAACATCATTTTTTACACCTCTTTTTCTCCTTCACATTCATTGTAGTAACTTTTGCCTAATTTTCCCCTTCTTTTTTTTTTTTTTTGATTCACATTTTCCTTCATTTAACTTCTTTAATATCCTTTATAATAAGCTAGATTATTTATTTATTTATTTATTGGATGGGGATTTATTCATGCAGCAAATACTAACCAAACTGTGATATGAAGAAACAGGCTTTCCATGCATATTCTGGAGGAATCATGTCCTGGATCTTGATCCCTGGGCATTAATATCTAGAATATGCCTAAATTGGTCAATATGAAGACAATATTTTACTATTACCTCACTAAAAATAGTTGTATTCTATGTCATCTAAGCAAACAAACAAATTCAATTAGTATATTACTACCAGTATAGTAGTAGTAGAGTGGTGGCAGAAAAGCCATCATTATCTTCGTACCTGTTCCTCAGCTGAAATCTTTCCAGAAGATTCAGGTGCGGCTAGTTCGTGAGCTGGAGAAGAAATTCAGTGGAAAGCATGTGGTGTTCATTGCTCAGAGGAGGATTCTGCCCAAGCCAACAAGAAAAAGCCGCACAAAAAACAAGCAGAAGCGTCCCAGGAGCCGTACGCTTACTGCAGTGCACGATGCTATTCTTGAAGATCTGGTCTTCCCAAGTGAAATCGTGGGCAAGAGAATCCGTGTAAAATTGGACGGCAGCAGACTTATAAAAGTCCATTTGGACAAAGCACAACAGAATAATGTTGAACACAAGGTGGAAACATTTTCTGGTGTCTACAAGAAGCTCACAGGCAAAGATGTGGTGTTTGAGTTTCCAGAATTCCAGCTGTAAAGCGCAAAAGATGGCTGAATAAAACAATTGTTCATAAAAAACAAAAAACAAAACAAAACAAAACAAAACAAACAAAAAAAAAAAACAGGCACGGTGCGCTCTCCAGGAAGTCGGTACACACCCAGACCGACTACCCGTTAAAAAATGCCGCAGTTCAGGTCACCGGATGCAGGGAGTGTCTGAGCCTGTTGCTGCCATCGGCGGGAGGCAGAGAAACTGCGTGCGTGAGGTGCGAGCAGGTGGATGACCTGGTCCGCATGGTGGCAGAGCTCAAGGAGGAGGTGGAGAGGTTGAGGGCCATCAGGGAGTGTGAGCGAGAGATAGACTTCTGGAGTAACTCCCTGCAGGGCCTCAAGGGGAGGTGCCGAGGTGAGACTCCTCAAATGGGGGTGGACCCCCTGCCCTGTAGCCGTCGGGCAGAGGGAGGGGATCTGGGAGCTGAGGAGGAATGGAGACAGGTCCCTGCTCGACATCGCAGGCGACGCCCTCCCCTTCCGGCCCCGCATTGCCAGGTGCCCTTACACAACAGGTTTGAGGCCCTGGAGCTCGACAGACCAGTAGCTGAGGAAGAGGTAGCAAGTGTTCCCAGGAGGATGCCTAGGGCGAGGAGGTCGACTCCACGCCTCAGGACTGCCTCCACCAGGAAAGACAGGAGGGTTATTGTTGTTGGAGACTCGATTCTTAGGGGAACAGAGGGCCCTATTTGTCGGCCTGACCCTACCCGTAGGGAAGTCTGCTGTCTCCCTGGGGCCAGGGTCAGGGACGTTGCCAGGAAGCTTCCCAACCTGGTACGCCCCTCAGACTATTACCCTCTTTTGATAGTCCAGGCGGGCAGTGACAACATCGAAGAGAGAAGCCTCAAGGCTATCAAAAGAGACTTTAGGGGACTGGGTCGGTTAGTGGATGGAGCGGGAGTGCAGGTGGTGTTTTCGTCCATCCCTACGGTGGCAGGGAGGGGTTCAGAGAGGACACGGAAAGCCCACCTTAACACGTTAAACACGTGGCTCCGGGGCTGGTGCCAACACAGAAATCTTGGGTTTTTTGATCATGGGCACTTTACTCAGCACCTGGCCTGATGGCCGCAGACGGTCCCTATCTTTTAGGGGAAAAAGGATCCTGGGCCAGGAGCTGGCAGGGCTCATTGAGAGGGCTTTAAACTAGGTAGGAAGGGGGATGGGGCTGAAGCTAGGATTGTTGGGGCTGTGCCAGGGGGAACAATGGCAAGGCCAGAGGATAAGGCAATGGCCCAGCTGAAGTGCATCTACACCAATGCACGCAGCATGGGTAACAAACAGGAGGAGCTGGAAGCCATCGTGCAGCAGGCAGGCTACGACTTGGTTGCCATCACGGAGACGTGGTGGGACCAGTCTCATGACTGGAGTGCTGCAATGACTGGCTGTAAGCTCTTCAGAAGGGACAGGCAGCACAGAAGGGGTGGTGGTGTGGCTCTCTATATTAGAGTCTTTCGAGGTTGTAGAACTCGAGGCTGGGAATGACAAGGTCGAGTCCCTTTGGGTTAGGATCAGCAGAGACAACAAGGCTAGTGTCCTGGTTGGGGTCTGCTATAGACCGCCGAACCAGGATGAGGAGACGGATGAGGAATTCTGCAGGCAGCTGACAGAAGTTGCAAAATCGTCAGCTCTTGTACTCATGGGGGACTTCAACTTCCCTGACATATCCTGGAAGCACAACACAGCCCTGAGAAAGCAGTCTAGGAGGTTTCTGGAGAGCGTGGAAGATAGCTTCCTGATGCAGCTGGTTAGTGAACCTACCAGGGGTGGTGCCCCGCTAGACCTTCTCTTCACAAACAGAGAAGGACTGGTGGAGGATGTGATTGTCGGGAGCTGCCTTGGGCAGAGTGACCACGCAATGGTGGAGTTCACTATTCTTGGCGAGGCCAGGAAGGGGACCAGTAAAACCGCTGTATTGGACTTTCAGAGGGCTGACTTTGAGCTGCTCAGGACACTAGTTGGTGGAGTCCCTTGGGAGGCGGTTCTGAGGGGCAGAGGGGTCCAGGAAGGCTGGGTGCTCTTCAAGAGGGAAATCTTAATGGCGCAGGAGCGGTCTGTCCCCACGTGCCCAAAGACGAGCTGGCGGGGAAGAAGACCAGCCTGGCTGAACAGAGAATTGTGGCTTGATCTTAGGAGAAAAAAGAGGGTTTATAATCTTTGGAAAAGTGGGCAGGCCACACGGGAGGACTTTAAGGATGTAGCGAGGCTGTGCAGGGACAAAATTAGGAAGGCCAAAGCTCATCTGGAGCTCAATCTGGCTACTGCCGTTAAAGATAACAAAAAACCTTTCTATAAATACATCAACACAAAAAGGAGGACTAAGGAGAATCTCCATCCTTTACTGGATGCGGGGGGAAACTTAGTTACAAGAGATGCCTTAGTTACAAGAGGTGCTCAATGCCTTCTTTGCCTCAGTCTTTAGCGGCAATACCGGTTGTTCTCTGGATACTCAGTACCCTGAGCTGGTGGAAGGGGATGGGGAGCAGGATGTGGCCCTCACTATCCACGAAGAACTGGTTGGTGACCTGCTACGGCACTTAGATGTGCACAAGTCGATGGGGCCGGATGGGATCCACCCAAGGGTACTGAGAGAACTGGCAGAGGAGCTGGCCAAGCCGCTTTCCATCATTTATCAGCAGTCCTGGCTATCGGGGGAGGTCCCAGTTGACTGGCGGCTAGCAAACGTGACGCCCATCTACAAGAAGGGCCGGAGGGCAGACCCGGGAAACTACAGGCCTGTAAGTTTGACCTCAGTGCCAGGGAAGCTCATGGAGCAGATCCTCCTGAGAGTCATCACGCAGCACTTGCAGGGCAAGCAGGCGATCAGGCCCAGTCAGCATGGGTTTATGAAAGGCAGGTCCTGCTTGACGAACCTGATCTCCTTCTATGACAAAGTGACACGCTGGGTGGATGAGGGAAAGGCTGTGAATGTGGTCTACCTTGACTTCAGCAAGGCTTTTGACACCGTCGCCCACAGCATTCTCCTCAAGAAACTGGCTGCTCTTGGCTTGGACTGGTGCACGCTTTGTTGGGTTAGAAACTGGCTGGATAGCCGGGCCCAAAGAGTCGTGGTGAATGGAGCCAAGTCCAGTTGGAGGCCAGTCACTAGTGGAGTCCCCCAGGGCTCGGTGCTGGGGCCGGTCCTCTTTAATATCTTCATCGATGATCTGGACGAGGGCATTGAGTGCACCCACAGTAAGTTTGCAGATGACACCAAATTAGGTGCGTGTGTCGATCTGCTCGAGGGTAGGAAAGCTCTGCAGGAGGATCTGGATAGGCTGCACCGATGGGCTGAGGTCAACTGCATGAAGTTCAACAAGGCCAAGTGCCAGGTCCTGCACATGGGGCGCAATAACCCCAAGCAGAGCTACAGGCTGGGAGATGAGTGGTTGGAGAGCTGCCAGGCAGAGAAGGACCTGGGAGTGATGGTGGATAGTCAGCTGAATATGAGCCAGCAGTGTGCTCAGGTGGCCAAGAAGGCCAACGGCATCCTGGCTTGTATCAGAAACAGTGTGACCAGCAGGGCTAGGGAAGTGATCGTCCCCCCTGTACTCAGCTCTGGTGAGGCCGCACCTCGAGTACTGTTTTCAGTTTTGGGCCCCTCGCTACAAGAAGGACATCGAGGTGCTTGAGCGGGTGCAGAGAAGGGCGACGAAGCTGGTGAGGGGCCTGGAGAACAAGTCCTACGAGAAGCGGCTGAGGGAGCTGGGCTTGTTCAGCCTGGAGAAGAGGAGGCTCAGGGGCGACCTTATCACTCTTTATAGGTACCTCAAGGGAGGCTGTATCGAGGTGGGGGTTGGCCTGTTCTCCCACGTGCCTGGTGACAGGACGAGGGGGAATGGGCTTAAGTTGAGCCAGGGGAGTTTTAGGTTAGATGTTAGGAAGAACTTCTTTACTGAAAGGGTTGTGAGGCATTGGAACAGGCTGCCCAGGGAAGTGTTGGAGTCACCATCCCTGGAGGTCTTTAAAAGACATTTAGATGTAGAGCTTAGCGATATGTTTTATTGGAGGACTGTTAGTGTTAGGTCAGAGGTTGGACTCAATGATCTTGAGGTCTCTTCCAACTTAGAAATTCTGTGATACCAGACACACGCACATATATATATATATTATTTTGTAGACTTCATAGTCTCTACACTGATTTTTGGGTAGGCTCACTGCATTGTTTGAAAAAACATCCTGTTTTATTTAAGACTTCGTCAGTCAGCCATTAAAGTATGTCTCTGAAATGGAACAAACTAGAAGTACTAACATCAGGAAATGTGGCAACAACACAGGGAGGAGATAGTATGTTCTCACTCTATTGTCCTCCAAAAGAGGTGAAATTAGCACATATGGTTCTTCTAGTAACTATGTACACTGGGGATATTTACAGCAGCTGGGCCTAATTATTTTGAATGTTATTGCAGCTGTTACCTGCCCAACTCCTCCGCAGATCTCTAATGGAAGGTTGGAAGGAACAAACTTGGACTGGGGATTTAGTATTAGCTACGTCTGTTCTCCAGGCTACGAACTCTCTTTTCCTGCTGTTTTGACTTGTGTTGGGAATGGAACATGGAGTGGTGAAGTACCTCAGTGCTTGCGTGAGTATTTTCTCTATAGTCTACTATTTCTTTATATAACTGTTGAACGTTTTTATATTTTTGGTATATTTTCCTAAATTGTAACATAATTTATAGATTGAGGAAGAGATAGGAATATCTGTAAATCTTTTGTGAACACATAGGAAGCCTTAAACATAAAAACTAAAAGATATATTATAGGCAATGCACATAAAATAAACAAGGGAGAATCAGCATTAGGAAATTCTGTTTTGTTTTTAGATCCTGCTACCTATAGGATAGGGGAAATTTCATTATAAACTCCTTTACATGCTCATTACTCATGCTAAACTTTCACTGACATCACAGAAATCTGTATATGTCAGTAATGTTTACTAGATCCCAGGGTGATTCCTTGACAATTTTATATTTTCCCAGTAGACTAAATTAAGTTATATGTTCTGTACAATAAATTTTATTAACTTTAAGGGTGTAACATTGATGAATTTTTAGATTTCTATAAAGTTCATTATAATAGTAAATGCACCTTTTTCTTTAGGTTGGTGACATTCCTCTCATTATTTTTAAATGTTTTTTTTTTTTTTTTGGTTTGGTTTGGTTGTTTTTTTTTTTATTATTATTATTAAAAAAAAAAAAAAAACTTCCTAAGGAAGTTATTATGATACTTTTGAGATATAGTCAATTATTTGCACTCAAGAATGGGGTTCTGTAGTTATTTGTAGAACAGCTGTACACTGAAACTATAACGTTCTTGATCTAGATGTCTATCTGGAAGAGGATAATATCATCTAGGTGGCTCTACAGTTTCTGAAGCTCCATTCGAATTTACCAGATAGCTTTCCAAATGTTGAAAAAACTAATTATCCATTATGTCACTATTTGTATTTGTTTGTTTATTTATTTATTTGTTTATTTGCATTTTTCATCTCTCCCTTTAAAAAATATCCTCTGTTTTGGCTAGGTCGTACTATTATGTCATCATATCATAATAACATCTCCCTCCCTCCTCTCTCTGGTATTCTCATACTGTTAAAAATATTTGATTAGTGTTGCTGAAACTATATGTACCAGAACTGGAACATGGTGAAGGCAGTTTCTGGAAGCTACCATTTGCTGTTTAAGTTCACTAAATGAAGGTCTTCTAGAATCTGGTATATTAAGAACTGCAAAGGACATAATAAATGTTTTTCATCATTTGATCTTGATTGAAATAGTGTCCTTAAATTCACTTTTTTTTTGATATCATAAACTATTTTGTCATCTTTGAGGTTGGAATATTGCAGTATTCTCTGAAAAGGAGACTCTGCCTTCAAACCACTTAAAAGGTATAGTTAGTACAGAGTACAGCTGCCTGAGAATTAAAGGCTGTTTCATGCTGAGATTACATTAACTGAGTGTTGTTGATGTGCAAAGGTTACCCATTGGCTTGCAGTAGAAATCAATTGGCATCCAGTGCTTGTCAAAGAGCTTAAACTAGCTGCCATCTGGCTGAAATGAGAAGGAGCTGTTGAAAGTCATTCCCAATGAGAAATCTTTAAGCAGCTCTTGACATCAGAAATTTAGATCCCAGCTTGGTTCCATAAAGTTGTAGACTCTCTGAAGATATGCAAAGTGTAGTGGAATAATTATTTGGAACAGAATATATTCTTTTTTTCTTTTTATTATTTTATTATTATTATTATTATTTTTTTTTTTTTTGCTGACTGTTTGTCATCTATGACCTACTAGATTTGTCTAATTTAGAGAACCTTGAAGAAAACTGTCAGAATATACCACTTCTACCATTATACTATTTCCATGGCTTCCATATCAAAGGTAGATACCCACTAGATATTCAGTTAAAGGTAACTGACAGATGAGTGATGAAGCTTACTTATTTGTAGTTTAAAAATAACAAACTTAACAAAACTTAACTTAACAAAACACCATTTTTTAATGTAAGTCTTTTTCTTTTCCTTAGGGAGTGGTTTCTACTTTATTAATGCAAAGAACTGATAAAGAAACAATTTCAAGCCTTTGTGTTAAAAATTTGTACACATTTAGTATATTCTCAAATTAAGACTTGCACATAATTTTAATAATTAAAACATAAATTACAACTGTGATTTGTCAGTCAACCAATGAGATTTGTTATGTGGCACTATCTCTAATTCGTAGATCTTTCAGAATTGGGGATACAAGTCCCATTTCACTTAAAGCTGTAAAATCGTATACATTTCCTATATGCTGTCGATTAAGCCATTTTTCTTCAACAGCATGAGTTTGCCTGGAGTTTCTGTACAGTCAGTGTCCTCAGTAATAGGAGTAGGGCAGGAACATTTCCTGTGAGCTGGTTGTATGTAAGCATTAAGACGTAAGTGACAAAGAGATATTAGAAATGTATTTTGAAAGTGGTTAAGAGATAATTTAAATTATGTTTTTAAAAGAGAAAGATGGAACAGAAAATTCCACTACCTGTACAAAATGCCTCTTTGCAAATGTCATTATGTATATTCAGGTTAACGTGGTGGGTTTTGTGTGTTCATTTGTTTTGGGAGCTTTTTGTTGTTGAGAGTTTATCTTAGATGATTGAATTTCCTGAATCAAGTTTTCAAAATCCAGCTTCTAAACAACTATTGGAATTTTATATTGCAGAAGAAGGCCAGTAATTTGACAGCAGTGCATTCACTTAGTTATGCTATGCACCAGTCATAAGGAAACATTCAGGAGAAAGGTGGAAAAGAATAAGATCAGTTTAAGAACATGTTCTTATCAGATGGATTTATCCTGACTAAGAACAGTATATTAATGTTTGACATTTAAATTGCTGACAAAATATATTTACTTTATTTTTTTTAGCCATACTAATTTTCCAGTATTATATTTCTGTGCATACCAAATCTTATCTTTCACTGAAGAATGAGGAAGTAAGAATTTACAGTTCCTAAAATATATCTGACAAATCCTTTCATTGTACAAAAATGTAGAACACTAGATAGGTGGCAAAAAGCAGGACAGGATGGAAGACTAACATGAAGGTTTGTTTCACTCTCTAATTGCTCTCCACAGGAGGCTTTGGAGATAGATGTGGTTTGAAGGTGTGAATTGTGAATATTTGGGACTTAATAAAACAACTCTTGTAACCTTGAGCATCAACTAACTGCAAGCTACTGACCAAATCTCACTACATAAGAATTTTGAACAGCTAGCAAACTGAAGCAAAACTAACAATTGGCTATTTAATTTCTCTTTGAATTCCAGTAAATATTTCTGTATTTAACGTCTATTTAATTAAACATAAAAATAATAAAAAGTAACATTTGGAGTAACTGCTTGACTGAGTTTAGATAAATGTTATTTTCATATATTTTAATAAATAAATATTTTTTTTTTCTATCATATCGTTTCTTACAGCAAAGTTTTGTGGTGACCCTGGAGTACCCTCTCAAGGGAAAAGAGAAGGCAAGAGTTTTATCTACCAGTCAGAAGTCTCCTTCAGCTGCAATCCTCCTTTTATTTTGGTTGGTTCCAGCACCAGGATTTGCCAAGCAGATGGCACATGGAGTGGTTCTTCACCCCGATGTATAGGTAAGGTGACACCTATATTACTGAAATTACCTGAATGCTCATTATTCCTTTTTCTGTTAAGTCAGTTTAGGAATTTCCAGCTTTTTTTGAATTACCTTCTTGTTATTCTATACTCTCTAAGAATCACTAACAAATTTAATAAATAAATAAATAAATGGCCAGAAATTGGGGAGGGAGGTGATTCTCCCCCTCTGCTTTTCTCCTGTGACATCTCACCTAGAATACTGTGTTCAGCTCTGGGGCCCTCAATATAAGAAAGACATGGACCTATTAGAGCTAGTCCAGAGGAGAGCCACAAGCGTGATCAAAGGGCTGGAACACCTCTCCTGTGAAGATAGGCAGATAGAGTTGACATTGTTCAGCCTGGAGAAGAGAAGGCTTTGAGGAGACCTCATTGCAGCCTTCCAGTACCTAAAGGGGAACTACAGGAAAACTGGGGAAGGACTCTTTCTTAAGGAGTTATAGTGACAAGACAAGGAGTAATGGTTTTAAACTAACAGGGTAGATTTAGATTAGATATTAGGAAGATATTCTTTACTCGGAGGGAGGTGAGACATTGGCACAGGTTGCTCAGAGAAGTTGTGGATGCCCCATCCCTGGCAGTGTTTAAGGCCAGGTTGGCTTGGGCTTTTGAGCTACCTGGTCTGCTGGAAGTTGTTCCTGCCCATGGCAGGATGTTTGGACTAAATAATCATAAAGAACCCTTCCAAATTAAACCTTTCTATGAAACAAATCACTCAATTTTTGTTTCTCTCATTGGCATATTGCATGTTTTTGAACAAATATAGCTTTGTTATACATGCATATATGTCACTAAAATATTGTACTTTGTTTTGTTTTTCATTTATTATTTTTTTAAGAACCTACTCGCACAGCATGTGAAAATCCAGGAGTCCCAAGGCATGGATCACAAAACAACACATTTGGCTATCAGGTAGAGTATGCTATTTTTTACTAACTTCCATATTATAGTCTTTTTGTACAGCCTCAAAGTTTACAAAGTCATTAATAGAGGCTGAAAAATTGCTTGCACCTTAAAAAAGTTGGTTGCTGGAATGTTGTGCTTTCCTTATTTCTGCTTGCTGGTTTAAACTGACCTCGTGTTCCTGTTAGCAATGAATGCACTACATTAAAGTCTGGTGATCAAGTTCTTGGTTTTACCTTGAAGTAGTTCAGGAACTCCAAAGCAATATGTAAGTGCTTCCTAGTGTTTGTGAATGCTTCTATAAATACATTAGCAACAGAAGAATGACTAGAAGAATGTCCATCTTTTATTGCATGGGGGGTGGGAGGGTGGAACATAGTGATGAAGAATGAGGAAAAGGCTGGGGTACTTAATGCCTCAGTCTTTAGTAGTAAGACCAGTTGTTCTCTGGGTACCCAGCCCCCTGAGCTGGAAGACAAGGACAGGTAGCAGAATGAAACCCTCATAATCCATGAGGAAATGGTTAGCAATCTGATAAACCACTTACACATACACAAGTCTTTGAGACCAGATGGGATCCACCTGAGGGTACTAAGAGAAGTGGCAGAAGTGCTTACCAAGCCCCTTTCCACCATTTATCAACTGTCCTAGCTATCAGGGGAGGTCCAAGTTGACTAACACCTAGAAAATATGACACCCATCTACAAGAAGGGCTGGAAGGAGGATCCAGGAAACTACAGGCCTGTCTGTCTGAGCTCAGTGCCAGGTTATGGAACAGATCATCTCGCGTGCCATCTTGCAGCGCAATACAGGGCAACCAGGAGATCAGGCTCAGTCACTAAGGGTTTATGAAATGCAGGTCCTGATTGTCTAGACTGATCTCCTTCTACAACAAGGTGACCTACTTTGTGGATGAAGGAAAGTCTGTGGATGTTGCCTACCTAGACTTTAGTAAAGCTGTTGATACCATTTCCCACAGAACTCTCTGGAGAAAGTTGCTGCTCATGGCTTGGACAGGCATATGCTTCTGTGGATAAAATACTGAGAGTTGTGGTGAATGGAGTTACGACCAGTTGGAGGTCAGAAACAAATAGTGTCCCCCAAGGCTCTCAGCATTGGGGCCAGTTCTCTTTAATGTCTTTATCAATAATCTGGACAAAGGGATTGAGTGCACTCTCAGAAGGTTTGGAGATGATGCCAAATTGGGCATGAGTGTTGATCTGCTTCAGGGCAGAAAAGTTCTACACAAGGATCTGGATAGACTGTATTGATGGACCAAGACCATCTGTATGAGATTCAGCAAGGCTAAACCCCAGGTCCTGCACTTGGGGCACAGCAACCCCATGCAACACTACAGGCTGGGGGAAAGAGTAGCAGGTAGAAACTTTGAGGTATTGGTTGATAACCAGCTGAATAGGAGCCAGCAGTGTGCTCAGGTGACCCTGAAGGCCAATAGCATCCTGGTTTGTATCTGAAATTGTGTGGCCACCAGGTCTGGAAAAGTGATTGTCCCCCTGTACTCAACTCTGGTGAGATGAGACCACACCATGAACACCGTGATTAGTTTTGTTTTGGGCCCCTCTCTACAAGCAAGACATTGAGCTGCTAAAGCATGTCCAAAGAAGGGCAGTGAAGATGGTGAAGGATCTAGAAAACAAGTTTTATGAGGAGCAGTTGAAGGACCTGGGGTTATTTAGCGTAGAGAATAGAAGGCTCGGTGGAGACTGCTGTCCTCTACAACTACCTGAAAGGAGGTTGTAGCAAGGTTGGGGTCAGTCTCTTTTCCCAGGCAACACATGATAAGATGAGGAAATGGCCTGAAGTTGTGCCTGGGGAGGTTTAGATTGGATATTAGGAAAAACGTCTTTGCTGAAAGGGTTTTGAAGCATTGGAAAAGGCCACCCAGGGAAGTGGTTGAGTCACCATCCCTGGATGTATTCAAAAGGCATGTAGATGTGGTACTTTGGGATATGCTTTAGTGGTAGACTTGACAGTGCTAGGTTAACTGTTAGGCTTGATGATCTTAGAGGAGTTTTCCAAGCTAAATAATTCTATGATTCAAATAAGATTTTTCACCTTAAAAGTGTGTATACTGTATGCCAAACTGCTAACATAGGCACACTTTAAAAAAATAGTGGGTTGTTTTTTGTTTGTTTGAGGCGTGGGTTGTTGTTGCTTTCTTTGTGTTTGTATATTTTTGTTTTTCTCTGAGAGAAATTCTGTTGTTACATATGTGTTACATTATATAACCAAAAATGAACAACCGAGTCACTGAAGCTGGCAGGTGCCTCTGGAAAACTTCTAGTCCAACCCCCACCTTCTGAAAGATCATCTAGTGCTGGTTGCTCAGGGCTTTGTCCAGGTGAATTTTGAATATTTCCAGGGACAGACACTCCATACACCCTTACAACCTTACAGTATTTTTATTTTATTTTATTTTTGTATTATTTTTTAATGTCTAAACAGAATTTCCTATAGTTCACTTATTGCCTGTGTTGCCTCTTGTCTGGCCACTGGACACCACTGAGAAAAGTCTGCCTGTTTCCCTTCCTGCCCCCATCAGCTGCTTATATACACTGATAACATTCCTCGTGAGCCTTTTCTTTTGCTAGCTGAACAGTCCCAGCTCTCTAAGCCTCTCCTTGTTTGCTCCTGTCTTTGAATCACCTTTGTGGTCTTCCATTGGGCTCAGTGCAGTGTGTCCCTGTCTCTCTTGTACTGCAAAGCTGAGCATCTCCCTTGACCTGATGGCAGTGTTCTACCTGATGCTGCAAAGTGGACCAACAGCCACTTGAGCTGCAAGGCTTTGTTGTAGCAAATGGTGTTTGCGGGAGCTCCTTTTGGAATGATATATGAGGCATTTACCATGCTAGAATGTAGTATATGCAGAAAAAAAACTTACAGACATAGTGCTATTTTGACACTGCAGTGCTAAAGGGCACTGCTCTTGTGTTCAGTGTTAGAAAACATTCTTCAAAATGTAGTGAAAGGTCTTTACTTTTATTATACTGCTAAAAGAGAAGCAATAAAAAAATGTAAAATTGAAAATGCTTCTGAATTTCTAAATCACACAAAATGGCAGTGAGAGGTTTTCATGGATGAATGCAGAATCACAGGTGTAGAAATGTGTTGTATAGTTTGCTAGGAATACTGTAAGGCAACCGTGAACAAAGTAAGGAAGAGTCAAAATTATCCTGGTACATCTGTGTTTGGTATCAGGGATAAAAGCTCCAGTCATGTGAACAGACATACATAGAAAAGCAAGCTAGAAGCTCCCAAGTTGTATGTTGTACCTGTCCAGTAGCAGGAATTAAGTAAAAACTGCAGATTGCCAAAAATGCAGGAAAGGCCTAATTGAAATTGGAGTAGATTTACAACATGAAATTATTATATTTTTAAGCATGGATCAAATCTAAAGGCTCTTCAGAGTCTTTACCACAGATTTCTTTGTTTTGTCATGTTGGTGGTCTTTATGCAATACTGCTTAGTGATTTTATTATTTTTTTAGCAATATTTGGGGTTTCCAGATTTTGCTAGATCACAGTCATTGATAAGTAGTAATATAATTGTCTCAATTTTCTCCAGGTTATGAAGTAGAGTGTTGTTTTGTGCTAAGATTGAATGTGCAGGGGCAGTCCTTGGGCTAACTTCCTTTGGGAGTAATACTATGTTATGCTAGAAAGCAACTCTTTATTCAGCTGTGTAAGAAATGGATCATTGTAATGACCATTTTCTACAATTATATCGTAGACATATTATATTGTAGACATATTATATTGTCACACTTTCTCTGGCATATTAATGAGCTTTCTATCACTGAAGAAGTAATATGGCCTTTCTCATTTGAGATGTAGTTGTGGTTGTGTATGAAAGCATCACTCACAGCTCACATCAAACTGTTAAAATACCAGGCAAAATGTCAACTGATAAATAATTTCTAAAAGAAGTGTAGCTGCTGGCAGGATTTACAACATTGATCCCACAGTTGTAAGGTTAGTGCCTTGCAGACAAATGGGGAAAATCAGCGAGTTTAATTTGATGACAACTATTTTGCAAAATGTTTTGAGATATAGTCATATTTCTGACCAGGGAAGGAATCCTTTAGCTCCTATATATCGAATTTGGTTTTGTATAGGAACTAAACGTCTGCACAAGGTTTCTGGTTACTATAAATATGACTGCTTAGATAATACAGAGCAGAGGAGGAGCATTATTCTCACACAAGAAGCAAAGTTTACCTCTTTATTGGGTAGAAATGACAATGAAAATGATTCGTTTTAGACAAGTTATTGTCTGTAGTTCCTGAAAAGAAATATTATGTTACAATATATTCAGTAATATTATGACTTGTTTAAGCCACAAACGGAGCATATTATAAATTAAATTATATTATACCTAACATCCTTTATGAATGGGATAATAATATAATGACTTTTTCTTCTATCCACAGCAGAAAGTTAAATAACTCCAAAATTCTGAAGTTGAGATGGCTTTGTTTTTCTTTTGCTTGATAGATTTCTTAAGTTCTCTGCAATTTTTAACAATAGATCAAAAGAGATTATGCAGAATTAAGCAAAATGGTTTGCTGCTGGCAAATGCGTTGTGGTGGTTTTACTTGGGTGGGCAGCTGAGCTCCACCTCAGCTGCTGTCTCACTCCCCCTCCTCAAATGGAAAGGAGGAGAAAATCCAATGTAAAGGGCTCAAGGGATGAGATAAGGACAGGGAGATAAATCATCAATTATTGTGATGGGCAAAACAGATTCAGAGTGGGGAGATAGTAAGATTTATTGCCTGTTACTAACAAACTAGAGAAGTGAGAAACGGAAGAAATTAACCAAAAACACCTTCCCCCCCATCCCTCCTGAGCGGCACAGGAGAATGGGGGAATGGGAGTTAGTCTGTAGCACTTCGTCTCCACTGTTCCTTCTAGGTCACTCTCTTCCCCTGCTCCAATGTGGGGTCCCCTCCCATGGGATGCTGTCCTTTCTGAACTGATCCTGTGTGGGCTTCCCACAGACAGCAGCTCTTCAAGAACTGCTCCAAGTAGGGGTCCGTACCACACAGTCCATCCGGTGGCCTGTTGACTCAGGTGCAAACTGCCCCAACATGGGTCCTCCAAGGGCAGCAGTTCCTGCCAGGTCACCTGCTCCTGCATGGTCTGCTCTCCGTGGGCTACAGGTGCAGCCTGAAATCTGTTCTGGTGGAGGTCCTCGACGAGCCGCAGCCTCCTTCAGTGCAGGTCCACCTGCTCCACTGTGGTCTCCTCCACAGGCTGCAGCATGGAACCCTGCTCCACCGTGGTACTCAATGGACTGCATTGGGATAGCCTGCTTCACCATGGTTCTCACCATAGGCCACAGGGGAACTTCTGCTCTGGCCCCTGGAGCACCTCCTGCCCCCCTTCTTCACTGACCTTGGTATCTGCAAGGCTGTTTCTCAGTCCTTTGTCTCTCAGCTGCAGTTCCCCAGCAGTTATTTTGTTTGTTTGTTTGTTTGTTTTTCCCTCTCTTAAATATGCTTTTACAGAGGCGCAAACAACATCACGTATTGGCTCAGCTCTGGCCAACAGTGGGGCCCTTATTTAACATGGGGCAGCTTCTGGATTGTTCTCGCAGAAGCCACCCATGAGCACCCCCTGCTACCAAAACCTTGCCATGTAAACCCACTACATGCATATCAAAGAGTTGGTCCTGTTGAAAAAATACAGTATGGTTTTCTGACTCTAACCTCAAGTAGTATTATTTTTTTTTTCTCATTTTGGGGTTCTGTACTTTTGTTATGTATGTTTGTAAGAGAAAGGGGGTTGGAGCTCTCAGATTTGGAACTCTCAAATGCTTCACATTTAAACTAATAGTAGTAAGGTCACTGAATTGACTTAACAATTAAGTTTTAAATTTATGTCTCTGTCTCATTAAAAAAAAAAAAAGGGGGGGTGGGAGGGCCTCTAAGCTTACAGTAGAATTCAAGTCTTCATACATGGAGTCCTGTTTTTTTGTTTGTTTGTTTTGCTTTGGTTGGTGCTTTTTAACAACTGACAGAAATGCCTTGTTTACATGACTATAACACTGTCACTTGCTTTTCACAATACTTATAACAAGTATTGGATTTCCACAGCAGTGGTTTTTATTTTTATTGTTCCTCCTGTCTTGATTATTTGTTTTCCTATTTGTTTTACTTGAATTGTTATTTGTTTTACTTTTTTTTTTGTTTTGTTTTACTTATTTGTTTTACTTGAATTGAAAATTCAGACATATATGATGTAATTCAAGACTTCACAGAAAGGAGTCTCAAAACTTTGGTTGCGATTGAATTGTCAGATTACATTCCAAAAGAAGTTCTGTAACAGCTCACAGTAGTTATGGACATAAGCATAGTTGGCATCATCACTGCATCATTTTAATTTAAGCCTTATCAGACACCATACAATTTCTAAAAAGGATGATACTTGTGTTGTGATTTTTATTATGCAAATGTGTATACAACTACAAACAATAATTACACAGAGCTCTTTGTGTGTGTGTGTGTGTGTTTGTTATCTTAGGTAAACAGAATGAGCGAGTGACTAACTACAATTTAGAATCATGTATATTACATTATCAAATTATGGTAAAAAATAAAATAAAATCTGCTATGGTCTCTTATGCCCAAATGTTAGTTACCTAAGCTATCCAGTGTTCTGCAAACTATATCTCTGTCTGTGAAGGTTTTGAACTAGGATGTACTATACATCTTGCTATGGGCCAGAAGGGAACAAACCTCTTAAAAAATCACACACACACACGAAAAAAAAAAAAAAGTCACAAATTTGTGGTATAACTCTTAGCAGCCAAATCCAAAAATGATTAGTCCATATCTAATAACTGCAGAAAAAGAAAGGGGATGGGGATGGTGAGGGGACTAAACAGTAAATGCTTCGTCACAAAATGTCTCTAGTTATAATTCACTTAAACTATAGTAGACACATATACTATGGTTGTACCATACAAAGAGAAAGAAAGGGATGCAATTAATCACAGACCGTCATCAGAGGAAAAAATGTTTCCATTAATCCAAGTTTAAAAACTAACCAAAAAATGTTCCAAGGATGTCAATACAAGTTCAGAGATAGGAAACCTGTTAAGCTTCCCAGAAGTCTTGCAAACTCAATAGCCTGTTGCTAGCAAAACAGCAATACTGTAGTACTGGGATACCAAAGATTTAACAAGCTATATTTCCATTCATTTAAGTATGATGCTGAAAGCTACTGAAGAGAAGGGACAGACATTGCCTTAGTACTTTGACATGAATTGCAGGGTATGGAGAAGCTTGTTAGAGTATCTTCATGTTCTTTGATAAATTAAAGACCAAGAAAATATGATTCTGGGGTAACACATGACAGATAGAAATACCTTGTATTCTTATACGGAATTGTGTTCGGTCTGTAAAACCACCACAGGAATAAAAAAAAAAAAATTATTATATATTATTATATGTTACTATAATACTTTTGGTTAAAATACATATCTAAAGTACTATCCTATTTTTAATAAGTGGTGGTTGCAGATTGTGTTTATGCATTTTCTTTCCTAATTACTATATCTCCTCTGTTAGGAAATAGCAAATATATGGTCTTTAGTTCTCAGCAAAGGAAAATTTAATGATATTGAATATTTGAATATCAAAACTATAACCGATACTATGGAAAAAGTAACTATGGAACAGAGACAATCCAACAGTATGCAAAAAAATATATTTTTCATTTTTGCCCTCTTCCACCACCCATTCCCCAGGATTGAGTACAAACACTTTTACACATAGAATCGTTCCTCCCTAAAAACAGAAACTACAGATATAGGTATTTAGGCTGTTTCTCCAGCTCTTCCCACCAATACTTCTACACAATGTATACAATGAATTGAACAATATAGAGCATTTTAACACAGATTTTTTTTTAAGTCCATGGAATACTGTATTGTAGCGCCACCTGGTGCTTTTGCCATGACAGTATTGCAAAGCAGACTTCCCAAAACGTAGTTTTACGCTGGAAAACAATTATAATCCTTTTCCTCTTCTCTTTTTCTTTTTGTTTATTTTTCTCATCTAGCAGGGAGACTCATTCATTAAGTTATTCATTAACCTGCTATTGAATATCATGGTAGCAATTCTAATGTCTTCATCATAAGGTCAGCTGTTGTATCTTTGGTGCTACTTTGTGGACCTACATAAAAAGGTTATATAGTAGAATATAAAATAGAATATAAACTGACATCAAGTCTAATGGGTGGTTTGTAGCTTTGTTTTGTTTACTTGTTTGTTTAAAACAGGTAGAGGAAATAAGGAAAATGGCTTCATTAGTAGTTACTCTTTTGGATAGAAAAGGCGCTATTGCAACAGCTGATTGCAATACCAGTTGTATTATTATTATTATTATTGTTTTTTTTATTATCATCATCATAATCATTTTTAGAAAATGAAGAATGCTAGCAACTCAGTCTTTCTTAGGCTCTGGTTGGCAGCTAGAGCCATAGAATCACAGAATATCCAGAGTTGGATGGGACCCACAAGGATCGATGAATCCAATCCCTGTATACTGCAAAACATATATCTGAGAGCATTGTCTAAACGCTTCTTGAACTCTGGCAGTCTTGGGGCCATGACCTCTTCCCTGGGTAACCCGTTCCAGTGTCTGACAACCCTCTTGATGAAAAACCATTTCCTAATACCCAATCTGAACCTCCCCAATACAGCTTAATGACGTTACCTCAGTTCCTATCACTAGTCACCAGAGAGAAAAATCAGCACCTCATTCTCCACAGCTCCTCATGAGGAATCAGGATGAGGTCACCCCTCAATCTCCTCTTCTCTAAACTGAAAAACCAAGTGATATGAACCACTCCGTATGTGTTGCCCTCTGGACCTTTCACCACATTTTTTGCCCTCCTTTGGATGTTCTCTAATAGCTTTTGATCCTCCTTACATTGTAGCATCCAAAACCGCACGTAGTAGTTGATGTGAGGCCACAACATCACAGAATAGAGCAGGATAATCATAGAATAGTAGAATCATAGAATGGTTTGGGTTAGGAGAAACCTTAAAGATCATCTAGTTCCAACCACCAGCTATGTGCAGGAACACCTTCCAGTATATCAGGTTGCTCAAAAGCCCCAGCCAACCTGGCTGTAAACACTGCCAGGGATGGGGCATCCACAACTTCTCTGGGCAACCTGTGCCAATGTCTCACCTCCCTCCGAGTAAAGAATATCTTCCTAATATCTAATCTAAATCTACCCTGTTAGTTTAAAACCATTACTCCTTGTCTTGTCACTATAACTCCTTAAGAAAGAGTCCTTCCCCAGTTTTCCTGTAGTCCCCCTTTAGGTACTGGAAGGCTGCAATGAGGTCTCCTCAAAGCCTTCTCTTCTCCAGGCTGAACAATGCCAACTCTATCAGCCTATCTTCATAGGAGAGGTGTTCCAGCTGTCTGATGATTCTTGTGGCTCTTCTGTGAGACTCACTATTAGACTCACTCTAAAAGGTCCATGTTCTTCTTAGATTGGGTGCCCCAGAGATGAATGCAATACTCTGTGTGGGTGTCTTATGAGAGTAGAGTGGAGAGGGAGAATCACCTCCCTCAAACTGCTGGCCTCAACTTCTTTTGATGCAGCCCTGGGCATGGTTTGCTTCCTGGGCTGCAAGTGCGCATTGCCAGCTTGTGTTGAGCTTCTCAACAACCATGTTCAGGTTTTCATCAGCCATCATCATCTCATCAGTTACTTCCTTTGACTATCTAACAATGCTGTGTCTGATGCGCCCCAGGATGATTACATCATCTGGCTTTCTTTGGTTAACAACATGGGTAATCTTGTTATAAAAGGAAAATAAGATAGTTAAACAGGGTTGGCAGTTCAACAGCCATTTCCTTATCTCACTAATGTGTTTGTAGTACTGGGCTAACAAACTGGTTAAGTGAAGCTATATATTAGAGCTGCAGCAAAGATGAGTTGTATACTCATCTTTTTTTTTTTTTTTTTGTGGGGGAAAAAAAAAAAAAAAAAAAGTGTGTTTCTTGGTTATCTTCAGGTGGAATGGTTTATCTTCAGTGTATCTGTCTGGCCAAGGAGTCCGTTCATAAAGAACTTATCCAAAGTCATGAATATGAGAGCTAAAGAAGAGATAGAAGTCACAGAAAATACAACTTCTCCCTTTTTCACTATTACACAGTGTCCTGGAGGTCTGAAGACTTTATGGACATAATTTTCCATCCCTTTCAACTCACAAAGTATCAACTTTTTGATGCAATTCTTGATGAGTTGAATTATAATATGCTGAATTTTACCGAGTATACTCAATACAGTTTTTAATCTATTGAGTTCTTATTTCTCTGAAGAGATTTTATACAATGAAAAAAATATATTTTACATAATACGCTACTTTAAAAGTTCTAAATGATTGACTCCAAAAGTAGCTGAAAGTTTCAGGATGATGTTATCTGATTGGTCTAATATTGCCCATATTTAAATGATGTTGAGATAATCTATGAAAGATAATCCTAAAATCTGTTGAACTCTAAAAAGAAGATTATTATTTTTATTTTTTAAGAGCATATAGCACATAAAGTGTTAATTTGTTAATTGGAAATAAATTATGTAGTTTGACTAAGGAGTTAAACCCATAGAGCAGCTATTCCTGGAGTTGCTATTGACTACCAGAGCTTGAATCTCTAATTCACACTTTAGAATTATGTATCTAGGAATAAGCAATCAGATATCTTTTTCTCATTGGCTTTCATGATGTATAACTTCTCCATTTCACAAAATGTTTAAGTTTCTTTTTTTCTTTTCTCAAATATTTTTTTATTCAGGAAGACCACAAAGTCATTTTGGAAAGAATAAAGTGGAAAGAAAATTAAAAATTCATATTAAGCAACTACATTTACCAGTTGCACTAGAATTGGTGTTATTTTGGGGGAGGCAACTGTGGGGAGGAGGGTCCTGATTTAAAAAACAGTTTCAAAGTATTTTCTTCCTCGATAGGTAAAGATTAAATAGGGTAGGTATTCATTGTATAGTTGCAAATGCAGATTTCATTGATAGATGACTAAACTGAAAAAATCTTTTATAAGACTAGTACTTCTTGTAAAGTAATACATTGACGGTGGTTGTTTTAGCTATGGTCTTTATCACAAACAAACAAGTAAATAAATAAGTTAAAGAGTACTTCTGTTTCTGTTTGGTGCAACTTAAGCTGTTAGTGTTTTCTCACTATGTGTTTAATCACGAAAGCTATTTAGTATATTTTTTTCAAAATCTTTTAAAAGTAATTACATAGTCCAGTGAGCACTGCAAATAAATAAATAAAGAGATGATGTTTAAATCATACACTGGGTTGATTAGCTGCTATCTATATTTCATGGGTTTTTATTAAATTTCATTCTTATGAAAAGCTTGAGCTGGAAAGAGATAGTACTATGAAGTTTCAAATGACTATGTGTAGTAGTGACATGCTGTTTCCCAGGATTAAGCTATTTTGAAAGCGTCTATATTTTACCTTTAGGCATCAAATTGAGCCAATCATTTTACAATTAAACAAAATTTAAATAAATAAATAAATAATCATATACAATTCAAACTTTTCAACTTCTTGTTTGAACATAAGTTGATAAATACAGTAATACAGGTGACTACAGAATAGTACATATGATCTACACACCTTAATATTTGAGTCCTCCACTCACAGCAAGTAAGAGTCTACTCCCCAAATGATATCCTTAAAATCTAACTTCCCTGCATTTGATAAAATTGGAAATTGTCTGCATTTTCATTTATATCATAATGACTGGACATGTTTAACAAGTTATTCCAGGTTATGTTTATGCCCAAACCATTACTGACTAAAAAAATATATTTCATATTTTATAAAACACAAACCTATAATAAGAATAATAATTAAAAACTAATATCAGATGTATTAGTATTATAAACCATATTGTATTTACATTCTGGTTTCTATTATATGTGTATATAAAAAAAGATTATTTTTTATCTCTTGTGATGAAAAAGGAAGATTAAAATATTGTAGGAAACTTATAGTTTCTGAAGCATGAGATACCATTGTTGACAGGCCCTTGTATGTTCTAATGAAAAAATTTCTCATTATAGCTTGTGAATTCATACAGCACTCCACAAAGGTGGCTCTAGTTCAGCAAAGGAGCAAAGGTCTAGTAGAATCTATTGCCCATTACAGCTCTGTGACTGTCCTTCTGGTTTGCTGCCAGATTTCCTAGCTTGGTCTTCATATTTTTTTTCTTCCATTTTTTTTTTTTTTTTTTTTTTACCTGGCAGAGGAAGTCCAAACCTGGAAAGTCATCACATGCCAGAGAGATCACAGGACACAAGGATTTGATTTTTATCCACAGAGGATTTTGGTTTGTGGATAGAGTAATTTTAATGAGAATGAAGCAATTCTTCTATCTCATATCAGTATCCTGTGTGGATTGAATTTACTTTTTACAGAAAGGGTACCACAATTTATTGAGCCTGTATTATGTGAGGAAGTTTGCTGTCAGATATGAAAAAAAAAAAAAAAAAAAGTTATTTCCTCATAACAATATAACTGTGCTTTCTACTTTTCAACAGGTGGGAAATGTTGTTCAATTTCAGTGCAAGAAAGGACATCTTCTCCATGGATCAACAACACGAACTTGCCTTCCTGATCTTACATGGAGTGGAATTCAGCCAGAATGTATACGTAAGTATTTGATAGGTGGATACATTTTTATGCTAATCCTAAAATTATTTGTTATTTTTTTTTCTCTCTCGGCTACTTAGTTTCAGTAACATTTCTATAAAGTTACCTGTTTTTATATATAGCTATTTTAAACTAAATTTAATATAAAGTTGCATTGCTAGTTTACAGCAGCTAGAAATGAAAAAAGAAATTTTGTGAGTAAAACAATTTTTCTAAAATAGCCTGTAGATTTTTAAAAAAGAAAAATAATGAGAATATTAGTGTGTTGAGTCATACTAAATCTGATCCTTTTTGAAGCACAGACAGCCCATTGACCAGAGAAATTGTGAAAATAGTAAGTTTCTGTCTAAGAGAATGCAACCCTTCCAATGAAGAGTGTGCAGAGTCAGGAAGAGGTGGCGAGAACAGGCCATGCAGGAAAGCCATGGACAATCCTACCTTGTACTGGACTAGAAATTTACAACCAGGTCTAGCAAAGAGTTTGCACTGTTTCCCAGTTAGGTACTCAGGGTATTTTAAGAAGGAAAAAAAGATTTTTTTTAGTTGGAATTTGTTAAATCTGAAATGGAGACAATCTTATTACTTGCATATGGCAGGAAACATTTCATTTTTTACATCTTTTACACTTCATAAGTAATCTTCCTTGTTCTTCAGCAAGTCAGTTGTGTTTTTCTGGAAACAGTCTCACCTTATAAGGTCTGACCTTACAGAAAAACTTCAAAAAGCAGTGGTGAGCGTATCCACAGAAGAAAACAGTATTGGTGTTACATTTAGTGTTAATGTTCCCCCTAAACAAACGCCAAATCAGTAGCTCAGTTTGTTGAAATCCAAGGTCTTCTCGTACTCTGGAACTTTGCTGTTTTTGAGATAACACAGGGTTCTCAGACTCCGGTGGTTGTTAAAGATGTAAAACACTTTTCATGAGATTAGGGTTGGGAATTAATTTTTGTTTATGATAGTTAAAACTTGCCTCACTTACCACTCCCCTTTGACCTTTCATAGTATTTTTCTGAGGTGGCCCATTTATTTACTATTTTTCTATGTCACAAGTCATATAAGTCACAAATCAGGATTGCTTTTTACTATGATAAAATGTGTGTTATGTTCATGTATGCAGATGAGCAATTTTAGATGTGCAAGGGTGCATTTAAACTGGTTCTTTGTCTCTTGAAGATGGAAAAAACACTTTCAAGAATGTAGTTACAGTCTCAGGACAATAAATCATAGACTATACAATAACTTCTAACACTAGTTTTTTAAAACATATTAATATGTTATTTTTATTAAAGCTTTTTTCTTCATTACTTACCTTTCAGAATGGATATAGATTTATTTTTTTTTTCCAGAAATATTTTGACCATTTTGACTGAAGGATATTTTATCTTTTCTTTGTAGCTCACAGCTGTAAACAACCAGAAACACCATCTCATGCAAATGTTGCAGGAATGGATCTTCCCTCACTTGGCTATACATTGATTTACACTTGTCAGCCAGGCTTCTTCCTGGCGGGAGGATCAGAGCATAGAGCCTGTAGGTCTGATGGTACATGGACTGGCAAAGTTCCAGTTTGTGAAGGTAGGCTCTTCTGTTACTGCATATCTCATATCTCACATTTCAAGTTTCCTTTACTTGCAGTCTAATCAGATGAGGCAGAATAGCAAGGAGAACTAGGAGGGCGAACACGTGAGAAGATAACTCTAATCCTTTGTCAGTTGTGTTTCATGGGACAAATGCTTTCATGTACTTGTGTTTCATTTGCATGCACAGAGGTGTCAATTACAGGTATAATTCTGGGGACAGGTTGACACCTGCTTTTAAAGTTCTGACTGAGTCAGGTGTGGTCTACATTCTGATAAGCTCAGTGGAGTAAGGACCTCAATGTTTTTGCACATACCTATTAAACCTAGACAAGGATAAGTTTATTTAAAGAGACTATGTCAGCTGCAACACAGCAATGACAGTTGCAATATTAGAGAAGGATGACTTCTAAGTCCAAGCAAGTGTCTAAATTACTGCATAGGATTCATTAATAGGGTTTATAATTATTTTATATTCATATGTGAACAACAATATACTACTCACAAACAAAACTAATTTATTTACTTTGTCTTTGCTTTTCCAACGTTCACTTTTTTTTAAGTTTTAAATTTTTATTTTTTTCTGTGTACTTTGTCTTGTGGTGGCATGGCATGAAAAACCTCATGGCAAAATCATGATGAGAATGGTATTTTTCATGTGAGATAAGAAACATCCTCAAGTATAGCAACTGTCTGGAATTCCATTTCCTGAATAATTAAACTACCTTTCAGGTTACTGATACCTAATTTTCCAGATGTAGTTATCACCAGGGCTTTTACGGAGCCATTCAGAGGCTATATAACCACTTGGAAGGGGAATTAACTTCACAGGAAGTTAATATTTTGTATTACTTAAAAAAAAAACAAAAACACAACACAACAGGTGTCCTGGCATTAAATGCCAGGCAAGCACTGGGGGAAAACAGAGCAGAGTGTTGGGAGAGAGTATTAGAAAATAATCTGCCAAAAAGCTCATGACTTGATTAGTACTCAGGAAGCGTTATAGCAGGCCAAATGTACTTCATGGCTTTTATTTAAATACAAGAATTTTCTGCTTATGATGTTGAAACAAGTCATATTAACTGTATCTGATAATGAGAAACCATTATGAAAATTAAAAAAAAACAAACAACAAACAAACAAACACAAACATGGGTAACTACAAGAGTATCTACCTTGTCATGTAATGTAGTTTCCAAATGTCCTGAGGAAATGTTATTGAAATAAATAATTTTTAGGCTCAGTGGTCTTGCTTCTTGTTCTTGTTGAAAGGTATGAATGAGTAACAAATTGTAATGAATTAACTAATGAGATAAAGGAAAATGTCTTTTGAATATTTTCAGTCTCACCTATTACAGAAATGGGTAAATCTTCCCTCCTACAGAAAAGAGAAGAGCACTACATTAGGTTGTTCTCCTGTGATGGTGAACTTCTCAAAAATAAATTGGAAAGGGATGAAAAGAAATGAAGTTGAGATCTATAAAAGGATCTGTAGCGGAAACAAAGCAGGATTTTCACTTTTAAATACAAAACTGATCTCTTGAAAGATTTGTTTAGCAAATGGTTGTATCTAGAAACTTGAACACCATAGATAACAAGCTTTAGTTTTGATCTTGTATTTAAAATTTCGGTTTTGAACTTGACTAGAAATGTATCCACTTTGACAAGACTGATTAACTTGAAGCTGATTGTACTAAAGCTCTTTGGAAACTATGAGCCAGATATTTCTAACATGAGCTTGATGCAGACAAAAAGCATATGCTGTTGAAACACACCCTCCAAATCAAACATTTTCAATGAAGTTCAGCAAGCTTCTTTCAAAAGAGAGAGGCAATAGAGATCAATCAGTAGTAACAGCAATCAGGAAGCCATGAGAAATTTAGGTTGAATTCTGCCCTCCTGACCTTCCTGTTTGCCAATTTTAATCTATATACCAAGAAGAAGCCTTTTGTAATGCTCTCAAGAAATATATTCTCAGTGCTTCCTGATGAAACTTCCTGCTATGCAGAACATTCCACTCAGGGAAAGAAAATTTGTTTTTTTGTCAATTTTTTTAGAGTATTGACCAGAGAGAAAGAATAACTGGTTTCCAAGTCAAGATTCAAAATGCAAAATATTTAAATAACCACTGGAGCAAGGAATGGAGCCTAGTGCTGAGAGTATCTTACAATGGAAGACAGAAATGTGTGACTTTATACCCCAGTGAATCCAAATTACTGTCTGGAAAATAAAATAGTTTCATTTGAAAGACATATCACTTCCCTATTGCATTTGCTGCATCATGACATGTGCCTTTGGCATGGTCTCCCACAGTATTCTCCTGGAGAAGCTGGCAGCCCATGGCTTGGACATGTATACTCTTTGCTGGGTTAAAAACTGGCTGGACATCTGGACCCAAAGAGTAGTGGTGAATGGACTGAAATCCAGCTGGTGACCAATCACCAGTGGTGTTCCTCAGGGGTTGGTGTTGGGGCCCATCCTGTTCAACATCTTTATTGATGATTTGGAAGAGGGAATTGAGGGCATCCTCACTAAGTTTGCAGATGACACCAAGCTGAGGGAAAGTGTCGATCTGCCGGAGGGTAGGAAGGCCCTGCAGTGGGACCTGGATGGGTTGGATCAATGGGCGGAGGGCGATGGGATGAGGTTCAACATGGCTAAGTGCCAAATCCTGCACTGTGGCCACAGCAAACTCATGCAATGCTAAAGGCTTGGGACAGAGTGGCTTGAAAGCTGTGCAGAGGAAAAGGATCTGGGTGTGTTGGTTGATGCTCACCTGAACATGAGCCAGCAGTGTGCCTGGGTGGCCAAGAAGGCCAACAGCATCCTGGTAGTGGGTGATATTGGTGGTAGGGGGATGGTTGAACCAGATGATCTTGGAGGTCTCTCATCCTTTACTGGATGCGTGGTGAAAATTAGTTACAAAGGATGAGGAAAAGGCTGAGGTGCTTCATGCCTTCTTTGCCTCAGTCTTTAGCGGCAATACCGGTTGTTCTCTGGATACTCAGTACCCTGAGCTGGTGGAAGGGGATGGGGAGCAGTACGTGGCCCTCACTATCCACGAGGAAATGGTTGGCGATCTGCTACAGCACTTGGATGTACACAAATCGATGGGGCCGGATGGGATCCACCCGAGGGTACTGAGAGAACTGGCAGAGGAGCTGGCCAAGCCGCTTTCCATCATTTATCAGCAGTCCTGGCTACTGGGGGAGGTCCCAGTCAACTGGCAGCTAGCAAACGTGACGCCCATCTATAAGAAGGGCCGGAGGCTAGACCCGGGGAACTATAGGCCTGTCAGTTTGACCTCAGTGCCAGGGAAGCTCATGGAACAGATTATCTTGAGAGTCATCACGCAGCACTTGCAGGGCAAGCAGGTGATCAGGCCCAGGTAGCATGGGTTTATGAAAGGCAGATCCTGCTTGGCGAACCTGATCTCCTTCTATGATCTCCTTCTATGATAAAGTGACACGCTGGGTGGATGAGGGTGTCACATTTCTCAACACAAGTTGTTTCTCTCAGTACTGCTGAAGATAATTAAATCCTGAAGAGGAACATGATTTAAAATGCATTTGTCTCTTCATTGGTGTTACATTGCATGTACATTCGAAGCACTGCCCACAGTGCTACTTTATATGAATGCCTATATATATATATATTATAAATATAAATACTAAATCTACATTTGTAAATCATAAAACTTGCCTTAGATCAAATACTAGAAGACATATCACATATTAGATGCCTAGTCCAAGACTGTGAATTCTGAAATGTGGATTCTGAAGTGAATGCCTACAGTGTTGGGTATTAACAAATGACTTTGTAGCATCTGGTTAACTTCAAAAATTTGGCAAAAATGTGGCAACAAAAGAAATCAATGTGTATGTGCTCCTGTGATACTAAGGCTCAATATTGACTGAAATACCATTTGTGTTTGGAGTTTGAAACATCATCTTCAATCCTGTATAACAAGTAAATTCCATTATGGAAATTATTTTTCCTAGTTTTTGAGTAACCAATTTGCTCATACTTTGTCTTTTTGTCATTCATTCTTTCTAACAGCTGGTTCCAAAATATTGGTGAAGGATCCCAGACCAGCTTTGGGAACACCAAGTCCCAAACTAAGTGGTAAATACTTTCAAGTGTTTATAGTTTTAAACAATATTTTTGTAGAAAAGATAAACAGAATAAATTTGTGAGACTGCACTGCGTGGCTCAGAATTAATAAAGTTTTTAAGAGAGAATAAATTTTTTTTAAGAGAGAAGTTTCCTTAACTAAAATTAGCCTTTTAATTTATCCCTATTAAATGCCTACTGATATGAATAAAGATTTAAAAAGTATTTTTATAGGATAGGTTTCGGTAATTTCTTTTTTATTATGTTTTACTTACCTTCATAACTATGTTAATGATATATTGCTTGGTATGCATATTACTAGTTTTTTCATTTGGAAAATTTTTGTACAATCCCAAGTAATTGCAAATAAATTACATAAAGATCCATTTTCCTGAAACTGGGAAAATAAGTTGCAGGCATAACAGGTAGCAGTATCAGATTGTTTGCACCATGCATTTTCCTTGCTTGTAGCTTACAGGCCCAGTATGCAGGTGTTATGTTTTTATGGGTTTACTTTTCAAAAAATGCCTGTATGTATACACAGATAAAACTCCAGGAAAGCTATATAGGGAAGACACCTTGTGTCTGTGGCCCATAAAATAAACAGTGAAGGAAAACTATCAGGTATTCCAGTGTGCCTCACTCTTGAATTTTGGGACACCCTGAGAGAAAAAGGAGCAAGTGTTCCTGTGTGCTTATTTGACGTGAGATGCCAGTGTACACACTAACATAGAACTTTAATTTAAATAAGAGTAACTCCAAATGATGTGAGTATGCGGATTTTTGATGATTTATTATAAGGCTAATTTTGATATATTGTCTTTGGAAAGTGTAGTAAAGACATTCTAAGGAACCTTCAATTTCATTTTTTAAATGGTATCTCATATCTCATGTCAAGACTTTGAAAATTTGCATATATCTGTATTGATGTATAGGTAACATATTACTTTTGAACAATACTATTACTTAAATGAATCATTTTACAGTGGGCTAATGACAAAGTGTTTAAGGCCAGTCTGGATGGGGCTTTGAGCAACCTGTTCTACTGGAAGGTGTCCCAGCCTGTGGCGGGGAGGTTGGAACTAGATGGTCTTTAAGGTCCTTTCCAACCCAAACTATTTTATGATTCTATGATTCTAAAAGGAGAGAGGGTAAAGTAGAGAAAATGCTAATATTTATTGTATATTTTATTGGATGATTGACTTCATAAGTGCTAAATATTAAAATATGTATTGAAATATGTTTGATGTCTGTATAGTTCCTGATGATGTTTTTGCCCAAAATTATATATGGAAAGGCTCTTACAACTACAAAAGCAAGAAACAGCCCATGACTTTGACAGTCACCAGTTTCAATGCAACTTCAGGAAGAGTAAATGCAACACTTACAAACAGCAATATGGAATTGCTGCTTTCAGGTATGGGATAAGAAATATTAATTTCAGTTAATGTTTTCTGTTTTATATGTATTGGTTCCCTCTAACTTAATTCATAATGCTTAAGTTTTTAACATCTGCTGAAAACTGTCTTGTCTTATCAAAATTTTAATTCTAGTTCAGTTCTTTTTCAGAAGAAGGGATTATTCTACCTTTTCCTTCTCTTTTCCCAGCTTTGTATTATATTTGTAGTTAATAGGAATGAGGAGTAGAAGAATTCTAATCCACTAATTCATCTTAATTCACATTATTCTTCCTTAGTTGTTATAAGTAATCTTAAATTACTATTCGTTAAATTTTATTAATTCTTAAATGGCTTAAATGAATTTTTCCTACAACAGCTTATTATTGACTTATAAGCAACATGTTGACTCGGCAAGGCAGAGATAATTAAAGAACATGGAGAACAAAGAGAGATTATAGTTTTTTTTAGACTGGCTGATATAGTTGAAAAAAAGTTGCTACCCATCTTGCTGTGGTTTCAGAAGAATCCCTTGACCACAATATTTGTTTATGGTATGGTATGACATTTCTGCTGTGGTTAGGTTGGCACAACAATATGTGCAGCTCTCTGCATTGTGAACCATCATCAGAAACCACAGATATGGCTTGACAAGCAAGCAAACATGAAGACTGTAAAAATGTTTGCATTTGTTTTGTTTTTCTAACTCTGTCAGTTCCTTGATTGAGACATCTCAGCCACACAGACAGTGGACCTGTCACATCACAGGAGTAGCAAGCTACAAAACAGGGATGTGAATAAGCATAACAGACTATTGGTATTAAAAATATATTTTTAAAAGTGTCCTAAAATAATTTCTGATTGTTAACCATGTTTGTCTTGACTGTCTTTGTGAATTTAATCTTTAATATGATGTCTGTTTAAGTTCTACAATGTAATTTCCATAAGGGTATTAGTTACCCATTTGTACTCTCTATACAAGCAATGCATAGTTCATTGGGTAATTAATTTATCCCTATTTTATATGTAGAAAACTGAGAGTGTATATATTGAAAGAGTGTCTTAGGGTCAGGGAAGCAGGGATGGAATAAAAAGACATTGAGATGCCAAGAAGTTGTTTTATATTTGACTTGAGGTTTTCCAGAAAGAAAAGTAATTCTCTCCTCCCGCAGCTCTCACTTTTGTTTGTTTGTTTGTTTGTTTTTATTCTAGTATTTGTTGCCTTTTTTTTTTTTAATTTTAATTTTAATTTTTATTTTGACACCCGTGCTTACTGTGATTATAGTATACATGTCTATTACAGGTTGAAAATGGGCATGTTCATTTGATCAGGTCAGTGTGAGTGAAAATAGCAATGCTATTATAGGGATTAAGAGAAGAGAAAGGTACAGCTTTTACCTATTGATTTAGCTCAGATAAAACACTCTCTTGTACACTGGAAAACAAGTTGCCAGCACTGAAGAAGTACATCAGCCTTTCACTGAGAAATGCTTGTGAATCCATCGTTGTTAGTCAGCAGAGGACAGAGGTGCCTTTGTCTTTGGAAAAAAAAAATCTCTATATTCTTGCTTGAGTGTACAAAACTAATGTTTGTGACACTGTACACTCATTAAAGACCTCAGCCTCATGCAAACATTTCCTAATGTATGTTTATGCAATTCGTGCACAGTAGATGGGATTGATTTTTTCCCCCCCCGAGTTCAAAGAAATATCTAGATGCACACTGTCCAAGCTCTGAAGTGACCAAGCACTATGTGATGTTAATGCAGTCCTGAAAACATGAGAGTAAACCCTATGTTATCAAGGCACATTAATTTGAGTTCTGTGTAATGTTAACACAAAAGTATTCTTTTTAGCTCATACTTCTTATAGGGTAAGCACCTATCCTTAATGCGGAGAGCACTTTTGTTCTGTGATTTTAGGCATGGAAATGAGAAACATGAATTAGCAATCTTATTGCCCACTCTCTTACTGATGCTTCTGAATAGAGCTAGGAAATCTGCATCTTAAGCAGAAATGAACATTTGAGGTTCCTATCTCTTGCCATAGTCTATAGTAAGAGCCTTGAGTGAGTAAGTCCTAACATAGAGGACAGAGTAAAATGTCTTTTCTTAGCTGGGATATGTCTGGGCATACGATGTCTTTCCATTTTATGTATTTTTTTACTTTCTCAGATTAGCTGTCAGTAAGACAGATGTGTCCATTTTTAAAATCATTTTTGCTCCTCTGGAATTCAGTTTGATGTAATTACAACACAACCATTTTATTCTGATCACATATACAAAACTTGATATTCTAGTTGGAAAACTGTGCTATCTCTCTTCTTTTTTCTAGTACTGCAATATTAAGCAATTCAGATGTGCCAGAATTTCTTCCTTCCTCCTATATGCAAGTCTTGTCATTGTGTGGAAGAAATTGTGTTTTAACACTGATGAGAACCATTTTTATGAAATATTTTCAACTTCAGAATTTTTTAATTCAGCTTTCGGGAAAGCTCTTAGATATGTATATTCCTATATCACCTTCTTTACCTGATAGATAAACTACACATCTTGAAAGTGGTACGCTCAGTTCAAATACATTCTGCCTTATTCACAATAGTATTTTTCATCTCATATCAAACTACTGTCAAGGCTTGTTCTGTCTAAGGCATGTTTTGTTACCATAATTGTTAAGTAACAGCCGTGTATATAGGGAATTCCCTTCTGTCCTCTCTAAAGACTAAAATCAGTTCCTATTGAAATTCTATGGTAATAATTAAAACAAAAAGTCACAAAATAATATATGTTGTTAAAATAAAATGTTGGTGAAAATGCTACTTGTTCTTCCTGTTTTCCTATTTAAGGCAAGAAATTATATGCTTATTCTTAAAGATGAGGTAATTTCTCTACTCAACGCAAATATGAATTTTAAAACGTCTATTCTACAGGAGTCTACAAAAGCCAGGAAGCTCGGCTAATGCTCCACATATATCTCATTAAAGCACCCTCCCATACATCCGTGAGCAAGCTGAAAGAAGAAAAATGGGCTATGGATGGTTTTGTGAGTATATTTCTGCTACAAAAGAAAGTGAGAGAGCAAGTTTTTTATTTGAAATCACACTGACATTCTGCACCAAAAAAATGCTGAGGCATGCCAAGTGGGGGTAGGACAAGTGGCAATGGCTGCAAGTTAGAGCACAGGAAGTTCCACACTGACATGCGAAAGAACTTCACAGTGAGGGCGATGGAGCATTGGAACAGGCTGCCTAGGGAGGTTGTGGAGTCTCCTTCTATGGAGATATTCAAGGCCTGTCTGGATGCCTACCTGGGCAGCCTGCTCTGAGGAACCTGCTTTGGCAGGGGGGTTGGACCCGATGATCTTTCAAGGTCCCTTCCGACCCCTACAGTTCTGTGATTCTGTGATTCTGTGAATGATTGTTTTGTTTGTTTTTGTTTTTATTTTGATCTTGGAAAAGCTCAAACAGATTGCTTTACCCTGAAGTTAGAAATTCACCTGAGAAATGCATTCTTTTCTTCAGTGAAAGCATAGCTTCGGGTCATTGGTAAAGACACGCTTGTTGCCTTGAGAAAGGGAAACTTAAGGGAAAATCTTGAAGGAAAATGCCTTGGGACCACTGAATTTAAGCCTAGTAACTATCCTGGGAAGGAAGTACCTATAAATTAGAATAAAATGTATTATTTTAAAATGTACTTAACCCTCATAAGGTTAATAATTCATAGGATCATAACTCTTTCCTCCCTTCCCCAAGTGATTATGCTAGCATATTTTGGTTTTGTTCCAGAGCCTTCTTCAATATTCTTCTGGTCTACAAGTGTATAATTACGTAGTTATTGAGATGAGCATTAAGTAATAACAAAGCAACTAACTGTCAACTGAAGGCAAAGTCTTTTCTATGTACTTTTAAAGTGATTATTATTGAATACTTGCATCCTTAGGGATTACCTGTGATACAATTTTTGCTTTGTACTTCCTAAGAAATCAGATAATTTAAAAGTATGTAAGATACCTAGAACTACCAGCATCTTGAATTGCCAGAAATATATATTTTTTGGTTTTCTGGTTGGTTGGTTTTACAAAACAAAAGTTAGAGGTAATACAAAACAGTAGAGATCACCATAAGCCAGCATGCTTTAAGCTGTGCCCATAACAGCTGTGTCTTTCCTTTTAAATTTCATTAATTTCCTAGAAAAAAAAAAGAAAAAAAAAGAAAAAAAAAAGTGTGTTTTAATGGGGAATAACAGCTACCGGTCAAACATATTAAGATATTTCTTTTTCCAAACAGACTCTTGTAACATTTTTTTCCACATTTAGTTCAGAGTACTTTTTGTTTGCAGGTTTCTGCTGAACCTGATGGAGCTACATATGTTTTTCAAGGGTTCATCCAGGGTAAAGACTATGGGCAATTTGGACTTCAAAGATTAGGTATTCAGACAATTTCGTCATTGTCATTTCACTGTTCAATATTCAATATTCAGTTTTATTACATCCAGTAACTTAAGGGCATCTGCAGGATGTTAACATTATTGACATGATATAGAATGTTTAGATATTCATATCTTAAAATCACATTTAAGTAGAACTTACAAAGAGTGTTATGTCAGAAGTTATAAGGAGTTATAGGTTTCTTGCAATGTACTGCTTAATTTAGCTATGCATTTGTAATTCCTTGAGCAATATTTTTCTAAGAATATAAAATGCATTCAGTTTCACATATAACTATTTTGAAAGCCCAAGTTATAGAATGCTCTGATAAACAGTCCTCTTATTCATGGTGCTTAAGTGGCATTACACCTAAATATTGCACCTAAATATTAGAGTGAAAGTGCTAAATATTTTTAAAGTAAATCTTTATGTTGCTTATAAGAAGACCAAAATCTTACTGATTTATTTCCTAAAAATCAACTTCTTGATTCTGCAGGTTCACTTCTACACGAAAGAAAGTCTTTATTTTATTTATTTATTTATTTGAAGATGACAGCTCTGATAACTGGAAATATTTTAAAATGAAGAATTTCATTTACTTTTCTGATATTGTGTACAACTATGATATTTCTCCTGCAATCCCCAATTTTCATTTTGTTAATGCTGAATTCTTGAATGATAAAATACTAGCATTGACCATGGTTAATCAGGTCAATAATCAACAAAATGAGAGAGTCAACAGTCTCTCTTTGAAGTTAGGGATGGATTTACAATCAGTGAACAGATTTTGTTTATCATGTTTACCACTTCATTATTTTATGCAAAGAAACACGATTTTTCTATGACAAAATGCTTTTGTCACTGTTCCCAGACAATTTTCCTCACAATATGTAATTCATTGTTCTGTATTTAGCATATTGGTAATCTGTTGGGCTTTTCATTTGTTTTGTTTTGATAATTTCTAGATATTGCCTTGTGAGATCTAGAAAGAAAATACTAACTTAACAATGCAATTATTACAATGTCTAATTCAAAGCTTAAAGCTTAATGTTGAAGCTGCATTGGTATTCCCTTTTCCCATATTAAAAAAGTGTGTATTTTGGTTTTGTAGATAATCTAGTAGTTTATATGTTCCTCAACCATGCAGCAGATCATATTCTTATTTTTTTCATCAATATGTGGCTTTAGCTCTTCACAGTTTTTTCTACCTGTTTCACTTTGTGTATCAAAAGCAACAGCCAATGAAATCAGTATGATGAATTTTCGTTTTGCCTCTTCAGGTGATTTACCCTTTCCTCTTAATCATGTTTGCTATTTATACATGCAGTACTTATTCTTCGTAATATATACAAATGTAATCAATAATATAATCAATCTAATGTATGGGTTACTCTACATTTGACTTTTTGTAGCACAGTACATTAATGTGTAGTAATAACACCAAAAACTTGACTGTCATACAGAATTATGTAGTAAGGTAATTAATATCCCAGAGTACTTGTATTGTTCTCTTTACATTTTGCATGTCATTATTAATTGTATATGGTATTCTCCACTATATTTGCTTTCCAGGTGGTCTCAGCATACAGCTGTATGTATAGAGCTGAACATATTATGATGACACAATCACAAGATGTTATTTGAATTATGAAGTTTATGAAGTAGTAGGTGTCAGGAAAAAAAAAAAAAAACACACAGATATATGACTTGTTTTTTCTTATTATTCCTGTTAGGTCTTAACGTGTCTGAGGGTTCAAATTCTTCCAATCAACCACATGGTACAAATAGTAGTTCAGTGGCCATTGCTATCCTTGTGCCTTTCTTTGCCCTTATATTTGCTGGATTTGGCTTTTATCTTTATAAACAAAGGTAAGTATAAGCTATGTAAATAAAATTTCTGTATTACTTTGTTTTTTATCACCTTCGATCTTTTAAGTGTAAATAAAGAGTTGAGCAAAACCACAGACTGTTTGCAAAATATGCATGTAGACATTCCTTCCTACCACATTTTAGATCTGACATGACTGAGATATCAGGTTATTGTACCATGCAGTAACTTCATTCATACTTATTTAAATTAGAAAATCATGGATGCTGTTAATTATTGGCATATGGGAAATAATATAAGGAATAGGCTTTGTGTGTGTTTACAGTAGATTGCCTGGCCTGTATTTTGTTTTGACATGTGACAGAATTGTGAATCATAGCCTGAATAATTTATTTTAATGCCTACACTGGCTTATGAGCATATGCAAGTACTATGCCAGTGAGAAGTTTCGTTATGGAACTGTTTCTGCATCTAAAATCATTAGTTCATATCTAATTATGTTATATAGCCATAATAGTCATCTCAGTTTTATTAGTCTACATTCAAATGTTGTTCATGATATTGAAACCAGTTCCAATCCAATCCAACACAATCCAATCCAATTATTTGGACTTGGTTTCAATTACTCTTTTCCTGTAGCAATACAGCATTAGGTGACTAAAGAAAATTTCATCACTTTAATAACAAGTCAATTTGTTGCCTATTAATTGAGAAAAATAGTTATTTACTACTGTTTGCCTGAAAATAATCATTGTAATATATACTGCATTATTTTAAAACGTGTAACATAAATTTCATATGGTGCCATTTGATTTTGAACTGCTTCAGATTGTGAAGGAATGTAGATGCCTAAGAATTTTTGTATACATTTGCTATTAATAATATGCTATAATCACTTGTCTTTCCTATTTATATCAATGGTTTACAATACAGTGTGCATTTTGCATAACAATATATATCACATTTTCAGAGGATTAAACTTTAATATTTTGAGAGTTTTAATAAGAAATAAAATGTTTCAGTTATAAATTGGCTTTCAATAAACTTCTTGAGTCTCCAGAAGGAAAAAAAAAAAAGGATATCTCAGTCATCTGGATCATGAATTAGTGCATATTTACAAGACTTGGTTGTACTCTTAATGATTTATCATATGATCATCCAAGGAGAAATATCTACCTCTTCTTGGGTTGTTAACTTAGCTTTCAAATGAGCACAATTTCAAATGAATCATAAATATCTTATATTTTGATTAAAGAGAGTACTAGTTCTTAGGAAACATACTGTAAAAAAAAAATAATAAATTGTAATACATTATATCTATCTCCCCTAATTGGAACTGGGAGATAAATTCTGTACAAATTTTTAAGTCATGCCATGTCAGTATGGAATACTGCAGTTAGACTGAACAGTCTGTCTTTCTTCAACAGGACTGCACCTAAAACACAGTATACAGGATGCTCTGTACATGAAAATAATAATGGACAAGCTGCTTTTGAAAACCCTATGTATGACACAAATGCAAAATCTGTGGAAGGAAAAGCGGTACGATTTGACCCCAACTTGAACACTGTTTGCACAATGGTATAATGCGGTAATGATATGTTTTCAAAGTTTGGAATTTGAAACACAACACAGTGCACACACAGTTCACTGATTTAAAAAAATATTTAAATTAAAGCACACTTTTCAGGATATAGTGGGTCACCTTTTCCTGAGGATGATAGACAAGAATTGGTTGTGATTATTTTGTTTTGATTTTGTTTTTCATAAACTGGATCAGAAATCTTCATGTTTACCATGGAGAGTTTTACAAAAAAACCCTGCTGCACTCCATGAGTGCTAACTCACAGTTTATTTGCTTTTTTAAAAAAGGAGGTTATTCTAAAACATAAAATGTATTTGCATATATTGGAGGAGCATCCACTATCAGTACTTCTGTGCTTTATAAAAATATAATAGAGGGACTGGGTTAAAAAAAGATATAGGTAGAAAATAAGAGCTATACTTACAGGAGACAATAGGTCACTGACCTCTCTTTAACAGTCATATGCTACATGTTTCTCATGAGTTTGTACCATTTTTTTCATTTATTCAGTCCATTTAGCAATTAATTTCTCTCAGAACAGTTTTTGTTTAACACCAGGAAGTAGCATTTGGAAATCAGCAAGTACAACTTACTCTTATTACATCATGGAAGAAAAACAAAAATTTCAGATTCTTATTTAATGATTTTTTTTCCGTGCTTCACATCATTCCTTTTCATGTTCCAAGTCAAACTCCTTTTCTGTTTCCACTGACAACACCCAGAAATATAATGGATGTAAATCTGTTTCTACATTCCTTTTGTCAATCATACAATTAATTAGACATAATTTCCAATCAAGTAGCTAAGATGAACTGAGCTTTGTCATGTGTCACTGTTGATCATTGAAAAGAGTGACCATTTAACCATATTTTCAATGTCAAAACATAATTTAATGATGTTTCCAGTTCAAAAGTGCTTTTTACAGTAACATTAGGAATCAAATCCATATATCAAAATTGCAGGAGTTCATTTGTCATTTAATCTAGACTGTATCACATCAGTTTATTCTTTCAGCATTTTGTCAGAATGCATGCACAGAGCATGGTAAAATCCCATTGAAGTTGAAGGGATTCTAACAGACTTCAGTGAACTTTGGATCAAACCTACAAGACAGGAGGCAATTACAATTTGGAAATACTGTGTTTTCATATATATTTCACGTCCATATTTTATGGAAACAAATCCTTACAGTTAATGGTTTAAAATTGAATTTATTACCATAGTGCAATGAAAATAAAAGTATTAAATATATATACATATATATAAAGCCATGATTTTATTAGGGACAATCCATTCGTTTTAGAGACAATTCAGACTCTACAGCCCTCAAAATCAAGTTTTAGACATTCCAAACCCACTTCCAAGGAAATCTAGTTTTTAGTTTTACAGTTATTTCATAAAAGAATTATTCAGTGGCAATTCAGTAATTTATTTGATGTAGGTCATTGTCTTCCGTTTATAGCATGACTCACAAATGCTGTGTGTTAGCCAGTGTAAATTATCTGTTTTTGTCCCTTTCAGACATTAATAATTCTGTGAAAATCTAAACTTTTTATTACCGTAATAGAGAGTGCCTACCAAAAATCATTGTACCCAGGATTGCTGCTTGGATTTCTACAATGTTTGATGAATTTCTTATAAACCATTTTACAACATTTTGTTTGAATATTCATACAACTCTGTCAAACTGTATTCTACTAAAAGGATGCTGTTTTATATTTTATACCATTGGTTGTTATTTATTCTTGTTTATTCAAATGACTGCAATAACTATAATTCATTCATTAATGTTAAGGTTAATACATTTGAGATTGTTTAAAATGTTTCTTCTGCAACTGGCTACTCCTCTTATATTAATGCATACACTTTTGTAAAGAAGTATATTTTTATGAAAAAAAAAAGGATTTGTAAAAGTATGATGTAAATTTTCAGTGCAATGTAAACAAAATAAAAATGGACAATTGCTTTTTTTAACTATGTTTCTTCTTTGGAAGTTGCGTTTTAAACTCATTTCAGGTGTGAAGACTAGAAAATAACAAAATTAATAACTTGGTATTTTTGTGGGTCTTAAAATCATCTTAAATTCTTTTTGTTTTCTTTTTTTCCTAAATCTTCATGTGAATTTTAGGTGAAGTGGTAAGCCCTAGATTACCTTCACAAAAAAGCAATGAGTGTAATGTATAAATTTATTTACTAAAATTAATTTTCTATTTAACTTGAAGGAGACCCCCCAAAAAACATAAAAGGCTTGTACTTGTCAACCCACTAAAAAGCACAGATCTTTTTTTTTTTCACTTCAAGAGAAAAAACAAATTAAGACAAGTTCAGTGTTTCTTGAAGTTGTAGAAAGCCTACTTTGTAAATTAAAATTTTCTACTTGCTGCAGAAATGTACAAGACACATTAAAGGGTAATGCAATTGTATGTATTTATTTCTGGCATTAAAAAGCAGCGATGTCTTATTGAACTTGGGCGGGGGGGGGGGGAAGATCTTAATTATTTTACTATAAAAAAATAATTTCTTTTATCTACCTCTTTTACTTGCAGGCATGGAAAGTGGATGACAAATCCACATCTGAAATGCTATTCATAGGAAAACTAGGTTTAAAAAAAAAAATAAAAAAGTCTAATCCTTTGTGAATTTGGTGCTGCACATAAACTGAAAAGGCACACTTTGATTTCAGGCATGCTTTGAAATTACTTAAGACTGTGTTATTAAATGCATTGGAAAAGTAAGCAAGGAGTCACTGTAAAAATTGATATTACAAGGGCCATGCACTAATATTTTATTTTCAGAAGGGTTCTAGAGCAAATTCATTAATTCCAAAAAGGGAAAAATTTTCATATGCAACCTATGGAGTTAAACCCTTCCTATGCTTTATATATTATATGTTCTAACATATAAAAGTAAATAAAACTTAGATTGAACTAATTTAACAATTCTGTTAATGCTCAAACTAAAATCCTGCTTTCACTTTTCAAGGATTATACTGACGTCAGATGAACCATTCATACTAAATAAGAGATTTGTTTATTTTTCCTTTAACTGTAGTTTCCAGGCCTGTTTGACTCTCGTTAATTGTTTTTGTGTGAATTGTACACCTTTCTAGAACAACAGTGGTTATTTCTCACTGTGGTATACGGAATTCCAAGGTTAGGTTGCCTGATAGAGGTTGGTTTACAGTCTACTCACTATTTCTTGTTTTGTTTTTTTTTAGGAAGATAGCAGAAAATAATTGGACTGTTTTGTTCTCCAGGCATTTTGGCTACCATATTCAAGCAAACACACCACACACAGAAAATGTGAGGGAATACAGAGATGGTTATGCAGCTCTGAGAGTCCTTTATAGAGGTAAATTCTGCAGTACTAAAGGCTTCGAGATTTAAAATTTCATTTAAATTTCCAATAATTTCATTTAAGTTAACCAATAGCCACTTAACAGTGACCCCTGGAAGCACTGAGTCTAGCTTTCTTTGAAATTCATTGAGCTCTTAATTCTACATTATCTACATGCCAAGAGCTACCCGGTCCACTAGTTCTCATTAAAGTCCTACTAGAATCTGGTTCTTTACTAAAATCCCCAAACCATACAGTATCACCTAAGCTCACTAAGTTCTACTCAGCATAAGTAGACCATCACAAAATAAGTTAAAAACATCTGATTTTACTTTCATTTGTGAAATACAGCTGGCAGTAATATCTAGACATCCTATCAAGTAAGAATTCCGTGGCAATACAAGAAGTTGTTCCAGTCAGGGAAATAACTTAATAGCTATACGTTTTATGTCTTCTTATAGTCAATGGGAAGTAAAGTAAGCCAAGTCATTAAGCTATTAATTTAGTTAAAAGACAGTTTTTCTTTTCCAGGTCTTAAAAGTTTATGCTATATCTCAACCCACTAGTACAGCAGGATGAAATGTTCATGATGAAGTATTCATCATATTTTTTCCAATGTTAGTAAGATGCAGGGAATTTTAAAATCTTGGATATGACTGTACATATCCAATACATATAGGTGTTAGCACACCTATATCCCAGTATGTAGATTCAGCTATAAATTCCAGGTCTTACCTAGCTCCTGCAATATTTAAGTAAGGCATAGATCTCTAATGCTGGAACATTGCATTCTTTTTACCTTGTATGCTTATGCCCATGCTTTTTCCTATAAAAGATGATATGTTTCACAATGAAAGAGGCAATATGTATTGCAGTATTGCAGCATGCTGCTTTATAGGATGATCAGAGTTGGAGAAAAATATGGCTTGCATCATTTGTTATATTAATTTTTTGTTAGATTAATTTTTAAACGTATTTTCAGAATTCAGATTTCCTCTATGAAATAATTCTTACATAAGATAGCATTCATGTGAGGGAAGCATGATATAAAGTTTGGAAATTAATTTAAATTTAAGATTCCTGTACCATATATCGATTTATTCTCCAAAATACTTGTGTGATCCCAGCCAGTATTTTTTTAAATAAGTAAAGGCTTGTTATTTCATCACTGAGTTGGCTTTATCTTTATTTCCAGAATAAATCTCCCTCTCTACAACCATCTTGTTCATTATCTACTCTGTTCTGCTATCTTAAGTGACAGCTAGGACAATAGGAAATTATTAATGATTTGGTTACCTAATATAATAAAAAAAAAAAAAAAGAAGAAGAACAATGAGTAATAGCTCACAAAAAATAGTTTAAAGTATGATTTTGTAGTGTCAAAGATTAGGCAGAACCCGTATTAAATTAAAATTTTGTTACAATAAGAAATATTCCAATGATGTAGCTGTGTTCCCCCACCTCACCCCACCCCACCCCCCTTTTTTTAACAAATCTTCTCTGGGTGCTGAAACTATGGCAATGTAATATTCTGACTTGTTCAACCAGGAGTAAGTGTAGCAGTTCTGAAAGTTTGGTCCTTGGAATATTAATATCTCCATCATTTTGTGAAAATTTGTGAATGTCGAATAAGATACGACATTCCGTAGCAATTATTCAAGTGAATATTTGTCAGTGCTCCACACTTTGCTGCTTGCAAAATCAGCAGGATTAGGGTGACTATTTATTCTATTTATAAATCTATTTATAGTATCTAGAGGTATATATGTAAACATATATTCTTTTATTTATCTGGTAAAGTCAATTTTGCATTAAATGGATCATCGTGAAGCATTTATTGCTTCAAATTGCAATGCATTTACCACATATTGAGCCATAACTGCAGAAGGACCTTTTTTTTGTAGATAACTGCTAAGTGCAAATGTTTCCAGTAATAAGAGTATTCGATACATGTAGTAAAATACTATTTTTAGTGTTAAAAGATTGAAAGTCTGAAATATTACTTTAAAGAGCATAGAACATGCAGTATAGTTGTCTATAAAAGAGTGTTTCTATTATCTTTAGACTAAATCAATCTTAAAAATCCAGGGATTATAAAAGTCAGTATAAAAATATGGCACTTTTTTTTTTTTTTTTTTTAAAGCAACATTAGAAAATACAATACTTTTCCCCCCATTATGTGAAAGAACTATGGACGAATAAAATGTAAGCAACACTTTAAGCCATCTGAGCAGGGATTCATCAATGTTAAAGGTGGAAGCTAAAGTTGTGATCCCAAACAATGTTCAAAGATACAGATACACCATAAACTATAGAGAAAGATACTGTATCAAATCTCATAGCATTAATAGACAACTACAATGAACTTAGTCATTAGTAGCCTCATATCTTAAAAGACCTTTTTAATGCTTTTCAGTCTAGTAACACCATCTGTGCTTCATGCCTTCATTCTTAAAAAATAAAACACTTTCAATATACCACAATAAAAACAATCACCTATGTGTAACTCTGTCCTTCAACATGGCTGTTGTTATTTCTGCTGATAAGATATGGAAACCTGCCATAACTCTGATAGTAAGTTTTATTTTCTTAACTTGCCATAGATTTCAGAAAGAGATGCTTACACTTGTGCAGCACAGAATTATAATGCAACAGCAACTGATGCGCTACATGCCTGTTCTTTACCATCCTTCATCATCAGACCAGGACCTGATTATCAGAAAGCAAAACTAAATGTTTTTCCTTTGCATGTGCAAAACTGGAAGTATTTGATACTTAATGACAAAGCATTAGCCTCTTTACAGTGTTTTAACTGCTGGTCCCTCAGCAAACACAAACATTGAAAAACAAACAGGATTTAAAAAAAAAAAAAAAAAGTTAACATCCACAAAAATCTTCCTGAGATGAGAGTGTTTACTTATGGAGTGAACAGATAACGTGTCTGCTGTTGCACAACACAGGCAAGAATTCTGGGAGGTCCATATAGCAATTTTAAATGATACAGTAATATGAATCCCAAAGGGGATCTGATTGTCAATTCAAAGACAGATCCATGAAAGTCTCTAACAAAACAGTTAATTCCACTTTATGGAAAATGTTGAAAGTTCAGCGGGTTATTTCAATATTCATGAGGGGAAATGTGTCCAGCTAGAATCTTGTTCTGCATGTTACTGTCCTAAGAACACCTGCTGTCCACAAATTCCTCCAATCCATGACTTCTAGAGCCTAGCTGACACAGATAGCTGAAACGGTCTAAGCACTAAATAAAGCTGAAGTGTTTCTAGTGGAACTGTGTTGACATTAACCTGTCTTTATGAAATATTACTATTTTTATAGAATAACAAATTATGGGAAAAAATACATGTAAATATCTGGAAATGTTTTCACTGTTTCTACCAGTCACTAGTCTGTTGAGCAGATAAGGCTATATAACTCATGTTAGATATGGAAGCAAAATCCTAAGTTTCAGAACTCAAATGTAAGTACGAAATTCCTGCTCTTTATTTCTAGTGCATTTTTTTTCCAACTTCAAGCTCTTCTGGACTGTTCTGCAGTAAATAATAGTTAGTTATCATAGCCAGGAATATGACAATGGGGTAGGAAAAGATTTCCAAAAGACCTAAGTAGTTCATTCTTAATCATACAATCACAGAATTATATGATCAGAGTTCATTCCAGTTAAAAGATACCTCAGGAGCTTTCTGTCCTTGTACAATGAATAGAAACCATATCTCTTGTACAAAGCAGGGTCAACTCTGAGGTCAGAACAGGTTGCTTGGGATTTTATCCAATCTGGTCTTTAAATTAATCTCAGAGAATGGAAACTACAGAACCTTCCTAGGCAATCACTTTCATGGCCTCATGGGAAAGGGTTTTCTCAGTGTGTTATGCTGGAGCCCTTCCCTTAACAATTTTTGACTGTTGTTTCTCATTCTCATATCATGTATTGCTGCAAAGATTTTGACTGTCTTCTTGAGACCCTGTTCTCTCTGTGCACTTTTGGGTACCACAATATAAGAAGGATTTAAAACTGCTAGAAAGTGTCCAAGGGAGATCAACAAAGATGGTGAAAGGTCTAGAGGGCGAAACTAATGAGAAGCAGCTGAGGTCACTTGGCTTGTTCAGCCTAGAGAAGAGGAGACTGAGTGGTGACCTTATTGCAGCCTACAGCTTCCTCACAACAGGGAACAGAGAGGCAGATACTGATTTATTCTCCCTGGTGAACAGTGATAGAACCTAAGGGAGTGGCATGAAGCTGCATCCAGTCAACTCCACTCCAGCCAGACCCAGTTCAATATTAGGAAAAACTTTTTCACTGAGAGGATAAACAAAAAGTCAAACAGTAAAGCAACATTAGTTTTCGCTTTAACTCTATTAATACATATATATATATACATGAATTAGGAAAGACTGTTGGGTATATATATTTGGATCATGGTATTTACCAGAAGGAATAACTCCAAATCAAATTAGAAGCAAAATAGATACAGTTAAACTGTCTCACAGGGTACTCATTTACAGGTCTAAATGGTCAAATGCCACATATTATCTGCTAGAGATACAGCTTTTCCCTGATTTCTGTTTGTGTTGTTTTGCAGTTCAGTTCTTTGTGTAGCTGACATTAAAATATAGAAGAGTATTAGTAGACACATCACTAATTGCACTTTGACTAGTAGCCTATATATACATAGCTCTAGGAAATGCACAGGCTAGGTTTAGGTGGCTTTTTGAATGCTTGATTGTACTCCAACCCAAATGCACATCTTGGCATATCTCCACACTGAAGAACAGCTGAAGAGTCAGCAGGTAGAAACTGTGCGCTCCTGATATCCCTCAGTGAGGAAACACCATACACACCTTACCTTACTAGTGGGGACATATCTATCTGTCCTTTCAATCAAATCCCGTTGGCCAAGTGGACAGATGGTATAGTAACAAAGGTGTTCCTGAAAAGGTTTTATATGTGTGCCACAAAGGCTGGTGTAATACATGTAATTTTGGAATTATTTTGTATTGCACTTGCTGATGCAAGTGCACCAGACAAAACACAGGCCAAAGAATACATCATCTTTTTTTCCAGTCTTCTATCTTATTATTTTTTTTAATTATTATTTGATAAAAAGAGAAATGCAACATTGTAACTACTTCTAAAAAAGGAGAAAAATCATGGTATTATGCATTGCTTTTGTATAGAAGAGATTTATGGTAAACAGTTGCTACAGGAAACATGACAGAGGAAATTTAGGTGTGGAAATTTTTGGTTTGGTTTGGTGTTTTATTTTAAATCTTCCCTTGCTGAGTCACTTTTTTTTTTTTTTCCCCTCCCTGGGAAAGCATTTCTTCTTTCATTTTGCATTACGGATGTGTGACTCTGGAGTATCTGCTCTTGAGAGACAGTATCTCAGCTCCTCTTGACTTCTTCCTCAGTGGGAAGTGAGGGAGAGTGCTGACCACTCAGCGTTTCTGAGATTAGAAGAAAAACTAAACTTCAGAGTATAGACAGATACAGTTTTTGACTGTACAAATAAAGAGATAAATGAACCAAATGGAACGTCTGTTGCAGAAAACCACAAAGAAAAATATTCTGATTACATGAATAAATGTCCCACCCTGGTTAACAGAACTGTAATTGTGTGGATTTGGCACATACTGCATTCATTTCTGGCACACACATGAAACAGTAACAAGCTGGAGAAAACAGAGAGAAAGATGAAGTGATTAAGTGGTGAGGGAGGGAACTGAGGCAGAAAAAATAAAAGCTTATGGGATGATAAAGGTACAGCTGCTGTGAGTGTTCTATTTTGAAATGGAGGAATAATTAGTGTGATGAATGAGTTATACTTCTGAGTTCAAATTGTACATCTACTAAACTCTGTCCAAGAGTGAGATTAATTTAATGATGAGGGAACATTAATATTTGCAATCTTTTGAAACATCTTTACGAAAAAGTTCCATAAAGAAGAACTGCACTGGTAGGTCCTTGGCCATCAATTGTTTCTCTCTCTGAAACATGGAATTTTGTAATTTAATTCATGTCCTCATAACAAAACACTTTTCTTTACAAAATAAGTAATAAAATACCATGTGGAGCATTTATTGTACTCAAGCTATCAATAAATAGCTTTTATTTCAACAAATATGTACATTTATAGCATACAGCTCTGAATTGTTCTGGAGATGTATCAGGGAAAATGGAATTACTTACAAGAAGCAGGTGGCTTTGGTCATCAAATGGTTTAAGCCTCCTGCAGGAGCATCAGAACAATTTCAGAATTGAAGACATCATCAGAAGAATATTTCATTACTGGGTATGTTAAAAAGAAATGTGTTGTTAGGAATCAACTACATATGCCTAAGAACACTGATAGATTATAATCAGAATTTTTACTGTAAAGATTTTTGAATTTTTTTTGAAACAATAAAATACTTAAGCAGGGGCTCATAAAATATGGCATTAAGGCTTCACAATGAGATAATTATGTAATATTTCTTCATTCATTCTATATACATTGTTTATCAGAAAGCATAGTTCTAAGAGAAATTTGAATTTTTCATTTTTGTCTGTTCCATATAGTGTTCCACAATGGAACACTAATGGTGTCACATTAACTACATTTTTATGCTTCAAATAAATCTTTTCAATTTCTTTGGTTTCCTTCTCCCACTCCCTGAAAATTTAGGAGCAGGAGTAATAAAGAGAGAATAAAAAGAGAGTGTTTCTGGTTTCTTTTTTTGTTTTTTTCTTCGAATTTCAGATGTTTTTAAATGTCCAGTTACAGTCATAAATCCCTTCAGGTTTATCTCATTGTTATTGTTACTATTATTATTACTATTATTATTGCTGCATTTGCTTAAACAGCTATGGATGTTATGGCCCAGTTCTATGTAAATAGATGTTTAAGATTTGACGGGTAGTTTATATTCAGAGCAAAGCATATAAATTCTTACAGATTAGCTATCAAAACACAACAATGCTGAGGTGTCTATATAGGCAATGTCTTAGAATTTCATGATGATTATTATTATTATTAATAATAATAATAATAATTAAGGTGACGATGCACGACTGCCTCCTCCAGTCACTCCTGCCTTCCTGCCTAAGACCACTGCTGCCCTTTTACAGGTCTGAAGACTTTTTAAAGCTGAAGATTTATCCTTGAGACACATAGGCACACAGAAGCAGAGACAGAACACTGACTGACAGGACAGTTCACACAGGCTGCCCGAGCCACAGGCTGCCTTCAACAGCACTTACACATGGGACTGATGTAAAACATAGATTTAGACACCTAAGTTTCCTACTCTCTAGCTGGTAAAGATAGAAGTTCACTAGTGCTGGCACACACTAATGCTGGCACAGCACTCTCCAGGTTCTCAAGCACACCCACATTTGTGGATACCTTGAGCACTGGCAGAGACCCGCTGTCTGTCAGGTCACCTACTCTCCAGACGGTCCAGCTTGAAGTTCACTGCAAACATTCATTCTAACATACTCATCCCTTACACACATCACATTCACAAATCCTCCTGCGTGTTCCAGCATGGACATCCCCCCCCCCACTCACATAATACCCTGGCCCAGTCTTTAGGCCCCAGCTGCTCACTGGCAGATTCATCTTGAAGTTTTCTAATGAATACACATACACACCATGCAAATCAGGTTGGGGAAGACACAGACACTTGGCTACCCCCAGCAGCCAGCACCAGGCACATGGGTGGTGACCCACAGCCCTGCTCCAGCTCCAGTCTGAAGCCCTCACTTGCCTCACTCATTTGCCTTCCCCCCGGTAGCTGGTTGGGGAACACACACCACTTTCACCCCAGTGGCTGTGAGTAGAAGACCCCACTCTCTCCAGTAGCTGATGCCAAGACCTTACAGGGTTGTTATGTGCTGACAGCACTTCAAACCCCAGTCTGACTCTGGTAGCTGGCACGCAGTTCACTCACACCACAGGCACTGGGGTGAATTTTGGCTCCAGGTCCAAAATCTGTGGAGCCCTTCCTAGGTCCAGAGAGGACCCTCCAACTGCTGACACTAGGACCCTCACCCACTCCAGCAGATGGCACCACAAGCCTGGGCTGCCCCCTCCCCTTGCCTGACTCCAGTCCCTAGCTCCAATCTGCACTCATGCCCCCTCCCCCCCCCCCACCCCACATGGGTCTCACCAAGTCCCAAGTAGCTGGAAATTAGTCCCTTCATCACACACAAACAGAGGACAGCGTGACAGGTGCATGACCTGACCTTTTACACTTTTTTCTACCTCCTGCCTTTGTTCCTTCTGCTCCCCCTTCCCTCCTGAACACCCGCTTAAGTTTGCAGAGCTCTGCAGTTTCCTGCACCCTTTCATTCTGCTCCCGCCTCATCCCCTCTGACCCTCAGCCCCCTGTTCACAATCTTAACAGCTACAAAGTCCAGGCTGATCTTCCTGGAAGTGTCTCCTGCAGTTTGATAGCCCATCAACCAGTGGGACTGGGAGGTTTATTTCTTGTCATTCTTGTCTCCATTTTTTGCTTTGTTAGGTCTGTGACTCAGCATTTTGTTTATCATTCTCCCTTCTTTACTCCTTATCATCCCAATCCAGAAATCCTCGATCAGATAACCTTACTTAAATCAACATTCCCACACTTCTATTTCCTGACTAGACTTGGTTCCCATTACTCCTTCCCTTTCTAATTATCCATTTATTGCATTGGAAAAGGTCCTTGACCAGATATCCTTAAAGGAGCAGGCACTTTCCTACATATTCTTACAATTATTATCATCATCAATATAATTAGTATCATTATTACTAACATCATTTTCAATTACTGCAATTTCTCTTTTTCTGGCCTTCCTTAAACATGTCAGAGGCATATACTCTTGTAAGTAGTATCATACTCTATAAGTGATCTCAGTGTGACCTGTTCAGTGAGTGAATTGATCTATATGACTGAAAGCATCAAAACAGTATCCCAGAAAAGTTTTTCAAGATATTACATTGCTAAACTATAAAACAAAAACAAAACAACAAACAAACCCTCTGTCATAACAAAATGATTCTATATTTACCAAAAGCAGATGAGTATGCTTCTGTTGGGCATACCAACTAGTGCATGTTCTATTATAAAACATTCCTTGAGTATTCTAAAAAATAATTTCAGAGAAAACACTTTACCTTGCAGCAAGTGGCCAGTAATTATCCTCCTGTTATTTTGCATACTAATGTGCCATGCTCTTGGAAACTTAATATTTTCTTCTTACACATAATGAATGAGTCAACTAATAATAACACAATTACTTACTAAAGACCTAACTTGAAACACACATTTGTAATCTAACCAGTTAACAGCTAAATAAAGCAAACTACTTCCAAAAGAATTTGGCACTTAGAAGGCTGCTAATTAAATTTAGAACAAAATGATGATCCAAATAAGTGAAACGAGTAAAAGAAATTTACAAAGATGGATATCAATCTCAAAACATTTAGGTACGTTTTATCCAATTACAGCAATAAAAGCTAAATGCCCTTTTTTTTTTTATTATTTTTAATGAAAGAGGAACACAAACTGTTACATTGGGGAAAATGAAAGAGAGCTATTTAAGTGGAAGTTTCTAATCATCTTTTGGAGATGGTTAATGGGGAATGGACATAAAGGCTGTATAGATTATATCATGATATATATCAACCACAGGAATTCAGATTAATTAAAAACTTGCATTCAGAAAACTCTGTACTCAAGACTCTAAAACTTCTGTAGTCAGAATTGTCATTCATTCACTTCCATAACCTCAGTTAACTTTTATTGAAACATTTTCAGAGAGTATTTTTAGAACTTTTTTTTTTCACCCTATGCTAGATTTTGCTATATTTAGAGGTCCACAGGTATGCTATGAACGTCTAAGTTGGTGCCCTATATGTGAATAACAGGAATAAACAGATTACCTATTAGTAAATATTTGATTCAAGTGGTAAATAAATATACAAGGTCTGATGAATCTCTTAGGGATTTACTCTTCTTCAACATGTGAACTGCCTTTCTATTAATTAATCTTTATTTTATATACAGGAAAAACTGTTTCTGAGTATAAATACCTCTTGATTAAAATATATATAATTGCCTTGACTCCAGTGAACTTATTTTGGTGGGGACCTATACCACTGTGTGCAAGAGGTTACCTTGTACCTAAAAATAATAGGACAGTTTAAGTTATTATTGATATACACAGAGAAGTGCAGGATGTTATACGTTCCCATTAAGACTATTATTATGGTCTTTGATTTACTATTTCATTTCAGAAAAGTCCTGTAAAGTTATAATCACAGTAGAAACACACACAAAACACTCCCTGTCCATAAAGATAAACAATCAGTCCTTATACTATGCCAATATTCTGTACCGACCATTCTGAAGACTATAACTGTAAGTGGCAGACAGTATTCAAAGGTCTGAAAATCTATGCAATATTTTTGTAATGAAAATACATCATTGGGATTTTCCACAAATGTATCATTTTTCTTTTTATCAAGATCTATAAGAAAGTAAACCATAACTGCAAATGTATAAGAAGAAATAGAGAAAGAAAAGAAAAAAAAAGGACTGAAAATAGGAAACAGAATTTGTCATAACCATTTGCAAATCAGACACCTTTTATTTTTGTCAATATGAAAAAGTTTTTTTTTCTTTTGTGTGTATTTTAATACAGACTTCCTGTTGTGTGGTTTAGATACTAATGTTTTATATAGAAAATTATATGGACACTATTACAATTAGCACAGTATTTCTAATACTGTGCATTTCTAATTCAATTGATATTTGATAAGGCCCAGTGTAAAACAGAAACTCTAAAAGAAATGAAGCTTATCAAACATATTGATTTAACATTTTCTATTAAATCACTTTATGGAAATGTAATTAACCAAGTAAGTTAAACGTTTTAACAAAAATTAACGCACGGTGTTAATAATAAAGATATTTAAATTCAGATTTACTTTTTTTTTTTCATTTGTGAATACTCAGTTTATTAAATACTGTGTTTATTTTCAGCAGGGCTTGTAGCAAGTCTGCAAGGTTACATGAAATTAAAGAGCATTTGTTTTATTAAGTTATCTGGTTAAGGACTATACAGAGTACAACAGAAATAATGAGTTAGAGGTAAACTGATAAATTAAGCACATGGGCACACAGACATTAAGACATTGTGTACATACACAGACATTGTGTAGCAATGGAAACAACAGAGAGGACCAGAACCTTTCAGCATCTGAGGGATGGTCCTTAGAGAAGGAGCTTTGGTACTGCTTTGAGGCCACTGTGTTGGCCTCAATTGGTCACTGATAAAAAGACGGAAACAAGACTAGCATGAGTACTATGGGATACTTGAGAGGGCTTGTGGGACTGTGATAACTTATTACTGTATGTTCAGGAGAAGGGCCAAAGACAGGTAAAAGGAATGACTCAGGTCATTCAGAGGGAAGAAGCATGGGAAAATGGGGGAGGGTGGGTAAAAGGGTTCATCACGTAAGCAGGCATCCAGTTACAGTGCTTGTCTGACTGCACCTATATCCGATCCATGCAGTCTATCCTTTTGTTACATCCTTAACTATTCTGTTCTGTGACTCTCTGTCCTATGTGAATTCTGTAATATGTGAGTATTATCAAATTAAAAAGAAGCTAGGAGTTGCAAGGGGTCTAGCTCTGTGTGTCAGCAACTGTGAGTTTATCTTCCCAAGGGAATTTAAAACTGAATGTGTATACATGTGTTATTCACCACAAACATCAAGTTGGACTAGCCAGCAAGCAAGAGACCTGCAACTGGAAAGGCAAAAGTTCTAAGCCAGTGTCTGGGTGTGGACTTTAGGTAGATTTTGAGTCTGTTCAAGGGATCTATGACTGCAATGGTGCAACATCAACACGAGGTGAGTATGCAAGAACATGGCTATGTGGTAAGGAACATCAAGATGAAATAGCCTGTGAATATGGGTAACCTGCATTCACAGCCCAATGTTTGGCCATGGGTATTAGTATACTGATATGCAATATGTGACTTTGTGAGTGTGTGTGTGATTCACATGTCAGTCCTAATCAGCTGGAGAGGAGGAGCATTACTGGGCTATTTTATGTGCGTGCTGTTGGTATTTGTGGGGCTGCTGCTAAAAGCAAGACTGTCTTTGGTATTCTGTGGTAGTCTGCTATGTTAGTGTCATGCACGTGTGTGTGTGTATGTGTGTGTGCATGTACAACTCTAAGACATGGGCCCAGCCTCACTACCAGCCAAACCTGTAAGTGAGAAAACCAGCAGCATCTGTGGGAGTGGGAGCCCCTGGCTTCACCCAGCTGGGCTTTAGCAGCTGCAGAGGAGGAACCCTGTGTCCTGGAGTCCACTGAGTTTGGTGAATCCCCTCATATCCTTAACAAATGCCAAACTTGTCTTCATCAAATTTACAATGCTTAAAATTATATTATCATAGACAAACTGGATGGAAATGAGGGAAAAACATCAGGAACACATGAAAGGACAAGATAATTTCAACATTTCATTTTATCTTTTTATATTTTGAAATAGCATTTCTTGTCTTGGAAAAATACAAAAATATTCTTGGAATATCTTTGGAAGACTTCCAAAATGTCTTGGAAAAAATAAAAAAATACACCTCAAATATGGAAGCACTGAACTCCCATAAAAGAGAAAGAGGAAAGAAAAATTTAATTCTAAATGGATGAAGAAGGTCAAGCTGCTTATATATTAAGAAAAAAAAAAAAAAAAAAAAAAAAAAAAAAGAGGATGAGGACTCACAGCAGAAGAATTAACATTTTATGCAAGACAGTATGGTTGCTTTTATGTGCTCCAGAGAGACCATGCAAGAGTTTTTTTTCTGTATATATCTTAACATGCACTCAGGAAAGTTGACTTTAATCATATCTTTGATTCTTTCAGTACTTGTTATAGAATTTCTTCAATTCAGATTATTCAATTTTTCTTCCATATACATTTCATGATGAAGACAGTAAGTACCTGCCTCTGAAAATAGGTTCTAGGAACCACTGTAGCAAATGCAATACTGTTTCTACCCCAGACAATAGACACTGAGTTATATAAGCAGTTATATAAAGAGCATGAAGAAAGAGCTTGGAGGAAAAAAAAAAAAAAGCAAAAAAAAAAAAGCCCTTGATCTGGCTAAAAGTAAAGAAAAAAATTCTGTCTACATGAGAAAGTAATATAAAAACTGTAAAATGTCACCTTTCTTTGAAAGAACCATTCAACCCCCATTCCCAACTCACTTTATCCTTTCTTTTTCTCTCAGCCCAAAGTATTTTTGTTCACCCTTGGAACAGACCCAACTATTGCCTAAAGTAAGCATTTCTCACAGCCCAGTTCTCTTCTACTGCACCAAGGATGCTGCAACAGTCCTTCATGATGTAGATCTGTCAGTAGAGTGCCCAGCTGATGGTATTCATCAACTCCCCAGTGAAATCTACTCCAGCAGAAAAATATTCAAAGAAGACAGAGGGATGGAGAGAGATGGAGATAGGCACTGACAGTGTAAATAAAAGAGGGACAAGTCTCCTTAAGTGTCCTATCTGGAAGAGGAGCAAAATAGTCCTGGATGAGCATTCATTGCTGGGAGCTCTCACCAGTGCAGCAGGTGTCAGCAGTAAAGAGGATGAAGATGATGATGTTTTACTGTTATGTTCTTTATCCCTAGTATTACAGACTTCCAATAAAGAGCAGCACCAACTCTCTATTGGATGTGAGTCTTCACAACGTTATTAGTACTGACTGAAGTATGTTAATCAGAAGTAAAATTGCACATTAATTGGCTGTTAAATTCCTGTACACAAAATTATTGGATAATATTTATCACATATTCAAATGACTATTACCACTCAGTTAAGAATTATGCTTTGTTGTCTTTAATAAAAACCAAAGTTCACAAAACAAGTCCAGGAAAGGAAGCCAGATAACAGTCAACTCTGAGTTGATAGAGTCAGCTCTGAGACTAGTGATACACACTTCCATGCAAACACACCACAACCACAAAATCTGTTTGTATGTGTGCATAAGAATAAGAAAAGCAACCATACAGTATGAGAAATACAGCATGAGCACTCAAAACCAAACACATTAACTCAGAGAAAATGGAAAATACTGCCTTAATAACTAAAAAGAAAGGTTACAGAGCTGCAGATAGTTAGACCACTAAGATTAATAAAGACAAGGCACCAAGTTGCCAAAGATAATTTGCTTCCCTCTCTACAGGTGGGATGGGGAAAAGAACTGGGAAGGTAAAAGTGTGAGAACTCAGGTTAAGATAAGGACAGTTTACTAGGTAAAGCAAAAGCTGTGCACTCAAGCCAAGCAAAACTAGGAATTCATTCGCTACTTCCCATTGTCAGGCTGGTGTTCAGCCACTCCCAGGAAAGCAAGGCTCACTATGTGTAGCAACTTCTTGGGAAGATAAATGTCATGACTCCCGAAGTCCCTCCTTCCTCCTTCTTTGTCCTAGCTTTTATTGCTTAGCATGAGATCATATGGCATGGGACATCCCTTTGGTCAGCCTGGATAAGCTGTCGTGGCTGTGTCCCCCTCCAGCCACGCCTCCTCACTGGCCAGGCAGCATGAGAAGCAGAAAAGTCCTTGACTCTGTGTGAGTACTGCCCTGCAACAACTGAAAACATCAATGTGTTATTACTACTGTTTTCATTAAAAATACCAAACACAGCATTGTGTGAGCCTCTACAAAGAAGATTAACCCTGTTTCAGCCAAAACCATGACACTTTTTCTAAGATTTGTGCTGTCTGTGTTTCAGAACCATACTTTATTTTTTTTAAACACTCTACATGCAATGTTTTTTTTTTTCCTCAATATAGTTCACATCATTAAACGTTTATATTACTGTTTCCATTTTTGAAATCCATGAACCTGAAGAGGCAGATGGCTAAATGGTTTGCAGATGGTTGAAAATGATAAATAGCAGTGACAAGGTTAGTAATAGTACTTTTGTTCACTGTATTAGTGCAATCTGTTTCTGCTTAGGAAGAAACCTGAACTATTAAGTGAACTTAAATTAACTAAATATTTTCCTCTACTTTTTGCTGTCATATTTCACAGTTTTGTTTTCAACATACTTTATGTTTACCTGTATTGAGTGCTATATTTTTATACACTATGTAGCTTTACAGCTATTAGCTGTGTCTTGGATGACACCTCCCATTTTATCTGTGTATATTATTGAAAATTTTACAGACATATTTACAGGTTTTTCTATGTCCTTGAGTTTATAGTGTATAACTAGTAAAAAAAAAAAAAAAAAAAAAGAAACAGAAAAATCCATATGCTTCCCAGATGCATAGTGCAAGTGCCCTGCAAAACTAATAGAAGGACATGCTTGTACTTGGTTCAGGTTTATTCACTGTAATATGTTCTACTCCCTTGATACGTCAGATGGGATAATTGGGAATGGCAAGACCACAAGCTGAAAGAAGACTTATGTAAACATATTTTCAATTGTTTATTTTTTCCTTTTCCATTTTACTATAGGAAAGAATGAAATAGCAGATCACAAAATCACAGAAAGGTTAAGGTTGGAAGGTCACTGGAGGTCATCTGCCTCATGTCACTGAACACCACTAAAAAGAGCGTGGCTCCATCCTCTTTGAACCCTCCCTTTAGGTGTGATAAGATCTCTCCTGAACCTCCTCTTGCCTAGGCTAAATTGCCTAGTTCCTGCAGCTGCTCCAGCTCCTGCAGCCACTGCAGCTCCTGTGGCTGGGTCAGAGAAACAAGCTGTAGCAGTGCAAGTTGACCCTGCAGAGGGTATTCCAACCCCTGTGGCATACCCTGTAACGGGGTCAGAGAAATGAGCTGTAGCAGTTCAAGTTGCCCCTGTAGAGAAGGTGAAAAAATGGTATAGAGATTCAGGTTGTTTAGAACGCAGAGAGTCTTCTGCTAAATCTAGGTATAGAGACGACGATGCTGGGCCATCAGGGATTCAGGAGGAGGAAGATGAGGATGCCGAAAAATCAACAGTAACTACCCGAAGCCTAAACGAGTGTGAGCTACGAGATGTGCGAAAAGATTTTGGTCGTTGTATAGGTGAGCAGCTTGTCACCTGGCTGCTCCGGTGCTGGGACTCTGGAGCCAATTGTGTGGAATTAGACGGCAGGGAAGCCAAGCGACTGGGATCCCTTGCTAGAGACGCAGGCATTGACAAAGCAATTGCAGATGGAGCACAATCTCACAGCCTCTGGAGGCGTCTCCTCTCAGCTGTTGAAACTTGCCAACTGCTCTAGATGCCTGCCCATATCCTCCCATACTCCCTGCCACCCACAACTATACTGCCTCCGGGCAGATCTCCGGATGAGCTTCCTAAGTAGTTGTTTAACTTTAAGCAAAACCTGAAGCACATTCAGGAGGCATAACAGCAAGACCATGCTGGTCTGAGTATCCCAAGGATATTCAATATCTTGGAGAGATATTGTAACAAGCTTGGAGGATAAGAGGGTGGTGAAGGAGAAAGGGAGAGGGATCAAGTAAGAAAAAATATCTTCCCCTTTCCCCTCCACAGATTGACTCCCTAATGAAAAAAGGCAACAGGTATAATTGCTAATAGTTTCCAAGATACGGTTTCCAAAGTATAGAGTCGATGATGTTACTGAGTACAAATACCAAGTTAGAGTCATGACCAGATATTTCATCGTCTCATAAGCCACTGTTACAACACACAGTACCATAATGATCTGAAACCAGGGCCCGGAGAGGATAAACAACATGACAGAGAGCACATACGGAAAATAATGTGCTATAATACTCAATTTGGAAAACAGGCGCAGCAGCGTTGAGATTAAAGCAATCAGCATTATGATAAGTGACTATTAAGCAGGCCTAATACTTATACCAATTTTAGTTTAACACACTCTGGTCAGATCTGCTGTTATCTCAACCTTTCGAACCCCACGTTGGGTGCCAAAAAGACTGTCGTGGTTTAACCCGGCCGGCAGCTAAACACCACGCAGCCGTTCGCTCACCCTCCTCCCTCCCTCTCTGGGACGGGGGAGAGAAATGGAAAGTGAAGCCCGAGTTGAGATAAAGACAGTTTAATAAGACAGGAAAATAATAATAATAATAATAATAATAATAATAATAATAATAATAATAATAATAATAATAATAATAATAATACAATGATGATAGTACTACTACTAATAATGTGTACAAACAAGTGATGCACAATGCAATTGCTCACCACCTGCTGACCGATGCCCAGCCTAACCCCGAGCAGTCCGGCCCCCCTCCCCCAGCTAGCCACCCCTATATATTGTTTAGCATGACGTCAGATGGTATGGAATACCCCTTTGGCTAGTTTGGGTCACCTGTCCTGGGTCTGTCCCCTCCCAGCTCTTACTGCACCCCCAGCCTGCCCGTTGGCAGGACAGAGCAAGAAGCTGAAATGTCCTTGGCTTAGTATAAGCACTGCTCTGCAACAATTAAAACATCAGGGTGTTATCAGCACTCTTCTCATCCTAAGCCAAAACATAGCATTCTACCAGCTACTAGGAAGAAAATTAACTCTGTTCTAACTGAAACCAGGACATAGTCCCAGTTCTCTCATACTCAGATAACAAAGTATAATTAAGGATGCAGACAACTGTGGTGGTTTTACTCAGGTGGGCAGCTGAGCTCCACCATAACCACTCTCTCACTCCTGATCCTCAAAGGGAAAGGAGGAGAAAATACAATGAAAAGGGCTCAAGGGTTGAGATAAGGACAGGAAGATCACTCAACAATTACCATCATAGGCAAAACAGACTCATCATAGGGAAATTAATAAAATTTATTACCTATTACTAACAAGCTTGGGCAATGACAAACAAAACCAAAAACAAACTAAAAAAAACTTACCCCCATCCACCCTCTTCTATGTCCTCCCCCAAGCTGTGGAGAGGAATGGGAAATGGGGGCTGAGGTCAGTCCCTGATGCTTCGTCTCTGCAGTTCCTTCATGGTCACTCTCTGCCCCTGCTCCATGTGGGGTCCCTCCCACGGGATGACATCCTGAGCTTGTGGGGCTGCACATAGGCAGCAGCTCTTAAAGAACTGCAGCAGCTCCCCTCAGATCCCCTGCTCCTGCGTGGGCTCCTCTCCATGGGCTGCAGCTCCGGCCCAGGGCCTGCTCCTGCGGGGGCTCTCCATTGGCCACAGCCTCCTCCAGGCCACATCCACCTGCTCCACTGGGGGCTCCTCCATGGGCTGCAGCGTGGAGATCTGCTCCATGTGGGACCCATAGGCTGCAGGGGAACAGCCTGCTCCACCAGGGACCTCTCCAGCAGCTGCAGGGGAACTGCTGCTGCATGCCTGGAGCACCTCCTGCCCTCCTGCTGCACTGACCTGGGTGTCTGCAGGGCTGGTTCTAACTCCTCTCTGTCCCAGCTGCTGTTACACATCATTTTTTATTTTTTTTTCCCCTTTCTTAAATCTGCACCCACAGAGGCACAAACAACATTGCTTGTTGGCTCAGCACTGACCAGCAGCAGGTCCCTTTGGAGTCAGCTGAAACTGGCCCCTGTCTAACATTGGGCAGCTTCTGGATTCTTCTCCCCTGCAGCTTCTTGCTACCAAAATCTTGCCACGTAAACCCAGTACAAGCACAGATACAAGGTAAGGAAAAATTTGCCACAGGAAAAAAAGAATGGGGAATCACTCTGATTTAGACCAATGGTTTGTCTGGTTCAGCCTCCCTTGTTTAGCAGTAGCCAGTACCATGTATTTTCAGAATAAGATGGAAAAAAAATAATGCTGTTGACCTTCTCACCAATTCAGTGTGGCCTTAATTTCAATTATTATCCCCATTCAATTTCTGGGCAACTTATTTATTTATTTATTTATTTATTTATATATTTTCCCTGGAATAATTTCTCAACAATCTGCTGATTTTTAAAAAGGAAAAATACAACCAATAGTTAACATACAATAAATAGGTCTTGTCCAGATACTGTTTTTTTTTTTTTTTTTTTTTTTTTTTTCCCAAAACTTTTGTTTAAGCACAGTAATAGCCTTATCATTTTCAACATGGAATCTTATCTGCTGTTATAGTCCATGCCAGAAGCTTTTTAAAACTCTGCAGAGGTCTTCACTACCTTCTTAGATTTTACAAAATGTTTTTACATGCAGATTGGGGTGATAAATATTTCTAACATCAGTTCTATTTAGAACCTGTCATTATATATTTCAGTGGTGCAATTTAAGCAACAATTTCTATTACATTTCTTTGTCTTACCTAGTTCCAGTCAACTAAAGTAGCTGAAATGTACTTTACAATAACAGAATTCCATGAGAGAATATGGGTACTGTTTTAGCCTTCTCACGTGCTCATGTGCTTTCTTCAGACATATTTAACATTTATAATCAATGCCTTCCTTTTTATGCTTCAGTTGCTGTTTACCCCTCAAAACAAAGGATGGAATATCTTGTGTCCCTGTAGAAGTAATGTAGTTTCTTCTCAATATTCTTATCCTTAATAAGAGTTATAATTTTTCTGTATAAAGCTATTTTCAGGAAATGTTGGTCAGGAATGAATTTTGCTGCACCAAGCCAGGATGTTAAACCAATCTTCACCAAATGTTTCTCATTCAATTGAGTATCCCATATAACTTGCTTCCCCTGTTAACATCTTTGCATATCGAATATCCACTTTGTGTTTCTAACTTCCACTATCCATTTTCTCCTCTAAGATTTTTGATGTTTTCTACTGGATTCAGTAAGGTTGAACTTTCATTTTATGAAAATGTATTTCAGCATGACAAGAACAGGATTTTTATTTGAGAATATGTATTTTATTCACCCATCCTTCTGTCCTCCTTTCTGCTCACTCTTAGTGTCTCTCAACACTTCAGAGATATTCATCTATTATTTGATGCTATCATTTGTCAGAGGTAAAAGAGTAACTTTCAGGACAAATCTAAGTGTTTTGGGGTTTGTTTCATTAATTTAATCATTTTCATTTTTTTTAATAGATTGTAATTATTTTTAAAAATAACCCATTTTCAAAGTTTATTTTTAAGCACTAAAAGGTTCTAGCTACACTACACATTTTTCTCCTAACAATAATCTTTCTCAAAATTCCTGCCCATTGCTGCACTTGGTAGTTTTGTACACTGTGCTGACTCATAATGACTGTGCCTTTTAGTGGGTTTGTGGTAAGACTGGACTTTGCCTTGACCTTCTGGTGAATTCCTGGCCTTCTGGTGAATGCATGACATAAGGAAAGAATCAAGCACTGCTAATAATCATCATGTTTATCTCCCAAGTTATAGTTCTCTTTTCCCCATTCTCCTCAGCATTCTTTATACTGAGTGCTGCAGCATTAATTAAGCTTACCAAGTTTGCCTCAAGCTTTTTGCATGTGTTTCCTGTTGTCAGATTTAGATTACAAACCACAAAGTAAATAACAGTGTTTTTCAGCTGTTGGTATATCCTGGTCTGCCATTACTCTCAATACACAAATGTTAAATAATATGTTGCAGGCAAAAATAAACCATTTGGAGTAAACATTCTCAAGTCAGTTGTTTATATCTCTTCTTGTACCCACTTGCCAAAGTAACTAGCATCATGCATTTCTTGTCTACAATGCTGTCATGAGAAGAAGAAACTAATTGATAAAAGCCATGTTAAAGGATGAAATAATACACAAGTTGTTTAAACACTGAAAAAAAATAAAGAACTTTCTGAACCTCAGTCCTAAGTAGATTATCCTCAGTCCATAAACTAGATTGCCCTCTTTTTAGGATCCATGTAAGAAATATAAGGAGCTAAAATATAGACCACAAAACTTATTTCATTTTAATTCTTATTATATTATTTTATATTAATTCTTATATTATGTATATTATTAATATATATTATATATTATATTATTAATATATTATATATATTAATTCTTATTATATTATATTATATTTAAATTCTTATTTTTCATTTTATTGTGCTTCCTAATTCTTCATTTATAAATCTCTACTGCTTGCCTTCTCTACTATTTTCTTATTTCTCCTTAAAGTCCAGATCTTAAAAGATGTGAGAAACTGAGTAATGAGCTTTGTCATATTGGTCCTATCACAATTATTACTGTGCTATGAGTGGTCTTTCTTGTGTTTAAGATTACACATGGTAATAAGGAGCTATGGAAAGAAAAAAAAGTGAAAAAAAAAAGCAAGCAAACAAACAACAAAAACAATGTGAGTCAAGGTTTTGAAAAAATGAGAAGGGATGATGATAACTTTTTTAGATAGGAAACCAACATAGTTGAAGAGATCATGTAAACCCTACATAACCCTGAACTGTGTTTTACTTACATTCTGAATTAAAGCTGCTGATTAAATCAGCTAATACAATTTATTTTCTCAAACTAATAAGCCAGAGGAAAGGTAAACTAAAGGAATTATTTTGAGGATTAATTTCAAATTATAAGGGAGATGCCTGCAGAGTTCAGAATCGAAGATAATGCCTAAAGTGAGATATGGTTTGCTGGTCATTTTCTAGCACAGATGAGGGATATTTGGGAAAATTATAAACCAAGTACAATATAAAAAATTATTTTTAGTCGTATTGGAAACTTTCCTTATTTGAAAGAGGACAGGGTGACAGGGAGGGGAATGTTAGTAACTGTATAGCTGTGTGAAAGAGAGCAAAACCCACTATTTTGCCAGAAAGCAGCTTATTTTTATTTTAAGACTGCTTAAATATTTAAAGTGATCTCACGAACATATCAAAAATATAGTTACAAATCCAGCCAATCCTATTGAGCTTATAAACCCAAAGAGATACCTCTGGCCACCCTGCAAAGACATATTTGGGAATCTTAGAAAATGTTGCCAGCTTCTCATTAAGGTGAAAGTTTTACTCTGACATCAAATACAGTTGGGCAGGATGCAAGTATTTTTGGACAGGTGGTGTTTAGTGCATCTCTAATACCTCTTTTCCATAGAATCACAGAATGATTTAGGTAGGAAGGGACTTCTGGAGGTCATTTGGAACTCCAGGTTGCCAAGAGCCATGTCCAAATGGTTTCTAAAAATCTTCAATGAGGGAGACTCCACAGCCTCTCTGGGTAACCTATGCCAGTGCTTTGTCACCTACACAGTAAAGAAGTACTTCCTGAAGTTCAGGCAGAAACTCCTGTATTCCAGTTTTTGCCCACTGCCTCTTATCCTGTAACAGGACACCACTAAAAAGAGCCTGGCTTTGTCTTCTTTACACCCTCCTTTCAGCTATTTATATACATTGGTAAGATTCCTCCTGAGTAAGATTCCTTTTTCTCTAGGCTAAATAGTCCTGGGTCTCTTGGTCTTTCCTCATAGTAGAGATGCTCTAGTCCCTTAATCATCTTGGTGATCCTTCCTCTACCTAAACCATGAGAAGGAGACATAGACAAAACCATCCAAGAAATGGATATCTTACATCTGACTCTGTTTTGTGAGTCTGATGAATACCCAGTTTATTACATTGGACAGAGCTTAAAATTTGCTGTGAGACAATTAAGAGTGCTGATAGAGAATTGACTGTGAATTCAAGGAAAAATAAGCTTGATTATGATTAGTGTGGGGTAGCAGGGTGAGTCTTTGCTGTTTCTAGACACCTTATGTCTCTGTGTTGGCAATATTTTCCATATTTAAATGCTAAAAACTCTACAGACTATTATTATATATTTCATTTGCTGGAAAGTCTTCCACAGTTGTACAGTTTAAGTAATGAGCTTTTAGAGAGTGTGATATCTTACCTAAATTCTCATCAATTACATGTAAACAAACAACATATAAATGGGAGCTGAGAGTTTAAGTAGACAATAAGTCACAGTATCTTTTAATTTACTGATATAGCTGAAGCCCTAAAAAAACCTTACACCAATCCAAAGTCAAAATATATACCATATACTGTGCTATTATTATTATTATTTTTATTATTATGCCTTATATTTAATCATGAGATCTAAAAACTATTTTACTGAAAAATGGAATCTGAAATTTTCTCTTAATGACTCTTAGAATGAAGTCTGGCAAACTCACCAACTCTTCTTAGATTGATGAAACTAAAACAGTTAGAAACAATAATAAATGTTAAGGAGGCTTAGAAACAATTATATATGTTAAGGAAGCTTATCTCCATCAACATGTATATAAACTAGTAATCTTTTAACTACCTCAGCAAATTAAGAAATCTTAAGAATCATGGAATCATAGAATCATTAATGTTGGAAAAGACCTCCGAGATCACCTGGTCCAACCATACCCCTACCATCAATATCACCCACTAGACCATGTCCCTAAGCACCATGTCCAACCTTTGCTTAAACACCCCCAGGGATGTTGACTCCATCACCTCCCCGGGCAGCCTGCTCCAATGCTTGACTACTCTTTCTGAAAAGAAATGTCTTCCAATTTCCAACGTAAACCTACCCTGGTGCAAATATCTAAGCTAAAATTTTCTTCCTGCCTTCTATTACAGTTAATGTAAAGAAATAAATAATTCCAAGGAGAAATTAATCTGACCTATTTTAGATTTCTACTTCATATTAAAATGAATCACAACATAAAGGTGCATTAGGGAAATCTAGATGCCTAACTGCTGTGATACTAACCAGACTACTGAACATGATTTACATAACATGATTTAGTGATTTACTTAACAGTTGACCTGAGTAGGTGTAGGTGTGTGCTGTGATGTACATATAACTTGGCCACAAGACAAACTTAGCTGGCTGGTAGTGTGAGAAACACTCCGTAGCCAATAACTTAGGCTCAGGTGAGGATCTCAGTGAAGTAGTAATTTATTCACGATTGCAATGGCGGGCATCCCACAAGCAGGAGAGTGCACCAACTGGTTCCAAAACACAGTTTATATACTTTTTGATGACAGAACCCTCCCCTGTTTCCCCACTGGGTGAGTAATCCAGGTTCACAATCTATCTGATGCTTCACAGACAATGCACAGCCTTCAGTTGCTGGCCTGTTAAATTTCAAATTTCTTTTGACACTTTTACTGTTTAAAGTGGTAATATTTCTTCACTTATCTGACTTGAGTTAACACCGTGATTTTCTCCTAATTGCTCTAAGGAGTCCAGTTGTCTGCATTTTACAAGGTTGGTTGTTGAGCTTTCTTATCACTGCAGGCATATCTCAATACCACATTCCTTCATTCTAAACAATGTAACTCTGCAAAAATAACATTTATATTCCCACAGTAGGAATAAACAGCTCCCCGTAGGCAGAAGTAACTGCACCACTGGTAACTCCTCTTATCTATCCTATTATCTGTCCTCTTTTTCTTTCTAGGGCTTGTTCAGCACCCAGCCTGATGGCCGTAGACGGGTCCCTATCTTTTAGGGGAAAAAGGATCCTGGGCCAGGAGCTGGCAGGGCTCATTGAGAGGGCTTTAAACTAGGTAAGAAGGGGGATGGGGCTGAAGCAAGGATTGTTGGCGCTGTGCCACGGGGAACAATGGAAAGGTCGGGGGATAAGGCAATGGCCCAGCTGAAGTGCATCTACACCAATGCATGCAGCATGGGTAACAAACAGGAGGAGCTGGAAGCCATCGTGCAGCAGGCAGGCTACGACTTGGTTGCCATCACGGAGACGTAGTGGGACCAGTCTCATGACTGGAGTGCTGCAATGCCTGGCTATAAGCTCTTCAGAAGGGACAGGCAGCACAGAAGGGGTGGTGGTGTGGCTCTCTATATTAGAGAGTCTTTCGAGGTTGTAGAACTCGAGGCTGGGAATGACAAGGTCGAGTCCCTTTGGGTTAGGATTGGCAGGGACAACAAGGCTAGTGTCCTGGTCGGGGTCTGTTATAGACCGCCAAACCAGGATGAGGAGACGGATGAGGAGTTCTACAGGCAGCTGACAGAAGTTGCAAAATCTTCAGTGCTTGTTCTCATGGGGGACTTCAATTTCCCTGACATATCCTGGAAGCACAACACAGCCCAGAGAAAGCAGTCTAGGAGGTTTCTGGAGAGCGTGGAAGATAGCTTCCTGACACAGCTGGTTAGTGAGCCTACCAGGGGTGGCGCCCCGCTAGACCTTCTCTTCACAAACAGAGAAGGACTGGTGGAGGATGTGATTGTCGGGAGCTGCCTTGGGCAGAGTGACCACGAAATGGTGGAGTTCACTATTCTTGGCAAGGCCAGGAAGGGGACCAGTAAAACCGCTGTATTGGACTTCCGGAGGGCTGACTTTGAGATGCTCAGGATACTGGTTGGTAGAGTCCCTTGGGAGGCGGTTCTGAGGGGCAGAGGGGTCCAGGAAGGCTGGGCGCTCTTCAAGAGGGAAATCTTAATGGCGCAGGAGCGGTCTGTCCCCACGTGCCCAAAGACGAGCTGGCGGGGAAGAAGACCAGCCTGGCTGAACAGAGAATTGTGGCTTGATCTTAGGAGAAAAAAGAGGGTTTATAATCTTTGGAAAAGTGGGCAGGCCACATGGGAGGACTATAAGGATGTTGCGAGGCTGTGCAGGGACAAAATTAGAAAGGCCAAAGCTCATCTGGAGCTCAATCTGGCTACTGCCATTAGAGATAAAAAAAAATGTTTTTATAAATACATCAACACAAAAAGGAGGACTAAGGAGAATCTCCATCCTTTACTGGATGCGGGGGGAAACTTAGTTACAAGAGATGAGGAAAAGATGGAGGTGCTTAACGCCTTCTTCGCCTCAGTCTTTAGCGGCAATACCAGTTGTTCTCTGGATACCCAGTACCCTGAGCTGGTGGAAGGGGATGGGGAGCAGGATGTGGCCCTCACTATCCACGAAGAACTAGTTGGTGACCTGCTACGGCACTTGGATGTGCACAAGTCGATGGGGCCGGATGGGATCCACCCAAGGGTACTGAGAGAACTCGCAGAGGAGCTGGCCAAGGCACTATCCATCATTTATCAGCAGTCCTGGCTATCGGGGGAGGTCCCAGTTGACTGGCGGCTAGCAAATGTGACGCCCATCTACAAGAAGGGCCGGAGGGCAGACCCGGGAAACTACAGGCCTGTCAGTTTGACCTCAGTGCCAGGGAAGCTCATGGAGCAGATTATCTTGAGAGTCATCACGCAGCACTTGCAGGGCAAGCAGGTGATCAGGCCCAGGTAGCATGGGTTTATGAAAGGCAGATCCTGCTTGACGAACCTGATCTCCTTCTATGACAAAGTGACGCGCTGGGTGGATGAGGGAAAGGCTGTGGATGTGGTCTACCTTGACTTCAGCAAGGCTTTTGACACCGTCTCCCACAGCATTCTCCTCAAGAAACCGGCTGCTCTTGGCTTGGACTGGCGCACGCTTCATTGGGTTAGAAACTGGCTGGATAGCCGGGCCCAAAGAGTCGTGGTGAATGGAGTCAAGTCCAGTTGGAGGCCGGTCACTAGTGGCATTCCCCAAGGCTTGGTGCTGGGGCCAGTCCTCTTTAATATCTTCATCAATGATCTGGATGAGGGCATTGAGTGCACCCTCAGTAAGTTTACAGATGACATCAAGCTAGGTGCGTGTGTTGGTCTGCTTGAGGGTAGGAAGGTTCTGCAGGAGGATCAGGATAGGCTGCACTGATGGGCTGAGGTCAACTGCATGAAGTTCAACAAGGCCAAGTGCCGGGTCCTGCACCTGGGGCGCAATAACCCCAAGCAGAGCTACAGGCTGGGAGATTGGTTGGAGAGCTGCCAGGCAGAGAAGGACGTGAGAGTATTGGTTGATAGTCGGCTGAATATGAGCCAGCAGTGTGGTCAGGTGGCCAAGAAGGCCAACGGCATCCTGGCTTGCATAAGAAGCAGTGTGGCCAGCAGGTCTAGGGAAGTGATTGTCCCCCTGTACTCGGCTCTGGTGAGGCCACACCTCGAGTACTGTGTTCAGTTTTGGGCCCCTCACTACAAGAAGGACATCGAGGTGCTTGAGCGGGTCCAGAGAAGGGCGACGAAGCTGGTGAGGGGTCTGGAGAACAAGTTCTACGAGGAGCGGCTGAGGGAGCCTGGCTTGTTCAGCCTGGAGAAAAGGAGGCTCAGGGGTGACCTTATTGCTCTCTACAGGTACCTTAAAGGAGGCTGTAGCAAGGTGGGGGTTGGTCTGTTCTCCCACGTGCCTGTTGACAGGACGAGGGGGAATGGGCTTAAGTTGCGCCAGGGGAGTTTTAGGTTGGATGTTAGGAAGAACTTCTTTACCGAAAGGGTTGTTAGACATTGGAACGGGCTGCCCAGGGAAGTGGTGGAGTCACCATCCCTGGAGGTCTTTAAAAGATGTTTAGATGTAGAGCTTAGTGATATGGTTTAGTGGGGACTGTTAGTGTTAGCTCAGAGGTTTGACTCGATGATCTTGAGGTCTCTTCCAACCTTGAAATTCTGTGATTCTCTGATTCCAATAAAATGCATTGGAGTCTGAGTGTCTTTCTTACTGAGGTCATAATGAGCAATAACTCTGATGCATTATGGTACTTTTGACCCTGAGTTGGTCAGCTGAATCCTTGACTTCTCTGCAGCAATACCTATGTCCATCCTAATGTCGTAGAAAGATGCAAGATTATCGATGAAAGCTAATGAAGAAGATATTGATAGATAGGTCTACATCAAATATCTGTTTGGGCTGATGTTATTTTTTTTTTAAATTCTATGTTAAAAGAATTGATAATTAGATCTTCATATTCTTTATTGACTGTGCTGCAGTTAAATGAGTTAATTTGACCAACAAAACCTACTATATGATGATTATTTATAGATTTCAGTGTCTATTAACAATTCATTTATAAGTTGTGAATAATAATAGCCTTGTGAGAATTATCCTGCAATATTGCTCTATGAATATGCATGCATTATCGTAATGTTCACCTTTCAGAAAACCTGAGAGGGAGGATGGTACAAATAAAGCACACAGTAAGTGCTGTATTCATAAAAGGTTATTTTTGCAATTTCAATGTAAATACACCGCTCTCTGTGGAGAAAATGTGTGGAATGAGCAAAGAGGTAATGCAAGCTATCTGTTCATGACTAGAGTCCTGGGGTCAAAGGCTTTTAAAAGTAATTACCTCCACAGTTTCAGGGCAGCATTCAGCTCCTTGTGATATTAATGGTAATAGTCTCATTGAATTGGAACCTGAAGGTAGGATCTGCTTAAAATAGAGGAGAATTTTTAAATTAATAAATAAAATTTTCAGTAAATTTCAGATTCAATTTGGGTTTTTATTTTGGGGGGCTTTTTTGAAGAACAAGGTAGACAATGCAAGATCAAATTTAAATTTACGTATGATTAAGTGGGCCTGAATTTACTTTGTGTAAGCATGAGGGGAGTGTAGCTCTACAAGTGAAAAACTGTCCTGGAAGGACAGTTAATTCTTTTTCTATTAGCTATCACCATATGATGTGATCATCTAAACCTCTTCTCTCAAATAACAAGTGGTTAATGGAACTACTGCATTTATGAACCAAGCCCTGTTTATTTGTTTCTGTGCCTGTCATTCAGCATTGAAACTTTAGTGATTCTTGTGCTGAAGCTGTAATATTATTGCTCTTTATTGCTACATACTAAATGTTTTAGACCTACTGCTTCTCATCTTTTGACACTGACATTGTAACTTGAATTATATCTCCTCATTTTTCAAAGTGAAATCACACTTATATATTATTTTGTGATTAAATAATCCATTGGTAGATCATTGCTCAGTGGAAATGTCAGTTCTTCAACAGGGCAGACCTGTCTAGCTTTTGTCTTGACAAACAAGTGCTGTTTTAGCTGACTTGTTATTCAGTCAGTTCTTCCCAGGCTGTCCTTCCACGTAGCTGTCATTTGAGACTGCCTGTCTTTAAGGAAAGCACTGAACTGTACCGGTGCTGTGTGAGACATGTAAAAGTCTGAGAATCTCAAATTCAGCATGTGAATATATCTGCCCTTAATGTACATTAGATTTACTATCTAACTGGGGAAAACAAAGAACATTCAAAGGTGTCCTCATACCACTTTTTGTCCATTCCCTAAAGATAGTACCTTGTCAACAGAAACCTAACATATTTTAAACAAAATTAATTAGACAAGTTAAAGGTGGGCCATATTATTTACCTTCCCTGAACTAAATTCGTTTTTAATAGGAATATTAATTCAGCATCCGTACTTGCTGTTACAAAGCTAAAAATGAAAAGATGCTTAAATATTTTACCTTAAAACTGAAAAATACTGCAAGCAATTGCAATGTTCTTCTGGCAGAAGAGAGTAAAAGACATTCCAAACTGAACTGAAATACAACTTCAACAACATTCAACAGGCAAAACATTTGAAAATATTACCTATAATTTGATTTCAAAATCAAATCGAGTACTGTGTTCAGTTTTGGGCCCCTCACTACAAGAAGGACATCGAGGTGCTTGAGCGGGTCCAGAGAAGGGCGACGAAGCTGGTGAGGGGTCTGGAGAACAAGTTCTACGAGGAGCGGCTGAGGGAGCCTGGCTTGTTCAGCCTGGAGAAAAGGAGGCTCAGGGGTGACCTTATTGCTCTCTACAGGTACCTTAAAGGAGGCTGTAGCAAGGTGGGGGTTGGTCTGTTCTCCCACGTGCCTGTTGACAGGACGAGGGGGAATGGGCTTAAGTTGCGCCAGGGGAGTTTTAGGTTGGATGTTAGGAAGAACTTCTTTACCGAAAGGGTTGTTAGACATTGGAACGGGCTGCCCAGGGAAGTGGTGGAGTCACCATCCCTGGAAGTCTTTAAAAGACGTTTAGATGTAGAGCTTAGTGATATGGTTTAGTGGAGGACTTGTTAGTGTTAGCTCAGAGGTTTGACTCGATGATCTTGGAGGTCTCTTCCAACCTAGAAATTCCATGATTCTGTGATTTTTGATGTTGGAGTGATAGATCAATGTACCTAAATTATAATAGGTGTACAAACATGCTTTGCAGAGTGTACCAATTTCAATATACAATTGAATCACAGTACAAATGTGAATTTCATTACTGGTCTGTATAATATGCTTACTGTCACAGTGTTAGGCATCCCCAGTTACTGGGAAGAAACACCTGGGTTGAAAGCAGCTCAAGCCTCTTGTTGTGTTTGGAGTTCTTTCTGTTTGCTGTTTGTTTTCTTATACTCTGTTGGGCTGAGCTGCACATACATAACTCATAATGATATAGCTAAGTTAGATATGTTGGCAGTCTTCTGATTAACACATGGCCAGTTATTCACTTGATTGATTCACTCAGTTAATATAAGCAGTTGATTCACTCAACTGATACAACTATTTCTCTAGAACAAAGGCTACCCCTCGATCTCCTTTGTGGTGAGATAAATTCAGCTTTCTTTGCAACACTGGTCAGTCATTCCTAAGTCTTCATGAGCCTTTGACTATCTCCACTGAGCCTTCTTCCATTGCAGAGGGTTCAGTATGGGTCACTGTAGGGTGAGTGTGTTACAACAAAGAGGCAATATACTTGGTAAGTTAGAGCAACAGAAGGATCTTCAACCTGGAGAAAAGAAATTGGAGAACATTAAACAGCTTGGAAAGAGATTATAGCGTGCCAAAGCCAAGACAGTGATGAAAACATAACGGAAGAGTTTACTTGAATCACTGAAGTGAAAATCTTATTTTTTTCTGTTTTCAGGACTATAATAGTTTGTCATTCAGATTTTTTTTTCCTGTAAGTTTTGAAGAATTTACTGATTTGTATAATAAAATTGAGAGCAACAAAAATGATACCACTCTGACTTTATTACCCCAGCTTATGTAAAGTCACTCTATTGCATGTATGATTGGATATGCAATTATAAAAAAGAAGAGCCAGAGCAAGGAAAGGTGTGTTAACTTGTCTCTTTACATATTTAGGTTTTATATCTGCACCAGGTGTGTTATATACTAGCAGTTAGTAGGCATTTCAAATATACGGTTCTGTCAGAACATTTGCTATGTTAAACTAATAATGTTTTTTCTATTGGAAATAACTCTGAATCTTTTTATATTTTCACTAAGTGGTACTTCATGATGTGTCAAAGCACAATATAATAACATGTTTCAGCAAAATTAATTGCTAACTTCCTACTGGAAATTTCAAACATGCTCATCTGTTTTCCATTGGAAATGCATATATTTCACTTAGTAGCTTTTCAAATAGCCCTTGAAAAAAGACTTATTTGGGCAAAATGTAGACGTAATTCCATTACAGTTCAGGGTAAAATGGAAATTTCTTTCCAAAATTTAGTCTTAAAGCTTTGCTTACACAGAAAGTAACATCTTCAACTGGCAAAATTCTGTGGAGTTTACTTGCAACTTTCAAACTTCAACATCAAGTATTCTTGTATAATTGTATGATCAAATACTTCATTTTTCTCTGTATTCTGTGTTTTAAAATATGAGAAAATGTTCTTAAAATTATAACAAATTTATTCTAAGAAACATGCTTACAGATATATAATTAAGATAAATGTGGTCTCTTGGAATTACTCATTGCTTGAGCAAACTACTTCTTGTATTTATGAGACAATGTCTTCTTAAGTAATTATTTTTGAATAGCATGTTTTATAAATATCCTCTCTGTTAGCTCACTGATCTGCATAGAAAACCAATGAAATACTTACCCAAGTAGCTTCACTTACTGAAATAAAACAAAATAAAATTAAATAAAGTAAAATGAATGAAACAAAACCATACTATACCAAACCAAAATTATCTATGGGGGATTTATCTGAAACATTTCTCCACTCTGATCTTAGCATCAAACTAAAAACTGTAGTCTCCACGCCCTTGGTTCGCGATCTTCTTTGTATCTCTGATAATTTTAATTATACTTTCTAGTAGACTTTGAAAAGGACATGAAAAGAAGAGCCCTTCTATCTGTCTATGAAAAGTATCGGGGTCTAGAGAGCGAAGTCACTATATGTTCCATAACAGCAAACATGTACATGTATATCCATAAAATAATTCAAAATTAGCATCTCCAAAAAGAACCAAGTTATTTAAATTCCAATTTAGGTTTACTTGGCAAGGTTTGGTAGCAAGCCCTCCCCATGTTAGATAAGAGCCAGTTCTAGCCATCTCCAAAAGGGACCTATTGGTGGACAGAGTTGAGAGACGCCAGTTGTGCTTCTGTGAAAAGTAGATTTAAGAAAGGGAAAAAAAAAAACAACAAAACAACAATAACAAACACTGCTGCTTTGAAAGATGTGCAAGAATATGTAGAGGGATGCAGCCCTACAGATACCAAGGTCAATGCAGAAGGGTAGGAGTTGCTCCAGACACCAGAGCCAAAGTTCCCCTGTGGCCAGTGGTGGAGCAGGCCCTTTGCAGCCCAATGCAGCTGTACGTACATTGTACAGCCTCTGCAGCTGTACAATGGTGCAGCAGATCTTCATGCTGCAGCCCATGGAGGAACCCACAGTGGAGCAGGTGGATATGGCCTGGAGGAGGCTGCGGCCTGTTGGAAGATACAAGTCCCCTTGAACAGACTGCAGGCCAGAACTGCAACCCATGTAAAGATACCCACACAGGGGCAGATAATCTGGTGAGTCTTCTGCCTCTGGGGAGCCCATGCTGGAGAAGTCTGTTGCTGTACCTCATGTTACTGACCCATACGGGACCAGTTCTTGAAACATGCATAAGTATAGTTTGAAAAGGATCGTGTGCTGTGAGAAGAAATCCAAGCTGGAGCAGGTGAAGAAAGTTACCATGAACGAGCGGCAGATGGCAGTGTTATGGACTGATTGCAGCCCCCATTTCCCATTCCTCTGAGCCATTCATGGAGGGTAGAAGAGGTTGGGAAGGTGTTTTTAGTTTGCTTTTAATTTCTCACTGCTCTAGTCTGTTACTAACTGACAATAAATCACGTTAGTCTCCCTACGCTTAGTCTGTTTTGCCTATGACAGTAATTGTTGGGTGATCTTCCTGTCTCAACCCTTGAGTTTCTCCACCTTTTCCTTTGAGGTGGAGAGAAGAGCTGTGTGGTGTGAAGTTCAGCTGCACATCTGTGTGAAAACACTACAATTCTGTAAACAGCAAATGTTCTTAGTAATCAGAAAACTGCCTGATAGCACTAGTTAATGTGGCTGTATATCATACAGATCCATGGGAAAAGAAACAAACAAATAAAAACACCACCACCACCTATATAGGTAACCTTTACTTGTCTGTGAACCTTCTTGAATCTATGTACCTTCTTTTGTTTGTGCATAGAGACATGACAGACAGCATCAATTTTTTTTGATCAAGTGAATTTCAAAACCTCTATTGGGCTACTGGGTTCAGCGACCCTGTCATGGTTTAACCCGGCCGGCAGCTAAACACCACGCAGCCGTTCGCTCACCCTCCTCCCTCCCTCTCTGGGACGGGGGAGAGAGGTGGAAAGTGAAGCCCGTGAGTTGAGATAAAGACAGTTTAATAAGACAAAATAATAATAATAATAATAATAATAATAATAATAATAATAATAATAATAATACAATGATGATTATAGTACTACTACTAATAATGTGTACAAACAAGTGATGCACAATGCAATTGCTCACCACCTGCTGACCGATGCCCAGCCTAACCCCGAGCAGTCCGGCCCCCCTCCCCCAGCTAGCCACCCCTATATATTGTTTAGCATGACGTCAGATGGTATGGAATACCCCTTTGGCTAGTTTGGGTCACCTGTCCTGGGTCTGTCCCCTCCCAGCTCTTACTGCACCCCCAGCCTGCCCGTTGGCAGGACAGAGCAAGAAGCTGAGATGTCCTTGGCTTGGTATAAGCACTGCTCTGCAACAATTAAAACATCGGGGTGTTATCAACACTCTTCTCATCCTAAGCCAAAACATAACATTCTACCAGCTACTAGGAAGAAAATTAACTCTGTTCTAACTGAAACCAGGACAGACCCCTAACAATTGCAAATAGTATCCAGCCAAATAGCCAAGTATCCAGTATTTAGCCAAAAAAGGCTAAAAACTAGTAATACATGCTGAGTATACCAAGGAAGAAGTACAGGATACTTTTTTTCTGCTTTTCCTAGTGATCATGTTTACAAAGTTTCTAGCACTATCAATATCTCATTGTTTCCCATTGTTCCTAAATTTGCTAATTTAGCCAGTTCAATTGCTCTATATGGTTTTGCTTTATTGTCTGTTATTAATAGCAAATCCTTTTTATTTTTTTCCTGCCTAGTGATGACTTGTTATTACTAGTACTATTTACTCTTATCCAGTGCCAATAAATTTGATAATTTTCTTCCTATTCTGAGAATTCAGGTGAACAGTCTTTGTCAAGTTACTGGCTAAGATAGATTTTATGCATGTAGGAAAATGGACATGCAGTTAAAATGTTACATAGTGCATGTTAAAAGGCATTTATATCCTATGAAATTTATTTTAGGCTTTGGCTCTTCTGGTTCCAGTTGGCATGATCAAAGACGTAGCTTTCCCAGCTGCTTGGCTACTGCTGTATACTGGAAGTGAAACAATCTTTTGTTCTGCCAGAAGAAAAGAACATAAAATAACTTAATCTATTTCAAAAGAAATAGCCAGTTTGGCTTAAAATGTCTTTTTAAGCTTCCATAGTTGGAAGGAGCATGCTACCATTGTAACACCTGTTAAACATGTCTTTTCCTTCACTGCTGTGTAGTTTATTAATTTAGCTAGTCATATAGGGCAAGGTACATGAAGTAAGATGATTTTGTAAATTTAAACGTGTTAAACACTAATAATGAAAACAGATGAATTGAGAAAATTATTTTATCTCTAGCAACGTTAAAGCTTTCTTTTCTTGAGGCAAAGATGTAAGCAGTTAAAAAATCGGTAAAAATGTGCTTAGGAGGCAAGATCAGCATTTCTTCTGTAAGGTAGTATGTGACCTTCATGTAAAGAATTGTGAGCAAAGTAGAAAAAGGGGGGGGGGGAAGGAATGTTTCTAATCACTAATTTTAAAATAAAGTATCTGTGATGTTAACTTAGATACCAGCACATGTGATGGTTTTACCCAGCTGTGCAGCTGAGCTCCACTGCAACTGCTATCTCCTGCCTCAAAGGGAAAGGGGGATAAAATAGGATGAAAAGGGCTTAAGGATTGAGATAAGGACAGGGAGATCACTCAACAATTATTGTTATGGGCAAAACAGATTCAGCATAGGGAGATTAATATAATTTATTGCCTATTACTAACAAGCTAAAGCAATGAGAAACTAGAAACATCTTTCCCCCATTCACCCTCTTCCACCTCCTCCCCTTGAGCAGCACAGGGGAATAAGGAATGAGGGTTGCGGTCAGTCTGTAACACTTTGTCTCTGATGCTCCTTCACAGTCACTCTCTGCCCCTGCTCCAAATGGGGTCCCTCCCACGGGATGGTCCCTCCTTCCTGAACTGAGCCTGCGGGGGCTGCCCACAGACAGCAGCTCTTCAAGAACTGTTCCCACATGGCTCCGTACCACGGGGTCCATCCATCAAGAGCAAATTGCTCCCACATGATCCTGCATTGACTCCTCTCCATAGGCTGCAGTTCTAAACTGGAGTCTTCTCTGGACTCCTTCACATCAGATCCACCTGCTCCACCATGGAGCAGAATGGAAACCTGCTCCGTCATGGTACACGATTTGCTTCAGGAGGACAACTTGCTCCATCCTAGTCCTCTCCACAGGCCCTGGGGGAGCTTCTGATCTGGCACCTGGAACACATTCTGTCCCCCCCCCCCGACTTCTTCACTGACCTTGGTGTCTGCAAGGCTGTTTCTCACTCCTCCTCACTCTCCCAGCTGCTGTTGTGCAGCAGTTGTTTATATGTATGTTTTCCCCCTTTCTTAAATCTGCTCTCATAGATGCACAAACTTATTGGCTTGGCTCGGAACAGCAGCTAGTCCCTTTGGAGCTTGCTGAAACTGGCCATTACCTACCATGGGGCAGCTTCTGGATTCTTCTCACAGAGGCCATCCGTTGCCCCCGCTACCAAAACCTTGTCACTTAAACTCAATGGGAGTCAGATTATTATAATGTTGTCTACTGACCAGGCTGAAATAGTCCTTGCACTTATGGTCAAGGAGTATGTCTGTATATGCTGTCCAACCTTAAAAGGACATTAATTCTCCCCAGGCAGAATCACTACAAAGCCAGCTAAAATGAAAGTGCCTTGCTGGCTTTAAGCACAGTAGGAAATTTACTTAGCCTTTGTCAGCTAGAAGTCTCTGTTCTGTACATCATACACATTATATTTGGCAGCCTTTATTTTCAAATGAAAACTATAATACCAATAATTTTATAAGGTTACTTTTAAATGCATATAATACAATGGTGTAGTATGTTCTATATAGCTTTTTTATTTCCTCCCACCAATTGATGTGACATTACCAGAGAATAACAATTTATCTCGGGCTTGTCCAATAGGCGTACTTTTAATAGAATAAGCAAAGGAGAGTCCAGAGCAACTTTACAGGAATTTTCAGAAAGATGGCTGTCTCCAGTCAGAGACAGCTTCCCTGCTCCTCTTCCAAAAAGTCCCACAACCTATTACTACCACTTTACTAAGGCATTGAGCATGTTCTTAGGTCCCTAATGTATAGAAACATCCCTGGTTAACCGGATGAAGTATTTCACCACATCTCTAAAGCCTATAGTAATTTCATTTATGCTTTTTTCTTTTCAGTGTGCAGAATAACAATTTCTGGATTGCCATAAGAGTGAAAACACTGCTGCTCAGGTTTAAAAGGATTTCAGATGATTTAACATTATGGGTATTGGAACATAGTCATAAAAAGCTGCCATTTTTTTTCTCGTTTGCCCTTCATTTATTGAATGGGGGGGAATGGCAATGGAGATTGATTAAGCTAATATATACAAACTTTATCCTCTCTTTCTTTTCACGTATCTTCCAGGCTGACTTTCACAGCTCTCACTATTTCCTTCCTTATATCAGTGAATGAAAGACCCATTTTCCTGAAAATGTGTGGTACTCATTAGGTCTATTACTGCCCCCATAAGCATGAACACCAAAAACTTGAATGTTTTGGAAAAAACAACAACAACAACAACAACAAAAACAAAACAAAACAAAAACATGTAAATGTATGGAGGAATTATAAATTTATTCTCCTCATGTACTTTATTGTTTTCTAGGTGGAACCTCTAAATGATTTGTCTTGTAGAATGTTTAATTTTTCTGAGGACAGTGTAGTTAAAGCCAATCTCAAATTATAATCTTCTGTACACCCCAATGCAGCAGTTATGGAGCAGGACCATGCTGTCACAGACACAGAACAGACAAGCCTATGTGGTACATTATACCATGCCATTTTCTTGTATTCTACTCACTATTTGGACACCTGTGTGGGTACTGTATACTAGCTTCTTTAGTGCCACTGAATTTGAATCTGTTTTTATCAGTTATAGTCCTATGTCTTCAGTCTTCTAACTAACATACAATTAGTTCTATGATCAGAATATGCTTTGACTTCATTAAAGAACATTTTATCAAAGAGGTAGCAGTTAAGTATGATAAATCAAGACAGATAATACAGTTTAAACATTTAATTTTATAGTAGGTCATTAGAAAAGTGTAATGCACGTTTGACACATGACTTTTTAACATGAAAAAGAGTGATCTCATTAGTTTTGCAATTGTCATATTATACCTGATTGCCAGTGTAGCACAGGTAATTAGGAGAAGTGAAGGTACCTATCCATATCATATTAATCTGTTTGAATACAGCTAAACATTATTTCTGTTCTACACTATTTATGAAGCTTCTGTGAATTTGAAATGTGAGATCTTCATGTCCACTGAAGAACACAGTTATCACTATAAAGAATTTAAAATTATATTTAGCTACTGCTGTTCCATATCTCATAGTATTCATGTTAAAAGGCAATATATGAGGAACCTGTAAATACCAACTACAGAATAGTTCAGACAGAGACTAAGTCCCAGGTCTGTACTTACACAGTCCCATATGAGGTTGTTCTGGGCAGTTAAAGGCTACTGTACTCCCAGCTATAAGAATACTTTTGTGTGGTACTATAAACAAAGGACAGTTTTCATTCCTGACAGTAAAGTCAGCATTACTTAGAGCATTTTTCTGTAATGCTTTCTATGCAAATTCATAGAATCACGCAATAACACAGGGTGAGATAGACCTTAGGAGGCCTCTAGTCCTACTTTCTGCTCAAAGAAAGGTTGTCCATGAAGTCAGACTGGGCTGCTCAGGGCTGAAGACTGCACAGCCTCTTTGGGCAAGATGTGCTAATACTTTTGCTAAGCAAGTGCTAATACTTGACTATGCTTATAATCAATTTAATTAATTTATACCATTTATTAATTGAAACCATTAATAAGGTTTTATAGCCAGTCTGAAACTTTCTTATTTTAACTTATGCCTGTTGTCTCCCTTTCTCCCACCAGGCATCCCTGCAAAGATCCTGATCCTGTCTTGATGACCTCCCCATGGATACTTACTGGTTTCTATGAGTTTTCCCCAAAGTCATCCCTTCTCTGGGCTGAACCAGTCTCTCCTCACAGTGTAGGTGCTACAGGCTTGACCAGCTTAATGGCTTTTCATTGTATTTACTCCTGTACTTACAGCTTTTAACCTGTATTGGGTACCCAAAATTAGGTGCTGTGTTCTAGATTCGGTGTAATGCATGCTGACTAAAGAAGAGTAATCATTCCTCTAGATCTACTAACTGACTGTGCTTCTGTTAGTAGAGTCCAGAATGATCTTGGCTTTCTTTGCTACCAGGGCACACTTCTGGGTCATAATGAACTTTCTGTCTAGCAAGTCCTCCAGGGCCAGATCAGAGCAGAGTTGCTCTGTACGCTGTCAATCCCTACCACGTACTGCTGTCATTGATTCTTTTTGCCAGGTATGGTACCTCCCATCAAGGACCTCCTCTTTGATCCATTTATCCAACCTGTCTAGATCCTTCTCAGTGGAAGTTTTGTCCATAAGTGTATTGACTGGTCCACCAAGCTATCTGCAAACATGATGAGGGCACACTAGGTCTTTTACAAAACTTTTAAATGACACTGGTTCTAGGACAGAACTCTGTAGCACTCAACTTTTTACCAGCATCTAGGTACAGGATGGCCCATTAACGCCTGTCCCCCTGAGCGTAATAGTCCAACCAATTTTTTTTATTATTTTTTTCCCCCTGTTTTTCCCATCCGGTTATCCATGTATCCAGACCACAACATCCCAACTTGGATACAAAAGTGGTATTGGACAGAGTGTCAGAAGCCTTGCTAAAGCCAAAGAAAATGACAGACAGCTCTCTCCTTTTGTCTAGAAATCAAGGCCTACAACAGAGAGCGATTTGTCAGACATGATTTGGTCTTGATAAACTAATGCTGCCTATTCCCAATCATGGGATCATAGAATCACAGAATGGCTTGGGTTGGAAAAGACCTTAAAGCTCATCTAGTTCCAAACCCCCTGCCATGGGCAGGGATACCACCCACTAGGTTGGGTTACCTAGGGCATCATCCAGTGTGATCTTAAGCACCTCCAAGGATGGGGCATCAACAGCTTCTCTGTGCAACCTGTTTCAGTGTCTCATTTCCCTCTGAGTGAAGAATTTCCTTCTAACAACTGATCTAAAATTCCACTCTTTCAGTTTAAAACCATTCCCCCTTGTCTTATCATGATGTGCCTGAGCAAAAAGTTGCTTTTCATATTTTGTATAAACTCCCTTTAAGTAGTGAAAATCTGCAATGAGATCTCCTTAGAACCACAGAGACTTCTCTCCAGGCTGAACATCTCTAGCTCTCTCAGCCTTTCTTCACAGGAGAGTGCTCCAGTCCTCTTACAAACTTTGTGCCCCACCTCCCAACCTGCTGTAACTGATCCAGATCTTTTTTTTTGTGCCGGGGTCCCCAGATCTGGATGCAGCACTCCAGGTGGAGCCTTGCAAGGATGGAGCAGAGGGGGACAATCACCTTTCTTACCTGCTGGCCACTCCTCTCTTAATGCAGCCCTGGATGCAGTTGGCCTTCTAGGCTGCAATCACGCATTGCTGGATAATGTAGGGCTTTTTATCTACCAGAACCCCCAAGTCCTTCTCCACAGAGCTGTTCTCAACGAGTTTTTCTCTCAGTCTGTACTTATGTCTGGGATTGCCCTGAAACAGGGGCACCTTGCACTTGGACTTGTTGAACCTCATTAGGTTCATGTGGTCCCACTTTACAAGCTTGTCCAGGTTCCTTTGGATGGCATTCCTTTTTTCTATTCTATCAGCTGCACCACTCACCTTGGTGCCGTCTACAAACTTGCTGAGCATGTGCATTCAGTCCCATTGTCTATATCATTGATAAAGATATTAAACACTACTGGTCCCAAGACAGACCCCCTCAGGGAGAACACTCATCACCAGCTTCCACCTGGGCATAGCACCATTGACCACCAGATATAGTTTGCCCATCCCAGGGCTTATGTAGCTTAAATTTTCTGAAGTCCTCATTCACTGCTGGTAGGTCTCCTCCTTGAGCCTTGCCTTTCAGCAAAGAGACCAGGGATGCCTTCTAGGTGGAAAGTCTCCCTTTGCTTCTCTTTGTTGAGGTTAATAATACATTTAGTACCTTAACCTTATCTGCCCCACTTATCCCCAAAGTGGGGCATTATGCAGTTGTTATTAACATAAAACTGCAATTTATGGAATAATAAACTATGTTATTAAACTATGGAAGTGGGGAAACTTTCCTAAAAGTTTTGGTGTTCATAAAGCATACTTGAAGTAAAATATCACTTTGTGTCTGGGAAGCTACACTTTATAAATCATTGGTCAGCAGAAAGATTTTTCTCCCCATGTGATGAGGATTGTACTGGGTCTGGCTCAGATGTTAACTTTCCCTGCAGCAGCCCATACAGTGCTGTGCTCTGCACTTGTAGCTAGAACAGCAGTGGTATCACACCGGTGTTGTGTCTGCTGCTGAGCAGTGCTGGCACAGCATCAGGACTCTCTCTAACCCTCCTGGGGGGTGGGCAAAAAAGTGAGAAAGGAACATCACCAGGCCTAAACCAGCCAAAGGGATATTCCATACCATATGATGTCACACTCAGTGATAAAAGGTGGAAAAAGGAAAAAGAGGGCAGAGGTGGGCTCTCATTGAAAAACTGTCCGTCCTCCCCTGAAGACAGGCTACGTGTGTTGAGGCCCTACTTCAAGGACGTGGTCAAGCATTGAGCATTGCTCATTTGTGTGAAGCAGAGGGTAATTTCTTTCCTCTGCACTTCCACACAACCTTTACTTGTTTGTTTGTTTGTTTGTTTTGTTTTGTTTTTGTTTTTGTTTCCTTGTTTTTGTTTTATTTTGTTTTCTTTTCTTCCTTTTTTCCCCTCCCTTTTCCCCTTTCCCTTTTTCCCTTTAGTTAAATTATTTAATTAATAGTAATATTGCCTTAATAATTACTTTTCCCTTTAATTAAATTATCCTTATCTCAACCCATGAGTTCTTTCCTTTACTTCTTCCCCTCCTCTTCTGAGGAGGGGGAATGAGAGAGTGGTTGTGGTGGAGTTCAGCTGCCTAGCAAGGTAAAACCACTATTAGGATAATGGGTATGAATGACATATAATAATCATTTTTTCCTTAGAGGGAAGAAGAAAGCAGAGGAGTTGGAAACTGGGCCCCTTTTTAAATCTTAAATATTACATCATCTTAAATATTACAGAATGTAATGGACCTATGTCATGATGATTAGACCAAGGTACTCCACTCTGGAAATTTGTCATTTAATATTGCTATTGGGGAAAAAAACAAAACAAAACAAACAACAACAACAACAAAAACAAAACAACAAAACTATAGTGAATACATTAATTTAATAGGGTCACTTATACAATGATCATTTTTTCAGTTCTTTGAAGTTTAGAGGCATGTGTACTTGTATAAAAAGTATGTGGCTGGATCCTAATTTGTGCATGTATGCATTTATTTCTTCTCTAAGCAAATTTCTGTCCTGCTGTTTTGTAAATATAATCAACTAAAAATCTTTGTCTATAGATTCACTAAATGGGTACGAGTAGAGAAATTCTGACACCTATCTTATGAAAATTAAGACTAGAAAATGATTTATTGTGGCAGCTGCAATTTATTAACTATGTGGTCATATCACAAAAGGTGATTTCTTTCATCCCAGTGAGCTATTGCCAAATGATTCAACATAATGGTATAGAATATAGATATTTGTAGGATATAGAAAATTATTCAGAACTGAAGTGGTGTAATTGAGCACATGGCAGCCAGCTATTAGGGCTCAGCTAATGCATGGTAATTTGTTAAGCCACAGTAACTCAATAGCTTTGTCTCATTCAATAGTAAAGTATATATAACTCTCTATAGTGCTTATGCAAGTGAGAAGCAATGTTTTGCTTTGTTTTGTATGTTTGTTTGTTTTATATAGAAGCAGTCTAAATCTTAGTATTCTTAGTATTAAGTATAAATTTCTAGGAATCAGTACAAATCAGAGAAAACTTGCTTCATTTTGGTAAAAAACACCCACATTCTTGCCTCTTTAACAATCCTACGGATGGAAATGGAAATGTTGCCATTATATTTCTATAGATTAATTATTTTCTCAAGATTATGGTGACTTACATTTTAGGACAATTGTTTTCCACCACCATTTGGTTTCATTAGCAGCAGAGTGAAAAGAAGACATTTGTAATGCTGGATCTCTCTATTCTCTCTTTCATTAGAAAAACAATAATTGATCTTGGCAGAATAAATGCCTCATATCCATAGATAGTAGCAGTAAATGTTATTCAGGGCTGCTTGACATATGTTTGGTGCTTTATTAATGTGATGTCTCAGAAGAAAGAAATTAGGATCAAATATTATGTTTTCTAATACTTGTTTCAAAAAAATCTCCTTATAAGAAACCCTTATGATTTCAATGTGCCTTAAAGCTGGAATAATGAGTAATTTAACATAAATTCATGAACAAAATGTCATAGAAGGATAGAAGATTTTTCTCAATATTTTATAACTTCAAGAGCAAAAGTATCAAAGTTATAAACAAAGTAATATAATGTCCTTACTTTCTTTTTCCATTGTGGAATGATTCTACAAGGGCAAAGACAGCCTACTTTGCCCTTGTATTTTGTATTTGACACATTATCAACACTTCCTAGTCAATTACAGTAAGAGTATAGCTTGCTGCTTCAAAGCATACATATAAAATTTCTAGGGAAAAAAAATAACAAAAAGCAAAACCAAACATTCTAACAATATTATCTCATCCTTTCAATATACTTCCTTTTCATGTATTTGCTTAATCCATCTGTTGTGTTATTTCTTAATTAAGAAACCCCTCCTGGCAGTGAGGACAGTTTAAATTATATTTAAATATATTAACACACAAAAAAAATAGCAGAGTATCACTTTGTAACACAGTGTTCAGAGTAGGTAGATTACAATAGGTCTGCATCTTCCACAGTTACCTGAAAGTATACTTAGTTACACTAAGTGTATACCTGAACCTCAGAATTTGGTTCCAGATATTGCTTAGGAAGTCTTTGAACAACCACATGGAAAAAGAAATACAGAAAAGACAAATGTAAGAAACTAGTGAAAAGAAACCATCAGTTTGAAGAGTGCTTTGAGGAAAACATTAGCTGATGAATACTCTGGAGAAGAGATAAGGACAGATAGTAGTAACAGTAGTAGTATGAATAAAGAATGCAATATAGGTATATAGGTAAAGTTGTAAGAAGCGGAGAATTTTGCATTTGCTTCTTTGCAGCTAGTATAAAGTACCCCAGAAGAAAGCAACATGGATAATGTGCTGATAGACCAAGTTCTGTGAAATAATGAAAGGTTTCCTTTAAATCTTAACTGTCCAATTTTTTTATCTTTTAATATAACACTACCCTCATTTTATAAAGTTGCTGACAGTATTCTTTCTAAGATTCAGCCAAGGAGTATCTGTATATCTGCAGTATCATTTTACAAAAAAAAACAAAACAAAACAAAAAAAACAAACAACCTTTTACTACAGTTGCTTCACATTACTACTATTGTCTTTAAAACCCTCCAGTTCAGCAGCATGATGGTACTGCTACCAGATCCCAAATGTCAGTCTCTGTGTGATGTTCTCAATATTGGCCACAAGGCATTGAATGGAGATATGTCATCTATAATAGGGAATCAATGCCAGATGTTGTGCAAAATAATAATAATAATAATTAGGAAATGTGGTAGTATATGGCACTGCATGGTGCTTATGCACACATTGTGGGCTAAGGCTTGAAACTTTTAGATGCTCATAACTACTATTGTCTTTTATGTGAATTTTGCATCCTTAAGGTTTACAAATTCATGTGCTGCTTTCTAAATTTACAAAAAAAAAAAAAAAAAAAAAAAAAGAAGAATGTCCTCAGGAATAGTAGAAAAGTCAGATTTTAGGTTGTGTATAATGTTTACTATTTACACAATGCAAAAGTAATAACTTAAAGGTTAAATGACATATAAGACCATTTTTCATCTGGAACCAGATAATATATGAGGAAATATTAAAGATGAAATTTTTAAGAAAAATGGTGGCTCTAACAAAAAAGAAGCTGTTAGGTTGCTGGTTAAGAGAAGTTTGTGAAGGAAGAACCAATAGGAATGTGACAAATAATAGGAGAGGAGAACGTAGAGAGAGTAGGTTATGTAATACTAATATGTCAGTATTGCTGTTTATATAACAGTATATTGCTGTTTATATAACAGTATATAAAAACAGTTTACTGTTTTTATAACAAACATTGAAAGAGCCCATCGTTGGCTCTTTTTTATTACTTCTTGCAGCTCAATATTTTCGTTGCTTATATCTTCCAAAGTATGGTTATCTTCATCTGTTACTTATTTTTATTTAGATAAGAATAAAAGTCCTAAAATCAGTGTACTTATGGTGTGTGGTTTTTTGTTTGTTTGTTTTGTTTTGTGTTTTTTTTTTTTTTTTTTTTTTTTCATGTAAACGATGATGATCTTTGTAGTATATTAGTGCATCAACAGATTGCTATGGTTAGATTGTTACATTTAGATTGCAAGTTATTTTCATTACATCTCTAATGTCAGAAATGCCCACACATTTGAGAAACTATCATTATTTTTTTTAATTATTTTTATTTTTTTTCCCCTCATGGTGTACAATTGCTTTAACAGAAATAATTTTGAAGACTGAATATTTTCCGTCCTGCTGAGGTTCAAGTACATTCTAGGTTACTTAGGTACACAAACCAGAGTTTTAATAATTAATGCTGACAATCAAAAATACTGATATACATCTCCTTTAGACAGCAGATCTCAGACTTGCTTGTGAAGCTAAGGCAAAGGTGTTAGTTTCTTGGAAATATTGGACAAAATCTACTGTGTAGCAGTTACTAAAAAGGTAGTAACTGTCTTGCTTTCTTATTTTAACCATATACACTTCTTCCTTTTTAACTGCAATGTGGTCTGCCTTTACACTAAAACACCCAATATATTAAAGTTGCTTACAGGACAGCCCATGCTAATATAAAGTAAATAAAAGTACTAGCTGGCAACATAAAAAAAAAAAAAAAAAAAAAAAAAACAACCACCACAAATGTGCATTTCTACAAAGTGAGAGGTAATAGACTATAAAGAAAAAGATATCTAATCTACTTACAATATACACGTATGCACATTTCCGCCTCTACAACCTGCTTTGAACTCTAGCTGCAATTTGAGGCCCCAATCCTAGAAGCAGCCAATACTTTGGGGATAAGTTTAGTAAGACAGTACCATCTTCAATTGACTGGGAAGATTTTATTCTGGGTTAAGGGAAAGTGAAGATTGTCTCTACATTTCTCCAGTTTCCTCCAAGTCATTGATAACTACCTCACTTAGCAGTTTGTCAGAAAACTGTATTATGCAGAAAGCCTGCACCCACAAGAAAACTATCTAAAGGATATCTAAGCAAGCCTTAAAACTTTTCCTGGTAAGAAAATAAATCTCTAAGTCTTCTAAAGGTATCTGCCTACAGTCTAGCATCAGAAGGTGTAGCAAGAGGAGAACCAGAGATAACATTACTCTGTTACTTTTTGAGGGTGGTCATTTCACAAATGGAGAAGTAGACAAAGGAGAGATGTTTAATGCCTTCTTTGCTTCTTCAACACTGATGATGGGCCCTAGGACCCCCGAAGCCCTTAGTTGGAGGACCATGACTACAGGAACAATAAACACTCATCCATCTCCAAATTTGTACAGGCTTTTCTGTTCCAGCTCGATGCATATATCTGTGTGGCCCAGAAGGATTCATCTCAAGGTACTCAAAGAGCTGGCTGATATTATTGTGTGATGTTTCAATTATTTTTCAATGGTCTTGAGAATTTGGAGAGGTCCCAGTAGACTGGGCAAGCTGGCAAACATTATAATTTTCAAGAAAGACAAGAAGATCCTGGTCATTGCAGGCCTGTCAGTTGCACTTCAGTGACTGGCAAAATATGGAGAAGATTCTGGGTGTTATTCAAAAACACTTAAAAGACAATGCAGTCATTGGTCATAGTCAACACAGGTTCACAAGGGGAGTGTTCTGCTTAACAAAATTTATTTCCTTTTATGACCAGATTACCCACCTAGTTGAACAAAGGAAGACAGTTGATGTGATATTTCTGGATTTCAGCAAAGCTTTCAATACTGTTTCTCACAATATTCTTCTGGATTGTGTCCAGAATACAGCTACACAAATACAAGGTATGATGGGTGAACACTTGATAGGTCAGGGTAAAAGGATTATAGTAAATGGGATTACAACAGGCTGGCAGCCTGTCTGTTTTCAAAAATGATTTGGATGTGGGACTTGAATGTACACTAAGAAAGTTTGCAGATGACAATAAATTAGAAGGAGTTGCTGACTCCCTTGAGGGCAGAGAGGCCTTGCAGGGACATTTTGACACACTAGAGGCCCGAGCAGTCACCAACCATATGTAGTTTAAGAAGAGCAAATGCAGGATTCTGCAGCTGGGATGGGTGTGCATACTGGGGAGCAGCCCTGAGGAAAGGCATCTGGGGGTTCCACTTGACAGCAAGATGAGTCATCAGTGTGCACTGGCAGCCAGGAGGGCCAACTGTATCCTTGAGTGCATTAAGCACAGCATTGCTAGCCAGTTGAGGGAAGTGATTGTTCTGCTCTACTCAGTGCTGGTAATGCCTCACCTTGACAGCTGTGTACAGTTCGGGGAACAACAATATAAAAAGGACATAAAGCTATTAGAGTGTCCAAAGGAGGGCTACAAAGATGGTGAAACAGGTAGCGAGCAAAATGTATGAGGAGTGGCTGAGGTCACTTGGTTTGTTCATCCTAAAGAAGAAGCTGAGAAGCTGAGAGGAGGCCTCATAGTGGCCTACAGCTTTCTCGCAAGGGGAATGAAGGGGCAGGTGTTGATCTCTTCTCTCTAGTGAACAGTGATAGGATCTGAGGGAATAGCATGAAGCTGAGACAGGGGAGGTTCAGTCTGTATGTTAGGAAAAGATTCTTTACTGAGGGGGTGGTTGGACACTGTAACAGGCTCCCAGGGAAGTTACCAAGCACTAAGAAGCATTTGTACAATACTCTCAGACATATGGTTTGTTTTTTTGGTGGTCTTGTGTGGAAGCCAGGAACTGGACTCTGTGTTTCTTGTGGGTTCCTTCCAATGTTTTAAAACAAAATGTTATTGTGTCATATGGTAAAATGAAGAATTGTCAATGTCTTCCTAAAAGAAATATCAGTGTTGTGGATGACATTCAGAAAATGTATAATACAGTCCTTGATTCAACTGCTATAAATGGTGTGAAATGGCTCACTGATGCCCAAGAACAGAGAGATACAGTGATATCCTGCCACTGTGTTCTCCCATCCATTAGGACTTTCCTGCCCACAATGGCTCTTTGCTCTTGGTCATAACAGGAACAGCCAGCTTAATACAAAGCCCAGTACTTGGCATAAGGTTAATACCCCTCATAACTCATAGCTGATTAGATAAAGATTGGGTGAGAATTTACACATGAATAAAAAAAAGCTGTTTTCTACCACCAACATCACCCCATCCTCCTGTAGAACTCAGTATTTTGGCACTGTATTGGAAAGATCAAAATAATAAAGATATGGAATAATATTGTACTGACACATTTTACTCATTCAAGATTAATTTTCTTTCTATTTTTAATTTATGCAAGAAATAAAAACTTTCATCTTTGTCTGGAACCAGTGACTTCCAAAATATATATATATGCACATATTTCTGTTAGCCTTTCATTGAGATCAGCTAATACTTCAGCAAAATATGGAAATATGGATCTTATTTAGCAGCTGGAGTTACATTGGCATCATTCTGTGGAATTGTGATGTCTTATACTAGGCTTCACAAATAACTATATATGAACATTGCACAGAAAAATGATGATTGGTCACAAGAAAGATACCAAAATTATTTCTCTGTCATACCTTCTCACTTTTTTTTTTTTTTTTTTTTTTTTTTTTTTAATAATATCAAATTTTATCTGTAGTGATCATTTTATGGAAGAGTCAAAATGACATGGAAGAGGAGAAGAAGCAAATGAATAATGCTTTTGTTTGCCTGCTTTCTCACTTAAATTTTTCTTTCTCTTGTTATTCCTGCCCTGCCCCGAAACTGAAACTTTTTCTTTCTGTATTAAACACTAACTGAGTACACACCGATAAATTATTCTTTACAGAACTAAGAGAGGCCTCGAGATTAACTCCCCTTGTCCTTATGGGGGACTTCAACTTGCCGGACGTTAACTGGGAGTGCCACACGGCTGACACGAGCAAGTCCAGGAGGTTCATGAAGCACCTAGATGATAACTTGGTGCAGGTGCTAACGGAGCCAACTAGGAAAGGTGCCCTCCTAGACCTGTTGCTAGAAAACAGAGAGGGTCTGGTGGGAGATGTGGTGATTGGTGGCCGCCTCGGTCATAGCGACCATGAAGTGGTTGAGTTCAAAATTTATGGTGACAGAAGGAAAAGTGCCACCAAAACCTCATCCCTAGATATGGGGAAAGCGGACTTCAGGCTGCTCAGGGAACTAGTCAGTAAGGTCCCCTGGGAAACTGCTCTTGAAGGCCTCGATGTCCACCAGTGCTGGTCACTCTTTAAGCGATGCCTCCTAGAAGCACAAGATCAGGCAATTCCTAAATATCGCAAGTCAGGCAGGCGGGGCAGGAGGCCGGCGTGGCTAACCAGGAATGTTCTAATGGAGATTAGGCGGAAACAGAGAGTGTTTCGCTACTGGAAGGAGGGCCAGGCGTCATGGAAAGAATACAGGGATGCTGTTCGTGTTTGTAGGGAGAAAGTTCGAGTGGCCAAAGCACAGCTAGAGTCGAAGCTGGCTGTGTCTGTGAGAGAAAATAAAAAGGGTTTTTTTAGATATGTAAATGGAAAAAGGAGAACTAAAGAATACATAGGGCCGCTCCTTGATAGGGAAGGTCTCCTCACAGACGATGACGTAGGCAAAGCAGAGACGCTTAACGCCTTCTTTGCCTCTGTCTTCAATGCCGATGATGGGCTTCGGGACCCAGGGTGCCCTGAGCTGGAGGACCGGGATGGTGGGGATGACAAACTCCCAACTGACCCTGAACGTGTGCGGGATTTGCTAATCCACCTGGATCCCTACAAGTCCATGGGTCCGGATGGGATTCATCCCCGGGTGCTGAAAGAGCTGGCGGATGTCATCGCGGAACCTCTATCGATTATTTTTCAACGATCTTGGGAATTTGGAGAGGTCCCGGTAGACTGGAAGCTGGCAAATGTTGTGCCGATTTTCAAGAAGGGTCAGAAAGAAGACCCTAGCAATTACAGGCCTGTCAGTCTCACATCAGTGCCTGGTAAAATCATGGAGAAGTTGGTTCTCGGACTTATTGAGGCGCACCTGGGGGACAAAGCAGTCATTGGTCCCAGCCAGCATGGGTTTGTGAAGGGTAGGTCCTGCCTAACTAACCTGATTTCCTTTTATGATAAGATCACCCGTATGGTGGACCAAGGGAAACCAGCTGATGTGATTTTTTTGGACTTCAGCAAGGCTTTTGACACGGTTTCCCATAGGATCCTACTGGACAAAATGTCCACCATACAGCTAAATAAAAACATCATACGATGGGTGAGCAATTGGCTAACGGGCAGGGCCCAAAGGGTTATGGTAAATGGGGCTGTGTCAGGCTGGCGGGCGGTCACCAGTGGGGTCCCTCAAGGCTCCATTTTAGGGCCGGTACTTTTCAATATTTTTATAAACGATCTGGATGTAGGAATAGAGGGTATTTTGAGCAAGTTTGCTGATGACACCAAACTTGGAGGAGTTGTGGACTCAAATGAGGGCGTAAAGGCCTTGCAGAGGGATCTGGACAGGTTGGAGAGCTGGGCGATCACCAACCGCATGAAGTTCAATAAGAGCAAGTGCCGGGTCCTGCACCTGGGACGGGGAAACCCTGGCTGCATGTACAGATTGGGCGATGAGACGCTGGAGAGCAGCCTAGAAGAGAGGGATCTGGGGGTCGTGGTAGACAGCAAGTTGAATATGAGCCAGCAGTGTGCCCTGGCAGCCAGGAGGGCCAATCGTGTCCTGGGGTGCATCAAGCACGGCATCGCTAGTAGGTCAAGGGAGGTGATTGTCCCGCTCTACTCTGCGCTGGTGCGGCCTCACCTCGAGTACTGTGTGCAGTTCTGGGCACCACAGTATAAAAAGGACATGAAACTGTTGGAGAGTGTCCAGAGGAGGGCTACGAAGATGGTGAAAGGCCTTGAGGGGAAGACGTACGAGGAACGGCTGAGGTCACTGGGCCTGTTCAGCCTGGAGAAGAGGAGGCTGAGGGGGGACCTCACCACAGTCTACAACTTCCTCGCAAGGGGTTGTCAAGAGGCAGGAGACCTTTTCTCCATTAACACTAGTGACAGGACCCGCGGGAACAGGGTTAAGCTGAGGCAGGGGAAATTTAGGCTGGACGTCAGGAGGGGGTTCTTCACAGAGAGGGTGGTTGCACACTGGAACAGGCTCCCCAGGGAAGTGGTCACTGCACCGAGCCTGTCTGAATTTAAGAAAAGATTGGACTGTGAACTTAGGCACATGGTCTGAACTTTTGGGTAGACCTGTGCGGTGTCAAGAGTTGGACTTGATGATCCTTAAGGGTCCCTTCCAACTCAGGATATTCTATGATTCTATGATTCTATGAGTATAAGGTTTTATTTCCGGATAGATGTTCCAGGATATTCATCAACTCATACAAATTGATCTGAGATCCAATAGTATTTATATGCTTTGTTTTATTCCTTATCAAGTGAAAATGGATGAAAAATCCCATCTGTGTTTTTGAAGGTTTCTGCACTGGAAATATATTAGATAACATTCAAATGGACAGATGGGCAGATAGTTTTGCCTTCTTACACAGTCATAACCACAATGCACACACTGTTATGGAATAAAGATGTTCACTTTCCACTTGTTGCCCATCCACAGCAGGCAGTGTGCTCAAACAGAAAAGGACCAACTGTTTCTTTGGCTGTCTGATATGGCTCTTGATCTTGAGAGTCCTGTGGCTTTACAATTCATCATTTAGATCCTTTTATATGATTTTTTACAAAAAATCTCAAAACAAACAGGTGTATAACAGGAAAATCCAAATGTGTAACCAAAGTGACACAGACTTTTATAGAAATACTGAAAAACAAACAATATACAGCATTTATGGATATCATTAATTCTGTAAGTTTCAAAAAAATCATTAAAAATATTTTTCCTGTATTTCTACCACCATTTTTGTTTACTGAGTGCTTTAATTTAGAACCAATGTATGAAATATCTGTATTTTTGCTTACTGGATTTTCTTAACAAACAAAACCAAGTATTTTCCCACAATTGTAGGGTGAATGAGTGGCATTGCTCAAAGAAAAACAAAGTCTGCATACATTATACTACATTCGAGTAGACATGGATCAATTATATTCTCTCAAATTCGGAATAACTTCAGTAAGGAACTGTTGCATTAAAGGTTAAAGTAATTGGGAGTGATTCATCATTATAAGTCTGATTGTGTTCAGTGTACTGAACTATCACTTCTGAGGACTGCTCCTTTACAAGTTCATGTGACTGGGCTGAATGTATTTGAGAGAGCAGATGGAACACCAAGATACAGTTGTGAGGCAAGTCTCTATGATGTTTGAAAAGCTCTGGTGATCAAGGCCCTGAAGACTAGAAGTCTCTCACGTGATCTTGGTAGTTAAACTGGAGAGATATGGACTGGATAAGAGGGCTAGATGGGAAGTAAAAAAATGGACTTTTGGATTATAGGGGAGTGGTTCAAAGTGTAACAGGTGACTGGTTTTGAAAGTATTTTTGAGTACTAGTACTAGGAGCAATTTTGTTTTTAACATCATTAGAAACATGGTGGAACAGAAAGCACCTCTAGCAAATTCACCAGATGACACATTAGTTATATTGGGCTGTATTAGCAAGAGCAAAGTCACTGATTGAGGGAAGCAGTTATACATCTTCATGACTGCCCTTTACCTGGCCATCATGAAGATGTGTATGACGTTTTGCATCCAATTTTGGGATTTCCCATTTAAAGAGAAATATCAACACAGATGAGAGACTGGAGGCCAAGATATAGTGAGAGTGCAATGGGACCAGTAATCAATTACCTATTTCTTAATTCCTATTGTTGTAACTGATATAAACAGCTACCTGGAAAGCTTTGTGCTTGAGCCAAAACATGAAAAAAAATAAAAATAATAATAATAAAAAAATGGTAAGTTTGTATGTTTGTATGCATTGATTGTGTAGCAAGGATGGTTGAATATTTGATCACACCTTTATTTTAATTCTCTCTATTTTATCTTTCTATATGCAGAGGAGTGGAAGTAAGAATTATTGACTGATCAAAAAGAGCACAGAAATAACAGGGACATATGGACTATATTCATATAATGGATATGGAAAGAAAGGAAATAACTTCTGCAAGTTGATGTGGATTTTCTAGAAGACCTTTCCTTGTGTTCTGAAAATAGGACTAGTTTATGCTTTGTAAGTTGGTGATTGATTCAAAGGAAACCTGGTTGTTCCAGTAGAATTCAAACACACACTTTTTTGCTAAGAAAATTAGGCAACAATTGCTATCATTGCTACAAGTGTTTATTGATTGGCAACAGAAAAAGTGACAAATTAGACTGTGACCAATAAATTAAGGCAGAAATTACCTTTCATTCTGCTTGGGAGTCAGTGAAGTATCATGTTTGGTACAACTGTACAGAATGATACAGAAGGCATACCTAGGATATTGTTAGGGTTCATAAACACCAAGTAAGGCTCTTGGAAGCTCTTCTACAGGATGTTTTTTTTTGTTTGTTTGTTTGTTTTTTTTTTTTAAAGAAAAAACTCATAAACAAGAAATTACTTGAGAATTATTAAACACTTCAAAATCTTTTTTCTTTTTTGGAAATTTGCTGAGAAATTTAGGAATATGGGGGAAATACATGTGCTTGTGCTGTTATTATACTACTTTTAGAGACAGGACACAGATCAAACTCCACAAGGGTGCTTTTGTAGAGTAGAAAATCTTATTTATTTCTGCTTAAGATTAGGATTTTGTTTTGGTTTTGGTTTTGGTTTGTTTTCATGGTAGTGAACTTGTATTTATCATCAGTTTTGGTTTGCAGTTTTCAGTTAAAAACTTCTGGAAAAAACATCAGAACACAGAATGGAAAAAGTGGTATTTAAGTTTCTTGCAAAATTCACCCCAGTTAAAGAATTTATTGTAACTTAAATAGTTCTATTGCTGATTCAAGAATCATGAGTTTTATCATGAGTGACTCCAAAGATCTGTGTACAGCAGTTAGATAATTAAATGAATATATTAAACAAATTATTTAGAACAAAAGCAACAAAATGAAAGTTTTAACAGAAATATCCAGTAGCCCAGACAAACCATCAATATAATGATGTGCAGGACCTACAAGCAGCGCTAATGATGCCAGTGCAACTGCCTGAAGAGTCTGCCAATGAACCAGATGCTGCTGCAGGGAAAATATCTTCTTCAGCTGGCATCTGGGAAGTGTTTGCCATCTGAAAGGGAAAATTACATAGGATTATAAAGTAGTGAGGTAAACAGAAAAATTGCACCACTGTACAGTCATCTTTATTAAGTGTCTTTGGAAAACCACCCTGTATGTGGATTTTACATTTGATATTTCACTTCTGACAGAAGTAATTTGTCTAATAATCAGGAGAAAAGAATTTGTTCATCTGACAGATAAATGGCAGTGCAGACAAAAAGCATTCTCTGTTTCATCCATAAAAAGAATGGTACTGTCCCTTTACTCTTTACATTCAGTCTGTATGATAATAATAATTAATGTTTTTTTGCCATGCGACTGGACAAAGGTGAAAGTTAAACAGTCATAAATGGCATGGAGTTTCACAGCCTTTTTTGGCAATGGGAAAAATCCGAAAGGTTACTTCACAGATTTTGTGTAACATTAAATAAATAAACACAAACACAATATATATGTAAATGCATGATAAATTAAAAAATATATATATATCTACAATACAGCCACTGTATTCCTTTCTTACAGCATGAGTAAAAAAAAGTTAAAAATGCAATATGTAAAGTGAAATGACTGTTTTTTCTGTTGGATTAAGTTTGACAAGTCAGTGCACAATATATAGTTAATTTTTATAAACGTTCTTAGCTGTTATACAGCTAAGAACTTTTAAGAAATTAATCATATTATGCAGAATTGTCCATGGGTATATTTTGTTTGTTTGTTGTTCTTGTTTTAAAGGAAGACTTCTACGCCACACACCTGTGTGTGTCTCTCTGACTCCTTTTATGTAACTGATGATACCTTTATCTGTATTTCTTTAATACTGATTTTCCATGGAGTACTAGTACAACTAGATTGTTCTGTTTAACAACACTGAGACCAGAATTGGAATAAGCAATTTTATTAATGGACATTACCAATACCTTGGTGAAATGACATTTCTAACAGCAAGACAATTTATGCTAAGTACAAAATTAAAGAAGACTTGGCAACCTGGACCGTGCTGGCATCACCTGTTGATTAGAAAATCCAGTGGTTTTAGGATATTCTGCAGTTGAGGAATGACTACAGGAAAGAACCAAACCAATTAGCATAGAAGGCAGAAATCTAAATTCAGAAAGGTAAAAGTCATATTTATAGTCAATATTTATTTTTTTTTGACTTGAAAGCATATATAAAGAGATTTACTAGTTGAGAGATTCAGTAAATCAGATCTATGTTTTACAGTGCTAGTACTTGTAGAAAAAATTCTACTTTCCATAGTAATATATAGCAGCTGAGAAATATGATTACCCTAATACTAGGCCATAAACTAAAGCAGATTAACACAACTTAATTGAAGACACTGACATTGTAATTTGACAAAGGATTACAAGTAGCCCTGGTAACCTAGGTAACCTAACCCGATCTCCTTCCATTGTTTACAACAGGGTTTGGATCTGTTTTTTGAAGTCCTAGAAAACTCCATTTGGTTTAGGGAGAATTTAATGGCCCAAATAATAAAGTTAGTTTTGTATCAGAAGTTGTCTCCAGTGGAGAGACTTATTTAAAGTTGGTGATATTTGGTGATGTTATAATATTATTTGGTAGAGTTCACTCTGTAGATGTGAAACCACCCATGAAACAGATACCACTTCTAGTTCTCTGAGGCTGTAAATACTGTTGTAATATAATTCTTACTTATGGAGATCTAAAATTACTTTGTAAGTATAGGATTTTTTGTTGAAATTTCATGAAAAACAAAATATTGCAACCAGTGTGTTTTTCAAGGAAATTGATATAGTTACTCACTGTTTAATGAGTTTTGCTGTTTGTCTTATATTTGTGTTTCCTCCCACAGCTGATTTGGAGACGGAATTTTTGTATTCACCAGGGATAAAACATATTCGAGCCCATGTATTCTACCCATTATTCCAATTTCTAAATGAGAAAAAAAAAAAAGTAAAAAAAAAAAAGTAATCTTTCAGTGTTCTGCTGTGTTTAGCTATTCTTGCAAGACCTCGTCTTTTCATAAGCAAGAATTCTGTTTCTCTACATATTAGAAATCTTGTGTCCACCTACTGTAATAACTTACATTTTTTACAGTAGTTAAAAATATTGACAATGCCTGTGTTATGACCATGTTTTGTCATTTTCTAATAAATTAAATGACTGTATAGCATACCTGTTACCACAGGCACCAAAAGATGTCAAGGATAAAACAAGTTAATCCCAGTTCATCCATGTCATGATTTAACAAAGTTAAAATAATTTCATTGAGCTTTGTTTTTCATTGAACATTTTTTTCCAGTGTGAAAAAGGAAGTACTGCACTTAGAGAATGGTTTTTGCATAAAATGACTTGGAAAGGAATTCTTTGGTTGCCTAATAAAGTATGACTTCAATAAGAATTATCCAGCTGACGTGGATTCTGTAGATAAAAAACAAACCATACCAAACCAAAACAACAACAGCAAAAAATGCATTTGTTTGTAGAGCAATGCCATTAAAATATTCTAGTGTGTCAGGAACAAACACACCAGACATTTCCAGAGCAGGCTGCTTGGAGTAACAGAAGGCCAGAAATAATTTAAGTTCTAAATAATTTATGACTATTAACCAATTGTCCATCCAATATTTCCAAAAATATAATTTCCAGCTACATTGCATCACTAATCCACTGACTTGCTACTAATTTCTTTTTTAAAAATATTTTTAGAAACTTTTTAAATTTTGGATTGTTTACATTATACTAAATGAAAAATAAATCACATTCATTAAAATTAATATTGATAAATGTCCTTGTTTTCATGAAATGGAAGTGCATAATCTGAGAAAATTAAAGTCATACAAATTAATTAGCTCACCAAATCAGAAGATGGTGGGAATGCCAAACAGATGCAAGTAAATAAATGGTTGAATTAATAGTACATTATCAATTTGTATGGAGGCTGTTCTGCAACAGGCACAAATGTCTATTTCAGTTCCACAGGGAATAATTGAAAAGTTAAACTAAATAACAAATTAATACATTGTTCTGGTTTTTTTTTGTTTTTTTTTTTTTTTAAGAGAAAAAAAATCAGACACCTCACAGAGTAGGGTGCAAAATCAAATAGAGCTTTAACTTTTCAATTGTATTTACTAAAAATTTGAGAAAATAAATGAAAATGAGAAAATTGTTGATTACATGTAAGCATATTTTGTTTATAGATTGTAATAAATTTTGCAAAATCTCATGAGCTTCTGAAATACTTACTGATTAGTTCACAAAAAAAAAAAAAAGTTATTGTTATTCAAACTTTGAAATGCATGGTGTGTGTTTCCATGTATTTTTTCCATTCTCTGATGAGCTTATTTTGTAACTAATGAACTCAGTTGGAAATCTGATTACTATAATCAAAATATATCATTCCAAATTGGCTTTCTACTAATACAGGGCAAAAGAGCTTAAAATCCCTATAAACACTCATTCTAACAATGGCTGATATATTTAACAAGATGTAATTTGTCACCAATAACAATATAAACTTTTGTCACTTCATAACCTCATTATAGTATTGCTTTATGCATCTTTTTCCACTTATCCTCAAAAAAAAATCTCATGTCCATCATGACATCGGGTCCAGAGAAGGGCAACGAAGCTGGTGAGGGGCCTGGAGAACAAGTCCTACGAGGAGCGGCTGAGGGAGCTGGGCTTATTCAGCCTGGAGAAGAGGAGGCTCAGGGGCAACCTTATCGCTCTCTATAGGTACCTTAAAGGAGGCTGTAGCGAGGTGGGGGTTAGCCTGTTCTCCCACGTGACTGGTGACAGGACGAGGGGGAATGGGCTAAAGTTGCGCCAGGGGAGTTTTAGGTTAGATGTTAAGAAGAACTTCTTTACCGAAAGTGTTGTTAGACATTGGAACAGGCTGCCCAGGGAAGTGGTGGAGTCACCATCCCTGGAAGTCTTTAAAAGATGTTTAGATGTAGAGCTTAGTGATATGGTTTAGTGGGGACTGTTAGTGTTAGGTCAGAGGTTGGACTCGATCTTGAGGTCTCTTCCAACCTAGAAATTCTGTGATTCTGTGATTACACATTATTTGTATACCCCTCATCACCTCAGGGTTTTGCTACATGATGTATATATATGTCATGCTGCTGCCATAATACAAGCAATAAATAATATTTTAAAAAATATTTTCAATTGCTAGGAGTACTTGAAGCAGATATGTACATTTGTAAGAGTATGACCATATCTGTTCATGCTACTTTTTGCTGGCATAGAGTTAATTTTCTTCATAGTAATTCATATGGTGTTATTTTATGGATTTGTGGCCAAAAAAAGGTGTTGGTAACACAATGATGTTTTAGTTGTTGCAGAGTAGTGCTTATGCAGAATCAACTTCTGTTCCTCATGCTGCAGGTAGGTGGGACATTCAGAGTTATAGTGTTTGGCTTCCCAATTAACCATTATTAATTAATTAATAATGGGAAGTAATATTCCCAGGTAACCATTGTGCATGATGGAGCCCTGCTTTCCTTGAAATGGCTGAACATCTATCTGCCAATGGGAAGTAGTGAATTATTTCCTTATTTTGTTTTGCTTGCACATGTGGCTTTTGCTCAATTTAGTAAAGTGTCTTTATCTCAGCCCACGATCTTTCTTACTTTTACACTTCCAATTCTCTCCCACATCCCAGCGTGGGGCAAGTGAGTGAGCAGATGAGTGGTGCCTAGCTCCCTACTGGGATTAGCCCACAACATTGTTTATTGACATGTGACTGAGGTGCAACTGAAAGTGGAGTTCCACTGCACTAGGCACTGCACAAATAAATGAAGTCTGGATGAAAAAACAGGCTGGGTGGAGGTGCCTGTCCCCCTTTCTGTCTCATGGACAAAAGGAAATGCTGTGTCAGGCAATAACAGCAAGTAAAAGCAGGACTGATGGCATCTCTGTCTACCTAAGAATGTAGTGCAACAGCAAAGGAGATTCTTAATCATGACTGGAGTCAGTAGTAGAAACTGCCAGATGTGAGCCAGATGTGTATGTCATTAGTTATACTAGGTTGCAGCTTTCCCACCTTCCCAGCTGTGTATTATCACTTTACCTCTAAAATGAGCAATCTTTAAGCACATTTGTAACTACGGACCCTGTGAGCAAAATTTTCTTTTTAAAAACTATTACCTAAGAAATACTTTTTATTCTGAATAAAAGTTCATTTTAATACATACAAATTAAATGTTAGAGTTATAAGAGCTATGGAAAAAAATGGAATAAAAAAAAGGAAATGTCATAACACCTTCTGTGACCTATTTCTTCCAAGGCAATATTTATTTTTTAAGATTTATCAATGAATTCTACTTACTCACTTAGACTTTGGTGTTTTGATTTGGTGCATCTTTATGGATTTTCAAAACAGAGATGATGAGTCACATTGTTCAGACACTGAATTTCATTTATTTAAAGAACATGTTTTTCACTTACATGTAAATCACTAGGAAAATATCTATTATAACTTGATTTTATATATATATATTCTTTTGTTATTCAATTCCCGTTTCATTAGTGAAAGTAGGGAAAATTACTTAAGCAATATTTTTTTCTTGGGTAGAAGGTATTTAACTGTGATCAATAGTAGCCCAATAGAGTCAACACAATGTGACTGAGTAGCTGTCTAAGTTGGAATTGTTTGCTACACCATGAAGAAAAACAAAACAAAACAACAGAGAGGGAGATGTTTATAGCCCTAGCAAGCAAGTGCAATAGCCTCAGAACATGAGTATATATTACAGTAATGCAATCATTTATGTGAGAAAAAATGTCCTGGAAAATATATTGTATTTACTTAATCCTGTCACCCAAGGCTTGTAAAGAAAGTGACTTACTGCTAAGTGATTTCTGTTATTCAATGCTGTACTATAGTTGAGTGGTTGATACTTTAAGACAGACTTTAAAAGACAGCAGGATTAAACTTGTCCCTTCATTCTACATCATGCTAGATAATTAGTCTTTCTGCTTTATTATGTGCCTAAATCCACTACTCAGACACCTGTGACATCTTTCACAATATATGTTATTTATCACTGTTTCAATAGATGTCTGTCTGGTTCGTGAATATGAAACAAGCTCTTAAAGGTAATGAGATAAAAGAAATTTCAGCTGAAACCTCTGGAGAGAAAATCTCAAAATAAGTGTTCCCCAGGTGCTAGCCTCAGAAGAGGATAGGATGTGCGTGCTTCAGCTGTGTGAGGAGATATCAGAAGTATGTAAGTCTGCATGAGCTGAAGCTGAACGCAGATGTCCAGGGTGACTATCAGAGTTCTGTTTGTTCTGAAATATCTCAGTCTATACTTCTGACAGACGTGTTCTGCTCTATAATCAATGGAAAAACAGAATTTAGGGTTGAAAGATTTTTTTTTTGCCCCCAAAAAAATGTTGATTCTTGGTCTTTCACATCCTCTTGGGAGGTGGCTATCTCAAGGTAGAGGGTATTCAGAGGTAAACTGTTGAGTAGACTTTCACAGTTAGGACAGAGAGAAATACAAGGGAGTTTGTATAATGACACCTTTTGTGTTGAGGACAGTTATCATCTTTGGCCTTGTCAGAAGCAAATTCCCAGGCAACCTGATCTAGTGGGTGACATCCGTGTGCCTTGCAAGGGGGCTGAAACTAGATGATTTTTAAGGTCTCTTCCAACCCAAGCCAATTCTATAACATAGTCGGGGATTTCATACGGCCCAGGATCCATTATCAAAAAGCAACTTTGTTACATTCTAAATTTTGTGATGAGCAAAGAGGAAACACCTTATAAATGTTTCTCTTCCTCATCTAGGATACACTTGAGGTGAGTTTTATGTTTGCTAACATAGTTTTACACCTTGCTTTTACACCTTCATTGGTTTGTAGCTCCACATAAGAGCCAACATTGTCATGGTTTTGACTGCAATAGAGTTAATTTTCTTTTTAGAGGTTCACACAATTCTGTGTTTTGGATTTTTGATGAAAATAAAAGTGATAGCACACTGATGGTTTTGGTTGTTTCAAAGTCTTGCTTACACAGAGCTAAGAAATATTCTGCTTCTTGTGCTGCCCTGCCAGTGAGGAGGCTGGGGGTGCACCAGGAGATGGAAGGGTTCACAGCCAGGACGGCTGATCCAAACAGGCCAAAGGGTCAGTCCCATGCCATATGGTGTCATATTCAGCAGTAAAAGCTGGGGTAAAGGAAGGAACATTCAGAGTGAGGGCATTTGTCTTCCCAAGAAAGCATTACCCATGATGAAACCTGCTTTCCTGGGAGTGGCTGAACACCTGTCTAAAAAAAGTGACCTAAAAAGTCATGGGACTGCAACCTGCTGATGAGTTATGTATTTCGCTCATTTCTTCAGGATTTCTTCTTGTAAGAACAAGGCCTCCCCTTTCCGCCTTTGGAGTCTGCCTATTGCTGGGGCAGCCACCTTATTACTGGGACATGGGCAAAAGTTATACTCGTCAGCCCTCAAAAGTTAAATTAGTGCTTGGGTTCCTAAGGTGTCACATATTTGTCAGGCACCACTTAGGTCTGAAAACTCTGCCCCTTTGGCGTGATAGTCCTTTGGCTGTCTGTGTTCAAGGCCTGCTCTGATATGGCACATGTGTGTAACCTTGGAACAGATTGTTCTGAAAACCTGTAGTGTGACTTCTGCACATTGGCACAGAAGCTTCATTTAAGCTCAAGCCCTTTCCCTTTGTTTCTTGCTTCAGTGGTACTGTAGGTTTGCCTGCATACCTTGCTTATCACAACCTTGCCCTGCTGACTTGACTTCCTGGCTTGACCTGTCTTTTCAGCACTGACTTTACAGTTGAGCTGGACTGTTGGCTGACCCTGGTTTCTCTCCTAATTTTCTGTCCTTAGAAGACTTAGAAGACCACAGAAGACTGGAGGACTTCATCCTGCTGAGACAGGCCCTTCATATGTTACTATCACCTCTAGAGCTCTACAGCTTGCCTTCTTCTGAGGAGCAGCTTGCTTTTGTTGCTCCATAACAGTAGTAGCTGAACGTCACTGTTGTTTCTATTTACTGACTGATTTAAAAACCTAAGGAAACAGAAAAAACATGTAAGTGTTTTTGTTATCTAACAATGCAAACTGCTGCAGACCCTGTGTCTATTCGTTGACTTCTTTTAAAACTTGGCATGGAGGTCTTTGTCATCTCGATCCTTTTTCAATAACTTAGTCTGGTACAAGTTTAGTTATCACTTGTGTTATGTTATAGTTGCCCAGTCAGAACTGGAGCTCTGTGGATGCAATCCAGGCAGACAGAAACTGCATGGAGAATCTGTAACTGATGCCTTGATCTCAGAAGTTTGGCTCTAGCATTGTAACACTTGCAAGTTACACAGCACGGAAATGATGTGATGCTCAGATACCATCACCAAGAACTCAACCCAAAAACTATAAAGAAGGAAAGGCAGGGAGGTATTATCCAATGCAAGGCAAAAACAGCAGCTACAGCAGTGGCAGGTACAGTAGCCAAGCTCACAGTGATCTGCATATGTGTTCAGACCTTTCATAAAATGTTTTTTTTTCTTTATTTGTTTTTGTTTTTATTTTTCATTTCCATATTCATGGGTAAATAGTTAATATTTTACAGTATCACTACACATGCATCATTTAAAAATTACCTTTGACCTCAGTGTTGATTACTGATGCTGGAATAAAACATTTACAATATATATACAAATTACTATGTATAACACATTACTTAATATCACACAGATATGAGTGTGATGACAGTAAATAGCATAGTACATGTGTTCTGGGAATCTGAATGTATAATTTTAAGCTTCAGCAAAGAACCTAAAGAATTGCCAAGAGTTGCTGAGAAAACCTGCAAAGTTTGATTTCTGGTACACTGCATTGCAATCATTTATATGGATTTGATGAGCCTTCTGCTCCATGCATGGGCCTTGCTCAGCTGTCGTTTCCTGTGCCCTGGTGATGCCTACATTTACAGCTTTTTATTCCACTTCACTAACTGACGGTGGGATTATGTGCTAGAAGGACTGTGCTACTGCTGAGATTATATTTGCTCAAGGAATTTTGCTTTCTTGACAGGCACTGTTATTACCTGGAACGAACACTTGTGGTGGTGTATTGGCCACAGGGTGCCCTTCTACACAAATCATGTGACCAGACATAATCTTCCTTCAGATGAGAGATATGCCCTTGTGAAGACCTTGCATAGATTTTCTTATATGGCTCACTGGATTGGTGAATCTGGGTGATAGATTTCCCTCACTGTAGACAGAGAAAGCATCATCCTTTGTACTTTCCAAAATAAAGGGAAAGATGTTTCTTAAAATTCTGTAAAAGGAGAAGAGTTCGTACAATTCTGCTTGTTGTACCTACTGCTTTCCTATACAACTGACAGAGAAAATTTAGCCTCATGAGAAGGATGACACTTGATTTTGACATCTTAGTGTATGTCTAGCATGCATTCTTTCAAGATACAACAGGCCTTTTACTCTCAGTAGTGGATAATACTTAACAATCAAAAGATCAAGTTCTTGTGAAAAATGTGATAGTCATAAGTATCAATACAACTGTAACTGTATTCTTATTTGGAAATAATAATGCAGCATGGAGGAATGAGGAGTTAAGAATAAGTCTCACAATAGATCAAGAACAAAAGAGGAAATTATTCAGGTCCAGCTGTACTGGAAACTTAAATCACAAGAAAGCAGCTAGGAAAGTAGTGAATGGATTCCTTCCTCCAGCTTACAAATTTACCTTCTGTCTTTAGCAATTTTTCCCAATATTAGAAAAAAATATGAAAAAAGTATGAGAATAGTATTACTCTGTGTTAGAAAAGATTATAAAATATCTCAGGAGAGTTGTCAAAATACTACATTTTGTCAGTCATTGAACTTGTTAATTGTCTACATGTAGAAATGGGCTGATATTTGCATGCAAGTATAATTGTGTAGTTTTGTACACATATTTTATTTAACTAACAGTTGATGTGTCCATATAACAGAACCTTAAAGGATCAGCTTTGACCTTCTTGTGTGGGAAAGATCTAAAATTTTTGTATCTATGCTTCTGTAGCACTTCCGACACAAATGAGCTAACTGGACTGAATGGCACTATCACCTTCTGATATTTTTCTGATCAGTGAACAATAATAATGTTGTACAGAATGTGTGATAGTTCAGACACTCAGAAGTATAAAATATCGATTAAGTCTTTATCAGTATAAAATAATGATCCAGTAAGCCACCACTGGAGGGACTACTTTTCTTTTCCCCCACAGTTTCTCCCACACCTGTTTTTTAGCAGTAGGCTCCATGTGATATACAACAATGATCTCTGAACAATTAAAAATTCCCTGAGATCTGGAGTGGAAAGCTAACTTTGTGGAGTCTTTCCACAGTCACAAATATTGTATATGCTTTTCACTGACAGTTTTATGGAATTATTAAAAAAAAAAAAAAAAGAATTCTAGAATTCTGCAATTTCTGATCCAATTATCATTTTAAATGTTAATTATCATGCATGAAGATGATTATACGATCATAGAATGGTTTGGGTTGGGAGGGGCCTTAAAGATATCTAATTTTGATAGCTAAATATTTTTGGGGGAAGATACACCCCTGTATTTGTGACAAGAATAGCTTTAGATTAGGACAAGTCCAAAAATACCAAGAGCCAAGGAGCTTGACTCTTGTCCTCATTTTTCACATATTGATGGCAAAGCAGTTCCAAATTTAAAATGGGTCTCAAGAGAAGTACAGGTTTTGGAATGCAACTGAAACAGAGTCTATTTTACATCAAGGAAATTGAAATATCATTAGCACACAAAAAAGACATCTCTCTTAGGTATAATCATCTGTTCAGCATGTCAGCCTGGTCCCTACAATGACTGAAAATTGTCCCATTTATCACTTGCTGTATTATTTAGGATCTTGGAATCAAATGAAAGTAAATTTATTATTCTTCCCTTGATTTCTCAGTAAAGCAATTGATGTGTTATATTAATAAATAAATAAATAAATAGATCACACAGATAATTGGTTCTTAGTGGACTTCATTAATTCCTTAAAGAAAAACTTCTAGAAATTAAATGTGTATTTGTGAAACTGGAAATCTATTTTTATCACACAGAAGCAATTGGTCATTCTTACCTGTGTAGCCAGGCTGGTATTCAATTAGGACCAAGAGAAGGTGGGGACAAAGCCAAAGTGTTTTTAGCACCAGCAGTCAAACACTTACAAATAAACTTCTCTGGCCTTTTATAAGCTTAGCCAATTTTCATCATGAGTGCAGTGAATCAATCAAGTAGTAGGAAGTCCTGAAAGCTGGTGTCTGGCTGTACTTCATTCTCAAAAAAAATCCTCACAATTCTGTTCGATTACATTCTGCTTTGTTTGAGCTTGCCAGAGATTGTCAGACCTAAACTGTCATCATTTCCCAAACTGATAATATATGCTTTTTTATATATGGGACTATTGTAATGAGGTAATATGTATTGTGACTCTAAAAGGCGCATTATTTCCCACTCATAAAATGACTATAGACTATTTTTAGATGGGAAGGAAGAGGAATGAATTTATAATGACATCAGAAACCAGAAATTAATGCACATATATAAAAGCTGGTTAGAATTTAGATAATAAATTTAAATTTGGGTGAAAATTAATAATTACTTTTATTCATATGCAAAGTAGTTTTTCCTTTTCCAATCTTCTGGCTGAATAACTAGTTCTAGTATGCCCGTTAATCTGAAATACAAATAAATCAGTAATTTTGTAGACTATTATTTGAATAAGAGAAAACAAGTATATAAAACATTTTTAAATATAGTAAACAGAAAATATTAATCTGATCCGTTTTAGGATTTTAAAGTTAAACAACAACAACAACAACAAAACAGATTCAGACAACCTCACTGTAAACTCTTGTTCCAGATTTTTAGGCAAGAAAGATGGTAGAATCCTATGTGTAATATATATATATATATATTTATATATAAGCAAGTGGATGTTAGAAAACAGGAAAAATAGTTATATCTGAACATTTCAGATATGACCAAGAGCAGCTCAGTTATTGCAGAAAATCAGACTGAATTTTTAATTGTCCTAATGCTTCAAAAAAAATAATGGTTGGACCAGATCATCTGGACGTCTTTTCCAACCTTAAAGTATCTATGATTCTTAGCATTAATTATATAAGTTTATCTATAATCTGCTTTCTGTGGTGTATGAAGCAATGAATATGCCAACCATTTGAGAAACTCTGCCGTGATAAATTGGAGATGGATTCAGTCTTTTTGGAGATATATGTCTGTACTGTTTTTTGTTGTTGTTGTTGTTGTTGTTGTTGTTTTTGTTTTTTTTCATTTTGTTTTGTTTTTAAATCGAGCAGGGTGGATTTCTACTAAGCTTGTAATTTAATTTACAATAAGTAGGGAAATAGACAGCTTTAATAAATTTCTGCATTCCTTATAGAGACAAAGGAGAGAGGTAAGTTAAGAAAGTTGGATATCCTCTGGAAACTGTCATAAATACCAGTTTTATCCATAGAGTGAACTATGAAGAACAGTTCAAGTACTTCTAGACATGTATTAAAATCATTGTACCTTTATAGGTAGTGAATAGAATGGATTAAAATTTACATTGTGATTGAAATTCAAAAGGTTGTTTTATATTTGGCTTTGCTACACATGGTTTATCTGGTGATTTTCTTCTCTTAACAGAGGAACACATTTCCCAGTTTTTGACTGCAGTGTTGATTAAAGTGTTTCAGATGAAGTTTAAATAGTTCCGCAATTACTGATTGCAATATTTTACTGTAATTTCAATGTATTTTCCCTTTCTTTTAACAAACATTTAAGTTTTTCTACAGCTGACTTGTTGATTTAAAGATTCCATTTTCTGTGTCTAAACATTTGAAGTAATGATTTTCTTTCTGGATGTATGTTTGAAAAATTATTAAACTTTCATGCTAAGTATTTCAATTTGAATAGCTGCAGCATATCTGTAACTGGGTCTAGAAACTTGATCTGAAATGTGCCTTTTGAAGTCTTCCTGAAAACCTGCCTTCATCTGACTGTGCTCATAAGCTTTTAAAGTTGACTTTATTTTTATTATGTATTTTTTTTCCTCAGCAGAACTTCTCAGGGTTTTGCTTTACTTTCTAAGCGTGTCAAGGCTTTCTGTGAACTTTCATATTCCCCAAAGATCTTTAAATGCCACTGCCTATTCTAGCATCACACAGATCCTTCAGAAATGCCTGTCTGACCAAGAATGGGCCAACAGAGACAGTGACCAAATATGGAAGCTGGATGCTGAGCTAAAAGCAACCACAGGAGTTCCCACCTGAGTTATAACTAAAAAAGTGACAGTAAGAGATGAGATCTGGCTGTGGCTCCTTGTATCAAGTCTTTCACTGGATACTTCCTTACTGGTACATGTCAATTTTACCTTGGTGTACTCCTAAGAAAAGCAAGTTCCCATGAACTTATCTTGAGGGATATGATTTTTTTTTTTTTCCTCTTACAGAGAGAAGCAGACTCCTCAAGGAGATTCAGGCAATGGTGCAGTTAAAGCCTTTATCTTTCTAGATTTTTTTTTTCCTTTTTCTCTTTTCTCTGCTTGTTCCCCTTTTTGCACTTGAAAAGGCTGTGTTAATTTATGTATGATACCTCTGAGATATTTGTATATAAAGGATTTCCAAGACACATGCTCAGACAATCTGCGTATACACAATCTGCTTATATAAAGCCAAGAAATGGTTGTTATAATAGTGATTGAAATCTGGAGAGTCATTGTTAGTGCAGACTAAATTGTTATTGAAAAAAATAAAAATAAAAAAGAATAGTACAGTACAAATTGTTATATATACACTTTGTTTCTACCTCTTCCATGGCTTTATACTCACCCTTACCCTGCTCCTCTGAGTTCTAAGTTTAATGGTTTCATTCTGGTCATGGTGCTAATAGATAGTCAGTTGTCAGCTCCTACAGACCTTCAACTCCAGAGGTAATATATCATGTGTCGACAGTTTCTAATTCCTTACCCTAGGATCCACTGGAGGTCTTTTTTTTTTTTTCTGTGACTATGCTAATACACTTTTACACCTTTGCTATTCCTTCATTGGTTTGTAGTTCCACATTGCATCCAAATTTACTATGCATGATGGCTTTCCTGTATGTCAGATACTACTTCACTGTTCTGCTTGTTTCCCCTAAAATGAATGTTACCTGATTTTCAGTCTGACTTCAATCAGGTCACACAACTCAGTTTCATTTCTGCTCTTCATATTCAAAGTTACTTGGAGTTACTTCCATTTTGGAAGAATCATACACACTCATTAGCATGGAATATACAGTGTATTAGCATAACACTGTTTGCTGGCTTTTGGCCCACTAACTGAGGAAATCTGTTTCAGTGTTGCTTTCAGTGTTTGAGCAATATTTAATGAACACAAACACTGTGTTCGTTACAAACACTTATTTTAAGCCTGGATGATACAAAATGGCTGTCAGGAATCTACTGACCCACTCACATCCTTTCATGGATGAAAATGCAGTACTGTTCTATGAAGAAGAAAATCTTCTACTTTATTATTCTGTTTCCTGAGTTTTCCCATGACCACAAGTTTTTGTATATATTTCAATTTTTCAATTTGTATTTACAGGCTTAAATATTTTTAGAAATTACTTTTAACTTCTTCTGTTTAAAATAATTTTCCCCTCAAATAACATACTTTATTTCCACTGAAATTTCCAAAATTATTAAATTGGAATAGTGTAAAGGCATGACTTTTACATGCTTTTTTACTTATAGGACAGCTTTTTTTTTTTTTTTTTTTTTATATTACTTTTCTTGGAAATATAAGAATGAAATCTCTCTCTCTGTCTTTTAAAAAATATTCTTATTCTTAATAAAAGCTGAGATCTTCTACTTACTAAGGAAGTAAGAGTTTACAGGATATTTTTTCATTTGTGTAAAAACAGAATTCAAAATATCTGAAGAAAAGACAATGCCATACTGGAAATGTTGCAGGCAAGCACCCTCTGGGCAAGCAATTTTGATGTGTTAGAAGGAAAAAAAAAAAAAAAAAAAAAGGAAAAAAAATAAGTGACATTTTTGAATTTCCCTATTCCTCAGAGCTCTAGCTACCTTTTTATCACTTTAATCTCCCTGATGGTGAGAAAGTCAGATTTGGAAGCGGCTCCACCTGTACAGCTGCATGCAGAAGAGCTCCCTGTGGCAGCAATGAATATAAAACTTTGTCAACAGAGAGTTTAGCAACAGAAAACCTGCAAGTATCTACTCTCACTTAAACAAAACACAATTCTTCATTTTACTCTTCCTTTCTTTTTAAAATTTGTTATTTAGTTTCAACATCTCTGTGCATTACCATAAAAATGTAATAAGTTGCAATAAATATTATGTTAAAAATTATTTTAATGTTTGTGCTAGGTTCCTTCCAAAAATTTAGGAGGGAAATACATATATTCCAAGGAAATCATCATCTGAGGATAAATAAAAGTAAAGAGGTGGTGTGAAAAAGAGACAGTCAGAGAGAGAGAGCAAGAACAGGAAATTCCCAGAGGAAAAAGAGTAATAGAAAAACAGAATGATAGCTGAAAATACACGGAAATTTAAAGTATTATAGAAAGTCAGTAATGTGTTGAAAAAAATCATGCATTATAAAATAAATAAATAAATAAATAAATAAATAATAATAATAATGAATTACAAATCTTCCATAAGCATTAACTATAAAAAGCCTATAAAAAGAAAAAAGAAAAAAAAAAGTCTGGCACCAATACATAGTCAGGATTGACACAAAATGAACAAGTTAAAACATAGCCTGTAGATTGAATAAAGTGATTATCTTTCTTTAGTCAGCACTTATCAGACTACATCTGGTATACAGTCTGGGGCTTTCAATGTAGAAAATGCTTCAATAAAGTGTAGTGGTTTCTCTGAAGGGCCACCAAGCCCTTCAACCAGTGAAGGACCACTTGTCCTTGTGAGGAGAGGCTGATGGAGCTGGGCTTGATGCCTGGAAAAGGGATAGCACTGGGGTGGTGAGGACGAGTGAAAGGTGGGACCTGACAGGGAGTGGAAGATGAATTTTTCCTCACAATGAAAAAGTAGCATTGAAACAGGCTACTGAGGGAGGCTGTGTAGTCTTAGAGTATTTCCAGACCCAAGTGCATAAAGCCCTGAGCAACTGCAGCTGATCTTGCTGGACTAGAGAACTCCGGAGGTCCCTTACAGGCAGAATTATCCTACCTATTCTATCTTCAGCTGATGCATAAATTAAAAGTAACACTTTGAAACACCTTTTCTTTTCTTTTCTTTCTTTTTTTTTTTTTTTTTTTTTTTTTTTTTGTGTTTTTTTTTTTTTTTTTTTTTTTTTTTTTATTACACATCCAGCACTTTTCCATTTTAATATGTATTAATTGGCATGAAGTCAGAATCATCAATTCCATAGCTGAGATATTCTCTTTTATGAAGCAAGAAATCTCTGGCTTACAGCAGTCTGCTTCAATGAGCAACTAAGGGGCAAAAAGGTATATTAATAAATCATGACTTTCAAATTTTTCCCCACCATATTTCTTAAAAATACATAAATGATAGGACTAAAGGCCTATCTAGAATACCACCTCATCCTCAGCGCATCTTCTCTACTGTACGCATTAATTTAGGCTATATTTTGTAAATATGCATCTTATTTTTTGTAACTTTTATGAGATAGAGTAATATATACTGCTGATCTTCTGTAAAACAATAATTCATGATGATACATACCATTTTAAAATGATGCAACACTGAAGGTCAGAAAATATATAGCAATGTAATCTTTTTTGTTTGCAATAGTAGAGAGATTTTTTATTTTTATTTTTAGATTCGTAAAAAGAAAAAAAAAAAAAAACAATGAAAATTTCATTTACTCTCCACAGAACTCCATAATTTCTTAATTTCTTCAAGCATTTTTCAAGTGATGTTAGCCTTTTGAGATAAAAACTGATAGAAAGCAAAGGAGTTGCTAAATTAGAAGTTTAAAAAAATGCCTGTAAAAACATTAAGCAGTTATAAATAAAACAGTGTATTGAGTGGGTAATATTACGAATGTTAGAAGTTGTCATCTTAAAAAATAAAAAGACTAACTCAAAATCTAAGAAAAAGAGTGCTAGAGGAAATTTGAAAAAAATCTGTCATGCAAAGTGAATATAATTAGCACTTCACTGCCTATCATTGTTGAGTCTTTTTGTCTGTCTGGTTGATTATGTATTATATTTCCAAGCCAGCTTGCATGTTGGTCTCTAATGGCCTAGGTACCAAGCAAGGGTTAAAATTCTATCTGTTCTATGTTTGTTTTCATTTTAATATTGTATAAATTTTGTTGTCTCTATCTTTGTCTTTCAGATTTATCAGTGAAATTTTCCTTTGAACTGCTCAAATCCTTGCATGCTCCGTTTTTTTGGTTTTTTTTTTAGAAAGGTTTATTCCTGGTGTTACTGATCTCAGTTTGTGATAGAGAGAGTTTTCACATCCAAAAAAGCAGATCCAACTTCTTCTATGTTAAATTTCTTAGAATAGAGTTTCATTTTTGACTCTGTTCAATTTTCCTTTTCCATATACCAAATAGATGATCTATCTTTTCTGGACAGACTGAAAGTTTTGGTCCTCCAATACACATTTTCAGAGTCAGACTACAGATGAAGGTAGAGAACATCATTATCTGTTTTCTGACAGATAATGTCTTATTCTCAAAGTACAGGCCAATCGTTGTTGTTATCACATGGAATTTCATAATCCTTTTGCTGAGTTGTTGTTGCTAAACGGTACTTGTTCATATTTGTGACCTTATTCACAGTCACCCCATCTTTGTGCATGCCTATAAGATGGGAATATTTCTAATTACGTTCATATCACTAGATAATTTTTAGGAAGCTGTTACTCCTTCATAAATGTCACATTGCCATGTACTCTTCTAACGAGTACTAAATAGGTAATGAATGTCCAATCCACAGCCTGAAAGGATGACTATCACCTAAAACTCCTGACTTCAGGTCTGTGCTTGAATGGTGACAAACATTCTATAGTGAATAAGAACCCATTCAATTTGGCATTATCATCTTATACAGTTACAGGAAGAAACATGAGTTGAAACTTATTCTTCAGCTGGAATAATGTGTGAGTCTGAGTTTGATCATAGAACAAACTGTGTTGAGAACTTCTTTTGACCTCTTTGAACTCTCCAGAACATCTGTTCTTTATTGTAAATGCATCATATTTGATAGCAGTTTTATGTTCCAATGCAAACTGCAGCATATTCTATATAGGTATTAACAGCAGTGTCTGTCTGTCTTTAGGAAAAGTATTTTCTTACACTTTGCAAAAGATAAGACACACTGTCTATTTGGAACACATTTTAAAAATGGCCCATTACCAGAGATTTCATTTAACATAAAAAGCATTCCACTATTCCCAGAAGCAGTGCTAGTGACTTTCCATATTATTGATCCTGATTATCATGCTAAAGCATCTTTATATCCCAAATCAATTGTCTTGGAAATGAATGCATAGCCCCTTCCAGACTTTTGATATAAAAAGATTCCATTTCTGGATTCATTTTAATCTTTATTTTTTTATGTATTTATTTTGTATAGTTGGCTATTTTAATATAATTTTCAGTCAGTCATGGGTATGGAATACACTAATTAATGTTAAGGAATAATTTCAAATGGTTTAGAATTAATCAAATTTATACAGGAAATACTATCATTGGTCAACTGTCTTAGCATTTACCTAAACATTTATTTTATCTACATGTGTGATATTGCCATTGTGCATGTCATTTTTAGTACTTGTGTATAATTTTCTCGTTTCAGTTTCTCATAATGTTGTGAAGTTTCTGAAAGACCTAGATGTTGCCGTTATCAGGCTTATTTATGACTCTATTTCAGCTTTAGGGTGAAGATCACTCTATGTGACTAGATGAACAGAGAAATATAAAATCAGTCCAGCCAGCAATTGAAGTGTTCATATATACAGAATTTTTCACCATATTCAAGTAAAAAGAGAGTCATTACAGCTTGTCTATGTTTATGATAACTAGTTTTGAAGACTCAAGTATTTATGAGAAAAATAAATGCACCTCTTATGTGAGGGGAGTACCCTGATGCGTGGGGCAAAATTTATGATAAGTATATATGTGTAAATTGAACAGCTTCATAGGGTGTTTGCTGACACTATTTAATTTAATACTGTAGGAATAGCCTTAGTTTCAGCTGGTTGGACCTGAGCTTTCCAAAGATTATCCCCTGACAAAACTGCATATACTTGACATGCAATTGTGCATATGCACATTTCAGATAGAGCATGTTTGTGAGATAAGTGAAGATACAAAGGATGAAAATACGCTCTCATTGTACAGACAGTACAGAAAGTGTCCATGGATGATGAATAATAAAACAGACACTGTACCTTTTGTATGTTGAACTTGGCATCTCCTATTTCATGTTGTTTTGAAGAGCAAAATGAGACATTATTTTTGAAAATTAATGTGGGTATTTAAGGAGATAAAAACAATTTTATTTTGCTTCTACTTAGTTTTCATGTACTATGATAGCTTAAGTTCAGCTTTTCTGTCTTCAAGCATCTCACTACTCACTTTTTCAAAAGACTTTTTTCTTTTTTATTTTTTTTTTTAATTTTAATTTTTTATTTATTTGGGTGATGTAGAGTATCCTGGAAAAAAATTATGTATACTATGCATAATTTCTGAAGCTATTTAATTGGTCCCACTGACGTGCCAAAGCTTTGGAAATGCATCTTAAAATGCCAATTTTCAAAAGAGATCATTTTCTGATATGAATTACTACATTATAAAACTACTCAATGAAATCAAAAAGAGCATAATGAGACAAACACAGAGGGCATATTTGTTTCTATCTAAGAAAAATCAAACAGAAATGAAATAATGTGATTTCTTACCCTTACTAAGCTATATATCACCTACCTCTAGGTATAAGAAAATAATAAAATATATAACTATCTTTTAAACAACTAGTGTAAGAGAAAAACATTCCTATTAGCTCTGTGGGCTGATTTTATTTGCTGAAATTGTTTCATATACTATGTTACAGAAATTTGTACTTTACAGTTGGACACTCTTTATTTTCTACAACTATTTCACAGAACTTTTACAACAATATTACTCTGTTTCCATTGATTTTAATACTTTTGAATTTATTGTCTTAATCTGTGTATACACAAATTATTAATGATTGCAGTATTTAAATATAACAAAGTTTCATAATTGAAGCTCTGTATTTGTCAATGGTCAAATACATTGTAAAGGATTTGTCATCTACAGTGTCAATATAATGGGAAGACTTTAATGTGTAAATGAAGTATTTGGAAGAGGAGGTCATAATACCAAATGATTGAAGCCACAGCCCATTACCTCTGATTATCCAAAGGCTTTGTGTGTCTCAAAATCTTCAGATCATCACAGCTCTACAGTTATGTCACTGTCATATAATGTCTGTTTCATCATCTGCTTTACCTTTCAAATGGGAAAGCACATATACATTCATACCCACCCACAAAATACCGTTTTTAATTTTTCTTTCCTCACCCTCCCCCCACCCCAGCTTGATAGGAGTAGCAAAACACCATCTGGTGCTAATTTCTACTCTAACTAATAAAATAATGCAGCACCAAGAAAAAACATATATCAGCAGTACAGGCAGACCAACACAGAGTATACTGACATAGAATAATGTGCATACCGGAACTCCAAATTTATTTATTTATTTATTTATTTATTTAATTTATTTATTTATAACATATAAAAATGTATGAAAGGCATTCTTTTTTAGTTCTTTGACCTAAGGTTAATTAGATTTTTATGCAATTCTTAGAACCAAACTCTCCTTAAAGTGCCATTAAAGTCACTCAAGAATGATTGAACAGATTAGAACAGAAACAGTATCACTGTATGACCTTAAGAAAAGCCTTATGGTCCTGTGGTTCAGCAAAATGCTGAACTGGGAAAAATAGAGAATTATTTTCTAAATCTGGTTCTACATTTGATCTCTTCTGCAGTGCTACTTCTTTATTGGTATAGTCCAAAATATAGAATCATAACAGAATCATAGAATGGTTTGGGTTGGAAGGGACCTTGAAGATCATCTAATTCCAACCCACCTGCCATGGTCAGGAACGCCTCCCACTAGATGAGGTTGCTCAAAGTCCCATCCAACCTGGCCTTGAACACTTCCAGGGGTGCAGCATCCTCAGCTTTTCTGGGCAAACTGTTCCAGGTAAACAGGTGTTCTCCAAGTAAAGAATTCTACCAAACACCTAATATAAATCTACCCTCATATAGTTTAACTCTTTGTCCTATCACTACACTCTCTGACAAAGTCCATTCCTAGCTTTTCTGTAGGCCTGCTTTAGGTACTATAAGGTCTCCCCAGAGCTTTCTCTTCTCCAGGCTAAATAAACCCAATTGTCTCAACCTATAAGAGCTGTTCCAACCCTTTGATCATCTTTGTGGCCCTCCTTTCTACATGCTCTAACAGGGCCACGTCCTTCTTGTGCTTGGGGCCCCAGAGCTGAACACAGTATTCAAGGTGGGGTTTCACAAAAGTGGAGTAGAGGGATAGAGTTTCCTTTGACCTGTTAGCTACATTTGTTTTGATGCAGCCCAGGATATGATTGGCTTTCTTGCATGCCAGATCATGCACATTGCCAGATCACATGAAGTTTTGCATCCACCAGTACCCCCAAGTATTTTTCTGCAGGGCTGCTCCCTATCCATTCATCTCCAAGTCTGCATTTGCATTTGGAATTACCTTAACCTAGGTGTAGGACATTTTTAACTTCGTGAGTTTAGCATGGGCATATCTCTCTATCTCTCAATCTTTTCAAGGTCCCTCTGGATGGCATCTCGTCCTACCAGCACATTGACCAAACCATACAGATTATGTTGAGGGTGCACTTAATTTCCACTGTCTATGTCACCATCAAAGATGTTAAATAAATCAGTGAATCAATAAACAATTGCTAGATTAAGCTTTTCTACAGTTAAAAGAGAATTCACACTTCATAAAATATATTTCCATCTACACTTAGTGTTGTATTTTCTCTTAATAGCAAAAACTTTCACAACATTTTCTATACTAACCTGCTTTATTAAACAGCAATTATATGTTAATAACACTAATTTTAAGAAAAAAAAATATTGTCATTCTGATGGTTTAAAATTGATTAATTAACTCTACATGTCAAAACCATGAGATTAGAAGCCAAAATAACATATTTTTTCTTGATTTTTAAAGTAAATCAAAGTGTGGGGTTCATGTCTATTTGGTGTTTATTTGGTTGTTGTTTTCCCTTTTAGTTTAAGCTGTCAGGACAAAAATATGTCATAGTTTCAAAACTGTAAACTGTGTATGCGTTCAGCAAATATTTTTCTAATATTTATAATTTGCATTGAAAGTGAAAAAATGGGAACAGGTTATTTATTTAGAAGAGAACATATTTAAGGAAATACAGAGGAAAAAAAAGTGTGAAATTTTATTTTTTTGTTTGTTTTTAATTGCATGAATATAATGAAAACTATGAATATAGTGAAAACTTAGGTGCAGATTTCACTTTAAGACCACCAGTCTGTGAAAAATTAGATTAGATACGCACTATGCTAACGAGCTAGGTTACTTATTTTTTTCTTTATTCTGCCTCCCAGATTTTTTTTATTCTTTAATTTTCTTACAGTAATTAAAAATATAGAACTTTTACTAAATACACTTTTTTTAATCATTATCATCTTCAGTATTAGTATTAGTATTAGTATTAGTATTAGTATTAGTATTAGTATTAGTATTAATTTCTGTCGGGATATTGCTAATAAGATCCATCAGTTTGATGTCAACTGGAATGATAATACTTTAACTCACACAGTCTGAATTAGCCTGTAGATCTGTCTTTATTCATCTAATATTAACACATGCATAAGTCCAATTGAGTTTGATGAAACTGAAGTATATTCTTAATGCTAGGCATATGATTAAGTGTCTTTCTGAATTGTTACATAGAGAGGAACATCTGTTGCTTTGCTCTAAGTCTTAATTATTTCATCACTCACCTCTTTATTTCAATTTTCTCCATTTGGGCAGGAGGGAATCATTTATTATCCATTGTTGACGATAGATTCGTCTTAAAGAACTATGTAATCAGGTGAATTTGAGGACTGTAAAAGTTCAAGTGTTGAAATGAAGTCTGAGGATAGGAGAGTAATTCTGCTTTCTCTTCTGTACTGGAGTCTTTCCCAGACTTCTTCAAACAGTGTGTATTTGGCCTGAAAATATTCACAACATCTTGAAAATCACTAAGGGATAGCTCTGGAAAAACAAAGTACATGGTGCTCAGGAATGCTGGAATCCAAAATACTCAGATAGATATTACTGGGTCTTCTAGAAAACAAAAATGGCCTTTGATCATTCCCTGGACTTGAGTGCAGGAACTGAAGCATAGCTTGTAGTCAATTAACTAACCTCTCACCTCGCTGCAAATAGGGAGATGTCACCCCTGCTGCCTGGGAGGAATAAGTCCTGGTGTACACAGTCCTCCGAACTGCCTGAATATCATCTGGAAGAGCACTAGCTGATAAAAGCCAAAACCACTTCTAACCATGTAAACAATTAAATAGAATGAACTGTTCTGAAACAGTGTTCAAATTGTCTCCTAGCCTCACCTTCTTTATTAGGATAGAGTTAGACTTCTTATATAGCATATGCTGAAAAAGGATCTACACAAGCCATTTGGTAAATGAGGGTTGCTTAAACTAATCAAGAGGAAACATCAAAGAAAAGGGTACCCTAGCTAATCAGCCACAGTTGCCTCAATACCTGCCTCACTCTGAACTGTTGACAAGTTTCTTAGAGTGAGAAGCAGGAGATCTTTTTGCTCTCTGACAAGGTCATGGAATTTGTTACACAAAAGTCAGTGTTAGCACAGTTGTTCAGGAGGTGAAGAGTCTAAATTTTTATTTATTTATTTACTTATTTATGTGTGTGTTAGAGAGAGTTAATTTAAACCATATTCAGAAACCAGAAGGCATCAATGTATATTTATTATTGTCTTATTTGAACTATTCTTATTTGTATATATATATATACAAATATATATATATTCTTATTTATATATAAATATTAATATATTATACATATATTATTTATATTATATATAAATAAGAATATATATAATATATATAAGAATATGTATATGTATACATATATATATAAATAAGAATATATATATTCTTACTTGTATATATATAATATATATATATATATTTTTTTTTTCTGAGAAGGGGGAAAAAATGTGTTTATTATAATTTACAATGGAATGGTTAGGGTAATCTCTAACAAAATAGCACATGAGAGTTCAAGTTAGCCTTATAAATCAGGAGATTTTACATTATATCTCACATTATATATTAATGTCCTAAGTACTAGCTAAATGTGATGAAGAGTTGCAATACCCCAATTTCTGCATTTTTTTAAGTAATGTTTAAATTACTATTTTAAATTTATCTTGAAAAACTGAAACTGAAAGGATGGAAATGCCCCCCACCTTATTTTTTTTTTTGCACGGGGGGGTTGGGTGGAGGAATCATGACATCTATTCCTTTATGTATGAATAGTATCATGTTATGTAAAAATGCATCACTGGTGAATATATATTCAACCAAATATTTCAGGTCACTCTGTAATCATAATAGTTCAGTAACATAAAATGGGTGAGCAGTCATAATCTGTTTTAAGTCAAACTCAACAGAACAAATGAATCACATAAAATTATTATTATTATTAATTATTTGCTGCTAATAATACAAGAATGTTTCTTCATAGGTTTATGTTACAGTTTTTTTTCCCCCATTTTTAATTTATTTCAATTTAATTTTAATTTAATAATTTCCCATTTTAATTTATTTTAATTTATTTACTCCTGTAGGAAAAACATGTTATTATGAAAGAAAAGAGCACTCATATACAGAAGAATAAAAATTGTAGTCTTTCCAGCACTCTTGGTTCATCTTGGTTCAAACCAATTTCATTTTCTTGTTTGTGTAACTTAATGTTTTTTACTTTAAATAATAATAAGACTAAGGGGATGAAGAAATTATTTAAATGGTTGTACTTAATTTTAAATATTTTGAAAAAGTATATAAATATTAAGATTCCTAAGTGTAGAGATGAAGCTGATAGAACTATATTACTTAGTTTTTCAAGAACTGTAAGAATAACAAATTATTGTTCAGAAAAATATTGGAAAAAAATTACTCTACTTTCAAAATTGATTGTGATATTAATGGAAAGTTATATACAGATTCTGGTAGATAGGAAAAGAAGGATTTATCAATATTATTACATTATTTTTAAACAGCAACAAGTTATGTATTTCTGTAGGGAGCATTTATAAACAATTGCAGGGTGACTGTAGTGGCCAGGGAGTTGTCTTTAAAACAACAACAACAACAACAACAACAACAAAACTATAAAATTATAAGGCTAAAATTAGCTTTCTTCTTTATGTTTAGAAGAGAGATGAGCAGAGCACATCAATAAAAAAAATTACTTCAGATCTCATTTAAAAATATTTTTTTCAGATTAAGAACTTAGCTAAAGTAATAAGATCCAGCACTTTTGAGGTGAAAAGAAGGAAGGAAGGAAGGAAGGAAGGAAGGAAGGAAGGAAGGAAGGAAGGAAGGAAGGAAGGAAGGAAGGAAGGAAGGAAGGAAGTTAGTTTTGAGAAATCTGTGTTTTAATTTTATTTATTTATTTATTTATTTATTTTTTCATGGATGATATGACTTCATAAGATATTTGTGTTTTGCGGACACAAAACCTCCATTGAGATCCTAAGTATGAAACTTCAGGCTGCTGAAGCATTTTATTAGGACACCTAAAATATGTGAAATTTGACAAAGCCAAAGATCATGGTCTTTCTTTGTAATCCCCTGTTTTAAATTTCTTCAAGATATTAACTTTTGAGGTCTTAGACAGCTCTCTGCTGCTCTAAAACTCAAGGTAATTTTATGCTTGAATATTCTGTTTCAAGGGTTGATGGTTACATTCCTACTGTTGTTTAGCCATGCTTCATCTGAGCTATTAGGTGACTCCATCCACACTCAGTGGGAATCCATTGTTTTCTTCTTCTACCCTGACAACAGTGCTGTTCTCCTGAATTCACTGTAAAAAATATTCTGCCTTCCAGTACTGTCTATTCTGCCCCCTGGTAATCACTCTCCTCCCTCGCTATTCACAAGAAAGACTCAGTGTGTCTCCATTCTGATTTTAATCGCTATCCTGGCCTATTCCTCTGCTCCAGATTATTGCATTTTATTCCCATGCTATTACCCTCACCTCTGTTTTTCATCTTTAACTGCTCTGCTGAGCTCTTCTGTTCACAGTTGATTTCCCTTTGACTCGGCATGGATAAAAGTTCCACCCGTCGGCCAGTAGTGAGCTGGGATTACAGCATGAGGTTAGCATCTCTCTGATGGCCTGCCATTGAAGTGTATATCAGATCTTTTTATGGAAGACCTTGGCAATTACACTCATATTAAAACCACGTATAGCTTCCAGCAGGTATTTGAGTTTTATTTATTTATTTTAAATTTACAGTTTCTAAATGTTTTCCTCTTTAAAAGCAGGCTGGTGCCTGCTTTAAGTTACTGGTCAACAGTTCTGTAAGACATTGTATATATGTCTATAAAGGCTGTTACATAGCTTAAATTCTGCTTTTTGTTGTAAAAATATCACATAAATATTTGGCATATTTGAGAGAATTATATTTGCAAGTCAACATATTAAATTGTTCGAGGAGTTTAGTAACAACAGTTATGTGTTTGGGGAGAAGCGATTACAGAATCATAGAATATCCTGAGTTGGAAGGGACCCATAAGGATCATCAAGTCCAACTCCTGGCACTGCACAGGTCTACCCAAAAGTTTAGACCATGTGACTAAGTGTAGTGCACAGTCCAATCGCTTCTTAAATTCAGACAGGCTTGGTGCAGTGACTACTTCACTGGGGAGCCTGTTCCGGTGTGCAACCACCCTCTCGGTGAAGAACCTCTTCCTGATGTCCAGCCTAAACTTCCCCTGCCTCAGCTTAACACCGTTCCCGCGGGTCCTATCACTGGTGTTTACAGAGAATAGGTCACCTGCCTCTCCACTCCCCCTCACGAAGAAGTTATAGACTGTGATGAGGTCTCCCCTCCGTCTCCTCTTCTCCAGGCTGAACAGGCCCAGTGCTCTAAACCGCTCCTCGTATGTCTTCTCCTCTAGGCTCTTCACCATCTTTGTCGCCCTCCCCTGGACACTCTCCAACAGTTTAATGTCCTTTTTGTACTGTGGTGCCCAGAACTGCACACAGTACTCGAAGTGAAGCCACACCAGCACAGAGTAGAGTAGGACAATTACCTCCCTCTACCAACTAGCAATGCCATGCTTGATGCATCCCAGGATACGGTTGGCCCTCCTGGCTGCCAGGGCACACTGCTGGCTCATAGTCAACTTGCTGTCAACCACGACCCCTAGATCCCTCTCTGCAGGGCTGCTCTCGTCTTACTCGTCGCCCAGCCTGTACCAGGGTCGCTCAGTCTGTACCAAGGTCGCCCTGTCTGAGGTGCAGGACCCAGCCGTTGCTTTTGTTAAACTTCATGTGGTTGGTGATCGCCCAGCTCTCCAATCTGTCCATATCTCTCTGCAAGGCCTTTCCACCCTCATCCAAGTCCACAACTCCTCCAAGTTTGGTGTCGTTGGCAAATTTGCTCAGAACACCTTCTAGTCCTACATCCAAGTCATTTATAAAAACATTGAAGAGGACTGGCCCTAAAATGGAGCCTCGAGGGACCCCAATGTGACCATCTGCCAGCCAGATGTGGCCTCATTTATTACAACCATTTGAGCCCTACCTGTCAGCCAATTGCTCACCAATTGTATGTTTTTGTTTAGTTGTATGCTGGACATTTTGTCCAGTTGGATCCTATGGGAAACAGTGTCAAAAGCTCTGCTGAAGTCCAAAAAGATCGTATCAGCTGGTTTCCCTTGATCAACTAGATGGGTGATCTTATCATAAAAGGAAATTAAATTTGTTAGGCAGGACCTACTCCTCATGAACCCATGCTGGCTGGAACCAATGACTGCATTGTCCCCCAGGTGCACTTCTGTAACTTCAAGGATCATCTTCTCCATAATTTTACCAGGCACCGATGTAAGACTGACAGGCCTGTAATCGCTAGGTTCTTCTTTCTTACTCTTCTTGAAAATTGACACAACATTTTCCAGCTTCCAGACCTCTTCAGATTCCCAAGAGTGTTGAAAAATAATTGAGAGAGATCCCACAATGACATCAACCAGCTCTTTAAGCACCCTGGGATGAATCCCATCCGGATCCATGGACTTATATGGATCCAGGTGAAGCAGCAAATCCCGCACATGTTCAGGGTCGGTTGGGAGTTTATCATTCCCAATGTCATGGTCCTCCCGCTCAGGGCACCCTGGGTCCCGAAGCCCATCATCAGTGTTGAAGACAGAGGCGAAGAAGCCATCTCTGCTTTGCCTATGTCACTGTCTCTGAGGAGACCTTCCCCATCAAGTAGCAGACCAATGTTTTCTTTGGTCCTCCTTTTTCTGTTCACATATCTAAAAAAATCTTTTTTTATTGTCTCCCACAGACATGGCCAGCTTCAACTCTAGTTGGGCTTTGGCCACACAAATTTTCTCCCTACAAACACAAACAGCATCCCTGTATTCCTTCCTCATCGCCTGACCCTCCTTCCAGCAGCTCTACACTTTGTTTTTTAGCTTAAGCTCCAGTAGAAGATCCCTGGTCAGCCAGGCCGGCCTTCTGCCCCACCTGCCTGACTTCCGATATTTTGGAATTGCCTGATCTTTGATCTTGTGCTTTTAGGAGGCAGTGCTTAAAGATCAGCACTGATGTACGCCAATGCCTTCAAAAGCAGCTTCCCAGGGGACCTTGCTGACTAGTTCCCTGAGCAGCCTGAAGTCTGCTTTCCCCATATCCAGGGCTGAAGTTTTGGTGGCAGTTTTCCTTCTGTCACCATAAATTCTAAACTCAACCACTTAATGGTCACTATGACTGAGACGGCCACCAATTGCCATGTCTCCCACAAGACCCTCTCTGTTCTCCAGCAACAGGTCTAGAAGGGCACCTTTCCTAGTTGGCTCCCTTAGCACCTGCACCAAAGGTTATCTCCTAGGTGCTTTATGAACCTCCTGGATTTGCTCGTGTCAGCTGTGTGGTGATCCCAGTTGATGTCTGGCAAGTTGAAATCCCCCATAAGGACAAGGGGAGTTGATCTCGAGGCATCTCTTAGTTCTGCAAAGAATAATTCATTGGTGTTGTCGTCCTGTCTGGGTGGCCTGTAATAGACTCCCACAACAACATCCCCTTTATTTGTTCATCCTTTAATCCTTACCCAGAGGCTCTCAACTTTGCCATCGCCAACTTGAAGTTCCACACAGTCCAGCCCATGCTTCACATACATCACCACCCTGCCACCTCGCCTACCCTGCCTGAAGAGGAACCATCTATTGCAACACACCAGCCACAGTACTCATCCCACCAGGTTTCGCTTATGCCAATGATGTCATAGCTGTGGGACTGGGCCAAGACTTCTAGCTCATCCATTTTATTCCTCATACTGCATGTGTTTGTGTAGAAGCACTTCAAATGTACCTCCCTACATGCAGCACCTTGTGGAGCTGACCGATAGACCTTACTAGCACGCAATCCCTCTGATTCTAGCGCACCATCTCTTAGCTCATCACTGGTGTGCCTGGTTTTATCCCCTTTCCCCTTCAACTCTAGTTTAAGGCCCTATCTATCAGCCCTGCCAACTCCTGAGCAAAAATCCTTACCCTTCTCTGAGAGAGGTGCATCCCATCTGGTGCCAGCAGGTCTGGTGTCATGTAGACCTTCCTGTGATAGAAAAACCCAAACTTCTGCTAGTTGCACCAGTACTGAAGCCACGTGTTAACGTGATGAATCTGCTTGTCAGCACTGATCCCCCCTATTGGAAGGACAGAAGCAAAACAACCTGTGCCCCTGATCCTTTAAGTAGTCACCCCAAAGCCCTAAAGTCCATTTTGATCACTCTTGGACTTCTTGTTGGTACCTCATCACTACCAGCCTGAAAAACCAGTAGTGGGTAGTAGTCGGTGGGCTGTACCAGGTGCTTGACTTTCTTAGTGAAGTCTCTCACCTGAGCCCCAGGGAGGCAACAGACTTCCCTGTGGGTTGGGTTCGGTCAGCACATTTGGCACTCAAAACGGAGTCCCCCACGCCAATAACCCTTCTTTCTTTTTCAGCAGATGATGTAGCAATGCAGGGGGTAGGTTGCCTTGCTTTAGGCACCCTCTCCAACTGTGATGGGCTTTCGTCTACTTCATTGTCCTCACTGTCATGTTCTAGACCCTCATACCTGTTATATAAGGGTAGATGGAAAGGTGAGGTGGGCAGGGACAGGGCTCACCTACCACCTCGAACAGGAACTTGCCTCCATTACCCCCTTGGCCTAGGTTTCCTCCTATTGCCTGGTGGGACAAGGGAACTTTTGTCTTCTGTGTAGCAGGAGACACTAGTGCTGTGGAACACTCATGAGTGTCTCAGAGAGGGTAGAGTACACCTTCACCAGTCAATTTCCCCCTCTGACTCCTTGACTCCTGAGCCTGCTCACCTCCTCCTGAAGCTCTGCTACCTGGCTGAGCAGCTCTTCAACCTGGGCACCCCTCCCACAGGCATACCCCTCACTGCTGCTGTCGGATAAAAACAGAAGACTTGGGCACACCCTGCAGCCCAAGACCTGGATGGTGGCATGTTTCCCCAAGCCCTCTGTCTGAGTAGCCACATCGGTGACTGTGGCTGAAGAAGCCACAAAAGATGTGGAGGCTATGGTTTTCTGCCTGATTGATACCATGGCCAGGTTCCTCGCAAGCAGATTACAAGTACCGAAGGGAAAGACTGCTCCAAAAGAGCAGCGAGGGGCCCTCCCTGCTTGCCGTGCCTGTGTGAACTGACATGCCCTGCCCTTCTGACGTACCACGCCTTGTTTGCCTCCTGTTTGCCGTGCTCCTGGTTGCTCGCGCTCCCTAGGGGCTGTTTTTGAACAGCCGGGGAGGGGGCACTACTGGTTCCACCTATGCCTCGTCAGCCTCCTTCGCGAGGGCTGATGGGTCCTGGCGGCTCCCTCAGCTGCTTCGAGTGGCCTTGATGCCAAAAAAAAGCCCTGCCTGTCTCAACCCCTGCTCTGCTGCAGAACGTGTCTGCCCCAGAGCCAATTGCCTCAGCAAGAGATTATCCAGGAGAGTCATTGTGCTGTCATTGCGATCATCTCAGGCGTTTTGAGGTCAGAAGAATCACACTAGTCTAAAAGGGCTGTTATATTAACACTGCTATTTACTTTTGCTTACAACTTCAACAATGATCAAAACTGCAAATTGCAACAGTTCTCTTGGCCTCCTTCCTTTCTCCCTTTCTTCCTTTCTCCCTCCCCTCCTTTCTTTCTTCCTTTCTTTCTCCCTTCCTTTCTCCCCTCCTTCCTTTCTCCCTTCCCTCCTTTCTTCCATCCTTTCTTTCTCCCTTCCTTTCTCCCTTTCTTCCTTTCCCAGAAAGCTATTCATGATTAACTATTTTTAGCTATTCACGATTAACATTTAGTGTTAAAAATCTGAAGCTTATTTCAAGTCAGAATTTCCTAATTCCTAGTAATTGGATCTTGTTATGCTTTTGTCTACCAAATTAAATAACTATTATGGAATAGTGTCTCATGGGGTTGTGATCAAGTTGCTTCTTAATCTTCTTTGCAACAGGCTATATAGTGATTTCCTTGCATTTCTTATTAGAAAGTGTATTAATCAGTCCACAAAATACTCTAGAGGCACTTTTCTGAGGCGTTTAAAAGTTTTTCTTATCCCTTTTATAATGTTGCCTTTGATGTCTCCTACTCCCTCTCTCCAGTGCTTTATAATGTTTGTGTTTCAAGTAGTAAAGGTCTTAATGTTGTGACAGAGGTCTGGGGAACATTTTGTGTTTTTTAGTGTGTGAATGTATGTAGACTGGGTTATTCTTCCTTCTCTTCAGGATTAAATTCCAATTATATAGCACACTGAATAGCAAAATCCTGAACTCAATGACCTTGGTAGTCACTTCTGTTTCTGTATGCCTAACTATCTTTCAAGTATTTCTCTTGTCAATGTCATGTAGGTAGAATACATTACCTTTCTCCACAGGTAAATATTGTCCTTTTTTTATTATTATTATTTATTTTTTATTTTTTAATCGCATCTTCACTCAGGAAGATGTAGTTCTGTAGCCAAATGCACCATGATACATTTTTCACAATGAACTTTATTCTGCAGTTGTTGCTGTAGTATTACAGCAGCTTATCAATTCTTTTCCAGTTGTGTGAAGGATGGCAGCTGGACAGCCAGCAGAAATGAGACCAAGTGATCGTAGAAAGTGTCTGTTGGTTTCTCACTCTCTTTAATTTCCTTTTAAATTTACTATTCTCATGCATTTTGGCCAATTCACAGAGAAAGAGGAACAAGATGTTTCTTGGTTGAATTCAAAGGGAAACTTTCCCTTCCATACTCAGGCAGACTTATGTCAATCAAGGAAATAAAAATATTCTAGTATAAATCAGATTATTTGTCAAAAAAATGTTTCTAATGGAAAGAAGACCAGGCTTTAATGTTTGAGGTTTTAATCAAGTTTTAATCTGGGAATATCCTTAGATGGAAGGATTATGAAAAATATTTCATTTTTCTTTCTCAGATCTTCTAAATACTTCAATTTCCTTCTCTGATTAGCCTGCCTAGCCAACTCTTTTTTTTTCCTTTTTTTTTTCTTTCCCCACCAGCTACAAAGATCCTCAAGTATAGTACAGCTCATGTATATCATATCTTACTCTACATTTAGTTGATCTCTCTCTCTGAATTACAGAAGGAAAATAATAATAATAATAATAAAATCTTCCTTAAAGCAAATAAATGTGGTTGCACATGGACTTTAGGTTGAACAATTTATCTTTCTTCTAGACACAAAGCTGTTTTTACTATGCCTTGTAACTCATGCATATATTTGACTTTCATTGATTGTGAGAAATTAAATCATATCTTGGCAGTGCAATACACTGTATTGTGTATATGTTAAAATTCTGGTTTTTTTTTTTTTTTTTTTTTTTTTTTTTTTTTTTTTAACATCTTTCTTATCCAGAAAATGTTTTTACACAAAACCTAGGAGTTACTTGTTAATAGCAGGTTTATCTTCTGAATTACTTAGCATGAATGAAAAATTGTGTGTTTTTTGTTGTTGTTGTTGTTGTTATTTTAGTATTTTTATTTTTCTAACATGCACATTTGGCTAGAAAATTCATTTTGTTAATGACACTGGTAACTGCTCCAATAAGGGATAATTGGGATAATTCTTCAGTAAAAATCAGTACTAAGGAAAAAAAATGCATCAAATTTTTGTAGGTCATTTACTCCCTCACATACCAATGAAGGATGGTAACATGCTTTATGTTCTCAAGCATTTTGATAAATCCAATTTTAAATGATTCATTGACTGGCTATCCTTGTTCTGTTAGATAGCATATTTAGCTGGATTATCAATAATCCTATCAATAATGTCTAGGCATGGCTATATTTCTTTATCCCATCTTTCTCTCATTATTCTTTGCTATACCACTATGAAACACTGAACAGACTTGTGTGTTCTGTCTACAATTATTTCATATTCATTCAATTTTTGCATGCATCATCCTGCCTTTTCACTCATCAGGTAAGTAGAATTGTTGTGGAAAGAATAATGTACTTCACTCAAAAGAGAGAAGCAGTGATATGCTTTATTCATATAATATAGCAATTTAACAAAGTTTTATTCTGAATAAGAAGCAACTTAACAAGATTTGATGGCAAGGTACACTCAGTTACTTATGACATAGAGTACAGGGTTAAGCATACTCATCCAGGAGACCCTCCTGTTGAGTCACAAGGTTCAGAATGGAGCCTCTTGCACTCTAAACTCCTTAGAGAGGAGTCTAGGTGTGACTCTAACTTTCACTGGGAATTCTGTATGAGAAAGAACTGCAGGCACCTACTAAAGAATGTATGGTAGAAGGAAATGTTAACATTCATCAGTGGAAGGTGGCTGATGAAAAACAACAACAGCAGCAAACAACCAAAAAACAAAACAAAACAAAAACAAAACAAAACAAAAAACAAACCATGGTTCTAGGGCCACAAAGAATGTAACAGAATAAAACTTACATTAGAAATGCAACACAAGAAAGAAAACACAAAAGAATGGAAAAATGAGTTTACAAGGGATGAAAAATTTGCTTGTCAAAGTCATAAACATATCATAAACATATTAAACACATAAACACATTAAAGTCATAAACACATTGCTTGTTAAAGTCATAAATGGAAGAGGATGAAAAGACAGAAATAGAATATCAAATTGTACTCATCAAAAAAGTTCAGGGAAATACACAGGAAATGTCTAATAACAAAGAAAGAAAATACAATGCCATAGATACGACCACAGAGGGACACAATCTTTGTAGACATAATGCTCTTCAAGCCTGGTGAAACACTTTGAAATCAGGTCACAAGGTATGATTTGACTCTTGGTTTTAGGCATATATAATACCATAAAAGTAAAGTAACTGGAGTGAGTGTCACTTGGGGAACAGTCAATATCAATTTAAGTAAAAATCTGCTAAAGATTGTTTGGATAAATCAGCTTTAAATGGATTTGGTGTACTTGGGACACAGAAGTTCATTTAAGAGTACTGTATTGACTCATGGGGTAAAGTAGAAAATGAACAATAACTTTAACAGAAATTTTGCTTTCAATTAATTCCATGTGCTTTCATTCTTTGTAAAAATTATATGACAACTCTGCTATATCCTCAAGAACAGAACTTGGCATATTATCAAAATAAGGAAAAGTCTGTTTCTCTGAGCACTTTCCCTTTTTCTGACACAATATAAAGTTTTCACATTGCATTTTCCATGTTAAATTCTGCCTGTCTTTGTTTCTATTTCTTCTTTTTGTTTTGATTCTTGCTGACAGAACTTATTTGTTAATTCAGCTACTTTGCAGATGTGGTTTTCCACGAAACAGTATAATCATAATGCTCAATTATTATACCATAATGAGTCTCAGTTTGAAAATATTGGAAGAAGACATCTGAATTCACCATGGACACGAATTGTCCTTCACCATGGCTGATTAGGATATTACTTTGATTTACTATGTTTGGCAGTAGGATTTACATGCCAACCTGCCATTAAAATCTTATGATGAGATCTCAGGAGTCAGCACATTAGTCTTACTACTATTATATCTTCAATAAGCATAACTTGAAGACAAGGTCTTGAAGTTCAAGTAAAAGTTTTTTAAAGGATATTTAAAATTGAAACTTCAAGAAAAAAAAAAAAAAGATACAGACTAATCATTTATGAAAGACTGATTTTTCCTTAGCATTATATAAAATCTGACTGCCTTAGATACATAACATTTTGGTTTTGATATTTTTTAATGAAGTACGGATTAATTAAAAAAATAATCTACAATGTATTTCTGCCTTTCTGTTCCTGAAAAGCTCCACATAAATAGAAACTCATAGAATCTTAGACTCATGGAATCATAGAAACATAGAATGGTTTGGGTTGGAAGGGTTCTTAAAAGATCATCTAGTCCCAACCCACCTTACCATGGTCAGGAAAACCTTCCACTAGAGCAGGTTGCTCAAAGTCTCATCCAGCTTGGCTTTAAACACTTCCAGGTATGGGGAATCCACAGCTTCTCTGGCCAAGTTGTTCCAGTGTCTCGCCACACTCTGAGTAAAGATTTTTTTTTTCCTTTTATTTAATCTAAATCTACCATTTTTACTTTAGCAACATTAGTCCTTGTCCTATCACTACATTTCCTGACAAAGAGTCCTCTCCAGTTATCTTTCAGGCCACCTTTTGTCATTGGCAAACTTGCAGAGTTTGTCATTGGCAAACTTGCAGGAACTTGCTCAGTCCCACTGTCCGTGTCACCAACAAAGATGTTAAACAGCACCAGTCCAATACTGAACCTTGAAGAACACCACTCATTACTGATGTCCACTTGAACATTAAGCCATTGACCACAAATCTTTGAATGTGGCCATCCAACCAATTCCTTACCCACTGAGTGGTCTACACATCAAATCCATGTCTTTCCAATTTGGAGACAAGGATGCATAACAATGTCAGATGCTTTGTAAAAGTCCAGGTAGATTATGTCAGTTGCTCTTCCCCTACCCACTAATGCTGTAACCCCATCATAGAAGGCCACCAGATTTGTCAGGCCTCATCTGTCCTTAGTGAAGCCATGTTGGCTGTTACCAATCACCTCCTTATTTTCCATGTGCCTTAGCATAGTTTCCAGGAGCATCTGGTCCAAGATCTTTCTGAGCGAAGAGGTGAGATTGACTGGACTGTAGTTTCCCAAGTCTTCCTTTTTTCCCCCTTTTAAAAATTTGTTTCCCCTCTTCCAATCAGTGGGCACTTCACTGAGCTGCCATATCTTCTCAAATATGATGGATTTCATCTGCCGGTTCCTTCAGAACACATGGATACATCTCATCAGGTCTCATGGACTTGTGCATTTTCAGGTTCCTTAGATGGACTTGAACCTGATCTTCCCCAACAGTGGGTGGTTCTTCATTCTCCCAGCCCCTTTCTTTGTCTTCTGGCACTTGAGCTGTTTGGCTAGAACACTAGCTATTGAAGACTGAGGCAAAAAAAGGACCTCAAACTTCTCCATGTCCCAGGTAGCCCGTATCCTTCAAGAGAGGGCTCACATTTTCTTTAGTATTCCTTTTATTACTGATGTACCTATATACACCTTTCTTGTTGCCCTTGATGTCCATGGACAAATTTAATTCTAGGGCTTTAGCTTTCCTAGACTGATCCCTGACTGCTCAAGCAATTTCTCTGTATTCCTCCCAGGCTACCTGTCCTAGCTTCTAGGACTTATTTTCCTGAATTATTTTAGCTAGAATCTCCTTTTTCATCCATGTCAGGCATTTTTGCCTGACTTCTTTGCTGAGATGCATCACTCTTGATCTTGGAGGAGATGATCCTTGTATGTTAACAAGCTTTTGTGGGCCCCTCTTTCCTCCAGGGCTTTATCCCACATTACTCTACCAAAAAGATCCTTGAAGAGGCTAAAGTCTGCTCTCTTGAAGTCCAGGGCTGTGAGCTTGCTGTGTGTCCACCTTCTCACTGCCTTCAGGATCCTAATCTCCACCATTTGACACTGTAAATGGACTCCACAAATTAAATGCTAGTGTACCTTCCTTCTGACCAAAAAAGAAAACATTTCTTGCTTCTAGAGACAAAGCTAACTGACATGGTAGCTGAAAATATTTTGAATAAATAAAGCTCAAAATCCAGTCACCTCAACATGACTTAGAGAGAAAGCAGCAGCACAGAAACAAAATCTCATGGTGGTATAGCTCCTTTGCTTGCCCAGAAGGATTCTTGTGCCTGGAATAAATTTGTATGTGTTTAAAAACACACGTATTTCTTTTAAAAGGATTGGCACATCTCTGAGAAGAATTCTTGTTTATACATTTTCAATGAAACATTACACTCAGCTATTCAGCTACTGCATATAGCCATTTTCAAGTACTTGCTCATATTTGCTTGCAGCTAGCTGTCACCAAATAATAGAAAGGCAGACAGAGATAAAGAAAGAACTTTGACAATGTCATGAGGTATCAAACAAAATCAGTGTTAGCCTCTGTCCTAAAAAAAAACGTTGAGATATTAAAAGATTTTAAATGATCTGTGAACTTTCCAAGGAAATTCCAGGTTTTGGTAAATGTATGCCAGATAAATATCTGTATGTATAACTGAACAGTGAAAATGAAACTAGGATCTGAAGGAGGTTCGGAAATCTAAAAATTGTAGTTAAAATACAGTTCACAAGGCGATTGCACTGAATTATTGAATGGATAACATAACCTTCCAGGCCTATTTAAAACAGATTCAGTACAGGAGTTGTTCTGCATTTAAACAGTGCAATAGCATCAAAAACCGACATCATCATAAATAACCTTACAATGATTTATAAATCCAGTCCCAAATTGTAAATGACTTTTATGTCATAATCATTAATCAGCATTAGGGTATTATCTATAACACATTTGGTACAACTCAAATATTAAGAAGCAGAGAAGCATTGGGCAAGAGATGGGTCTTGGGTCTTCAAAAAGCTCAATAAATTAGCTCTAATGAAGTTGAGACATTGACTAACAACATATACATCTGCTTTTCAGTTATGTGTGAGTAACATTTCTTTCTAAACTTTAAATATTACAAAGTGTTTAACTGGTATTATTTGAGATTTTTATAATACTTTTTTTTTTTTTCTGATTTTTTTCCCTTGTGTTTTATAGGTTCTAACAGACAGTCACTGCCACAGTGCAAGCAACCTTTTCCCCAATTTTTATTTTTGATTATTTTCTGTACTGCCTGTGCTACATTTTCAAATTAAAGAATTTCTGCTCATTTTAACATTTCTAGTTGCTATTCTTTTTATTATAATTATTTTTATATATTTAATATTTTAATGTATTCTCTACTTTATTTCCCTCATGTATATAGCTTATGTATTAGTTTAGTAATATGGTTTAGTGGAGGATTTGTTAGTGCTAGGTCAGAGGTTGGACTAGGTGATGTTGGAAGTCTCTTCCAACCTGGATGATTCTGTGATTCTGTGATATGTTATACTTATATAAAGAATCACACATATTGACATTCATATTTAAATGTGAGCAATTCAAAGGATTTTCTGAATTGCTGATTTGCCAGATTTATGGCATGTCTTTTTCCCTTGCCGCTTTCCACAGGGGCCTAACAGACTTCAAACAATTTGGTAAAACATCATCTGCTTTTGGCCTCTAGAACAAGAGGCTCAGTCATGATCTCTGAAAATTTCAGAACATGCAACTGTTCAGCAATAGACAAGGTAGAATCCTTTTCTTTATCAGCATCTGGTGCAGTAATTTCACTGTGACTAACAGAGGAATCATCCAACTACAGATGAAAATAATTAAATGGGCCATAAAAGCATATACTAAAGAGCTGTTGATGGCTTCTATAGAGGAAATAATCAAGCTTGTAAGGCACCTCCAAAGATATTTGTGTCCTTCAATGACAGATTAGTAAATGGGTATCATTGGAAAGTCCAAAGATGTCATGTTATTTACATTGTAAGACGAGAAAAGACATGTTATGATGGTGCTCATATTTAATGAAAAGGATTCATTGACTTAGCCATGTAACTTCATTGTCACACTGAATCATTTAGAAATTTGCATGTGCTTTTTTTGTCTGTTTGTTTTGTTTCGCTTACTTACTTATTGATTTATTTTTCTTGTGGGAGTTTTTAAATACCCACTTTTGGTGTCAGGAAATTTTCATGATTACATATGTTGAAGAGTCCAAAAATAAGTAGTGATTATATGTGGGGAGATTGGAGCTCCATTAAGAATAAGAATAATTTCTATAAAATACAGAATTATCTAAAGAACTTAGTTCACATGTGTGTCACTTCAATATTTCTCTGCATTACTATACATCCTATACCTCAGCATTATATGATGTGCTGTTTTACTTGCTATCTCATATTCTTCATAAGAACTAGATATAACACACAGTTTTAACACGATGCTTTATTTGGTATAAAAAATATAAAGGTCGAGGTGTGTTTCAGACCCATGTCTTCCACTGTGTGATGGAAAATGTTACTTTTGTTTAATTTAAAATTATCTACATCATACCCTGATAGCCTGTACAACATATATTACTGGGAAAAAGCAAAACAAAACAAAACAAAACAAAAAGTAGTAGTAAAAAAAAAAAAAAAAAAAAGGAAAATGGTTTTGACCTGTTTCATGTGAGAAGCATACTTGCTACATGCAATTTTGCTTTAATTAAATGGTGTCCAGCTACTGGCCGTGAGAAATGTCAAATGGATGTCAAATGCCATGGTCATCCTCTAGATGACTTCCATAAAGTATGTCTTAGAACTACCTGAAATAGATTGCAGAGCTGAACTAAACCAGTCAAATTCAAATGACAAATTAAGTATACATTTCAACACAAGGGACTGTCATTAAAATGAGCTAGCAGACAGAAGATGCATTCTTAAATATTCACTCATCAGAAAAAAATATTTTCATTAATGATTTATCAGTTTTCAATACAGAAGTAGCAGGATTATAACTTTTGGCCTGTTTCATGTGAACCTAGCAGTCCTCTGTGACCTGAAGAGTTCACAAGTATGATTTTTTAGCAGAAGATAGGCAGCTTGTGTTCAAACGGACACAACTATGGTGTATTTGTCAGTGAGTTATATTCATACCTTTTTTCCAGTTAAAAATATACTGTAGATCAACAATATGAAGGATGCCTATTCTACACAAAATTCCCATAGAAACATTAGTATGGTACCATATCAAGGTTTTCTTCATGGTGAATCTACAAGCATTTATTTTAGAAAAATGAACAAACAAACAAACAAACAAAAAAGTAGTGATAGTAAAGAAGTGTTATCAACAACAGTAATATGGTCATTTTCTTTCAAAGATTGCCAGTCAGTGCAATGATAGATATATGTAATGGAAAATTATTATTATGATTAATACTAATAATAAATAGACTGAGCAGTATGATTGAACTCCCTATGTTTTATGACCATTTATTGATGGATAATGTTATTTTCACTAACCATGTTGACTTTAAGTTAACATTAAATAAGACTTTTAGAATAAAGTTGCTATGTTAGTTATATATTTCTACTGTATTATTGGTTACGTTTTCCTTCTTTTCTCTGCTTCAAGAGTTGCTCTAAGAGTGGTTGAAAGACAACAATGAATAATATCAAATGAAGCAGTGATGGGAACCAAGTATGAGAAGTCACACTAATTTATGAGCATGTGATAAATTCTTATGCCAGCAGGGTTGAGGACTGATTGAGGACTTCTAAAGCGAGAGACAATCACAAGAAATAAACCTCCCGGTCACATTAATTTGTGGGCTAACAAGTTACACGTGTCACTTCCAGGAAGGATGAACCTTGGCAACTGATGAGATTGTTAACTAAGGGAGGGTCCAGACTGGGAGGGTACAGAAACTGCAGCGTTTGACAATCCCATGAGGGGTGTGCTGGGGGGAAGGTAGCAGGGGGAAGAAGAGGGGTAGGTAGAAAAGGGCTGGTTGCATGTAAAGCAGGTCCAGTCAGATTGCTTCTTTAGCTGAGCCTTGTGCCTGATCTCTGCTGTCTGTCCTATCTTCTATCTCTTCTCATTAAATCTCATTAAATCTTTTAACTCTCTACATATTTACACTCTCTCCTGTGCATATGTGTACTTCAAGGACTACTAGCTATGGGTCAGTCCTGTGTGTGGGTGTGTGTTAGTTACCCCTGGCCTGTGGTCCCAGCTACTGGAGTGTGTAGTGTTGTTCTACCTACCAGGGCATGTCTTCTACTTCCAGGCACTAGAGTGGTGTGTGTTCCCAAACCAGCTACTTGGGGGGACTGGAACAAGTGAGGTGAGTGTGGGCTCTGCACCAGGAGATGGAGGGTGGCCATGGGTCAGAGCCCATGTGCCTGGTGCCAGCTCCTGGCAGCAGTGGGCCTGAGTGTCTGCATCGTATCCAAACCTGGTGTACATGGGGTGTGTACACATATTAACAAGCAAACTTCAACCTGGACCAACTGGTAAGTTGCAGGGGCCTCAGCTCCAGGCTGGAATATTAGGTGGGCAGTGAGTCCATGCTGGTAAAGCCAGGGGGATTTGCAAATGTGGTGTGCATGAGAGGAGTGTGCGTCAAGCTGAACTAGCTGGTGAGTAGGCACTCAATGAAGAGGGCTTGAGGTCTGGGCAGAGGTGCTGGGTGGACTGAGGGGCTATGCATCATACTGGAATGATCTCTAAATTTGTGGGTGCTTGTGAACCTATAAAGTTCTCTGTGTGTGCCTTCCTCTCTCTACAAGCCAGAGAGGAAGAAGGAGTCTCAGCTGTGTGTCTACACTTATGTGAGCCCTGTGTGTAAATGCTGCCCAAGTCCATGACTAGGGCAGCCTTTGTGTTTGGTTGTGTTTGTATTCTGTCTCCGTGTGTCTCAGATATGTGCTCAGCTTTTCTACTGGTTGGACCTACAAAAGGGAACTTTGTAGTTCCCAACAGGGAGCAACCATGTCCCTCTGCCCAGGCAGAGACCCCAGGTCCCTGGGCATTGGGCTGGGCGGCAGTGGCTGGGCAGGAGCAGTCCTGGGTTGAAGCAGCTGACAGAACCTTCTTCACTCTCTTTGCTCTTTGCTTGACAACACTTGCTACTTGTCCACCTCTGCTGGCCATATGGGCAATATGCTAGAATTCAAAACATTTAATCATCACATTGGTGACATTCCACGTATTTTCTAAAATGAGCATTTTTGCTCATGGTATCTTTTTAGTCACCCTGGACATGAACATATTGCCCTGGACATGGGTGATGGCAATATGAGTAAACAGGGTGCTGCAAGGGCCAGCAACAACCCTTGGGGGTGGGGACCTGCAGCCAAGGACTGCAGGGGTCCCCATGGGTACTGGCAGGGCGTCACAGCCAGTACCAGTCACATAACCCCAGACAGGAAGCAGCCCGGTTGTCTGGCATCTCCGTAAGGCAGGCTTAGGCAAAGCAAAGATGTTGGTTTAGGGAGGTTACAACCAGGCCCAGTGAGGAAACCTGGATTGCTGGGCAGGGCTGTGGAGATGGGCTGAGACTGAATTGGGATGTCAGCATATAGGTGTGGGTCAAGATCGGTAAGTCCCATGGCTGGGCAGGGAAGGGCAGGGCTTCAGTGTGGCAGGAGTTGTAGCTTGTGAGGAACCTCAGCTTAATAGAAGCTCCTGTGAGACGGAGTAACAGACCCTTGCTGAGGCTCTTTCTTCTTCACAACAGATCTTACCACCTGTCCTTGAACCCAGCTGGACAAATACTTTGCCTTGAGTGCAGTAGACAAATCCCCAGAAACAGAGGGACATGCCTAGGACCCTGTCAGGATATACTGTGGAAGGCAATTCCTTCCACTTTTTACAACCAAGCTAATGACAAGTGTCTTCCGTTTTCACAAGGCTTCATTAAACAAGTACTGAATGTGTCTTCTAATGCCTGAAGCATGGCCTGCACCTGGTCATTCTGTGACCTGGACTACAGTGACCTAAGAGAAATATCTGAGGAAAACAGATCCCAAAGTCAGGACACAAAATTATCTTCTTACCAAGTTTGCATGGGGTGATACTACATGAATCTTTTGAATGACTGCATTTGCCATCTGCTGCTATTCACTTGCAAAGCATTGTGCTTCTGCTTAGTATTCCTCAATGCATGCAAGCAGTAGCCAGCTACCGTCAACCACAAGCAAGAAGGGCATGAGGTATTCCTCTATAAAGGCAGCTCTGTTTTGTAATATGGCACCACCATGTGATTGTAATGAGCATTTAATGTTGAAACTAGTAAAAACAGTTTCCCAGTGTACATAAATATTTTTAATCCACCTGGAGCTTGCTTGTCAGTAAGAGATCCTTGTTTGTGCAGTTAGGCTGATGAGATTATATTAATCAGAGGTCATTATGTTATTAGCTTTTCTTTGGAATATTATTTATAGCAGTATTCAAATAGTTGCTAATCTAATTAAAGTTTCTGTTTGTGGTGGTTTTGTGGCCAGACTCAGTACACTGTTCAGTCAGCCTTTATGAATGTCGAAACCTAAAGTTTGCAGTATCTGTGGTGATCTGAAGGCTGAATACAGCAGTGGAAGTCACTCTGTTCCCTTAACAAGACATGCAGTTGGATGGGGTTGGTTTATTGAAGCACAGATCAGCATTCTGACTTTTCAGGATATATTAGAAAGGAATCAAACTTCAAGGCATTATAAGCATGCAAATATTAGTTCCCTACTTCTTTTCAGAGTATAATTTTGTAGTAAAAACAAACAAACAAACAAAAAATGCATAGAACATATTTTTAGTGCCTTTAAATATGTTTTGTATCATACAGAATAATGTGGATAACTTCAAAAAATATTTGATGGTAAGTCTATTAGCATGCCTTCTATATGCTACCCAGCCTTTCAATATAAAGTTTATATCTGAAAACAGAAAATATGTAATCTATACTACCACTACCCCCTCGACTGATTTCTTAATCTCTTAATCTATTATTTCTTCTCCCAGAAATGTTGCTTACATATTCAAATGTTAAAATTATCTCTTAGCAACTGAATTCCCTTCACATCCTGTGCAAGACCTCTCTGGAATCCATTGCTGTCAGCATTCCAGCTTCCTTGTCAAGAACTGAATATTGTCAACAAAACTATATGAAGTGTTCACTTATTAGGGTCTGCATGTATGATGTTAATACTATAGACTTTTATAAATAGAAATAGAAAACTACCAGGTAGAAGCAAAATCACATTTAAAAGAAACAAGTATATTTGATGTAGAAGAGAAAAAGCAAGATCTAAAACGCTAACTTGAAAAAGGTGTTTTTCTGAAAGATACCATAAGTGATTAACAAATTTTGAAATATAGTAAATAAATCTTTGGAACTAGAAGAAGAAAAACTTCCATGACAGATTGCTCAGCAAAAATTAAAATCTATATGTCACATTTTTTTTTAAATAAAATTATTTTTTGAACATAAATATATTATTATTAATAATAAAAGAGTAGATATAGCTCAGTATGTGAGTAGAAATAATTTTGCATTAAGTTCTTTCTTTTTATAATGGAAGATTACGTTTGTGATACTGCTTCAGTAATTTGTCACTTCAGTTTAGAATCCTCACTTTATGAAATTAAAATATTAAAAATCTTTTTAAGATGAATTGCCTTCATGAATGAAGATGTAAATTTAGCAGCAAAAAACATATAATGACATACATAAATCAAACATACTATTTATTACAACAAAATGGGACATTTTTCTCAACCACTGATAGTTCATTTCAACAGTATTTTGTTGGCTTTGCAAATTTGTGATATTTAAATGAAGGGGTCATCTTCTATCACATAGGTTGCAAATCACCTTGAGACAAATTCTGGTTTTACTTTTCTTTCTGATGACTGCACTGGGAGAAATAAGAATACTTGCATGTGTGGTGTCCGAAGTAAATATAATTACCTTCAAAATTAGATGCCAAGTTTTGGAGGAAGTATAATTCCATGAGAAAGAATGGTAATTTTTAAATGCTGGTGGTATGGCTTAATAAAATTACCCTTTGTGATTCTAAGAATGACTTGTAAACTCCTTCTGCTTTTACTATTGCAAAATGATTACACTACTTATACTTTTTTTTTCATATTAAAAACAAAAGAAAACTTTTTTTTTTCCCCTGCTAATTATATTTTAAGATGATTGAGTTAGTTAACTATATTATTTTCAGAGAGAGATAATTAACCAAAATATGGTTATATTTATAATAATGCTTTAGGATAAAGCTTCATATCAACCTTAGCTGAAATGAATTCATGCTAGAAAATTGGGTGTATATTAATAATACAATTTGGTAGACTGATTTAAATAAGTTTAGTTGCTCAGGGGTTCAAGAAGCCAAATTCAGCAACTGATCTATTGACCTCTATTAGTTATGGCAATTGGATCAATTTCTAGAAGGCACAGGATAGTTTCTGTATGCTAACAATCAAGTACTTCAGTATTTTGTCTGCCTGCTATGCTAAGCTTTTTGACATAATACTGGATCTATTCCTAACTGAATATTTTGAAGTAATTCCCTGAAAACAACTCATTAATGAGGATGCAGTCCTTGTACTATGAAAACTCGTCACAATCTCTTTTTAAAGTTTCCACACATTGTTTGACCAAACAGACTAAGGGATGGACGAAGTATTAAGCTTGTTCCAGGCAAAATAAATCAGAGCTTGTACATGGAGGTAATATTACTAGTCTAGTTCAAGTGTTAACAATCCAATCAAAATAAAACTGTTAGTAATATTATAAATGCAAGAAGTTTCTGGTGACAACACTCCTAGTTCTGTAAGGAACTGTAAGAAAAATCTAAAACAAAGAAAAAAGCTTAGTTTCATTCTCTTTATTCTGGTCTTACTTTTGCCTATACAGTGTTCTTTTGAATCTTTATGTCAACAGCATTTATTAAGGAGAAAGATGAGGGATGTCATCTGATTCATCAGTGCCTGAAGTCATTTAGCAGGAAAAGAATGCAGTTTATGGTGGATGCCTTCATCCTCAGCCTTGAGTCTGCTTAGGACTCCTTTTTTAGTTGATGATACTAAACTGGGAGATGCTGTTGATGGGGCGATGCTCTGGAGGGACTTGCAGCAAGGGATCTAGACATATTAGAGCACTGGACAATCATCAAGAATGTGAAGTTCAACAAAGGTAAATTCTAGGTACTGCACTTGGGATAGAGTAATGCAGGAAAAAAGTACATACTGGGAGATGAGTGACTAGAGAGATGCTCAGAAGAGAGGGATTTGGGGGTGTTTGTTGACAGTAGGCTTAACATGAGTCAGCAGTGTGCACTGGCAGCCAAGTGGACAAATCACATTTTGGGGTGCATTAAACACAGCATATCCAGTTAGTCAAAAGAGGTGATTCTTGCAGTATATTTAGCACTGGTGTGGCCTCACCTAGAATATAGTGTACAGTTCTGGGCTCCACAATGTAAAAAGGATGTTAAGGTACTTGAAAGTGTCCAGAGGAGGGCAACAAAGCTGGTAAAAGGGCAGGAAGGCATGTCCTGTGAAGAGAGGATGAGAGTGCTTGGTTTGTCTAGTCTGAAGAAGAGAAAGCTTAAAGCTGACCTCATAGGTCTCTACAACTTCCTGAGGAGGGGAAGTGGAGAGGTAGGTGCTATCCTCTTTTCCCCTGTACCTGTTGACAGGGAACAGCACAAAGATGTGCCAGGCGAAGTTCAGACTGGATATTAGGAAAAAAAATCTTTTCTGGAAAAAAAATCTTTTCTGTCAAGCACTGGAACAGGCTTCATTGAGATATGGTTGATGGCCCATGCCTGTCAGTGTTCACAAGGCATTTGGATAATGCCCTCAATAATAATTTTTAACTTTTAGTTAGCCCTGAAGTGGTCATGCAGTTGGACTAGATGATCTCTGAAGGTCCCTTCCAACAGAACTGTTGTATTTTATTGTACTGTATTGTGTTGTATTGTATGCTATGCTATGTTATGTTATGCTATGCTATTCATTGTCTTTCTTATTGCAGCCTCCTTTCTTTAATGTTACAATTTGAAAGTTGCACCATAGCCTCTCCCAGCCCCAAGTCACATGAAAGGCTACTGTGCATGCAGTGGTTACCCAGTATTGCTAGTCCTTTAACGTATATAGAGGTCTCAGAGTCAGGTACAGATAAGGTAGACAACAGTAGTTTCACCATGAAACAATTGTCACAGTTTAAACCTGGTTAAAATATTTCAGTCTGTACTGGGGCCTTTTCTTAAGGGTGGGACAAAAATCAGAGCGTTAGTTATGCTGGGAAAGACCTGTGGAGTGGAATCTCCCCCATGTAACAAACTAAACTGAAGATGAAGAGATAATTCAGGTGAGTTTGGAAGAAGGATCAGGGAAGTGGAAGGATCAGGATCAGGGAAGTGTAAAAGTCTATGGCGAAGGTTGAGGAATGTAAGTATTTTTTCACACTGTAGTTAAAATTTGTATATACTCTAAGTAGTCTGAACTGAGGATTCAGCTGATTCTTTTACACAGTGTTCTTCAGGAGCTGCCAATTGTATATGCTTATTTCAAAACACACAAGATTCATTCATGCAAATTGTCTCCTGGAGTCTGAAGATCCACATCCTTCACACTAAAAATTGCATTTGAAAAACAAAATTTAAAGGACCTATAATGTATTTTTAATGTTTTTAAACATATATCACCCATGTCAAGTAAATGTAAGTATATGCGTGTTCAATTTCCATTGATATCACTGTTTGTCAGTTGCAAACTTCAAATGAAATGTGTGACTGCACTCTTGAGCTGCATGTGTTTTGACATCACAGCTGTTCTTAATGGGTTTTCCACGCCCAGTGGAATACATTCTGCCTTGCTGGCAGCCACATACATATATAGAATCCTTTTTTTTTTTTTTTTTTTTCTTCTGCTCTATTCAGGTAATTTTTTGGCACATGCAAATCAAATGCTGTCCAACAGAGATGCACTTGAAATAATGAGGTAATGAAGTCTCAGAGGAGGGAGCTTCTGAAGCATGAGGAGGAGGTTTAAAAGTGATTTGCATACTGGCAATCTAAATGCACATTGTCTTGGCAAATAACATCCACTGACATGGAAAAAAACTCTCTATCTCTCTTACAGGCAGAATGTAACTGAAAGATGGATCACAGTGTAGATAGACCAAAGATGAACTATGAATGTGCTACAGGTTTACTGAAGATAAGAATCAGACCTTCAGTGTCCTCCCTGAGGATATTACCTTTATGAAGAACAATATACTGTATAAGAACTCTAATCAAGCTCTTGACTACATCATAGTTGTTACCTCCAAATAAGAAAATTGCCACCGGAGTTGCATATGGTCTTCCTGACCTTGCAAATGTATTTATTTTTGAGTCATATTTGTGTACTGTGGTGTAAAGATACAATTTAATGTATTTTAACCTTACTATGTCTCATGGCTCAAATATTTATTCAGTTGCCTGACCACATTTTGCTAATCTGTATGACAGACAGTCTGTATTGACAAAGGTGATAGGAATGGTTTGTATGAAGTGTTTTTATCAAATCCTTAGAAAGGTCTACAGTGTTCAGTCAAGCCATATTATGTGGATATTTAATTTAGATGAAGAAGTTATTATAGGCTGCCAACACATAGAGTAGAGAGAAAGGTTCAGTAGAGGGCAATTCAAAACAGAAGTGTAACTTTGGTGTTTCTAACACCTGCCTCTCTCTGTTAACTGTAAAAGGAACCTAAAGACTTCACAATTTCCTATTCAGGTAACAACTTTTAATTGAATCTACTCCTAACTGACACTTTTTTTTTTTTTTTTAAATGCATTTATTCACAGGGTTTTCTTAAATAATATTATTTATTTATTTATTTTCCAAGAAGTAGAATTTTTGACACAGAGAAAATAGACTCATATGGAAAAGAAGACAACAATAATTTGCAGTACAAAAATGTTATATATATAAAACCATGGAGTTCACTCAGGAATTACAGCTCCATTTCGCATGTATGTTGATGAGGGTTGTAAAAGCTGAGAAACTTTACATCTGTGATAGCCTGATTCACAATGCACTAAATTGCACTGATTCACAAAAGCACTAAATAAATTGCAGAAGTCAGCTAATGATAATCCCTCTCCTTAAACAGCTTAGTGTGTAAGCATAGTTAATGGCAGAAAGTTAAATGGTTTGAAAGAACAACATAAAAGTAATGGTAAAAGAAATACATAAAAGAAATGTGGTAAATGGCATAACCACAGTCTAGCTTCAGAAAAACAGAAGAGTTTCCCTGGAATTTGCCATGTGATTTTTAAGAAGTAATTGAAAGTTGATGGAGACTGCTTTCTATACAGGAAAAGAGGTAAAATGGTTGTATTAAATTCATCTCACCCATAAAATCCATTTCAGTGTCTGTAGGTGCCCTTGTTTAATGGCTTGTCATGGTCCATTTTATTATTTTTGTATTATATTGAATATGGTGCTGAACAGATGCCTGGAAGCTTTTTATTATTCTTATTTGCATCACTGTGCATATTCATGTGTTTGTGTCTGTGTATCTGTGTGTGTATGTGTTTCAGTGCATGTGGTAAATAAGGAGGGGTGTGCATTTCCATGTCAAGATTGCATGAAAGGGCTTCAGCATTTAGGACTAGAGATACTCATAAGGGAAGATCTTAAGTTTAAGGAAAAAAAAATATTTTTTCACAATATGCCTCTGATCAAAATTAGATCCAATTCATTAAAAAACAATTCTGTGAGCAAGAAGATTCCCAATAGCTACTTAGTGAAACTGACCTTCTTGTCAATGTTGTTGCTGTTAACAGCATTAATGGATCTGATGAGAATGTTGATTTTGTTTAGCTTTGTAGCAGGTCACCACATTAATCGCTGAATCTGTGAATTTAAAGAAAATCACAGAGTTTGGTCTGCAGTTAGAGGCTAGTGATTTTTGCAGTGTTAACTTCAGATGGGTTTTCCTCAGGGACTTAGGGATGAGCCAAACTCTAAATAGAACATGAATTCTCAGAACTTTCAGATGCCAGACATGTAGGGAAACAGCTTAGGCTATGGATACTAAGCTCTCCAGGCTTAGAAGTAAACAGTGATGCAGAAGGTTAAGAAAGTTGTTGTAAACTTTATGAAATCTGAAAAACAGGAATTGTTTGCACACAGTAAAAGCCAGGGCATAATAGCTTATAAATATGTATATATTCCAAACAACACAAAACAACATCATTAATTAAAACAAAACAAAACAACCAAACAACCAAATGCCCCCTCCTCCCCCTTAAAAACAAACAAACAAACAAAAACAACAAAAAACAGACCTGTTGAACTTTGATGACTTTGGTGCATACATTTTTTACCACAGACCTGGTCTATGGATCATCACTGTAGTACACTTTAAAATTTGAAAAAGGATTCTGGGACTTTGCTGATGCTAGAAGTACATAGGGACCAAAGCAGTTTTCCATCCAAACTTGTAAGATTTAGGTCTAATGAGTGCTGTAAAAATCTTAACTAGAAACCAAAGTTCTCAGATGTTCCAGAAGTGAAATGCTCACTGACTTTCACGTTTAATCTAAGAGTTTTCTAAGCTGTTGAAAGTAAGCCTGGCTGCAGAAATTCCTGAGAAGATAGGTACATATAGCTCTTCATTATGATATGAACAAAGTTTTATGTATATCTACTCTTTTTATTAATTTATTTCTTCTTATTCCTGAGATGTATCTAATCCACTAAGCTTATTCAAGTCACATCTGAAAAGAGTTAAGCCTCTTTCATTTTGTCTCCAAATATTTATTTCATGCAATTACTGACAGATAAAGACATTGAACAGTCCTTGCAATCAACAGGCATGAAAAACTCCTTTACTTTCCTCTGTGGAAAGGTATCTACTAGAATAGTAGAAAGTATGTAGAAAGGTGTCTGCTAGAAAGGTATCTACTACCTCTAGAAGAATATGTATAAGAACAGTGTAAGGACACAAGAGTCTGGCAACATACTTGAAGTCTGGAGTTAAATATCTCACTTTTAGAAAGGGAAGGAGGTTGTCCTTCCAGGGCCTGCCCTTCCTAAAACGCCTGTATCCTACCATTCCAAGAGTCCAGTCGTAGGAGCCATCCCACCATGTCTCCATGATGCCAGTAAGATCGCAGCCCGTCAAACATTCAAACATCCCTAATTTGTCTTATTTCCCATACTGTGTGTGTTAGTGTACAGACACTTGCGAGGTGCACCCCAGCATATTGTGGTCCTAAAAAGTGTTTGCTGTCACTGGGCACCACTGAAAAAATTCTGTCTCCATCCTATTTGCACCCTCCATTCAAGTATTTCTATACCTTGATAACCCCCTCTGAGACTTCTCTTTTCTAGGCCGAACAGTTCTATCTCTCTTGACCTTTCCTCCTAAGAGATCTGCTCTAGTTCCATAATCATCTCCATGGTGCTTTGTTGGATTCTCTCCATATGTTTTTATCTCTTTTGTACTGAGTAGCCCCAAACTGGACACAATACTCCAGATGTGTCTTTGGTGCTGAGTAGAAGAAAAGGATCACCTTCAATATGATGGCAACAGTCCTCTTAATGCAGCCTAGAATACCTGAACACACGCATGTATACATACATGCACAAACAAACACATACATGCACATATGCAAATCTACTACAATAATATATCTCTTCATATTGAGATATTCCCCATATAAAGTCAATAAAGTTTCAACTGTTTATTCATCTAAGTGCATAGTTTAGATCTTGATCCTAGTCTGAGCAGTAAATCATCAAAAAAAAAAATAATCACTGGAAAGCGATCAAATTCATGTGAGTGCTTGAAGACCAAAGATAGCAGAGTATATTTCAGAGAATGTTCAGCTGTCTAAATCATGCCACCAAGCAGAAGATAGATATTTAAATAGTGTTGACGGACTGGCAAGGTTCACAATCTAAGCAATATTCCAAATATTTATATTGAGTTCTATGCAAGGTACACATCGAAAATGTTTTAATTCCTCTTTTACTTATCAGTTAGACAATTTAACCATTATTAAAAAACAAATATGTTTAGTATATATGCTATATACTGTGTGGAAGTTTAAAGTTAAATATGGAAGTTTAAGCATAAATTCATCAGTATTGAGTAGATAGCCTTGCAGGAGGTGACATTCTGCCCAGGTAATATATATACAAAAAAAGAAAACAAAAAGTAAGAGACAGGAAAGGAAAATTTATGTGTAAATAAACAACATGTAAAAATGACGTCGGTACTGTCATTCACTTCTTGTTTACATAAGCTCACGTGTGTTCCATTCAACAGTTAGACGTATTCAGAAATGAAAACTACTTTCTAATCCCAACACAGATAATTTCAGACAATAAATAAATAAATAAAGTTTTTTTTTTTCTTTAATTTTATTTATTTTTTTATGTTCATGAGTTTCTTCAGACTTAGGACTGACCATTTCCAGAATGCTTCAGAGATCTTTATAGGACTCATTAACTTTAGCAGTTGCAATCATAAATATGTAATTTATGTGATTTGAAGTGATGCTCAATTTTGATATACAAATCTTGCAGTGGAAACTTAAGTCTGTGTTTCCTAGGCTGTATGAGAGTATACATCTCAAAAAAAAAGGTATTTCTTCTCTCTAAGCAGATTTTTCTTGCTTTTGTTATGAGTAGAGATGCATTTTTAATCTAATAGAAATAAATGGAAAAGATAAATAACAGGAGTGTATAAAACATATGTATTCATTACTAGAAGTCATCCACTTTTATAATATCTAATATAAATATTAAACTATGTTCTTTTCATGTTCTGAAATCTTGCTTCCTCTTAGCATCATGCAAGTCCTTCTCTTCTTGTAGAAGAAGACTCTTATGTAGAAGACAAGAATAGACTACTTGTAGAAGAGCAATGAAACCCTCTCCTTTCACATTAAATAACTTGTTCTGAATGAAGAGGGTAGAAGGTAATTCCATAATTCTACTAAAGGACATAAATCATTTTATTTTAAAGGGAGAATATTTTGAACTTTTTCTCTAGAAAGTTAGCTTTCCACTTGTCATGTCTTTAGCAATTTGGCTGTGCAAGTTCTGAATGTACTGAATGGCCCAGATAATTTTATTTTTGTCAGAATGTTTCATATGGTCATATGGGCTTAGAAGGAGTACCTACCAAGCCTCAAATTTACTCTCCAGCTATGGTGATTTTCCACCATCATAATGAAGCTTATAGGTTTATAGGTTTTCCCAGGGCTAGGGATAGGAAAGACACATTTTTCAGTAAATGCATGCACTTTAAACAAGTACTTAATTATCCTTAGGACAGAAGAAATCCTTGATGCATTAGTGCACATTAGCTAGCAAGGTTTATTCCAAATAAGAATTTCTGTCCAGAAATTAATTGCCTAGAGAATGATAGAAATAATTCAAATTGATGCAAAAGATAAATGTTTATTCTTGTCTTTTTATTTATTTATTTTCATTCTGCCTCATCTTGATGCAGACCTCCATTTTAAATGCTGCAAAACATTGCTTCCCTTTTGAGTCACATGAAAATTCACTACCCAAAACTACATGGTCATCTATATTCATTGGTAGATGAAAGAGATGGTGCTATAAATTCCTAGATCAGCTGATAACATGGGCACTATATGATAACTTCAAGTCTATTAGTCTGAGATTCTTTAATGAAATCTTGTCTTATTTTTCCTAAAAAAAAAAAGAAAAAAAAAAAAAAAACAAAACATAACAACAACAAAAAAGGAAATGTTGCGAAACACTTCCACAATGCTTCCCTATCCATGATTTATATCCATTTCATTAATTATGGGATCACATCTTGCAAGAATAGATAACTTCTCCTCTTACATAGTATATTCAGAATGAACAAAAATAGCAGCATCTCTCTGACTGCTGCTCAGTAATTTCAGCTAACACATAATCTTCATAGCTATTCATGACATTAAATGTTTTCAATAATTTAATGTAACAAAAAAAAATAGTTTAAAACACATTACATTTAAAACACATAAAACATTTATATATCCCTTTTATTTATCTTAACTCTAAGTAAATATTTAAAAAGACTAATTTCATTATATGACTATTGAGTGGGTTCTTATTTGTGCCTCTGACCATATAGAAACAGAAAAAAAAAAAAAAAAAAAGCTTAGATTAATATTTCCTTAGGTGGCATACCAAGTTCCACTTGGAACTTCTATTATAATGTCAGTGCTTATACAGCTGTCTATCATAAGGCATGACTTAGTTTTATTGCCTGACTGAAAATACTTGAGTAACAGACTTAAAAACTGTTATTTATTTATTTACTTATTTATTTATTTATGTATTTTTTGGTCTAATCCATGAAACAAAAATAGTAAGGGAAAACAGTAGGTCAGGAGATAGCCATCAGTATTGACATCAGGGTTTTATTTGGAAGCAAAATATTGACAATTTTTAGAAATCCAACTCACCTCACAAAATGTGTGTGTCCAATGTGAGGCAGAGGGGATCTATACTCTGCTAGTCTTCTGTGGAATTTCTTATCTCATGTAGATGTGAATTCTGGAAGGAGAGTTGACCAATTTCCTCACTTAATACACTAGTCAGTTTTGATGTTGTTTTTCATAATTTTTTGCTTCATTTATTTTCTTATTATTTTCTTACAGGCAACCTCTAATTTATCTATGGTCAGTTTATATGACTTTGTTATTGTCATTTTCATTTAGCTTAAATAATTTCTTTTTATTTATGCTTGCATTTCTGGTTTACTTATAGAAAATGACTACTTTCCTTTCTAACCTTACATTTAAAAGAAGAAATAAGTCCCAAACTCTTTTCTTTCTGCATTTTCTGCATTTATTTCAACTTTAATTCATGCTTCTTGAATATTGTTTAAACAATTGTCCATATTCTGCAGGAAAGTTTTAATCAATGCTTTGTATGTTGGCAGTAATATTACCTTTTGTCTATGTTGTTTGCTGTATGCTAAGATCACATTTGTTTATTTTCATACCTTCAACTTCAAATAGGGTTTACAACCACCCTATTATCAGCTAATATATTCTGGTCTTTTTTCTCATTGGCTTCTATCCAATTAGTCCCAAATCCCCACTTTCTTATTAGTATTAAATGAATGACTAGATATGGTTCCATTGAATTTCATCTCATTCTTCCTTTTCAATCCCTAAGGATTATGCATCCCTTCATGAATAATATTCCAATTCTCTCATGTCTTACTCATGCCTTCTACTTTTGTGTAACAAATTAAGTACATTATCATACCTGTTGCATGAAGGTTAACAAACTTTTTAATATTAATATGATCAGTCCCAAGACAGATTCTTTAGCAGTTCACCGCACTGTTAATTCTCCAATGTGAGAACAATATACCTAAATCAATAGATTTATTATTATTTCCTGCTAAAAAACTTGAAAATTTGAAATAAATTTGTTTTATTGTTATGAGAAAAAGATAAAGCAGAAATCTCTGAACTACAGTCAAATGTAGTACGCTCCCATAAGTATACTTCCATTTCCATTAACCATACTACTTTTACTGTATTCAAAGTTATCATTCATGGTGATAACTGAGGCAAAGAATTTATGTAGTTTTTGAGAAATACCTAATTTATTTTCAATGCTATCTCTACTGCATAATGGCCTATATCTCTCATTACTTTTGAGGTTTCAAATATATTATTTGTATTGTTTTCATTAATCATCATAAGATCTATTTTGAAATCATTTACTAAACTCTTAAATGGTGTTATCATTTACTCCTTGGTTTGATAAAATATGAAATTGTTTATTTTGGCAGGTAAAGAAAGATGTACTTCTCACAAAGCTTTTTTTTTTTTTTTTTTTTTTTTCCCTCATGTTGACACTATTATGTCAGATTCCTTGGTTCCTCTTTGTTGCATAAATAGCTAAAGACATCTGTAGAACTTATATGGACATGAATATGAAAAAGACATCATCTGTCTATAGAACACAGAAATCATATGTCTTGTGCATGGTACTCTGACTTTTAAAGTGGAAGACATGAAATCTTATTCTGAACAAGTAATCTTATTATTTTCTTCCATGAAAGAAAGAAAAGAAGGAGGGAAGGAAGGAAGGAAGGAAGGAAGGAAGGAAGGAAGGAAGGAAGGAAGGAAGGAAGGAAGGAAGGAAGGAAGGAAGGAAAGGAAGATGTTCCAAGACTTTAACAGATCATAAATGACTTTTGTACTCATTCTA